>NC_138186.1:87315545-87961974 GCF_964194105.1 Spermophilus citellus | reverse complement strand
GGATCTAGAATTTTTGTGTTCAACTGGTACTTGTGTTAGAATAAATTATTGGCCTCTAGTCTCCACTCTCTCCTGTATTCATGCCTTTTGCCACATAGCTTTTTCTCCCACTACAAGTGGAGTGTACTTTGCTATTCCTTTTCTTTGGGCTTGGTTATTTGATGTACTTGGGCCAACGTGTGTGGGTGCAAGTGACAATGTGATATTTCTCAGCCCAGCCTTTTTCATCTTGCTCAACTGTCACTGCCATAAGAAGAGCTTCCTCTAAATAGCTGCTTCTCTGTCAGCCTAGATCTGAGAATAAGCACATATGGAAGAGACCAAAGCTTGACTTGTTGCAAGAAATCTAACACACTGTGTTAGGGCTTTGTGCATGCTAGGCAAGTGTACTACCACTGAGCTATAGCCTCAGTCCAAGTCTTTATTTATTTTATTTTATTTTTTATTTTTTGAGAGAGAGAGAGAGAGAGAGAGAGAGAGAGAGAGAGAGAAGAGAGAGAATTTTAATATTTATTTTTTTTTCAGTTTTTGGCGGACACAACATCATTGTTTGTATGTGGTGCTGAGGATCGAACCCGGGCCGCACGCATGCCAGGCAAGTGCACCACCACTTGAGCCACATCCCCAGCCCTTATTTTTTTAAGAAAGCTAGACACCCCCCTCCCCCCATGACTCTGGCAGATGATATAATTTTATATATATTATAGAAGGAATTAGCAAGGTTTTTTTTAGTACCAATGGCATTTAAAAATGACAATTAAAATAAAAATCACATATAATTAATAAAGCAAATTTATATTTGGTGTACTTCAAATTGCACAATAAGAAAGTATATAATGTGTTCTATTAAGCTTGTTGGTTGTACTTTTAATAATTGAAATGAAGTCAATTAAATTGCATAACTGGAAAATTCAACCAACACTTTTATGTAAGTATAAAGTATATTTTCTGGTTGGATTTTAGAATTTATAGAAGCATCGTTAACAACTTAATTATATACAACTTAACTACATTTAACTAATCATAGGAATTTTGTAACACAATCAACAATCAAAGCATGCATTTGTTGAGAAAAAACAATGCATATTTTAAGGAACTAAATAATACTTTCAAAAAGACTTGACGAATATGTTCATTATACAAAATTAAATGCTCTGAGCTTTCCAAATATTAAAAAATTTCCTCCTTCTTTGCAAGTACCCTCTATGGTGACATAAGAGATGTAACACAGTTATGTAAGAAAATATGTTTTAAAAACTGCATTTATAACTAATTGTTTTAAACACTTTGTATTGATAAAGCCACAAAATTGTAAGATCTCCTTCATTATCTTTTAGAATCTATTACATGAAAATCTTTCACAAATATTTGTTATGAGAAAGATAATTAAAGGTCCATTTTTGAGAATAATAGAGCTAGATTATATTGAGTGACATAAGATACAATTACATGGGAATGAGGCAAGTAGTCTCATCAGAACAGACTGATTTTAATATAGAAAGATGACTCATAATCTATTTATCCACAATTGAAGACTAACCTTTAAATTGAATTAATGATTACATTTAGATATCAATTTAAAAACATTCATTTAAAATATTCTTGAAAATATTTATGCATAAGATCTTCTGATATTTGTAAATCATTAGGGAATTGAGTTATTTTCAACAATTTCTATCTCTGCTGAGTTCAAGAGAATGCCCAGTCTCCATAAATAAAAAGTAAACAGAGGAAATGCATCAGAGAGCTGGAAGATAGTTTCATCATGGTTCTGAAGAAATTTCTTGATTTCCGGGTCATCATGCCTTATATTGGCAGTGTGGTCTTTGGTTTCCATTTGAAGAAGCTGCTCTAGAACCCAGAACAAGGAGAAAATATTTTCATAGCGTGTCACATCGTAACTGGCTTGTACCTACAAATAAATAACAAAATATATTAAAAAATAGGGATTGATGGGGAAGGAGAAGGGACAGGAAAAAGAGGAAGGGTGGAATGAAATTATGCTATGTACATACATGAATACACCACAGTTAATTCCACATTGATTTATATCTATGAATCACTAATTAAAAACAATATAAATAGAACAAAGACCTGAAGGAAAATGGGGAGAGAGGAAGGAAAGGAAAAGGAACGTATTGGGGACTGAAGTTGAGAAAATTATATTCTATGCTTACAAGATTAAGTAAAAATGTACCCCAATACTATGTATAATTCACTATTAATAAAAATAAATAAAAGAAAAAGCATTTTAAAGGAAAATAAAATCATTAATTCAAGTTTAGTTGATAGTCTTATTACCTATGTAATTTTCATAATTGGTATTTTGAGATGTTCTGGCTTAATTAAATTTATCGTGGTCCACAAAATAAAATGTGATTAGATTAGTTCATTAAGATGCCAAAAAATATTTTCAGAAAAAGTACAAGTTTCTGATTTATTTAACATTTCCTGTCTTCTTCTCCCTTTGATTGATGGAGGAGAGGAGAACAAAGAAGAAAATTTCTTATTTTCAAAGACTTTATAATCATAATGAATGACTAATGACTTATTTTTCCCTGGACCATTTATAAAGCTTCAAGTGTTTTCTCTGAACTGCTATACACATTGAGCATCCCTAAAACCCCAAATCCCTTAATCCAAAATGTTCTAAAATCCAGAACTTTTGAGTGTCCACATAATACCCACAAAGTAGAAAATTCCATACCTGACTTTGTTTCTGGTTGTACACAAAATGTAGGTGCACTACAAATACTGTGTAAAATTACTTTTATAATTGCATAGGGTGTATATGAAACACAAATCGATTCTGTGTTTAGACTTGGGTTCCATCCCCAAGATATCTCATTGAGTATATGCAAATACTTGGAAATCTGAAAACATCTGAAATAGGAAATATTTCTGGTCCCAAGAATTTTGGATAAGGAACACTCAACTTGTAATTAATTACTCAGATTATCTGAGAATACTTGGCATAGAACCTTACACATAACAATATTGAATGTTGAAGTCAATATTTTCTCAAAGATTTCCAATACATGATACTTCTGCCAATAGTAATATGAGGATATTTGGGAGTAGGATTTTAGGGCCATGTTTGGATGAAAAATTAACTTCCAGAGCAGGTAGAGTTATGATCATTAAGTGACTAGATGTGGTCTCATGCTAAGTGTATGCAAGGCAGAGAGGAGCAGCATTATACCAAAACAGGTACATGGACATGAAAAGAAACATAACTGTACCTTATAAAATTTATTTGGCCTAAATATAAGGAAAATAAAAGGAAGGCCTAAAAAAGTGGGCAATGGTAAGCATAACATGAAACAATAGCAGTATCAGTGCAAAAGCAGAAGGTAGCTTTATTATTTGCTTACTAATTAAGAAATATGCCAGAAGCCCTGTGAGGTAAACAGAATGCTTATCAACATTCTACAGGCAAGAAAACTGGGCTTCTGAGAAGTAGACTAATTAGAACATCAAGTCTACTGATCATAACCAGGGACATTTTTTTCTTATACATTTCATTTGTTCATTAAAAGTCCATTACCATTGGGATAAAAGAAAGAAATGTGTTAGAAACATTTACCAAATATATTCACTGTGATAGTACAGAAATGAAAGAACATTCTTTTAGATTCAGGGGAATTTACACTTCAAAAATGTGGTCTGGTAAACAAATATACCTTTATCATTGAAAATAAATAGTTTCTTTAAAGCTTATAATAGGAACTAACTCCCCTCTGCACACACATCTTCCCTCAAAAAGTAGCCACTATTATGCCGCTTTAGAACTGAGCCATCACCTATTCCAACTACAAGCCGCAGACTACCTGTGAGTATGGATACTCCAGATATGTTCTCTGTGGCTACAATGAAATCTCTCACATCTTAGACAAAGTCCCTCCTATAGCAAGAGAGTTTGCACTCTGGGATCCAGAGCCATGGTCTTTGAATGTGCCTATGTTTTGGACATTAGCTCAGATACCATACAGAACTATGCCCTGCACTAACCCTGGAACACTACAACTCTGACCATGACTGTGCTCCCATTCTCAGTTTCCTGTTTTACAAGTATTCATGCCTTGCATACTGTTACCAATGCAGCAGTGGTGTACCAAGAACCAGTGCCGTCACTGGCTGAGGTATCACAGTAACAGTCCCTCAATATGTCCCTATGTTTCAAGGCTCAGGTCTATGGATGCTTTCTACTCATCACTCTTGTGCTGAGAAAACCTTGAGAAAACCTCAGCAGACTTTCCTGGTGGAAGAAAAGAGTTTGGAAGTACCATAGTAGACACCACCACAAAAGATGCCACTCAATAAAGATCTCAGAATATTCATCAAGACTGATCTCATCAGCAGAGCTGCAAGACTACAAAGCTGTGCTGTCACTGGTGTTGGAACCACTGCCCAACCCAGAAAATATCCTCCTACTCCATGGCACAAAGGGGAAGGCCTTCCCACACCAAAATTGGCCTATAAAGTTAGAGATGACTGTTCTATCAAATGCACGATAACAATGTAAGGCAATAAAAATGTGAAAAATTAAGGAGATATATCCCTAAAAAAAGACATAATAATGTCCCAGTAGCTTATCCTAAAGAAGTGAAGATTTACAAAATGTGTGATGAAGAATTCAAAATAATTATTTTAAAGAAGCTCAGAGAAATAGTTCAACAAAATCAAGAAACAATGAATGACCAAAATGAAAAATCAAGCAGATAAACTGAAATTGTTTTTAAAAAATAAAGAAAAATTGAAGCTGAAAAATAAAATGAATGAAATAAAAAATGCAGTTGATAGTGTTAATAGAACTCATCAGACAAAAGAAAAATTTACTGTAAATATAAAAAGAGAATGCAAATAAATGAAGAAGTTGAGTATGATTATGGGATATTATCAACAGAGTAAATCAAGTCAAAGGAGTGAGAAAAGGGGAAGAGAAGGACAAATGAACAGAAAGCATATGCAAATAATTAATAGCTAAAAATCTCTCCAAATTTAGGTAAGTATATAAACATCCAGTTGCAGGAAGTTGCGACAAGTCTGCATTCTCACTGATTCCAAACAAAAGTGCACCAAGACAAACTTTAATCAAATGGCTAAAAGTAAAGACAAAGAGGATTTTGAAAGCAGCAAGAGAAGCTTATCACATATATGCAGAACCAATATAAGCCAGGAGTATATTCAATGTACTAAAGGAAAAAAAAACAAATTCCAACCAAGAACACTTTATTTGGCAAAGGAAAGAGTTCATCACCATCTGAATTCTCTTACAATCAATGCTAAAGGAAATTCTTCAAGTTAAAAGAAAAGGATGTTATCTAGTAATATGAAAGTATAAAACTCAGTGGTATAAAAGTACACAGTCAAATTCAAAATATTCTAATGCTATAAAGGTGACTGACATGTGAATCACTTATATATTCAATATAAAGTTTAAAAGAAAAATATTTAAAATAATAATATCTAAATAACTTGTTAATGGATACACAGTTTAGAAAATATAAACTATGACACCAAAAATATAAATTGTGGGAGTTGGAATAAAATTGCAGAATTTTTATAAGACCAAAGATAAGTTATTTTCAGGTTAAAACAGCTTATTTTATAAGCTATAAGACTGTATGACTTTTTATAACCACCTCATATCTAATCACACAAGAGACAGTAAGAGAGGAAGAAAGGAACAAAGGATCTATAAAACAACCAGATAAGAACAAAATGGAAGCACTAAGTTCTTACTATCAGTAATTATGCTGAATATAAATACATTAATGTCTCCAATCAAAAGTCAGAGAGACTAAATGAATAAAACAAACAAACAAACAAATACCAAGTAAATGCTGTCTAGAGGAGACTGACTTTACCGTTAAGTACATATATACACTGAAAGTGAAGGGATGAAAAAGATATAACATGCAAATGGAAACCAAAAGATGGATAGTACGGCTACATAAAAACTCAACCAAAAATATTTTAAATCAAACCTGTAAAATTAGACAAAGAAGGTCATTACATAAAGATAAAGGGTAAGTTATTCAGAACTGTAAGTACATTTGCATCCACCATCGAAGCACCTAAGTAAATATATAAAGCAAATTCTAAGAGTTCTAAAGAGATAGACTTGAATATAGTATTAGTAAGAGATATCAATATCCACCTTTAAACAATGGATAAATAATCCAGATTCAAAATAAATATGAAAACACTAGACTTGAACTATACAGTAAATGTACCTAACAGACTGACTTAAAACATTCAATCCAACAGCAACAGAACATTCATTCTTCTGAAGTGAATACAAAGCTTTCTCTAGGAAAGATCATACTTTAGCCTACAAAACAAGTTGTAACAAATTTAAGATTAAAATCATATCAAGTATATTTTCCCACTAGAATGGTAGGAAACTAGGAAATTCATCAATAATAGAAATTAAGCAGGTTCCTTAACTATACATCTAAAAAGAAGACATTAAAATATATGTTTAGGCAAATAAAATAAAAACATAATAAACCAAAAATGGGATGTATTAAAAGCTCTAAGAGAAAGTATGTAGCAATTAATGTTTATATTAAAATTTAAGATTTCAAATAAAAAACATAACTTCATACCTCAAAGACTCAGAAAAAGAATAAACTAAACCCACAGTAAAAGGAAGGAAAAAATAAGTATCAAAATGAACATAAAAGAAACAGACAAAAAAACAACAACAGAAAAGATCAATGAAATTAAGAATTCATATTTTTAAAAAATAAAAACAACAAACCTTTTGGCAGGCTAAGAAAAAAAAGTAAAAACTCAAATAAATTTAAAAAAATGAAAGAGGAAGCATTATAACCAAAACCACAAAAATACAAAGAATCATAAGAAATTACATGAACATTTATACACCAACAAATTATTTAATCCAGAAAAAAAAACAGATAAATCCCCGGACACAAACAACCATTAAGAATGAATTTTTATGAAGAAATAAAAACATTAGAATAGGCCAATAATAAATAGGGAGACTGAACTAGGTAAGTTTCCCATCAAAAAACATCCCAGAAGGGCCTGGGGATGTGGCTCTAGCAGTAGAGCGCTTGCCTGTCATGCATGCGGCCCAGGTTCGATCCTCAGCACCACATACAAACAAAGTTGTGTCTGCCGAAAACTAAAAAATAAATGTTGGAAAATTCTCTCTCTCTCCTCTCTCTCTCTTTAAAAAAAAAAAATCCCAGAAGCTGATTTCTTCACTGCTGAATTCTACCAAATTAAAGAAAAATGGAATACTTCTACAATGAAAATTATTAAATACTGGAGAAAGAAACTAATTATCTTAGAAGATGGAAAGACCTCCCATGTTCTTAGATAGAATTAAAATTGTCAAAATGGCCATAATAATAAAAGCATTATACAGATTCAATGCAATCACCATCAAAATACCAATGACATTCTTTGTAGGAAAAAAAAAAGTTCTAAAATGTATTTGAAAGAGTTATAGACACAGAGTAGCCAAGGCAATCCTCAGCAAGTAGAGTGGTGCTGGAGGCATCACAATACCACATCTCAAATTATACTACAGAGCTATAGTAACAAAAAAAAAGCATGGTATTGGCATCAAAGCAGACATGAATACCAATGGAAAAGTAGACACAGAAACAATTCCACATAGTTATAGTCATCTGATACTTAATAAAGTTGCCCAAAACATACATTGGAGAAAAGATAGCCTTTTTAAACAGTTCTTGGAAAACTGGATATACATATGTGGAAGAATGAAAGTTGACCTCTGTCTCTCATCCTGCACAAAAGTGAACTGAAAGTGGATCAAAGACCTAGGCGTTAGACCAGAAACTATGCAACTGCTAGAAAAAATTTACAGGGTCAACACTCCATCATAAAGACACAGACAATGACTTCCTTAACAGGATCCCTTGAGTTCAAGACATAAAAATCAAGAATCAATAAGTGGGAGGGCATCAGATTGAAAAGGTTTTGCACAGAAAAGGAAACAATTAAGAAGGTAAAGAGAGAGCCTAAAGGATGGAAGAAGATCTTTGCCAGCTGCTCCTCAGGAAACTAATAATCAGAATATATAGAGAACTCAAAAATATTAACACCCCCCAAATAAAGTTCCAATCGATAAGTGGGAAAAAGAACTAAACATAGATTTCTCAAAAAAAAAAAAAAAGAAATACAATATATATATGTTCAATATCCCTAGTAATCAGGGAAATGCAGATTAAAACTATATTGTGAGTTTATCTCACTACAGTAAGAATGGCAATTATCAAAAATACAAATAATAATAAATGCTGACAAGGTTGTGGGATAAAAGGTACATTAATATATTGTTGGTGGGACTGAAAATTAGTACAACCACTTTGGAAAGCAGTGTGGCAATTTCTCAAAATAGGAGGAATGAAACCACCATGTAACTTGGCTATTCCACACCTCGGTATTTATCCTGTATGTTATAGTGATGTAGTCACATCAATGCTTATAGCAGCATAACTCATAATAGCCAGTCCAGGTATCCATTGACAGATGAATGGATAAAGGAAATGTGGTATATATTCACAATAGAGTTTTACTCAGCTATAAAGAATTAAATTATGGTATCTGCTGCTGAATGGATGAAACTGGAGAACATTATGCCTAAGTGAAATCATACAGGAAGTTAAGGGTTGAATAATTTTATTTACAGAATATAGATCAAAATGATGGGAGAAAAAAGGGTAGGAGGGCCCCATGAATATTGAAGGGAGATCAGTGGAACATAAGAAGGATATAAGTGGGAGGAAAAGAGGGGAAAAGAGAGGAAAAGTGGAATGAAATTGACCAATTTTTGCTCTGTACATATATGAATATACCATAGTGAACTTCACCTTTATATCTATAAAGCACTAATTTTAAAAAAGTATAAATAAATTGAAGGAAGATAAGTAGAATAGAGTAAGAGGAACAAGGGAAAGAAAGAAGGGAGGGAAAGGGGAAGTACCAGGTACTGATGTAGAGCAAATTATATTTTAAGCTTGTATGATTTTCTCAAAATGAACTCCAACATTATGTATGTCAATAATGTACTAATAAAAAAGAAAACATCATTCACAATAACTATAAAAATTCCCAAAGTACTTAGAAATAAATTTAGTGAAGGAGGCAAAAGCTCTTTAGATTGAATACTATAAAATGTTCATGAAAGAAATTATAGACAGAAATAAATGGAAAAATATACTGTATTTGCGGATTGAAAGAATTAATATTACAATGTCCATAACACTGAAACCAATCTACAAATTCAATGCAATTCATATAAAAATTTCAGGGATACTTTTAACAGAAATAGAAAAAAAATTCTTAAAATTTGTATGAAATCATAAAAGACTCTGAATGCCAAAGCCATCTTGAACAAAAAGAACAAAGCAGGAGGTCTTACACTACCTGTCTTCAAAATACACTATGAAGCCACAGTAATCAAAATAGCATGGCACTGGAATATAGACAACTGACCAGTGGAATATAATAGAGACCCTAGAAAAAAGCCCACTCATCTATGATCAGTTAATTTTCCACAAAGTTGTCAAGAGCACATAATGGAAAAAGAGCAGTCTCTTTAATAAGCAGTGCTGGGAAAAGTAGGTATCCACACGTGGAAGAATGAATTTAGACCCTCATCTTCCACCATTTACAAAATTCAACTCAAAATGGTAAGAGATTTAAGTGTCAGACTTGAAACTAAAAACTACTAGAATAAAACATAGGGGCAAAGATCTGTAACACTGGCCTGTGCAATGATTCTTTTTAGATAAATCCCCAAAACATAGGTCAGAAGAGAAAAATAGTCAAATGGATTTTGTTTAACTAAAAAGCCTCTGCATAATCTATTTAATCATCAAAAGAGTGAAGACTCAACTTACAGAATGGGAAAACATAATCTGCAAACAATGTACTTAATAAGGGGTAAGTATCCAAAATATGTAAGGAACACAAATAACTTAAAAATTAAGAAAATATAAAGTGATTTTAAAATAGTAATTTCTTAAAGGAAGATACATAAATGGCCAAAAGGTGTAATCACCAAGGAACTGCAAATTAAAACTACTACAAGATATTACCTCACAACTGTTAGGTTGGCTACCTTTTTGATGAAAAAGTCTAGAGATAATAAGTGTTGATTAGAGTTTGAAGAAAAGGTAACCCTTCTACATTATTGGTGGACAAGCAGATTAGTGCGGCCATTTGTGGAAAAGTTCCTCAAAAATTTAAAAATAGAACCAACATATAAATCAGCAATGCCACCACTGGGTGTGTATATATATAGAGAGAGAGGAAATGCAATCAGGATGTTGACGGGACCCCTGTACTTACATTCAGTGCAGCATTATTCATTATAGTCATGATAGGGAATCAACCTGTATGTCCAACAATGGATGAACTAATAAAGTAAATGTGAAATGTATTTCAAGGACCACTAGTCAGTTCTAAAACAAAAGGAAATTCTGTCATTTGAGACAACGTGAATGAAGCTGATGGACAACATGTTAACTGAAATACGTCATGTCACTTAAAGACAGATACTGAATGTTCTCACTTACATGCGTAATCTTAAAAAGAAAAAGCTAAACTCATAGAAACAGAATAAAACATTGATTTTCAGAGGCTTTTAGATGGGAAGATTGGGGGTACGTTAGTTACAGGTCACAATTTCAGTTAGATAAGAAGAATAAGTTAAAGACTTCTATTGCACATCATGGTAACTACAGTTAACAACTGTATATGTTATGCACCTAAATTTGTTAGGGCTTTAATTTACAGTGGAGTTTTGTGAATCAAATGATTACTTTTTTCAAAGTTATTTAGGTTATTTCTAGTTGATAATGATTCTCATGTATACAACAATTTCATAAATAGTAAAGAATTCCTAAACTATACCAATCAAAAAATAACAACTGATTTCCATTTTGATAAAGGCAGGGCATCCCAGTTCATTTTAAGACAAGGTGTAAAACAGGTAGAGTGGGTCTTAGCATCTTGCCATTTGCTTTGAGGATCCCACTTTGAGCATGTGTAGCAAGTGGATTGGGGTTCCAGCTGTAGTGTTCCATTTCTTTATGCTCTCCCACACTTTTTTCTCTTACCAGAATTTATCTGTATTGGGTTCCAAATATATCCTAAAATGCCTATTATTATAAGTAAGTTGATTAACTTTTTGGCTTCAAAATATCAACAGCTTACAGAATATTAATTTGAAACTAACTCCTCCCAACTCCATTTTTTAGGGACAAGACAGGAAGGCACATACATGTCTTAGCAGTCCTCCCTCTCAACAAGACTAAAATGGCATGTCTGTGGGGAAAATCTTTCCTCTAGTTCCCAAATTTCTTTATTCTGGCAGCTGCCTCTTCTGTTTAATCATATGCTCACACACTTGCTGAATTGTGACATAAGCAGAATGAAAGCTAGAATAAATGGTTTTAGGAAGAAAATTCCCAATACATGTGGAACAGACTTACCTGGAAAACACCCAGGTGTTCTGCCTGAACACTCTGCCAGAGAACTAAATAAACCTTTGTACACACACAGGTTGCTTTGATCTGACACAATGCTGTCAGTACATCTTCCACCTAAGTCTTTCATTATGAATGAGTTTTGAGAGGAAGCTTCTATATCATGGCTACTTCTCATTATCTGATCCCATTTTACCTAATGGGAGTCTTCAGATGAGGAAATGCTTCAGTAATAAACAAAACAAAATACTAATTTTTTTCTTTAGCTTAATAATCATATTTTTTTATTTTTTAATTAGTTACAGATGATAGTACAATGACCTTGATATATCATACATTTGAATCAGATGGGATATAATTTTCTCATTATTCTGAGTATACAGGTTGCAGAATCACATTGTTCATGCAGTCAACTAAATTTTTTAAAAAACATTTTCAAAATCAAAACATTTATTTATTTATTTTTATTGCTCTTGTTCTTGAATCGTGCTTGAGAAAGCAAAAATGTCCAAATATTTTTTAAAGGGTGTAAAATATTAACTTTTATTTATATATTAAATTATACTTCAAAATGTAAATTCTAAAGTTCAGCTACAGACACATGATACTAATTCCTCATTATTGTTCTAATTGTAATTCAGTGAAATTTAAGTTGACATTTTAGTGGAGACTTACTATCCTTGAAGGAGACAGTGCTAATTGCTTAGGCCATATCCAATTTTTCTTCTTCATCAATACGACCCCAGTTTTGTTCAAGGTAAGAATGGATGAAGCAAAATTTTCACATTCTCCAGTCACCTTTTGGGCTAATTTTAAGGTTCAAGTAACTGGGTGGGGCTCCTGGAAAAGTTAATTAGTGGCAGCCATCATCAGATAAGCAATCTGGTTCACCCATAGATATAAAGGGTCATATTCTGAAGGGCAATATGCAGCTCAATATACCCAATATACCCAACAGGGATGCCTGCACCTTCTTCCATGTCAGCGTTCCCCTCTTCCATTTTGTTCTGGTGAAATGGGGACCATGAGAGTTCATCCAGACACAGAAGAAAGTTTTAAAGTACTTTAGCCTTGAAAAGGTGCCTCCTTAGGCTATTTCTGACATAAAATAGATAAGAGATATCTAAAGGGACAAAAAGAATGTCACATTCTTTGTCAGCAGAAAATGTAACAAAAGGTACTATGTATTTGAGGTTTAGTTTTTAATTGGGATGTTTATATTTCATGCTATAAGATATGGAAATATATTAATCCAATGATTTAATAACTTATGCATGCAAGCCAAGGGCATGCAGAGGTGGAGTCTGGCCTGTTAAGAAATAAGCTTGCTGCTGTGGAAGGAGCAGATACACATTTTCCTTTTTGCTCCAAAAGCAAGAGGAGAAGGCAAAAATTAGAATGTTACAGAGGAGAAAATTAAGTCAAAGAGTATAGCCACATAATCTAAATGTTAAATTAAATGTTCACTGATTATAATATACCATTAGCTCAGTTTCCTATGTGCCATATTTTTCTGGACAAAAGCATTAAGTAAGATCCCACCAAAATTAGTTGTCTTCTAAAAGAATGAATTCAACACAATCCTTTAAGGAAAAGGTCAGTTGTCACCATGATAATTAAGTGGGAAACTTATTCTTGACTTTTAATAAATTGTCCTTTTTTATTTGGTAGAAGGCAGAGAAGGCAGTAGATTTTAGTTTAGTATTCTAGGGGGATGAATCTAGGGGTATTAACTCTGTCTGAGCCATTCACTAAGCAGCTTGCAGCTTCAGAAGCACAGGAGAAAGCTCAAAAAAACTAACAAGCAGGGGCTCACCAGGGGCTAGCACTTACTGTACCTGACCATGCTTGCAACAGTGCTCAAGGACACAGCAGAGAATCATGTGCAGATTTATATACATAAGAAATCAATAAGCTTATGATTACAATAGAAGCACACATTGATTTATACTTTGTCTATTACAAAGGTTGTATTATATCCTTTCTATCTCCCCACGACCTGGGTGCTAGTCCCATAGTGAGGAAGTGTAAAGCTTTGGTCAAAGCATAGTGCAGTTAATTAGGGGAGATTTCCTGGTGATGAATTGTGAGCCAGAGCACAAAGGAAGTGAGGGGTATGGATTGGTGAATTATCTTTTGATCAAAGTGTTAGAAAAAAAAAGAATAAAAAGGACTTCATGGACATGAATCTGTTTTGCTTTATACAGATAAAAAGCAAAGCTACCTGCCTAAAATGTAGACTCCCAGGAATTAGTCCTAAGGGGATTTTATTTAATTTGTGGGGTAGCTAAAATTAAAAAATCTGCTTTTTATACAAACAGAGATATGAAAAATTGTGGTATATGTGTGTAATAAGAATTATAATGCAAAAATCCCCACAAAGTACATGTACAAAGGCATGAATTGGCATGAACATACTTTATATACAAGATATGAAAAATTGTGCTCTATATGTGTAATAAGAATTGTAATGCATTCCGCTGTCATGTATTTAAAAAAAATCCATTAAAAATAAAATAAAATAACTATACTATTTAAACTACTAATATTTGGATTCTCATTTTGTTTTGTTCCTATGGGAAGTAGGTTCAGCAAGTAGGCAAGGTTGTGCACATTAAACTATTCATGAAGGAAATATATACATAAAATAAAAGTTTTCAAAAACCTATTTTTCATTAGGTAAATTGTTTAATGATCTTATCATTAACCAATTTTACCTGCTTTCTTAAATCTGCTTCTTAGAGCTGAATTTATAGGACAAAATGATAGCAAAACAAGTAGACTTAGTAAGATGGCCTATGGTCATGAAGAGTTTGGGCAAGAGTCACAGAAAGGAGAGAATGATCTGCATTTGTTGACAAAAATATGGACAAAGACTCTCAACGGAGATATAAATGGCTGAGTCAGTAACTGACATCTTTGAGAAAATAAAATCTTACTAAGCAAGCTTCTTTGTAAAGGAATACTGTCAATTTTTTTTTAAATATTATTTGTTCTTTAGTTGCACACGGCAGTATAATCTATGATCTATTTTTAAAATATTTATACAAGTATGCAATATATCGTATTCTAATTAGGATCCCAGTCATGGATATACACGTTGCTGAGGTTCACTGTGGTATATACATATATGTACATAGGAAAGCCAAAGAATATAAATGACTGAACTGGAATTTAATAAGCAATGAGTATGCATTAAATTGACAGTATTCCAGATTCATTCCACTGGAATACTGTCAATTGAACGCATACTTATTGCTTATTAAATCTCATATCTGTAACTGACTAGCTTTGTCATCTGGGTAGTTCTCTAAACCTCATTTTCCTCCTCTAAAATTTGGAAATAATAACAAATTTGGTGGGTTACTGAGAGGATTAGATTACACATTTAAAACAGCACAGGAGCACATTCATTCAAATAAACATTATCTATTATCTTTTATAACCATCATCATTATCATATTTTTACCTAAAGTGAAAAAAAAAATACTTCTCACACTCAAGGTACACTGCACCTCTAAGAATGCTACCATATTATTGAGGTCAATTATTGAAAATATTTCAAGTTTACTCTCAATTATTCCTCTAGAGATGTGTAAAAATCAAATAATAATCAATTATGTATCTTTTCCTATCAAGAAAGCCCTTCATAAACTGAGACAGCAGAGAATTTCTTTTGTATATAGAAGTGTAGTACTAAGGGATCTAAATGTGAGATGATTATTTTAAAGCCTTTCTGATATTGGAAGGCCCTGATCTTCTTGTAACTGAGTTAAACACAGTCTTATGGGATATAAACAACTGCAAAATGTCCTCCAACCTTCTAAAAACAGCATGGCATTTTACATAAATGCTATCTTGATTTCTTTACCTTTTCTAGTTTCTGATTAAGGTGAGATGGATAAATGTTCAAATCTCTTCTAGAGGTGAGTCAGTAAAAATGAGTTCTGAATCCTAAGTCATGTGACCTTTTAGTGCCTAACCCAATAACACCATACATTAAATCTCACATACTTTAAAATTTTGTTATTTGCACATTTCTCTGGAAAAACATCCTGTGGTTTGACTTCAATTTATCACTTTTTTTGGTTATTGAATTAAGTAGATTGGTGGTTATGATGTTATGATCTATGCCACATCAATTTTAATTCTCTGATTTCTGCATATGAAGAATAGGGAATTTCTAATATATGACATTCAATTTATTTCTTCTCACAGATCTCCTGTGTCAACTTTAAATAGCTTTACCTTGCATTCCAACAGTTTTCTCAGTATCTGTACCCTTAATTATGGGACCAAACACCTAACCCATAAAGATGTTTCCCAGTTTTATACTATAATATTCTAATACTCTAAGGCTAGAAATACCTTTCAGGTATATTTAAGAAGAAAATGGATCATTTAAATCTGGACTTGCATCATGAAAATTCTTGACAAAACAATACAAACCAGTAATTAAGTTATTAATAAAAGAGATCATGAAGTGAAAAACAGGGCTCAGGGATAAGGACTAACTCAGATGTGAGTAGTCAGCTTCAAAAATTTATGTGTGTGTGTCTTGTTCTTTTCCCTTCCTCTTTTCTGTCCTTTCACAAACACTCCCTGGGTACCATCATGTGCCTATCTTAATGGTAGACTCTGGGGATACAAAGATGAATAGGATAGAATCACTGCCCATAAGTATTTTGAGTACAAGTTGAATATTTTATAAAATGGTTGGGACCAGTATTTCAGAATTCAGTTTTTCTTCAGAAAAAAAAAATTAATTTACATTTCACATATACTTCATATACTGTCTGGAAGTAATTTGATATTTTTAATGTGCTTGTGTTTTGAATGTAACATGTCATAGGAAGTCAGGTGTGGAATTTTCCCTGGTGGTATCATGTCAATGCTCAAAATTTTTTGGATTTGGAACATTTTGGATTTTAAGTTTTCAAATTAAGGATTCTCATATTGAGACAAGAAAGCAATTCAATAATGGCAACACAGAGTGCAAGCTATAGGGGTTATGAAAGAACTCAAAAGGAAAGAGTAACATGGTGGGAGGAGATGCTAAAGGGCAGAAAATGAGGTGAGCCAGGAATGATGATCATGTAGGTCTGATTCCTCCAAAAGAATATGACAGGAGATGTGACTGGAAACTTTTTTTCAGCACAGATAAAACCTCTGTTTGAGTACTACAATGGAATATCTGTTAAGTCATTTATTTATTTGTTGACTTTTTCTTCTTTTAAGGAATGAACTCCATGAAATGAACCTTCCTCTTAGAACTGCTTTCATAGTGTCCCAGAGATTTCAATATGTTGTATGTGTATTCTCATTCACTTCTAAAATTTTTTTGATCTCTTCCTTGATGTGGCATAATATATGGTCTATTTTAGAGAAGGATCAATGGCTGCTAAGAGGAAAGTGTATTCTCTCATTGAAGGATGAAATATTGAGGGGAACATGGGAAGGATAGATGAAATCTAGATAGGGCAGAGGGGTGGGAGGGAAAGGGAACGGGCAGGAGGTTAGCAAGGATGGTGGAATGTGATGGACATCATTATTCAAAGTACATGAATCAAGACAAAAATCGGTGTGAACATACTTTCTAAACAACCAGAGATGAAAAATTGTGCTCTATATGTGTAATAAGAATTGTAATGCATTCTGCTGTCATTTATTTAATAAAAATTTAAAAAAAAAAGAAGAAGCTAGAAACAGGGGCTGGGTCTGTAGCTCAGCAGCAGAGAACTTGCCTAGTCTATGTGAGGCACTGGGTTTGATTCTCAGAACTGCATAAAAATAAAATAAAGGTCCATTAATAACTAAGAATAAGAAGAATCCGCCAGAGACAATAACACAAATCTGGGGCTAAGAGTGCCGCTCAGTGGGAGAGCATTTGCCCAGTACATTCAAGGCCTGGGTTCCAATCCCCAGTATATAAATCCAAAAAATAATAAAATAACACACACACACACACACACATATCTGTGATCACACATGTGTGAATCCCAAACTCAGAAAAACCTAAGCCTTCATGCTCATGGATGCCATGCTGAGGGTCAAACTGTGGAAAAAATGAGGAAGTGGTTATCTCAGTGGGGAGGAGGAGACTCTTGTCTGCTAGGGACACAGAGTCCTGGAGAGATGGGCAGTGTTGTATTTCTTGACATGGTGCTGATTTTGGATGGCTGGGTTTGCTTTATAAAATTCATGAAGCTGGAGCCAGGGATGTAGCTCAGTGGTAATGTGCTGGCCTAGTGTACATAAGGTTCTGGGTTTGACCCCCAGCACCATTACAAAAAATTCATTAATCTGTCCATCCATTTTTATGTAGTTTACTGTGTGTTCTTTTTCACAATTAAAAAGTCCTTCAAAAAATATGCCAGTTAAGTCTAAGTTATTGATTATATTATTGAGGTCAACAGTTTCTTTGTTCAGCTTTTGTTTGAAAGATCTATCTAGTAATGAAAGAGTTGTGTTAAAGTCGCCCAAAATTATTGTGTTGTGGTCTATTTGACTCTTGAACTTGAGAAGAGTTTGATGAGCGTAGACGCTCCTTCGTTTTGGGCATATATATTTTATAATTGTTAAGTTTTGTTGCTGTAGGATTCTTTTGAGTAGTATGTAGTGTCCTTCTTTATCCTTTTTGATTGACTTTAGCTTGAAGTCTACTTTACTTGATATGAGGATAGAAATCCCTGCTTGCTTCTGCAGTCCATGTGAGTGGTATGATTTTTCCTAATGCTTCACCTTCAGTCTGTGGATGTCTTTTCCTATGAGATGAGTCTCTTGGAGGCAGCATATTGTTGGGTCTTTTTTTTTTTTTTTTAAATCTAATCTGCTAGTCTATGTCTTCTGACCGGTGAGTTTAGGCCATTAACATTCAGAGTTTTGAGACTTGATTTGTATTACCAGCCACTTTTGTTTATTTTTGGTATTTAACATGACTTGGTTTCTCCTCGATTTTCCTTTAGGGTAATACCTCCCTCTGCTGATTTTCATCATTGTTTTTCATTTCCTCTTTATGGAACATTTTGCTGAGGATGTTCTGTGGTGTAGGCTTTCTTGTTGTAAATTCTTTTATCTTTTGTTTATCTTGGAAGGTTTTTATTTCATCATCAAACTAAAGCTTAGTTTTGCTGGGTATAAGATTCTTGATTGGCAGCCATTTTCTTTCAGAGATTTGTATATGTTGTTCCATCATCTCCTGGCTTTGAGGGCCTGGGCTGAAAAATCTGCACATAACATAATTGTTTTCCCCCTATATGTGATCTGATTCCCTCTCTTGTGGCTTTTAAGATTCTATTCTCATTCTGTGTGCTAGGCATCTTCATTATAATGTGCCTTGGTTAGGATCTGTTGTAATTTTGTACATTTGGTGTCCTCTAAGCTTCTTGTATTTGGTTTTCCAATTCATTCTTCATGCTTGAGAAATTTTCTGATATTATCTCATTGAAGAGATTGGGTGGGCATTCCTTTGGTTTGAAACTCTGTGCCTTCCTTTATCCCAATAACTCTTAGATTTGGTCTTTTGATGCTATACTATAATTCTTGGATGTTTTGATTATGGTTTCTTACTATCTTCACTATATGATCAACTTTATTTTCCAGATTGAATACTTTGTCTTCATTATCTGACTTTCTTTCTTCCAAGTGATGTAGTCTGTTGATTATACAACAGACTAGATTGTCTATGTTTCTTTTATTTCAAGGATTTATGGCTGTTTATTTTTTTCAGAGTCTCTATCTCTTTCTTGAAGTAATCTTTTGCTACCTGTATTTGCTCTCTTATCTCTTTGTTGGAGTGATCAATTTTTGCCTATATTTGCTCATTTAGGTCATTCTTTAATTCACAGATAATTTTAATTATAAACCTTCTGAATTCTTTCTCTGACATTTCATCAACTTCGCTGTCCATGGATTCTGTTATTCAGTATCCTGGTTTGTTTGGGGCACTTTCCTCCCTTGCTTTTTCATGTTGTCTATGTGTCCTCCTTTCTTGCAACATGAATCTGAGATATTACAGTTTCTACCCTATATTCTTGTAGTACCCATGCAAATTGTCTGTACCTTACCTTGATGTTGGGCTTCCAGACTCTGCTGGTGTCCCTCAATATATGCTACTGTATCTAAAGATAGTGGTGGCGATAGCTGAAGTAACTCAGGATAAAAGTTGAGGTGCCCTAAGATGGAAGCCATGTCTTTCAGAGATGGGGCTGAAAGGATGGGCCTCACACTCTCTTTGGGATGCCTGGTTTGAGATGCAGCTGCTTCTAGGCCCTATTGTCAAAAAGGTAGGGGATACTGTGTAGGGAAGGCTATGGTGATGACTGCAGTGTCCCAAGATGGAAGTGGGTTAGGCTTAGGCTCCCAGGTGGGGGCATGGGGGCAAACTCAGATCTACTCTGTGCAAGTCAGTATAGGCAGATCTGGGCCAGGCCTGGGTTCCTGCAGTAGTCTGTTGTCAGAAGAGGCGGTCCTGTGCCACAGGCTGGGCTCCAGTGGGTGTCTGCAGATGGAGGGATGGACCAGGGCCTACTATGAGCCTGGGTCCCGTGCAGATCAGTGTGGGCGGATCTCAATCATTTGATATTAATAACACTCCAAATACTTTTAACTAGATGATTTAAAAAATAAATACATCATTTATTAAGTCTGTTTGTCACTACATTCCATGAAATGCGTTTCTACACTTAAGTATAATATGGTTGTCTAAAGATATACTAGAGAATTTTTTTAAGTCCATTTGGAATACAAAAAGCTTAGAAGAAGGAAATGGACTTCAATTTATGAAATACATTTTTCTGGTTTAACTATTTTCATTATCTTTATAATGAGAAACTATTGAGGAGTGGTTAATGTGAAGAACAGTGCTGGGATAGAAATTATAAAATAATGAACAAGAAGCATGGCTTCATATCCTGCAGGCCTCATAGCTGAAGGTAGAACTTCATATGTGAATTATCACAATAAACATTGAACTTGACAATCCAATGGCTAGGTACAAATGATTACTATGCCAGCATTACTGCTTATTGACATAGTCAAGAAACATGAAGAAATGCTTTCACAAAAAAATACAATAGAGAACACTAAATGCCACCATTTTGAGACATTAAAGTAGCAAAAGCTTGCAAGCAAAACAAACACATTGTAGGAAACTTAGACATTAAATGCATTAAAAATAAAGCAAATAGGAGAACAAGTTAGAATGCATATATTAATACACAGTTATTACAAAACTAAAACTATGTATTCTGAGAAGATACCTACACCCACATCTATAAAACATAGAGCAATTAATTTCCTTACCCAATAATGTATGAACCTTGGGCTGGGGTTGTGGCTCAGTGGTAGAGTGTTTGCCTTGCATGTTTTAGGGCCTGGGTTTGATTCTCAGCACCACATATAAATACATAAAATAAAAAGTACATTGACAACTAAAAAAATATTTTAAAAAATGCTATAAGAAACTGGACATATGCTTTATAAGCATTTTTTTTCAGAAAAAAGAATAATTCAGTAAGCTGTTTATCATTAGTTAGAATGAAAGAATATCTAAGATAACTACTGACTACATTTTAAATGTAATTGTATTTGTTTCTTAATTTTAGTCTGAAATTCCAATAAATTTTACCTTTCTCAGAAACTAAATTATTGTGCTAACAGTAGAAAGTGATATATTATTGAAATTCAAACCCAAAATATATCGTCTGGTTCTTAAAAAACAATAACAATGCAATTAAAAGCTTTAAGTAAGATGATATATTTAATAGTAAAATAAAAACTTTCCAAATGTTCCAAGGTGGTTTTAGTGGTAAAAACATAAATATTTTATTCAAAAGATACTCTAATTCATGATGTTTTATATGTAAGGAATTATAGTCCATTTTTAAATGGTTCACTTATTGGGAATAAAACTGTTTATTTGATTGTCGCTCTCAAAGGTGAAGCATCGGGGACTTTGCAGATTCTGAGACAGTGAAACGGCTCCTACAAAACCATTCCTGGCAGACTTCCCTGGGCCTCTGCAAAGAAGGTCATTGGGTCCTTACTCAAATCCTCTCAACTCATGTAGGAAGCTAATTCTGAAGGATAAGAAGGGCAGTGAAGGAAATTCTGTTAGAGGAAATTAACAGAATTGAGAGCAATGAGAAGCTAGGGGAAAAAAAAACTATAAAACTCAGATGTGAAAATTTCTGGGTCTTTGAGAATGGAAAAAGAGCTCCATATGTCTGAATATGCCTCCAAGGATATAATTCTAACACAACACAGCTAAAAAACAGGTAATGATTCTGGAAAATGAACTTGGACATATGTTTTAAAAGCAATTATTTTCAGAAAAAAAACCCATAGTTAACATTAAAGAAATATTTCACATAAATACTGACCATGTTTTAGATGTTACTATTTTTAATTTTACCTTGAAATTCCAGTAAATTTTACTTTCTTAGTAAAGAGGAATGAGTTTAATCAGGTGGTCAATGGTTCAGCCAATCATGTATACATAATAAAGCCCCATTAAAAACTCTGAATAACCAAGGTTGGTAGAACTTCCTGGTTGAAGAATGATACAGGGAGGGTAACCTGATTCCACAGGGAGAAGGCACAGGGGCATCTTACTCAGAATCCTTCCAAACCCCACCCTATTATCAGGAAGGGTAACCTGATTCCACAGGGAGAAGGCACAGGGGAATTTTACTCAGAATTCTTCAAAACCCCACCCTTAATTTGTCTTATAATGATTCATATCATTTATAATAAAATTAATGTAGTACTTCCATTAGATTTATGTCATTCAAGCAAATTAATGAAGTTGGGGGAAATATTGGGAGCTTCCTCATATTTGTATCCCCTTTGGTGTCCTGGAGGTTACTGAACTTTCAAATGGTATCTGAAGCAAGGGCAGTCTTGTTGGAACCTGCTTTTGATATGTGGTACCTGTGCTAACTCCAGGTGGTTTAGCATTGCAATTTAATAGAACTGCAGTATAGCCTGTGTGTCTCAAAGTTCAGGCAAATTATGTGAAGGTATGCAAATGACCTAAGGAAGTCACAGAATATAAATTTCTCAAGACTTTCCCCTCATATTAAATACATTAATGACCTCACATAATGTTGTTTAATTGGATGCCCCTTGATGTTTAAAACCTTTCTACTTCTAGGTTAAAATCTTTCAATTAGAATAGAGGACAGCACAAGCAGTCTGAAAAGTAGATACTTAAAACTAACAAAAGTTTGAGGGATGAAGAAACATGACAGTGATTAGGACCACTCAAATATATCAGCCTTTGCTTTTCCCATTAAAACCAACATGCATAGGCAGGGGAAAATATTGTTAAATATGGGAAAAATCCAATTTGCTTTGTGATTAAATTAATGGTTTACTACAAATCTGATCTAGGTGGTCATTAAAAATATTAAATAAGTCAGAAGTCATTAGAAAGATAAACTTCAACTTTATTTTGTAATGGTCTTCCATAAAATATTTTAAAATAATAGTACATTTAATCTGTACTGCTTTTTGCTAAATATTACACCCAGGAGTTTCTTACAGAAAAGGGGTTATGTTTTTGGAGAAGGTGAAAAACAGTGAATAGTACAATTTATCTTTTGAGATTCAAAATTCAAATTGAAACTTGAGATGCTTTCAGTAAATCAGGAAGTTCAACAAAACATTTTGAGCACAGAATATTTTTTATTTTTTGTTTATTCATGGAGAATTAGTGTTCTGCAGAACACACTTTTAGGATTATTATGTGATAAAAATGACCAACATAAACTTTAAAAGATAGTGTAAGCAGTCATTTATTTCTTAAAAAATGTTACTTTTGAGGGCTGGGGTTGTGGCTCAGTGGTAGAGCGCTTGCCTAGCATGTGTGAGGCACTGGATTCGATCCTCAGCACCACATACATATGAATAAATAAATTAGACGTGTTGTGTCCATCTACAACTGAAAAAAATGTTACTTTTGAATGTTAAAAAGAAGTATGTGTCATATTAATTGTTATCAGTAAACATATTGATTCCAGAGAAATAATAAATTATTACTGTGGCTGCATTATAATTAAAAACATATAAAGTCTAAATGATTTCATATATATGTATGCTTTAGTAAGTGAGCAAGTCATAAAGGAAAATTCCTGCCCAGTTTTCTGGAATTGTTTTGTTGAAGAGGAATCCATTAGGAAGCTTTTGAGCACCCTCCTTGTGTTTCAAAAAGAGGTTTGCACTCTTTTGCAGGCAGTCTGTTTCTGAAGTATGCAGTGGGAGGAGGATAGTGTCTCCTCTAATAACTAGTGTCACCCAGGGGGTCAAGAGCACTTTGCTGAGTTCTTTGCAGATTCTTTTAGAGTAAGCAGAAAAAGTTACTTTCTCTTTATTTCTGTCTATACTTCTATGTGTAAGTCTTTGGGAAAGATGGAATATTTTTATTAATTTTCCCCAAAATTTTAATTAAAATAACACTTTTTTTATACAAAATGGCATAAATACAAAGTTATATAAGTGATTTTTAAAATACCTACAACAATATCACCATGAGAGGAAAAACACAGTTCTTGCCATCATAGGCTTATCCTCTAGCAACACAGGGATTAAATGAGTACTTGTGTAAATAATTTACCATTCCAAGTATGCTAAGTGTTAGGATGGATAAATGCAGAGTTCTCTGAGAGATCTTACTTATTCTCATAGTTAATTCTGTCTGTATATTATACTGCTTTTCAGTGATTTTTCTGATTTTCATTAATAATACAATCTATCTCATGCCAAATTATGCCATTATACATGAGCTCTCTTATTAGTTTTTGCATTACAATTCTTAATACACCTTTATACCACAATTTATCATATCTCTGTTTGTATATAAGGTATGTTGACACCAAATTCACATCTTCATACATGAATGTAATGCATTCAACTATTGTCCTGTTTGTAAGAAATAAAAAATAAATAATAAAAAATCCCATACAGAAGCAATAATAATAATAATAATAATAATAATAATAATAATAATACAATCCATCTCATTGTAATGCAAAGCTGCCAAACAGTATTGTTTATTCTAGGATAACACCTTTAAGTTCACTAACCGTTTGTATTCATTCTCTTTGCTATGGGTGTGCTTCAGAAATTGGGGGACCAAATATGGATTCTGAAGATAGAATATGAAGCACCAAGGATTCAGGAAGGGCATTGTTGAAAACACACCCTGTACAGCCAGTTCTTGTGGACAGTGACAAGTCTAGCATGGCATGTTCTCATTGTACAGATACCTCCTCAGTCAACTTCTAAAGCAGCAGCAGAGAGAGGTCTACACTGAAGATAGCCAAAGAACCTTGCAATCAGGGTGGGTGGGTTTAGCTCCTCAACAAGTAATGGCATGTGGTAGGATATAGGGAAGGATTTCTCAAACTTTACATTGAGAAAAATGTGCTGTTTGTTATATCACAGTTCTGCAATCAAATATTTAAGTATGTGTAGTCTTAAAGTTCTAAATTCAGCCTTCTGGATGGTCTCATAGAATATCTAAAAGCTGGAAGTGGAGGAGAAACAAATAACTTATAATTAATATCTGTTTTTTTAATGTAAGTCCTGGAGTTTATTGTTTTAAGTATAGTTGACATGCCTGGTGCTTCCTATACATATAATACAAGAATTCTAAAGTTGTCAGCAGTTTATAATTCTAAATAACTCAGTTTTAGAAACTAAAAATCAGACAGTTGATACTCAAATTTTAAAATGTTCATAGCAGTGGATCCTGATGGTATATACTTGTAATCCCAGGGACTTGGGAGGCTAAGGCAGGAGGATCCCAATTAAGAGGCCAGTCTCAGAAAGTCAGTAAGACCTTCAGCAACTTAGTCAGAGCCTGTCTCAAAATGAAAAGTAAAAAGGGCTGGGACGAAGCTCTGTGATAGTGTCCCAGGGTTCAATCCCCAGTACCAAATTTAAAAAAAAAAAAATGTTGAGAGTACATGGACAGAAAACACTGTTATATTTTGTCTAATATGTTTAATTACTTACTGCAAGGAAATACTATTTATATACTTTTTTTTTTTAATTACAAGAAAACTAAAAATATTTTTTTTTGTTAATTTGCTTTTCCAGGTTACTCAAGCTTAGGGGGACATATATGTCTTTGTCATACCAAAGAAATATCTAGTCTCCTTAACAATTCTATTTTTCAGTTTCATTGAATAATATGAATTCTGATTTTTTTTAAAACAAACATCAATTTTAGTGCACACTTTTAGGTCACCAAGCATGTGATTCTGATGAGATTTAAAAAACTTTCTCCATTTAGTGACTCTATATGTTGCTATATCATACATATTTTCACAGTAACCTGGAGAAAAAGCTAAATTTTAAGAAGTCTAGACCTAGACTTGTATCCTTGTTATATTGTTAAGCCATATCATTTTTACTGTCTTGACAGTTTTGACTCATTAAAACAATAATTTCATATGGTTTAATTTAATACTATATATACCTTTATACTAGCAAATACAATTTACTCTTTAATGGCTTGGTTTTTTTGGGGGGTTTCTAGGGATTGAACTCAGGAACACTCAACTACTGAGCCATATCCTCAGCCATATATTGTATTTTATTTAGAGACAGGGTCTCACTGGGTTGCTTAGTGCCTTGATTTTGCTGAGGCTGGCTTTGAACTCTCAATCCTCTTCTCTCAACCTCCCAAGCCACAGGGATTATAGCATGTGCCAGTGCACCTGGCTTAATGCCTTGTTTGATTGAAAAAAAAAAAGAAAATTAAACAGAAAAAAAATTCTGAGTAAATATTTGTAAGTCATTTGAAATTAAAATCTCTGGCACAAAGTGGCTAGTTTTGGCTTAGGATTTTAATATTCTACACAGCTAAATTGCTAATAGCCATCTATTAATTCCATGAAATTAACTTTTAAAACAATTGCTACCTAAATTTCAGTGTATCCATAGTTTTTGTATTGTTATGCTTAATTTTATAAATACTTATAAACTCACCTTTTATCTACTTAGTGTGTATTTTGGCTAAAAGTTTGTTTCAAAATATTTGTAGTACACATAAGGAAAAGTTCCATAATTTATTTATTGTTTAATTCATATTTGGAATGTTGGCAATCAACAATATTTAACTTATAGATTCATGTTTATTTGTCAGCTTAAAATGGTCAAGTTTTCAAATCACAAGGCTATTTATTTATTTACATTAATTTTCTTTTTCTGATCCAAAGGCAAAATGTATACAGAATATCAAGGGGATCAACTATTTCTCTGGGACACAATGATGCTGCCCATGATGACCACTCAGTGCCAGTCATTGTCAATTAATTGTTTGATGCATTTTATTACTAACTTGTTATATGACATTTTTATTATTAAAGACTGAGCATCATTACATATTCTATTTCCATTTATTTTTCTTCAGATTGCCCCCTATTATGATTTGGTCATCTCTATCTCATGGTGAGAAGTAGTTATGCAGTTTTCAGAAGAGTCATACCAGGGGGTTGGTTACCTTTTCCAAAGAATGTTTTTATTCTCACTTAAATCTTCTAATTTTTTATTATGCCTCAATAAGAATACAATATTTTTGAGATGAGGGAGAGGTGTTTTCATATCTCCCAGGTGACTTTTACATAGCTCCTTACCCAGTGAGTTTTTCAAAAATTATGGTTGATGGTTTGTTTTCAGGAGCACAAGTATTTTCAAAACACATCTACAGCTTGGGTATTGTGAACTGAACTGCTATAAACATTGACAAGGCCGCCTCACTGCTGAGGAGTGGGATAACTGGGTCAATTGGTGGTTCCATTCCAAGTTTTCTAAGAAATCTTCATACTGCTTTCCAGAGTGGTTGCACCAATGACCAAGTTGTGTAACTTCATGTCATATACAACCAAACAAATGGGAACAAAATTGGAATAGTTGCACTCCATGTATGGACAATATGTCAAAATACACCCTTATTGAGGAATCTCTATACTGCTTTCCATAGTGGTTGCACCAATTTGCAGTTCACCAGCCATGTATTAGTATACCTTTTTTACCATGTTCTCACCAACATTTATTGTTGCTTGTATTCCTGATTATTACCATTCTGACAGGAGTGAGATGAAATCTTTGAGTAGTTTTGATTCCTCAGAAAATTGAGAATGGAACCACCATTTGACCCAGCTATCCCTTGGTTTATACCCAAAGAACTTAAAATAAGCATACTATAGTGATGCAGATCAATTTTAAGTTTGCAGAAAAGTCGCCAAGTGTAAGTCAGAGATCTGCTATACCCCTTGCATGATTTCCCTTACTATTAGCATCTTTCATTGTTATGGTATATTTGTCAAAATTAATAAAGAAATATTGATATGTTAAAAACAAAAAGAAAAGAATGATAGATGCAGTTTTTAATTTAAATCAATTGTTAAGAACCCCGAAACAAAGTAATAAAAATATGTTTGTCAAGATATTAGGAAGTTTTATTCTAAGCATTATACAAATGATTTTTTAAAGACCCCCCACAAGATTGAATTCAGCTGAAAACAGTTAAAGAGTTCCTAGGATAAGAAGAGACAAACTCTTTAAAAATCTGGCTCATGGTCACAGCAGAGTTTATATAAATGTATTAAATTTGACACAGGTATATTATCTGCTATAATTTCAGTACTATAAAGTAAGTAAGACAGTATACATACCAGTAGCAGAAGACAAATGAATATACAATAGTGTCAGTGAAAGACAAAGAACTGAGATGGATAATCAGTAACATTATCATTGTGTAGTTTATCCTCCAGATTTTGGAGCTGGACTTCTCGGTTCAATAACCTTGATACTCTCCTTATTGTGACTCTAGTTAGGTTACTTAAAATCCCTGATACTAACTGCCTCTTTAGCAAAAAAAATAATTAACTAATAGTGTAGGTGGGAAAATTAAATGACATAAAATAAAATAAGTAGCTATTTTAACAAAGAATGTATGTGAAAGACTTGCACTAAGTATGAAATACATTTGGAATAGGGTTTGATACATAAATTTGCTCAATAAATATCCATGACAATAATTACCATTGAAGTTCTCATTGATCTTTATTAAATAGGACCTGTCCTCTGTCTGATATAAATACACATTACAGTATGTATATATGTGTGCAAATATACATACAATTATTTTTTGAATTAGTAACTTCTTAGAAAAGTTTGCATCATTAAAACTAAAGCCATTCTTCAGTTATTTGTGATACCATAGTATTCATTAAGTAATAAACTTTTTTAAATGACCTAAAGAATCAAGTATAAAAGCAATTAAGAAAAAATTAAATTTGCTTTAGTTTCAAAAATTTGTTAAGATTTAAAAATATTTTTTTAAAAATTGAATCACACAATGGAATGCCCAGATCTTATGTGCACATTTTGCTGAATTCTGACAACTGTATATACCCATGTAACCAAACTTCCAACCCCTCATTTTCTCCTATCCTCTCTCAAGTCAAGCACTGTTCTAATGTCTTTCACCATACATTAGTTTTGCCTGTTTGAGGATTTAATAGAAATGAAATCATATCACACTTGTTCTTTGTGTCTGGCTTATTTTGTTCAGCATAGTGGTATTTTTTAGTTTAATCTATGATGATTATATCATTGGTTCAATACCTTTTATGGTTGAGTAGTATTCTACTGCATATATTTATGATACATTGATTCACTGATTCACCCATCAGTGAAAATATGGCTTTTTTTAAGATTGATACTCTTAAAATTAAAGCTACTATGAACATTCATTCATGTATGATTCTTCATGTAAACCCACCTGCTGAATTGTGTGGCCATGTGGAAAGCATATGATTAACTTCTGGAGAAACTGCCAGACTAGAACTGCTTCTGAATCCTTTTCTTCTTAAAATTGGATACAGTGCTTTCTGCTGTCTACTGTTAAAAATGCTAATAGTTTCCTTGTTTTTAATCAATATTAACATCTTGAAGGGCTATTAAAATAATTGACTGGGACAGTTCATGTGAGGTATTTAACACATACAACCGAACAAAAACTAGTTGTTGTTGTTGTATTACTTTTGCTCTTATTATTTTTTAAAAATGACAACATACAGAATGCCTGAGTTTAAAATCCAGCTTTAGTATATATTCTTTCTGCAATCTTGATCAAGTTGCTTAAATAAGTTTTGGTTTCCTTACCTATAAACCAGTTAGAAAGTATAAAAATGTTTCTCCTTCTGCTACTGTAAAAATTAAATGAAAATACGTAAATGAAACTTTTTTTGGTGGGAATGGTGGGATACACCAAAGCCAGCCTCAGCAATTTAGGGGAGACCCTGTCTCTCTCTCTCTCTCTCTCTCTCTCTCTCTCTCTCTCTCTCTCTATATATATATATATATATATATATATATATATATATATATATATATATTTTAAAGAGATGGAAATGTGGCTCAGTGGTTAAGTGCCCCTAAGTTCAATCCCCAGTATCCCCCCAAAAAAACAAAAACACACAAACTTTCTTTTCTGTACTTATTTCTATTCTCTAAACAATGCAATTCAATTAAACTTATTTCCTACATTACTTCCTATTGTTAAATGCCAAGGCCTTTTCTTGTTTCCTCAGAATCCTTGGCACAACTCTTAATACATGACAATTCAGTGCCTTTGCATTCTCTTATCCTTTGCTTATTTAATTTAAATCTACTTTTCAAGTCTCTCCTTTTACATCAAATCTTTTCAGGGATTTGCAACCTATCATGATCTTGGAACTCCTACAAAGAACATCATGTATTTATTTATTTCAACACTGTGCTCTTTTTCAATTAGTCAGTGTGCCTTATCTATTTCTCTTTGAGATCTGTAACAGTGAATTTCCAAAAAATATCAGAGCTCTTATGAGAGATTAGTAATTAGTAATCATTTGAACAATTGCTGATTAGATGATATACCATGTCATACAATTAATTCAATTAGATTATATAATAGTTTCAGTTTCAGATGATGTTATGAAATGTAGAGTACTTGATTAAAAGCTATTTAAATGCACATGTTCATATATTCTTTTCTTGTTAAATTTCTTTCTCTTTACTAAAACATTTGTACCTGTTTTTGATTTCTTTTAATTGTGCTTTTTAATTCTACTAGTAAGACTCTAAGGAAATTAAATGAGCCAACAAAGTGAACACACATAATAAACCAGTCTCACTATCAAAATATGGAAATGACTATGTTCTTTCTACACATTTGTCAAAAGTGACAAATAAAATTTGGTACAGATAAAAGGGCTTAGTTAGATCACTGGTACTCAACCTAGGTTGCATTTTAGAATCAGTTGGAGGGTTTGAATAATTCCAATTCCTACTACCTTACCCCAGAGACCTCTATTTAGTTGGATTGGTATAAGGTCTGGCAACAAGGTTATGAATGTTAATCAGATAATTCTTTTGGGCAACTGGGGATACCACTGGTTAGAGGTTATTCTTTACTTAAGATCTTCTCTAGTTCACTTTCTTCTCACATTTTTGCTTTATGAACATGCAGCCTACCTGGAAAGATTCAAGGCATTTATCTGAATTTTCCTTTGCTGTCACCAATAGAACCTGTTGTACATGTATATACAAGTAGGGATGACAAGATGCCTTTATTTTGAAAACTACTTTATGGAAGTATCTTTCTGTATTTTCAGTAGGTAGAAATACCATTCACATGCATTAGAGATAAGGTAGTAACTAAAATATCATCCTGGCAAGGGGATAAGAGAAAGGAAGTCTGTAGCTACATTAACTATAAATGAGAGTCATACATACCTCACTGATGGACCCCAGATCATCAGCAAAGCTGTTTACTTCTGACAGAAGTAGAGATATAATAGATTTTCTCAACAAGCTGCAACTTCCTAGGGTTACCAGACTCTGAGAGATATAATGCTGCACCTGAAACTAAAAATAAAAATGACTAAGCTTCTACTTTATATCAAGTCAAATAAAAGTGTATTTAATGGGCATTTTCTAACACTTTCTACTAAGCTAAATGCTATGGGTAGTGCAAAAAAAAAAAGTCAACATAATTCTAGGAAGTCTCAAGCAAAATTGTAAAATAGACAAATTATAACAATCTAAGCACTATAACTTTATATAGCAGTTAAATTTTGAAATATATGACAGGGTACTAAAAGGAAACTTTTAACTGAAATATCAAAAGATAATATAATAGTTTAGATGATAGACTGTATGCAGAATGAATAAAGATGATAAAACAAGACACTTAAATCTTATCTGATGGATGGCAGACAGTTACAAAATGGTAAGATAAGTTTGAAGATGTCTTTGGGAAGAGCTATGGGTACTCTTTTTTTTCTTTTTTTTATATATTTTTTTATTGGTTGTTCAAAACATTACAAAGCTCATGATATATCATCTTTCATACATTTGACTCAATTGGGTTATGAACTCCCATTTTTACCCCAAATACAAATTGTAGAATCACATCGGTTACACACTCACATTTTTACATAATGGCATATTAGTGACTGTTGTATTCTGCTACCTTTCCTATCCCCTACTATCCCCCCTCCCCTCCCCTCCCATCATCCCTCTCTACCTCATCTGCTGTTGTTCAATTCTCTCCCTTGTTTCCCCCCCCTTTCCCCTCACATCCTCTTCTATGTAATTTTGTGTAACATTGAGGGTCTCCTACCATTTCCATATGCTTTCCCTTCTGTCTCCCTTTCTCTCCCCCCACTTGTCTCTGTTTAATGTTAATCTTTTCCTCATGCTCTTCCTCCCTGTTCTGTTCTTAGTTGCTCTCTTTATATCAAAGAAGACATTTGGCATTTGTTTTTTAAGGATTGGCTAGCTTCGCTTAGCATAATCTGCTCTAATGCCATCCATTTCCCTGCAAATTCTATGATTTTGTCATTTTTTATTGCTGCGTAGTACTCCATTGTGTATAGGTGCCACATTTTTTTTATCCATTCATCTATTGAAGGGCATCTAGGTTGGTTCCACAGTCTAGCTATGGTGAATTGTGCCGCTATGATCATTGATGTGGCAGTATCCGTATAGTACGCTCTTTTAAGATCCTCAGGGAATAGTCCAAGGAGGGCGATAGCTGGGTCAAATGGTGGATCCATTCCCAGCTTTCCCAGGTATCTCCATACTGCTTTCCAAATTGGCCTCACCAATTTGCAGTCCCACCAGCAGTGTACAAGTGTACCCTTTTCCCCACATCCTCGCCAACACTTATTGTTGTTTGACTTCACTATGGGTACTCTTTAAGTTCCATTTCCATACTGGACAGGGACAGGAGAAAGAGACTTCCCAACTTGCCACAGGTCAAAAAAAAAAAAGCAGGGGGGAGCTCAATAGTGATGAGGAAAAAATGTGGGTTACTCAGAATTTTTATATACAGGCAAAAACCATATTTACCATTAAATATATTTAAAAGGACAGTGGAAAAATAAACTACATCTCAGTAGTTATTAAGAGTAATGCCATTTAATTATTAAACACAATCAGGTATGTAAAACATGACTGTAATTTAATTTAATCTATCCTTTAACAAAGTGATGAGAAAGGAGGCTTCAAGTAGTATCTCAAAACACAGAAATAGTCATATACTTTGTCAGTGCTTTACATGAGCTTAAAATCATATTGAGAATACACTGTTTTCAATGAAAATAAAAAGTGCCACACACGACGTATAAATGTCACCTTTGTGTCTTTGAGACTTCTCAAACTGATATTTTAATAGTATACATTAATTTAAAAAATTAGCCAAATAACAAAATGAATATAGAGTTCAACAGAAATATTGACTAAAAATATAGACAGGCATAACTGGCTCTTAATAGTATTCTAATACTATTAGATTAAATTAATGCTGAAAACACATCAAGTTATTACCATAGGAAATCATAGATATTTATTTATCATTATTTCTTAATAATGTCATTGACTAAGATCCATGCCCTTCATAACTCTCCAGCACTATTAGACATTAGATTTCAGATTTTCACAACATTTTCATGTTTGTAATGAAGCAAAGTTTTCTCTTAGCTAAACTCTAAAGAACTTCTCATGATTATTTCACTGATGCTTTAATTGTGTACTTAAGTTCTTTCTCAATATTTCATTCTTTATGCAACAATTTAAGGTGAAGAAAAAGTTCAGAAAAATAAAAGATGCTTTAGAGAATAGTAATAAAATGATGATAGTAGTGATGGGGTTTATAGAACCTAGCATTATCTGATTCAAATCTCAGCTTCACTTCTCAGGAACTTATACTAGTAACTTACTTATTAACTTCTCTGTTTCACTTCATGGTGCAAAATCGCAATTGTGCTAGTAAATGTTCAGTGGAATGGTTGTGCCTACTAAGTTAAACAGTAAAAATTCTTCAAATAGTGTCAGGCACCTAGTAAGTGCTCAATAATGAAATGTAACTTAGGATTGTAATAAAAAAGCACTTAAGTTTATATAATAATATTTTAATTAATTGACATTTGTAAAGTTAAATACTATAAATAAAATTTACTTTTCTAGAGTTAATAAAATCCTGTTAGAGAACACTGATAAGGAGAAAAGAAAATTTCATCATAAAGAATTCTTCCACAGCTATGAATTATTATGTGTCCCCAACATGACTTAAGTACATATAGAGCAAATACTATGTAACCCTTAATGTGGTTTAAAATTCTGTGACTATTATTATAAAAATGGTCTCTATGCTTCCTTAAAGGATAATTGCTTCTTGCCTTTCTTAAATGCAGTGGAACTTTTTACAGAGACTGGTGTGGAGGACAGGACTCAGGACAATATCATACAAGGCTATTGTATTGGAAAAGCTAGAAGGATTTACTCAACACCCACATCCATCTTTTCCTATCACCTCTTTCTGTATTTTAGAGGCTGAATAACTATAATTAACTTCTCTCAGATTCCTCTGCAGTTAGGATTTTAGATATTAGCTGAGTTTTACCAACCAGAGCTCCGTATTTGAGCCCTAATTTATAAGAGAATTATGGAGGAAGAGAAGTAGGCATAGGGTGTACATTTGGTTGGTGCAGGTTATGGAAGAGGTAACATAGTTCTGACTCATTTATTGCTAGTTCAGAGGCTACCTAATTATGCAGGTTCGTCATCAGAGCAGAAGCAGCAGCCACTTTGCTGGCACTATGGTTTAGGAAGTTATTTCTGAAACTTGACCTTCCAAAAGGTGCTTTGATCTTCAGCTGGAGGATTACAGAGTTCATTGCCACATTAAATTCTTGAAATATGCAAGGGTAGAAATTCCTACTACATGCCTAATTAGTTTGCTTATATGAACTGTGGAGAAGATAGAAGCATCTTGGAGAATGGCTATGAATTATCATAAACTAAATCAGTTGGTGTTTCCAATCTTGTATTGCTGTTTTGCCAGATGTAGCTCTCTTCTGGGAAAGATCAACATTATCCCTGATGTTGGTTAGGTAGGTTTTTATCTTGGAGTTTTTCATTATTCTAATTAAGAGACAAATGTACCGGTTCGTGTTCACGTAGTAGACAGCAACATACGTTTTCTGTCCTTTTTAAGATTATGTCAACCTGCTGGCTCTTTGCCATTATTTACATTCACAAAGATTCTAATCATACATATACTCCACAGGACACCATGCTGGAGTACTATGTTGATTCTATTATGATGATATAGCAGGATCTGTGCATGCCAGAAAGTAAAAAAAATAAATCCCAGGATACAGGGGCCTGAGATACTTGGAAAATTTCTGTGTAAGATGCACACTGTAATACTACTTCCAAAGTGAAAAACAAGTTGCTTTAGCTTATATTTCTTATCATTAAGACAAAGATACATTTGAAAGGTCTTTGTGGATATTTAAGGCAACATACATCCATTGGTCTTACCACCTGAATGCATATATTGAGTAAATCATAAAGCTTTAAATTCTAAAAATGGGCAAGAGTATTATATGAAGAACTCCAGCTGTTCTAAGTTGGAGAACGAGAAACTTTGACACTTAGATCTCACAAACAGTCCAATGTGCTTGGAGCTGATCAATATATGGAGACTGTAGCCCACCCCTGATAAGAAAAACACAAAGGAGGGATCCTCAGATTGTAATAATGCCAAACCTTTCTTGACAATTAAATATTATTATTTTATAAGAAAACAAAACAAATCTCTTTGCTTCTACTATTTGGCCCAACTTAGACTGAATGTCCACCTGATCACAGACTATCAAATGACAACACAACCAGAGCTACTAACTTGAACTGGGTGCTATCTAAAATCACATATGTATGACAACAATCCATCAAGTAGTCATTAAATTAACATAATTTGGATAAATCGAGAACTAAAAGCAGAGTAAATTTTGTTTAATTGACAGATACTTACAATTCCTACTAGGAGACCACTCCCAATAAGGCTGGGTTACTGCAGGAAATTTATGTTTCAAACCAGAGGTCAATATATGCTTTTCTTCACACTTAAGATGATAACTACAGGGGTTCCTCTAAAAGCATATAATAGCACTAAGCCTTAGTATCATATTTTTAAAAATATTTTTTTCATTTGTAGGTGGACACAATACCTTTATTTTATTTATTTATGTGTGGTGCTGAGGATTGAACCCAGGGCCTCAAACATGCTAGGTGAAAACTCTACTGCTGAGCCACAACCCTAGCCCTAGTATCATATATTTTTTTTTAATTTTTATTGTTGGTTGTTCAAAACATTACATAGTTCTTGACATATCATATTTCACACTTTGATTCAAGTGGGTTATGAACTCCCATTTTCACCCCGTATACAGATTGCAGCTTCACATCGATTACACGTCCACTGTTTTACATATTGCCATACTAGTGTCTGTTGTATTCTGCTGCCTTTCCTATCCTCTACTATCCCCCATCCCCTCCCCTCCCATCTTTTCTCTCTACCCCATCTACTGTAATTCATTTCTCCCCCTTGTTTTTTTCCCCCTTTCCCCTTACTTCCTCTTGTATGTAATTTTGTATAACCATGAGGGTCTCCTTCCATTTCCATGTAATTTCCCTTCTCTTTCCTTTTCCCTCCCACCTCTCACCCCTGTTTACTGTTAATCTTCTTCTCATGCTCTTCCTCCCAACTCTGTTCTTAGTTACTCTTCTTATATCAAAGAAGACATTTGGCATTTGTTTTTTAAGGATTGGCTAGCTTCACTTAGCATAATCTGCTCTAATGCCATCCATTTCCCTGCAAATTCTATGATTTTGTCATTTTTTAATACAGAGTAATACTCCATTGTGTATAAATGCCACATTTTTTTTTATCCATTCGTCTATTGAACGGCATCTAGGTTGGTTCCACAGTCTTGCTATTGTGAATTGTGCTGCTCTGAACATTGATGTAGCAGTGTCCCTGTAGCATGCTCTTTTTAGGTCTTTAGGGAATAGACTGAGAAGGGGAATAGCTGGGTCAAATGGTGGTTCCATTCCCAGCTTTCCAAGAAATTTCCATACTGCTTTCCAAATTGGCTTCACCAATTTGCAGTCCCACCAGCAATGTACAAGTGTACCCTTTTCCCCACATCCTCGCCAGCACTTGTTGTTGTTTGACTTCAGAATGGCTGCCAATCTTACTGGAGTGAGATGGTATCTTAGGGTGATTTTTTTTTTTAAAGAGAGAGTGACAGAGGAGAGAGAGAGAGAGAGAGAGAGAGAGAGAGAGAGAGAGAGAGAATTTTTTTTTAATATTTATTTTTTAGTTCTTGGCGGACAAAACATCTTTGTTGGTATGTGGTGCTGAGGATCGAACCCGGGCCGCACGCATGCCAGGCGAGCGCGCTACCACTTGAGCCATATCCCCAGCCCTTAGGGTGGTTTTTTTTTTTAAATTTCTTTTTTTTAAATTTTTTTTTATTTTTAATTTTTTTTATTGTTGGTTGTTCAAAACATTACATAGTTCTTAATATATCATATTTCACAGTTTGATTCAACTGGGTTATGAACTCCCATTTTTACCCCGAATACAGATTGCTGTATCACATCAGTTACACTTCCACTGATTTACATATTGCCATTCTAGTGTCTGATGTATTCTGCTGTCTACCTATTCTCTACTATCCTCCCTCCCCTCCCCTCCCCACCCCTCCCCTTTTTTCTCTCTACCCCCTCTACTGTAAATCATTTCTTCCACTTGTATTATTCTTCTCTTACCCCTCATTTCCTCTTATATGTAATTTTGTAAAACCCTGAGGATCACCTTCCATTTCCATGCGATTTCCCTTCTCACTCCCTTTCCCTCCCACCTCTCATCCCTGTTCAATGTTAATCTTCTTCTCAAGCTCTTCGTCCCTACCCTGTCCTTGGTTACTCCCCTTATATCACAGCAGTCATTTGGCATTTGTTTTTTAAGGATTGGCTAGCTTCACTTACCATAATCTGCTCTAATGCCATCCATTTCCCTGCAAATTCTATGATTTTGTCATTTTTTAATGCAGAGTAAAACTCCATTGTGTATAAGTGCCACATTTTTTTTTATCCATTCATCTACTGAAGGGCATCTAGGTTGGTTCCACAGTCTTGCTATTGTGAATTGTGCTGCTATGAACATCGATGTAGCAGTGCCCCTGTAGCATGCTCTTATTAGGTCTTTAGGGAATAGACCGAGAAGGGGAATAGCTGGGTCAAATGGTTGTTCCATTACCAGGTTTCCAAGAAATGTCCATACTGCTTTCCAATTTGGCTGCACCAATTTGCAGTCCCACCAACAATGAACAAGTGTACCCTTTTCCCCGCATCCTCTCTAGCACTTGTTGTTGTTGGACTTCATAATGGCTGCCAATCTTACTGGAGTTAGATGATATCTTAGGGTGGTTTTGATTTGCATTTCTCTGACTGCTAGAGATGGTGAGCATTTTTTCATGTACTTATTGATTGATTGTATGTCCTCCTCTGAGAAGTGTCTGTTCAGGTCCTTGGCCCATTTGTTGATTGGGTTATTTGTTATCTTATTGTCTAATTTTTTGATTTCTTTGTATACTCTGGATATTAGGGCTCTATCTGAAGTGTGTGGAGTAAAGATTTGTTCCCAGGATGTAGGCTCCCTATTTACCTCTCTTATTGTTTCTTTTGCTGAGAAAAAACTTTTTAGTTTGAGTAAGTCCCATTTGTTTTTTCTACTTGTTAACTCTTGCGCTATGGGTGTCCTACTGAGGAATTTGGAGCCCGACCCCACAATTTGTATATCGGAGCCAACTTTTCTTCTATCAGACGCAGAGTCTCTGATTTGATATCAAGCTCCTTGATCCATTTTGAGTTAACTTTTGTGCATGGCCAGAGAAAGGGATTCAGTTTCATTTTGATGCAAATGGATTTCCAGTTTTCCCAGCATCATTTGTTGAAGATGCTATCCTTCCTCCATTGCATGCTTTTAGCCCCTTTATCAAATATAAGATAGTTGTAACTTTGTGGATTAGTCTCTGTGTCCTCTATTCTATACCATTGGTCCACCCGCCTGTTTTGGTACCAGTACCATGCTGTTTTTGTTACTATTGCTCTGTAGTATAGTTTGAAGTCTGGTATCGCTATACCGCCTGATTCACACTTCCTGCTTAGCATTGCTTTTGCTATTCTGGGTCTTTTATTATTCCATATTAATTTCATGATTGTTTTATCTATTTCCACAAGAAATGCTGTTGGGATTTTGATTGGCATTGCATTGAACTTATAGAGAACTTTTGGTAATATCGCCATTTTGATGATGTTAGTTCTGCCTATCCATGAACAGGGTATATTTTTCCATCTTCTAAGGTCTTCTTCTATATCTCTCTTTAGGGTTCTTTAGTTTTCATTGTATAAGTTTTTCACCTCTTTTGTTAGGTTGATTCCCAAGTATTTTATTTTTTGGGGGGATATTGTGAATGGAGTAGTTGTCCTCATTTCTGTTTCAGAGGATTTGTTGCTGATATACAGGAATGCATTTGATTTATGCGTGTTGATTTTATATCCTGCCACTTTGCTGAATTCATTTATTAGCTCTAATAGTTTCTTTGTAGACCCTTTTGGGTCTGCTAGGTATAGAATCATGTCATCTGCAAATAGTGATAATTTAAGTTCTTCTTTTCCTATTTTTATGCCTTTAATTTCTTTCGTCTGTCTAATTGCTCTGGCCAGTGTTTCGAGGACTATGTTGAACAGAAGTGGTGAGAGAGGGCATCCCTGTCTTGTACCAGATCTTAGAGGGAATGCCTTCAATTTTTCTCCATTCAGAATGATGCTAGCCTGTGGCTTATCATAGATAGCTTTTACAATGTTGAGGTATGATCCTGTTATCCCTAATTTTTCTAGAGTTTTGAACATAAATGGATGCTGTACTTTGTCGAATGCTTTTTCTGCATCTATCGAGATGATCATATGGTTCTTATTTTTAAGTCTATTGATGTGGTGAAAAACATTTATTGATTTCCGTATATTGAACCAGCCTTGCATCCAGGGATGAATCCTACTTGATCATGGTGTATAATTTTTTTGATATGTTTTTGAATCCGATTCGGCAGAATTTTATTGAGGATTTTTGCATCTAGGTTCATTAGAGATATTGGTCTGTAGTTTCCTTTCTTTGAATTGTCTTTGTCTGGTTTAGGCATCAGGGTGATATTGGCCTCGTAGAATGAATTTCGAAGTTCTCCCTCTTTTTCTATATCCTGAAATAGCTTGAAAAGTATTGGTGTTAGTTCCTCTTTAAAGGTTTTGTAAAACTCTGCTGTATACCCATCCGGTCCTGGGCTTTTCTTAGTTGGTAGTCTTTTGATGGTTTCTTCTATTTCCTCTATTGTTATTGGTCTGTTTAGGTTGTCTATATCCTCCTTACTCAATATGGGCAGATCATATGACTTAAGAAATTTATTGATGCCTTCACTATCTTCTATTTTATTGGAGTATAAGGATTCAAAATAATTTCTGATTATCTTCTGTATTTCTGAAGTGTCTGTTGTGATATTGCCTTTTTCATCCCGTATGCTAGTAATTTGAGTTCTCTCTCTTCTTCTCTTCGTTAGCATGGCTAAGGGTCTGTCGATTTTATTGATTTTTTCAAAGAACCAACTTTTAGTTTTGTCAATTTTTTCTTTTGTTTCAATTTCATTAATTTCAGCTCTGATTTTAATTATTTCTTGCCTTCTACTTCTTTTGCTGTTGTTTTGCTCTTCTTTTTCTAGGATTTTGAGATGAAGTATGAGATCATTTATTTGTTGTTTTTTTCTTTTTTTAAGGAATGAACTCCAAGCAATGAATTTTCCTCTTAGAACTGCTTTCAATGTGTCCCATAGATTTCGTTATGTTGTGTCTGTGTTTTCATTTAACTCTAAGAAGTTTTTAATTTCATCCTTGATGTCTTCTAAAACCCACTGATCATTCAGTAACCTATTGTTCATTCTCCAAGTGATGCATGATTTTTCCTTCCTTCTTTTATCATTCATTTTCAGTTTCATTCCATTATGATCAGATAAGATGCATGGTATTATCTCTACTCCTTTATATTGTCTAAGAGTTGCCCTGTGACATAATATATGATCTATTTTTGAGAAGAATCCACGTGCTGCTGAGAAAAAAGTGTAACTGCTTGATGTTGGGTGGTATATTCTATATATGTCAATTAAGTCTAGGTTGTTAATTGTGTTATTGAGTTCTATAGTTTCCTTATTTAACTTTTGTTTGGAAGATCTGTCCAGTGGTGAGAGAGGTGTGTTGAAGTCTCCCATGATTATTGTATGGTGGTCTATTAGACTCTTGAACTTGAGAAGAGTTTGCTTGACGAACATAGCTGCGTCATTGTTTGGGGCATATATATTTATGATTGTCATGTCTTGTTGGTTCTCTTGAGCAGTATGTAGTGTCCCTCTTTATCCCTTTTGATTAACTTTGGCTTGAAATCTATTTTATTAGATATGAGTATGGACACTCCTGCTTGTTTCCGCAGTCCATATGAGTGGTATGATTTTTCCCAACCTTTCACCTTCAGTCTATGTATATCTTTTCCTATCAAATGCGTCTCCTATAGGCAGCATATTGTTGGGTCTTGTTTTGTGATCCATTCAACTAGCCTGTGTCTCTTAATTGGTGAGTTTAAGCCATTAACATTTAGGGTTATTATTGAGATATGGTTTGTTCTTCCAGCCATATTTGTTTATTAATGTTACTAAACCTGATTTGTTTTCCTCTTTGATTACTTTCCCCCCTTTACTGTCCTACCTCCCACTGTTGGTTTTCATTGTTATTTTCCATTTCCTCTTCCTGTAATGTTTTGCCAAGGATTTTTTGAAGAGATGGTTTTCTAGCTGCGGATTCTTTTAACTTTTGTTTATCGTGGAAGGTTTTAATTTCATCTTCCATCCTGAAGCTTAATTTCGCCGGATACACGATTCTTGGTTGGAACCCATTTTCTTTCAGTGTTTGAAATATGTTATTCCAGGATCTTCTAGCTTTCAGAGTCTGTGTTGAGAGATCAGCTGTTATCCTGATTGGTTTACCCCTAAATGTAATCTGCTTCCTTTCTCTTGTAGCTTTTAAAATTCTCTCCTTATTCTGTATGTTGGGCATCTTCATTATAATGTGTCTAGGTGTGGATCTCTTATGATTTTGCACATTTTGCGTCCTGCAGGCTTCTAGGATTTGGGATTCTGTCTCATTCTTCAAGTCTGGGAAGTTTTCTCGTATTATTTCATTGAATAGATTGTTTATTCCTTTGGTTTGGAGCTCTGTGCCTTCCTGTATCCCAATGACTCTTAAGTTTGGTCTTTTAATGTTATCCCATATTTCTTGGATGTTCTGCTCATGGTTTCTTAGCAGTCTTGCTGAGCTGTCTATGTTCTTTTCAAGTTGAAATACTTTGTCTTCATTGTCTGATGTTCTATCTTATAAGTGATCTACTCTGCTGGTAGTATTCTCAATTGAGTTTTTAAGTTGGTTTATTGCTTCCTGCATTTCTAGGATTTCTATTTGTTTGTTTTTTATTACCTCTATCTCCCTGTGTAATTGATCTTTTACTTCCTGGATTTGTTTATGTAGTTCCTTGTCAAAGTGATCTTTCATTGTCTGATTTTGCTGTCTCATGTCTTCCTTGAGACTCCAGATCATCTGAAGCATGTATATCCTGAACTCTTTATCTGACATTCCCTCTGCTGCAGCTATTACCTCTTCTAAAGTTGAGTTGACCTGCATTGCTTGTGGTCCTTTCGTTCCTTGTCTTTTCATACTGCTTGCATTTCTTTCTGCTTGGTGAAACTGTTGTGTTTTTGAAATTTCCCCCCTATTTATTTATATTGCTCTTGTATAGTTGGAAAATCTCCCTTGCAGGGTGGGTAGTGGCTGTGCTCCTCTTCTAATTAGGGTGATCTGTCTACCACGCTGGTCGGTCGCAGGTCTGCCCACCCTGCGGGCGCGGGTGGCAGCTCTGCTCTGCCCACATTCCAATTGTGGTGACATAACTACAACGCCCTCGGGACATTGGTCCTGATCCGGATGTGGGCGGCGGCTCTGCTTGGTCCCTACTCCAATTGGTGTGACGTGTCTACCACGCTGGCAGGCCTCTAGGCCTGTTCCGCCGGTGGGTCGCAGGTCTGCCTACCTTGCGGGCTTGGGCGGCAGTTCTGCTCATCCCCCACTCCCAATGGGGGTACCTGACTGCCTCTCCAACGGGTCGCTGGGCCTTTTCCGGACACGGGCGGCGTCTCTGCTCCACCCCCCACTCCAACCAGTGTGACGTGACTGCCTCGGTGCTACGTGTCCACCACGCTGGCAGGCTACCGGGCCTGTCCTGCCAGTGGGTCGCAGGTCTGCCTACCTTGCAGGCTCAGACGGTGGCTCTGCACAGCCCCCACTCCAAATGGGGTGACTTGGCTACCGCGCTGTCGGGTCGCTGGTCCTGTTCTAGGCGTGGGCGGCTACTCTCTTCAGCCCCAGCTGCAGTTGGGGTGTCGTGATACCACGCCGGCGGGTCACTTGGCCTGCTCTGGGCGCAGGCGGCAGCTCGACTCTCCCCCCCTGGCCCCCACAGCACCCAGCAGGACCCGGACCGAGAAACAGTCACCGCAGGTTCCCAAACACTGGGCCAAAGCAGCTTCGGAAGCCAGAACCCGGCCTCTCCGATCCCGGCTCACGCTCCACTAGGAGCAGGCTCCAAGGAGCGACCACCGTGGGTTCCCCGGCCCCAAGCCAAAGCAGCTCCGGAAGCGAGAGCCCGGCTGCTCCAAGCTCTCCGAGCTCGGTGCACGCTCCGCAGGGAGCAGGCTCAAAGACGCAGTCCCCCTGGGCTCCCCAGCCCCGGGCCAAAACTGTTCCGGGATTCAGAACCCAGCCACCCCGAGCTCAGCACATGCTCCACTTGGAGCTGGCCTCAACACGCAGTCTCCGCAGGTTCCCCAGCCCTGGGCCAAAGCAGCCCCGGGAACCAGAATCCGGCCGCTCAGAGCCCGGCGCCTGCCTTGCCAGGAGCGAGCCCCTTAGGAGTATTCTCCACTGGTTCTCCAGCCCCGAGCCTGAGTGATCTGTCTGCGAGACGCAGGCAAATACCAGCCTGAAATCACCTGTTCCGTAGATGAATGAGCTGAGATCAGTAGAAAACAGGGATGATTACATCAGCTCTCCAAGATGGCGGCTGCTGTCCTCCTCCGTGGTCCGACCAGTGTCGAGAACCGAACTGGACCGCTTCTCTCCTCTGTCTCAAAGCCGGAACTCAGCACTAAGCACGGCCATTGCACCACTGGCAGGAGCCCCCAGAATCCGCATCGCTGCACCCCCGCTCCGGCAGCTCACTGCTTCCCAGCGCGCGCCGCAGACTCCAGCTGCGGAGCGATCTGCCGATCAGGCAATGCGACCCTCCGTGCGGAGAAATCGCCTGCATCCGAGCCCCCGCAGCCGAACCTCGCGCGATGGAAATCCGTCCACTAGATTCTGGAGCACCTCAATTTCACTGGAAATTCCCAACAAGAGAGCCTTCAGCTCTTTCACCTCGTCTTTCTCCCGCACAGTGACTCGGCGCACTGGGGTGATCCCTTAGGGTGGTTTTGATTTGCATTTCTATGACTGCTAGAGATGGAGAGCATTTTTTCATGTACTTGTCGATTGATTGTATGTCCTCCTCTGAGAAGTGTCTGTTCAGGTCCTTGGCCCATTTGTTGATTGGGTTATTCGTTTTCTTACTGTTTAATTTATTGAATTCTTTGTATACTCTGGATATTAGGGCTCTATCTGAAGTGTGAGGAGTAAAGATTTGTTCCCAGGATGTAGGCTCCCTATTTACCTCTCTTATTGTTTCTTTTGCTGAAACTTTTTAGTTTGAGTAAGTCCCATTTGTTGATTCTAGTTATTAATTCTTGTGCTATGGGTGTCCTATTGAGGAATTTGGAGCCTGACCCCACAGTATGTAGATCGTAGCCAACTTTTTCTTCTATCAGACGCCGTGTCTCTGATTTGATATCAAGCTCCTTGATCCATTTTGAGTTAACTTTTGTGCATGGCGAGAGAAAGGGATTCAGTTTCATTTTGTTGCATATGGATTTCCAGTTTTCCCAGCACCATTTGTTGAAGATGCTATCCTTTTTCCTTTTCATATTTTTAGCCCCTTTATCAAATATAAGATAGTTGTAGCTTTGTGGATTGGTTTCTGTGTCCTCTATTCTGTACCATTGGTCCACCCACCTGTTTTGATACCAGTACCATGCTGTTTTTGTTACTATTGCTCTATAGTATAGTTTGAGATCTGGTATTGCTATACCGCCTGATTCACACTTCTTGCTTAGAGTTGTTTTTGCTATTCTGGGTCTTTTATTTTTCCATATGAATTTCACGATTGCTTTCTCTATTTCTACAAGAAATGCCATTGGGATTTTTATTGGCATTGCATTAAACCTATAGAGAACTTTTGGTAATATCGCCATTTTGATGATGTTAGTTCTGCCTATCCATGAACAGGGTATATTTTTCCATCTTCTAAGATCTTCTTCTATTTCTCTCTTTAGGGTTCTGTAGTTTTCATTGTATAAGTCTTTCACCTCTTTTGTTAGGTTTTCCCAAGTATTTTATTTTTTTTTTTGAGGATATTGTGAATGGAGTGTTTTTCCTCATTTCCGTTTCAGAAGTTTTGTCGCTGATATACAGAAATGCCTTTGATTTATGCGTGTTGATTTTATATCCTGCCACTTTGCTGAATTCATTTATTAGTTCTAGTAGTTTCTTTGTAGACCCTTTTGGGTCTTCTAGGTATAGAATCATGTCATCTGCAAATAGTGATAATTTAAGTTCTTCTTTTCCTATTTTTATGCCTTTAATTTCTTTCGTCTGTCTAATTGCGCTGGCCAGTGTTCCGAGAACTATGTTGAAGAGAAGTGGTGAGAGAGGGCATCCCTGTCTTGTTCCAGATTTGAGAGGGAATGCCTTCAATTTTTCTCCATTCAGAATGATGCTAGCCTGAGGCTTAGCAAAGATTGCTTTTACAATATTGAGGTATGTTCCTGTTATCCCTAGTTTTTCTAGAGTTTTGAACATAAAGGGATGCTGTACTTTGTCGAATGCTTTTTCTGCATCTATCGAGATGATAATATGGTTCTTATCTTTAAGTCTATTGATGTGGCGAATAACATTTATTGATTTCCGTATATTGAACCAGCCTTGCATCCCAGGGATGAATCCTACTTGATCATGGTGCACAATTTTTTTGATATGTTTTTGAATCTGATTCGCCAGAATTTTATTGAGGATTTTTGCATCTAGGTTCATTAGAGATATTGGTCTGTAGTTTTCTTTCTTTGAAGTGAGTTTGTCTGGTTTAGGAATCAGGGTTATGTTGTCTTCGTAGAATGAATTTGGAAGTTCTCCCTCTTTTTCTATTTCCTGAAATAGCTTGAAAAGTATTGGTATTAGTTCCTCTTTAAAGGTTTTGTAAAACTCTGCTGTATACCCATCCGGTCCTGGGCTTTTCTTAGTTGGTAGTCTTTTGATGGTTTCTTCTATTTCCTCAATTGATATTGGTCTGCTTAGGTTGTCTATATCCTTCTGACTCAATCTGGGCAGATCATATGACTTAAGAAATTTATTGATGCCTTCACTATCTTCTATTTTATTGGAGTATAAGGATTCAAAATAATTTCTGATTATCTTCTGTATTTCTGAAGTGTCTGTTGTGATATTGCCTTTTTCATCCCGTATGCTAGTAATTTGAGTCCTCTAATTTGAACAAAAACTTGCAACCACAAATTCAGACTATGCAGTACTAAGAAAGGCAGTACTGTAGTTAGCAGAATCAAGATACAAATGAATTTTCTAAGCTATAACAATAGGGCCAAGTAAGCTAAAAATCAATGAATATACATGCAAAGGTATGTCTATTTAATTTCCTGTAGTCTGGTACAGAAAAGAAATAAAGATATTTAAAATACTTGCTACGTGCTAAGCACCTATTCAGATTTTAGCTAATGACAACTAATGTCCAAAAGAATCCAAAACCTTCAAGAAAGGATCAGTGACACCTTCATAAAGGTCCTCATATTTCCCTGAAGAATCACATGTGGGCTTGGACCTGGGCAAACAAAGATTTCTGTTAGACTGTTAGACTTTGTCATTTTTGTAATGACTTGTTCAAACTAATGTATTTCTGAGAGTCTGGAAAGCTCTAGGGCCCTATCTAGAAGTTTTACAACAGCCACCTGTCAATATGCAGAGTGGATTGTGCTTATTTATGACCAACTTCTCCAAGAAAACAGATTAATAAAATTTCATTTCCTTATCACTGTAAACTATGCAACATTTGAATGGAAGTCAAAAGTAAATAATAATAAAAGCACAGTGTTTTATGTGTTCAAAAGGATGGAAGGAGTTATAAAATCATAAACCTTCATAAAAACAGTTTATATTCTTGAGCCAGTGCCATTTATTTAAAGATGCATATGAAACTGCTGAAATCAGATACATCAAATCACACATCACATATGAATAATAAAAAAGATGTATGTGCTCGCAAGTTCACAAGTGAATTCAGCAAAGTAAATTTTAAAAATCAGTTTGGGACCAAAGGCACATATCACCAAATAAACAAATAGTAGAGGTTGGTTATATGGAAAAATTATCTATGAATATGCATTAGGATGCTGAACCATTCCTTCTATTTCTATGATATCTATTGGTATAATTCTATTAATAAAAGAAACCAGGTTAAACAAACTAAGATGTCTACTGGAGCAACAGAAACCAAGCTGGTTTCTTTTGTTTAAGAATTTATGCAAAATAGTTGGAACACTCCATCCCCAACAACACTGATAATGACATCCCCCTGACATCCTATATCTGAGGCATCACATTGCAAACTTTTCTGGATGCATACAAACTTTGAAAGCCTACACAAGGATCCACAAAAAATGTTCAACAATTTACTATACTCTTTGAAGAGAATTTTCACTAAGTAAACAACTTTCATTGAAGAAAACAACTACTAGACTACACCATAAGTTTCTATAAAGACCAGCACTACAAGCAAGCTGAAAAGTAAGGAAAATGAGATATACAGACATAAGGACAGATGTTCAAAGGTTCTCACTCATATAAAGGTACATATACTTTGAAAGTAAATATTTTAGTTTAATTAAAGTCAATATGTTAATGTACAGTGAAAGTTTCTATTGCATGCCAATCAAAATCCCAACGGCATTTCTTGTAGAAATAGAGAAAGCAATCATGAAATTCATATGGAAAAATAAAAGACCCAGAATAGCAAAAGCAATTCTAAACAGGAAGTGTGAATCAGGTGGTATAGCGATACCAGATTTCAAACTATATTACAGAGCAGTAGTGACAAAAACAGCATGGTACTGGTACCAAAACAGGCGGGTGGGCCAATGGTATAGAATAGAGGACACAGACACTAATCCAGAAAGTTACAACTATCTTATATTTGATAAAGGGGCTAAAAGCATGCAATGGAGGAAGGATAGCATCTTCAACAAATGGTGTTGGGAAAACTGGAAATCCATATGCAACAAAATGAAACTGAATCCCTTTCTCTCGCCATGCACAAAAGTTAACTCAAAATGGATCAAGGAGCTTGATATCAAATCAGAGACTCTGCGTCTGATAGAAGAAAAAGTTGGCTCCGATCTATATATTGCGGGGTTGGGCTCCAAATTCCTTAATAGGACACCCATAGCACAAGAGTTAATAACAAGAATCAACAAATGGGACTTTCTTAAACTGAAAAGAGAAACAATAAGAGAGGTAAACAGCAAGAGAAACAATAAGAGAGGTAAACAGGGAGCCTACATCCTGGGAACAAATTTTTACTCCTCACACTTCAGATAGAGCCCTAATATCCAGAGTATACAAAGAACTCAAAAAATTAGACAATAAGATAACAAATAACCCAATCAACAAATGGGCCAAGGACCTGAACAGACACTTCTCAGAGGAGGATATACAATCAATCAACAAGTACATGAAAAAATGCTCTCCATCTCTAGCAGTCAGAGAAATGCAAATCAAAACCACCCTAAGATACCATCTCACTCCAGTAAGATTGGCAGCCACTATGAAGTCAAACAACAACAAGTGCTGGTGAGGATGTGGAGAAAAGGGTACTCTTGTACATTGCTGGTGGGACTGCAAATTGGTGCGGCCAATTTGGAAAGCAGTTTGGAGATTCCTGGGAAAGCTGGGAATGGAACCACCATTTGACCCTGGTATTGCCCTTCTCGGACTATTCCCTGAAGACCTTAAAAGAGCATGCTACAGGGATACTGCCACATCGATGTTCATAGCAGTACAATTCACAATAGCTAGACTGTGGAACCAACCCAGATGCCCTTCAATAGATGAATGCATAAAAAAAATGTGGCATCTATACACAATGGAGTACTATGCAGCAATAAAAAATGACAAAATCATAGAATTTGCAGGGAAATGGATGGCACTAGAGCAGATTATGCTTAGTGAAGGTAGCCAATCTCTAAAAAACAAATACCAAATGTCTTCTTTGATATAATGAGAGCAACTATGAACAGAGCAGGGAGGAAGAGCAGGAAGAAAAGATTAACATTAAACAGAGACATGAGATGGGAGGGAAAGGGAGAGAAAAGGGAAATTGCATGGAAATGAAGGGAGACCCTCATTGCTATACAAAATTATATATAAGAGGTTGTGAGGGGAATGGGAAAATATACAAGGAGAGAAATGAATTACAGTAGATGGGGTAGAGAGAGAAGATGGGAGGGGAGGGGAGGGGGGATAGTAGGGGATAGGAAAGGTAGCAGAATACAACAATTACTAATAGGGCATTATGTAAAATTGTGGATGTGTAACCGACGTGATTCTGCAATCTGCATTTGGGGTAAAATTAGGGGTTCATAACCCACTTCAATCTAATGTATGAAATATGATATGTCAAGAGGTTTGTAATTTTGTGAATAACCAATAAAAAAAATAAAAGAAAAGAAAAAATAAAATAAAATACAAAGTTTCTATTACAATTAATTACACAAATTAACATTTACATAAGCAAGCGTGATTATTCATGAAAATACAATGCTCCTAAAGAACAGGACAAAATAAAATTAAAGCTTAACTTCTATTTCTATGATATCTATCATAGAAAAGAGTTATATAGTTATTCATTTGTTCTTTACAGCAAATATTGACTGAATGTATTCTATGTGCCAGTGACTGAGCTAGTCCCCATTACCACTTAGAATCCAATGAGGAGGAAAATAAGATTACTTTTGCTTCAGTAGTTACTTCTGCTTATGGTGGGTAAGATACTTTAAAAAGCTATCAAAATATAATCCAGTTTGTGCTTGATCTGAAAGAATACTTCTCAATAAGTTAAAAGTAGCACAAATTTAGGATGAACACACAAATGATATATTTATATCATTATGGAAGATAAAGAACATTATAGGACTGAATATGGCTTTGACAAAATACTGGACTTAGACTGCTAGTTTGGATATGAGAATGGTTAATGTCTTAAAAGGTCAATCCCTCTTGTATCCTCAGAACATATCTTTTCTTTCTTTCTTTCTTCTTCTTCTTTTTTTTTTTGGATATATCTTTTCTACTGCACAGAAATATTTTACATCTATGTCAGAGAAAGATTCATAGGTTAATATTGAACTTCACAGACTCAGTAGCCTAACAAAGTACATTCCCTTAAACATTTAAATAACCACCATGTTCTGAGAGAAAATCATTTTGATAAGGTATCTTAATGCAGATAAAAGAATACACCTTAATGTATTGCTTAATTTATAAGAAAGAATACAAGATCCTCAAATGTTAAAAGAAAAAAAAAGAGAAAATAAAAACAAATAGATGGAATAAGACAAAGAATTTTTTGAAAATACAAAGCAGGGTTGCCTTGATGGAAAACAGTACCATCAACCCAGAATGTTCTACTAAGGTTTTGGTCCTGATAAAGTGAATAAGAGCTTGAGATTCCTTAAAATAAGTCTGAAGGGCCATATTATAGAAAGGGGTCTGGTAAATATTTGTCCACCAAAAGGAATCTTCAAGAATTAGTCATAACAATGTTGGTAGCAATACTATCAATAGCCACTCCTAAGAATCTGCACCGAGTCTCTAATTCAAGTTCATACTACTGAGTATTTGAGGGAAAACAAAACTGACAAATGAAGATAATTCTTTTGGCAACTGGAAGACAAAAATACAAAACAACTCCTGAGTAAAATGACTTCAGTTTCAATTTTTGGTATTCTCATAATTTCAGACAAACATGGACTTATTATAAAAGATAACCAGATTTTAAAATAAGCCATCTTGTATTAAATGCTCGTAAAAATAGAGTATCAAAGACATTAGACATTAGACTTATCAAATATGAAAGAGATAAATAGCTATAAATAAAGCAAGGATTATTAAAAATTAGACAAATAACTAAAAATGAGAAATAAAACATTAAAGTTTAAAATTTCATGAGACATAAATAGCAGATAATTTATAAAAATAAAGACTATAAAATATATAGTAGATATAAGGAATCATCCAGATTCAGAAAGAGAAAGGAGTTGTAGTATAAGAAGAGAGGCTAAGAGACAGATAAAAGATAAGAAGGTCTATATTTAAACAGTTAAAAAAAAAGAAACAGAGATAACTAGAGAAGAAACAACAAGAAGGGATATATTCTACGAATAAGAAACAATAAAAAGCACAGAACTAAAAAGCATTTTATTTACTAACAAAAACACAAACTGACAATATAATTAAGAGCAACAACGAAAACCATCTTTTGTTTATTATCTCAATACTATAACAAAATATGTATTAACCTGTAATTGTTACTCAGCAGAACTATTCTTCAAAAAACAAAAAGGTATTTTTAATGTGTAAAATAGAAATCAATTTAACAGATAGATTATATAGAGGGGCAAATAACCAGACCCAGAAGTCTCTTTTTATATGGTGTTACAAAAGGCCTATGTCACTTTTCTTAGCTCTACTATTTCAAAGTGTTTTTATATATAATTTCATATTTCATTTTAGACTGCATCAAAGCAAATTATATCCTGATATTGGTATTTTTTGGACATGTCAGTAAAACTAGAGTGTATATGTAGAAAAAATAGTGAAATTAACGATCTCTGAAAGCTCATAATGAAAAGTAAACTCAAATTTGATCAGTGCATGAAAGAAATGAATAAAATAAAGTAAGAAAACACAAAAGTTAGATATCATAAAAACTGAAACTTGAAGACAAAAATAGAACAAATGAATTACAACCAATCCTCCAAGTTTTTTTTTATCTTTATTTTTTGTTTTTATGTGGTGCTAAGAATCGAACTCAGTGCCTCATGCATGCTAGGCAAGCACGCTACCACTTGAGCCACATGCCCAGCCCCAATCCTCAAAGTTTTAAGTAAAGAAATCTTCTCATAAGCAACAAAAGATCAGACAGAAGATATGGAAGGGCTTCTTCATGTAACAAACAAAATTGATGCACGAAATCCAAGCCAAGATATATATAAGAAATAGTTAATCCCAAATAAAAAGGAAAGCTCTTATTACTTCTGAAGGCATTAAATGTTGGGTCTCCTTAAGAAAGGAACAATAGTGTCCACATTCCAGTTGTATAGTATCTCTGAACTCGAAGATGATCAAAGACATTGTTTTGTCTTTCAAAACATTGCAGAATAAAGTCAAGAAGAAATAAATTCTATCAGGTTTCTAATTTCAAGGGCTTTTGTGAACCAAATTCACTGAATAGAAAAAGTGGTTCTCTTATTGCCTATATTCTTTTTGTTCATTTACACCAAGGATAAAATGTATAGTAAGAACAGAATTGTGCAACAGAGTGAATGCTGGTAGCAATAAAAATGAACAAATAACAAGAGTCAGGGACCTGCACAATGTGCAAAGATAACCAGCAGAAGAGTGGCCTGGGGATGCTGTGTCAGGAAGGTGTCATGGAAATGCCAAGAGATGATTTTCTCTGACTCCCAGGGCTCTATTTAATTTTCTTTCACTACATCTGGGTCGTTACTTTCCTTTGGTCTATGGGTTGACTTCTACTGAGCCAAGACAGATTTATTGTCCGCCAGAGGCCAAAACTATTTTCTGAGTGTGCCCTGACTATATACAGCACTGGCACAGAGCCCTTTAGGGTATCTCCCTAATACCTTTTATGTCACTTCTGTTGAACACTTGAAGTATGGGGCTAATATTTTATGACCAAGACGTTTTTATTAACACAAAAGAGTTACTGCTTCTTTCCTTATTGCATTATAGACTAAGCAGTTCTTCTTTTCTGTAATTGTAAAAGGTTGCTTTGTTTTGCCCTTGATTTCTACATGTTCTAGAGTAGTAAGATCACTTATGCTTTTTCTTTTGTTAGCAACACTGCAGTTTTCAACTGAATAACTTCATCTGTTTCTTCCTCATACATAGCAAAATGTGTACCGTTATTACCTTTTCTATAGACACATAACTGTAAATACAAAATAATTTCTAAATAATATAAGCAGCTGAATTAAGCTAAAATACAATCTTTCCAAGATGTCTTAATACATTGTCAATGCAATTTGCGGCTTTTATGCTTTCTCTTGTGAATAGATATTTTGAAACATTATTATTAGAAGATATTTAAACTGTTATTGATAAATTCTGAGCTTCAATTTATCATTTCAGTATTCTTGGGCCCATATCCAATCCAAAATTCAATTTCATTCTGTTATCAAAAACACTAAGTCAAACTTTTAGAATGAGAGCTGAAACAGGTATATATTCACTAAACGATGCTTTGGGCTGTACACACTGTCATTATTAACACTAATGTTTGGAAGAACCCATTGTTTAATGCTTATTTTCCATCTGTCTTGATGAAATTCTTGCCATCATTTGAATGTTTTTTGTTTTATAGACTAAATTTTCTTGCTCATTTAGGATATATTTCATAACATTGTCCTTTTTCACATAAACTGGCAGACTCCACTTGTTACTACACAGGGGAGAATATAAATATTACCTCTTTTATACTCAGACACCACTGTAATTCTGTACATTATTATATCAATACAAATTTATGAAGATCATGACTTTGAAAATCTTTTTTGAGAAAGGAAATATGCTTTTGTGCCTTCAGTTGCATTAGCAAAGGCAGAAACACATGTCTTATAATCACTAACTTCCAAAAGTTCTGTTATTATATAAAGTTTCTATTAGTGTATTATAGTTATACATAATAGTACACGTAATATAATTTGATCCATTTCAGTCTTCAGTACTTCCACTTACCCTCTTATCCTCCCTCCCCCATTCCCATTCCACTATTCTACTGGTCTTCCTTCTATTTATTTATTTATTTTTAATTGGTGCTTTGAAATGTTTTAGTTCATTACCATATAAGCTTTGAAAAAGACATCTGAAGAACTGTGTTGCAGAGGCTGCCTGCCTGCACACCACAGCCCCTTCCTTTTCCTACAAGCACAGTGCTACACCATATTTGACAGCTTCCTGGCAGTCAGGGATGGCCTGTGACCATTGTTCAAGTTCTGGATAATGGATATTCTTACATTTACAACTGCTCTTTGCAACAGGTTGTTTTTTTGTTTTTTTGTTTCTTTTTTTTTTAAATCCAGAGTGCCAGACGGAGAATGGGTGTCCCTGCCAGATACTGACAGATCTACAGGAAGGTGACTTCTGAGCATGACAGATGTGAGTGACCATCCATTTACTGTGGACTGCATGGCTAGAAGTGAAATGGTGGATGTCACTAGGCTCCAGAATTGCATGCAACTCCTTGTGGTGTCCACTCACCCTGATCCAGCTCTTAGTGGGCTGTATGGGGTCAGGAGTAGTCTTACTCTAGGTTTTTCACTTTACCCTCAGCAAAGAAACTGAAGAAAAGGACATTAAATGAAGTAGAGTCAGTGTGAGTGCTCAAGTATTTCCAGGATCAATGATAGTAGTAAGTTATCTCCATGTTTGTAATATTTTTAATGGTGAGGTTTTTTTATTTATCTCATTACAAAAATGCAATGTCTTTGGGGTCTGCTACTTTCCAGGTGTTCTTTATCACTTTGATAGGACTCTTCAGTCTGCAGAAATGCTTTGTCTTGGCATGCTTCAAGACTGTATGATTTGGGTAGCTTTTTATTTTGTTAATGTTTACATGTATCTTGCATTTCCCTGAAAACTAAATAAAGTTTTTGTCCTTTTAAACTATAAATAAATAAGTAAATAAATAAATAAAACCTTATCAATGTTTTAATGAATACTACTTTTTCTCATAAAGTGAGTAGCTAAGCAAAGACCCTGAAACAGATACTAAACCATCAAATGCTTTTAAAGTCATATACACATGCCAGAACGATATACAAGATTTGTAATCAACCATTCCTACTCAAAAGTATATTTCAGCAATGACTAACTATCCAAAGTGGTTTTTTGTTGTTGTTGTTTGTTTGTTTGTTTTATACCAGGGATTGAACTCAGGGGAACTCAACTACTGAGCCACATCTCCAGCCCTATTTTGTATTTTATTTAGACACAGTATCTCACTGAGTTGCTTAGTGCTTCACCATTGCTGAGGCTGACTTTGAACTCTCAATCCTCCTGCCTTAGCCTCCTGAGCTGCTGGGATTATAGGCATGTGCTTACAAAGTTTTGTTTTGTTTTGTTGTATAAACCTGTACTTTCTAAAAACAACATAAAGAGATATGTTGACCTACTACATTGTCATTAAATAAGTTAACAGTTAAACTAAGGTGAGAGAATAAGGGAAAAAAAATAAGAAAACACCCAAGCAGTAACTGTTGTTGAATTCATTTCATTCTTTACCTGCATTTGTAGTTGGGAAGAATCTTAGTATAAATCTTTCCTATTTCCCCAGTAACTAATCCATTTGACAAACTTCCCTTAACATCCATTCCATGAAACAATGGTGTTTTAAAATTTATGGCCCCACGTTCACTGACATTCCTCCTAATGAATGCTAAAATCTGTATTATTTCTTCTTGAAGCTGGGTAGATTGTGACTAGTCAATCAATGGAGCATGGTGGGAATGATGCTGAGTAAATCTCAAGGATAGGTCATATGAAGCTTGCAGCTTCTGCTTTGCCTACTAGAATACATATTCTTGAAAATTTTAGCTACCTAATAAGCATTTTGACTAATGAGGAGGCCACCATGCTAGGAGGAAGCCAAATTAGATGACGTGTAATAAATTCTGCTGAAAATCTCTAATTTTCATATTGTTTGAAATATATTAATTGCAGCTATCCCAATCTAATACTTATTATAAAATACCAGCTGGTTTCAAACATAACTGCTCTACTAATTAATGATAACTAAATAGAGTTTCATCTCACCATGAAAAGAAATTTATAAAAGAAAGGTATGTTTGAAATAACCAGTGACATATTGCCATTGACTCCACATGCAGGGGTTATATAAGGACCAATATGATGACATTATATTATATAACAGTCAACTAATCCATATGACTAATATTAAAATAAATTTACAAAGATTACTGAAAATTAAAGCTAAAATTTCAAATGGTTCAGAATAGAACTGAATCGTAGTCTTTTTTTTTAAAATTTGTATTCATTAACTTGATCAACTTTTAGAAGAGTTGGATACAATCCATCTTCTGCAAGTTAAATAAATAAAAGAGTATCCTTTTTTACTGATGACATCTTGACAACTAAGCAGCTTAAAAAACTTAAAATGAAATTGTGGCAGTTGATTACCTTCAAATGGATGCCACTGGAGAACATCATGCTAAAATGTACTAAACCGAACTTAGAAAGTCAAGGGTTGAATGTTTTCTCTCATAATCATAATGTAAAGCAAAATAAGGGAGTAGGGGAAAAGCAGGCCCCATGAAAATGGAAGGAAGATCAGGGGAGTGGAGTAAGGGGTTTAGGGACAGAAATGGGGAGAAGAAGTAGAATGATGTTGATCAAATTATACCAAGTGCATGTGTGAACATACCATAGTGAATGTATACCTATAAAGTTTGTATAGCTTTACATATACCTATAAAGTAACAATTTATATATATAGATGAGGGAAAGGCCAGTGGAACAGAGGAGAGGGATAAGGAAGAAAGGAGAAGGGAAGAGAGGGCAGAGATACTGGGGACTGAAATGAAGCAAATTATATTCCATACATATGTGATTATGTTAAAATGAAATTCACTATTATGAATACTAAAATACTCTAATTAAAACATATAAAATTAAAACTATTGGTTAGTTGTGCTATGAAAATCAAATTAGGATTAACTATGCTAAAACTGAAATTGTGAATTGACCAGACACTATCTAGAATGCCAATAGATCATCATCAATTACTTTAGGAAGAAGACAACTAATTCTATAAGCCAGAGGTACGTTTTATGGTGTTTTTCTCCCTCCAGGTTCATAATGATAGATGTTTCTTCAAAATGTTCAGCAAGGACCAATTACATAACAGCTTTTTATGGATGCATGGGTGCCTGTTCTGAAATTTTTCTAAGAAATACAATTATATTCTTTTGAGGAAAAACATCTAGCTATGCTCCATAAGCACTAATGTTACCATCATCTATGCTGAAAAAGGTAAGATGATTTGGCAGGGGGTGGCACTCTGAAGATTTGAGTCATTTCTTAATTCTTCACAGGTGAGTGTAAATTTTCTGCTTAGCTGCCAGGTGGCCAAAGTGTGTGAAGTTTAGCTAAAACTGCATAATATCAATACCTCAAATATTCACGAGAGAGGTCAATATTACCTAAAGCCTCAGATCCAATAGTTACTAGTTCTTCTGGCATTCCAGTGCATACCTTCTTTACAGTTCCTCTCAGACTTCACTGTGCCAGTTTTCTGCAATGTCATTCCTTCATCACTGAACAGTGTGTCTGAGTCCCTAAGTCCTCATATTTAGCAAGGTCAGATACATAGTACGTGGCAAATAAGGGAGCGAATGAAAATCACCTAATACCTTATCAAAAACTAGGCTGAGACAATCAATATTTAACAAAAAACAGTCAACAAATCATTCCACTGACACCTCTAATTTCAGTTAATATCACCTTAGGTCACTTCTAAGCAATATATCTGACCTATACTAGTCAGCTTGCCCTTAGAAATGTTTCCACTGAGTTATGATTTAATGCTTTGCCCTTGAATGACCAGAAACCAATAAAACAGATTAACAGTTGAAGAATTAATGTTCTTACTAATGTTCACAAAACATGACTGCAGACATTATCCTTTTGTAAGATATGAATCTAGACTCCTGGACATAATTTGCCTATATTTGTTACTTGTAACTTTTGGCTCCTCACATCAGCAATGGAACCTTCAGAATAAGGAAAATCTGCCTATATGACTGTCTTGGTTGTTGGTAGAAAGTGTAACTGCAGACAGTGCACCCCACTCTGCAGTCTGTGTTGCTGGAGTGATGGGACATGGTGCAGGTTTGTTAAGGAGTTAAAAATGTAACAGCAAGGGTCAGTTAGGTCTAAGTAATAGTCAAAGGGGACTTAAAAGGAAGAAATGAACTCATGCTATTTGATACAGTGGGCCTAGCACATAATCCTTATAATATATTAAGATGTAGGCAGGATTCCATTTTGAGAAAGTAAAAATAAACACAGCTTCCAAACAGACCATGATGTTCCTAAGAAAGGCCAAATAATTTTCTAACAGGATAAAGCCAGATCATAACAGCTATAAATATGACTAACAATTCCTCCTTTTGCATGATTGCAGCTTTCTTACCAATTAATACTGGGCCCTGCTTTGTTCTTCCCATTTTACAAAGAAAGATTACTGAGATATTAATTTGGAAACTCACCTCTGCTTCTTCACAGCAACCAAATTTAAAGCAAATACTAGCTACCTAATCTTTGAGCTATGCAGTACAACCTCAAACCCCATATGAAAAGCTCCTCCTAACTCCCCTTCCTGAGATCCTCCTAAGATTCCTCTGGGTTCATACACTAAGTATACTAACTTTAATTGGAGGTATATACTGTTGGCTTTTAGCTAGTGGGTTTCTACAAATCAAATTGAAAGTCTTGAAAAAATCTTCCCATATTTCAAAATATCTAAGAAAAGAGATTTTCTAGTCCTACTTTTTAATCCACTCTAAAATATTATTAAAAATTATCACCTTGATGCACATAAAAAAATTGAAGTGCATACAAATGGCATTTTAAAACTAAGCAGTCAGGCATGGTGGCACATGCATTTAATCCCAGAAACTCAGCAGGGTGAGGCAGGAGGATTGCAAGTTCAAGACTAACCTCAGTAACTCAGCCACATGCTCAGCAACAGAGAGAAACACTGTCTCAAAATTAATAACAGAAAGGACTGAGATGTAGCTCAGTAGTAAAGCATCCCTGGGTTGATTACCCAGTAGCAAAACAAACAAACAAAAACCAGACATCAGCAAATAGATAAACAGTTTACGACAGAATAATAAATGAAAAAGCCTAATAAACTAATGGTGGTAGTTAAAAGGAAATGGCAGGAAGATATAGATAATATGATCTTAATGTAGAAAATCACAGACTCCACAAAAAACTGTTAAAACTGATAAAAAATTCAATAAAGTACTAGGATACAAAAGCACCTAATAATATTCAATTTTATAATTATCTTTATGCTAACAAACTATTTGGAAACAAACTAATAAAACAATGCTACTCATACTAGCATAAAAATAAAATACAGAGAATTAAATTTAACAAAGTAAGTGAAAGATCCATATACTGAAAACTATAAAAGATTGATAAAAGATACTGAAAATGATACAAATGAATAAGAAATATCCCATATGCATTTATTGAATTAATTAATATTGTTAAAATATTCACTTAATATTAATCCAAATAGTTGAACTGGAAATATTTGAATATCCCATACTATCCAAAGCAATTTGCAGATTCAATATAATCTCTATTAAAATTCCAATGTCTTTCTTCAGTAAAATAGAACAGTCAATCCTAAAATTCATATGAAACCACATAAGACCCCAAATAACCAAAGGAATTTTAACCAAAAGGAACAGAGCTAGAGGCATAAAGCATCTGGTTTTAGAATAAAGTACAAAGTTATAGCAATCAAAACAACATGGTACTGGTATAAAATATGAATACACTGGCCAAAAGAATGGAACAGCTAAGAAACAAACTTATACATTTATGATCAATTAATTTTCCACAAAGGTCTTAAAATATACAATGGAGTAAGGACAGCATCTTAACTGGTTCTGTGAAAACTATATCCACATATAGATGAATGAAAAGGGACCCTAATCTCATCCCTTATTTTAGAAAAACTCTAAACATATTAAAGACTTAAATATAAGACTTGCTACTATAAAATTACTAAAAGGAAACTTTCTCAAGAGAAAATTCCATGATATTGGATTGGGCAGATTTCTTGGATACAACATCAAGTCAGAGGTAAGAAAAGCAAAAATAGACAAATGTGAGGTTAACAAACTAAAAAGTCTCTGTAAAGCAAAAGAAACAACAAAATGAAGATACAATCCACAGATTGAAATAAAATACCTGTAAATAACATGTTGGGATAAAATATCTGTAAATCACACATTTAATAAAGATCTAATAATCAAAATATACAAAGAACTTGATTCTTCAAGAGAATCAAGCATATTTTAAGAAAGCATATTTTCAAGCATATTTTAAGAAAACAAATCTCTATTAAAATTGAGCAAAAGACATTTCTGAAAAGAAGTCAAACGACCAACAGCTAATATGAAAAAAATGTTCAACATTTCCGATCATGATAGAAACACAAATTAAAACGACAATTAGACATTATCCCACACTTGTTGGATTGGCTCTCATTATCTTTTACTGTAGTTTTGGTCAGATCAATATGATGAATATGATCTGCAATACTCAAAATCTACCATTATATCTAGTCTCAAAGAAGAACAATGTTACCCTGATCACCAAAGCTTCTGAGTATTATCAGGACATGGTGGTAGAAAGAATCAGGATTCAAGGACACATATGATTCTAGAGTAGTTGGCCTCATAAGAACATAGTGATTAAGGTACTACCCAGAATCTGAGGAAAATCAAGATACAGAAAAGGAAAGAGAGAATAAGTAAATTGGTTGTTTGTATTGGAACTGAGTTTATATACAGGCTACTCTAAGCTTATAAACTGCAAAACTTCTGAGATACTGTAGAGCTGTTGCCTCTCCCACAGACACTGCTGAAGCAAATGTAAGAGAACTCGTTCATAGCTGTAGACTCCAAGAACTGAAACCAACAATTAAACAATTCTGCAAAACTGGGACCAGATATAATTTACTGACCCGAGGTTAAAAAAATACTGGCACAAAGATTTATTTTCTATTCCTATATTTAAAAAACTACTGGGGCCAGGCATTAAAAAAATACATAGCTACTTGATTTAAGATATATTTACACTTGGAAGATAAGATTTTGATCAGAAAAAAATAAAAACTTGCTCATCAAGACATGCTTCAGGATCCTTCCCTGGTTAGGCTCATCAATTTAAAGCTATTGTGTCACAAATTCTTTACATTCCCAATCATGTTTCTGCTTCACAGGACCCACCTTAAAATTATCCAGCTCAGGCTTTAAAATTCTGTAAATACTTCTTCCTAATTTTCTAATTTACAGATAGATGATCCTATAGCTTTATAACTTTATCAAGGGCATATTCTATAATCTTAGCTTTTTTATCAGTTGTTCATAACATTACATAGCTCTTGACATATCATATTTCATACATTTGATTCAAGTGGGTTATGAACTCCCATTTTTCCCCCATATACACACTGCAGAACTTGAACAAAAGTTTTGTTTTGCCCTGGTGGTCTTTTGGAGAGTTTGGAATCCATAGCCCACATTACTTCACCTGCTTTAAACATGAATAGGGATCACTACATGAAAATACCAATGAACTAGGAAACATAAAGTTTCACTTAATAGGGAAATTACCAGAGATCTGATTAGTCTGAGAATTCTGATGTTTACCTTGCTTTCCAACCCTCCACCTTCAGTGAGTCAAACTTTGTATACCTAGATTGTGAGTAGGACCATTTCCTCCTCCACCTACAGATGATATAAAGGTCAGAGAGCTAGACACAATCCCCTAAGAATAATCAATGCATATAATTTAGTCTAGTCTTTTATTTTCTCTTTCAAAATGTCTATCTTCTTAATCTTTTTTCTCACTCCAAATGAGTACAGAAATAATATCTAAACAATATCAGTTAAATAATCAAAGTAAATATTTAAAGTTTAAAAATTTAAGAATAGAACTCTGTGTGTGTGTGTGTGTGTGTGTGTGTGTGTGTGTGTGTGTGTGTAGCCTTCAAGGAATATTTATTCATAATGAGTTTACAACAGTTGTTAGTATATATTCGAATATTAACTTTGCAAAAATCATTCACTAATATTAATCCCAAACTGAACAGCAACTGCTCAGGATAAAAACATCAAACTGAAGAAAATCTATAAACCATGTATATTTCATCTGTAGCTTGAGACAAAATGGTTGTTCATTATCATTCTGTAAGTACTGACTTTTGAAGAGGTATAAGATATATTTCCACAAAGATGTCTTAGGATCACTATAATTCATGATTTCATATAAAAATTTATCAGTTACCTGAACAAAGGTCTTAGAAATAAAGTGAATACATCAAATATACTGTTGCAGATGACTAAAATTAACAAAAAACAGTTAATTGCAGGATGCTGTTAACTTCCGGCATACATACACTACTTTGAGAAAAGTACATAATCCTTCTGCCAAATATAACTTCCTATTATCTATCAAAATGTTAAAACATATTAAGACTTACTTCTCAGGTGACTCATTTCAAATGTTCTTTTATGGAGTATTTTGAAATTATCTTATTCTCCAGAGAAACTGTAAACCTTATCATAAAAATTTTTATGAATAATGCCAAAGTGTATTATATAGAATTCATTATGCTACATAATGAATGGCATTCTAAGCATTCTTTCCAGATTAACCATTTTAATCCTCACAACCACTTTATGAAGTACAGATGACTGGTTGCCCTTTTTACAAGATTAGAGAATTTAAGTGCAGAGAAGTGAAGGACTTTCTCAAGGTCAACAGCAAATAAGTGGTGAGGCCACAAGGAAAATCCATGCTGCATGACTATCTGATACTAGAGTCTGTGTTGTTAACTACATGCCAAACTACTAAATACACTTGTACCCTTAAAGAAAATTGTTTTCCAATACTGGAGATGCATCTGTAAACAACAGAATGATGTATATGATATCTATTTACATAGCCTTAATCAATTGTTAAAAGAAAATTAGAGTACGACTAAGTTTTAATTAAATACTCTTGAATACCCAATCATGCAATCAATTTCAATATAAGCAGTTCTGATTTTAAATAGATAAGATTTTCTTTTCCTTCTCTTTCAGCTCACAGCAAGAGATCTAATCAAGAAGATAAATTCAAATGCAATAATTCGGAGACAGACCATGGGTTCTTACAACAGAAAAAGGAACAATTTACAACATACAAAATACAAAGACAGAGATACACTTGCTTGTATACATGAAAAAAATGTACTTTATTTTTGGACACTTCCTACTATATTTTGTAATCTATTTATATGGTAATATTTGATTATTAAGAATTCAGGTGTCTATGACATGTTTCTCCTTTAAGAGGAACACTCTAGCCAAATATTAATAGTCCCTTAAAATATGAGATTTAATTACTGTTCATGTTATGAAAATAATAGCCTAGGGCTTTGGAGTAAATTTAATATTAATATTGATGTTTAAAAAATGCTTATGAAATTTATTGACTAAATTGCCTGTACTTTTTTTATTCTCTGGCAGCAGGCAGATGTGTTGTTCCCCTCTTGGGAGCTCATGAACAGTTTTACTTCTATGATCATATTCTTAAAAGGACCTTCTTTGGATAGCAGCTGGCCTAGAGACCAGTGTCTAATCATGGGAAACTGGGACAAATTGCTCCTATTCCCTTTTTTTCCAGAACATTTGCCATTTTAAAGTCAGACTCAGGCTTCCAGAGTCCCCAACAGGTGGCCTAGAGGAAGATTTGGAGATCCATTCAAGTGTTAACTACAAATTGTGCTGGCTGGCACCAGAAAATGCTGAACCATCTGCCAGGTATACCTCTATGCTCATTAAAACTATCTTGTCATATCTCTTCTCACCTGGGAAGATTGGGTGGACATTAATGAGATTCCACATCTGATACTGGGCAACATACACAAGCCAGACTTGCTCAGCATGCACTGATTTAGCTCACTTTAACTTACATTCATCTAGTCATGCCCATCTACATAGGTCTTACATTTGGCAGGTCTTATATTCCCAGCCTTGCCACTTCACATGCTATTAGGGGACTCTTTTTTTTTCTTTCTTTCTTTCATTTTTTAGATACAATTTTTGTAAAGGAAACTGAAAACCTTATTGGGTCATACAACTACAGCTGTTAAACTCAACAAACTAAATGTGGCAAATGCAATTTCCAATTTTATAATTTTTTAGTATAAGCAGATCTGAAATATATTTCATCTGATAATTCCACATGCAATATTATGACTCCTTGAATTTGATAAGTGGTATTTAAGCTTTCTCTAATATTAACCAAATAGTAGGCCAGTTTTACTTGATAAAAAAATTTAAAAGAAAACATAAATATCGAGGTGTCGTGTGGTTGGCGAAGTAGGCGGCCATGGGGAGCCTCCGCGGCCTGCGCCTGGCAGCTGGGAGGTAAAAGTTATTGGCATGCAGTAAGAGAAAGTTGGGAGATATCTTCTGATCTAGGGAGAGTTAGTGGATTGGAATTGTTGGCTGGGCTGTGGTTTCGGGGCCGAAAATCCACTCCGCGGGAGCCGCCATTTGCTTTCTGCATGCTGTCTTGATGGCCCTGTCTACACGGTCCAGCTGCCGCATCTAGAGACTGGAACTGGGCTGCGTGCCGAGCCCTGTCCTCCGAAGGCTGGACCACGGCCTCAAGTGCCTCAGTCGCCTGTTCCCTGCTGCACCTTGGGGCAGAGCCTGCTCTGGGGTCGTTCGGCATCCCCCTGTGAGGGGACCCGTGCTCCGGAGGAGGGGGCTAGAGAGCCGCGGCGGCAGCCGCTTGGGCCCCAGGAGCTAGGCACCGGGCCGAGGAGCAGGGGAGGCCGCGGCGGCGCTGCTAAGGTCGCGGACAAGCGTGGCGCCCAAGAGCGCGGCCCAGAGGTGGAGGCGACCGCAGCAGGGTTTCAGTTCTAGAAAACTGGACTGGAAACAGAAGCAGCAGTTTGTATAACCCCAAGATCTTGCTTATGCCAGGAAACTGTAAGGGTAACATGAATATCATTGAGGAGGTCTAACATGGTGGCAGGCGCGGGGAGATCAAGTCTCTGACCTCTTCAACTGCGCGGGCATAGGGAGCTGTAAATTATCTAAAGCCTGTTTGCTCAGGATCACTAGGCAATGCTGAGCTGACATGGAGCTAGGGCGTACACTTTGGGCCCCTCAGAAAACACACACTGAGCACGAATCTGCTGCATTCAAGCCCCGGTTCGCCTGCTTCTCATGACTCAGCACTAACGATCCCGCTGAAATAACTAGTCGGCCCACCTGATCTCACAGAGGTAAAAGCCAACTGAGCACCATAGCCAGACCCAGGGAATCAGGAGTGACGTGGGACTAGCGGCGCAGAACCCCCGGATATCGCTCCCACCAGGGCTGACTACAGAGGTCCCATGCACCAGCTACCAGGGGAGTTGCTACCTGAGGGCAAACAAATTCGCTGGGGGTCTTCAGCCCCAAGCCCTACAAACTTAGGGTCCAAGGGAGGCAAACAGAAAGGGTGTTCCCAGGCATCCATGAAAACAGGGCTCCCAGGAGCAGCAGACCCGGCGTGTAACCAGTATTGTGGTAAGCGTCACAGGTGAGTGGGGCCTGGATTGAGGAACCACAAGAGAAGGACCTAGGCACTCAGGACTGGAGACCCGCACAGTCCGGGAATAAGAGCTGAGGCACAGTGATTGGTTCCCACCTATCAAGAGGAGAAGCCTGGCCCAGTGGGCATAGCTCCACCTACTGGAAGAGAAGTTAATCGAGCTCTATGACTGCATTTATTATTATTATTATTATTATTTTTTAATGATTATTATTAGTATTTTTTTTATTTTATTCTCACTTTTTGTAGTTGTTGTTGTTGTTGTTATTTAACTTTCTTATTAATGGTTTCAATTTTTTTAATTCTTTTTATTTTATTATTATTACTATTATTTTTTAAACTTCAATTTCCATTTTTTTATTATCATTATAATTTTTTTTGTTTGTTTTAAATTTTTATTTTTTCGTTTTTTCTTTCTTTCTTTTCACTTTTTTCTTTTGTCTTTTCATTTCTTTTCAATTTTCTTATTCCCCTTTCTTGAATTCTACCTGCCTACACTCACTCTCTTTAGTGACTTCTTCCCTTCCCTTCTAATACCTCTCCTCCCAAGCATCAAATAAATTTATAAGAGTAAACAGTAACTCAGCAAACAGAACAAGAAGTATCATGAGCATAAAAAAGCAAGGAAGAAAAGGAGTACAAACAATGAAAGACAGCCTAAATATTCAGGAGGACCTGGAGTCATCAGAAAAATGGCCATATAAAGAACTCAAGGAACACCTTAGACAGATGGAAAGGAACCTTAAAGATCACATTGAAAATGAATTACATAAACAGATAAAAGAAGAAGTTAAGCATCTTTATCAGGAGATAGAGATTATAAAAAAAAAAATCAAACAATAATTCTAGAAATGAAGGAAACGGTAAACCAAATTAAAAACTCAATCGAGAGTATCACTAACAGAGTGGAGCAAGTAGAAGCCAGAACGTCAGATAATGAAGACAAAATATATCATCTTGAAAAGAGTCTAGCCAACTCAGATAGGCTGGTAAAAAATCACGAGAAAAACATCCAAGAGATTTGGGATAACTTAAAAAAACCAAACTTACGAGTCATCGGGATAGAGGAAGGCACAGAGATTCATGCCAAAGGAATGAGTAACTTGCTGAATGAAATAATTACAAAAAACTTTCCAGAAATAAAAAAGGAAACAGATATACAAATTGTAGATACATACAGGACACCGAGCACACAAAATCACAGTAGACCAATGCCAAGACACATTGTTATGAAGATATCCGATATACAGAACAAAGAGAAAATATTAAAAGTTACAAGAGAAAAGAGGCAGATTACATTTAGGGGTAAACCAATAAGGTTAACAACGGATTTTTCATCACAGACGCTGAAAGCGAGAAGATCCTGGAACAACGTATTTCAAACACTGAAAGACAATGGATGCCAACCAAGAATTCTGCATCCAGCAAAATTAAGCTTCAGATACAACGAAATAAAAATCCTTCATGATAAACAAAAGCTAAAAGAATTTGTAGCCAGAAAACCAGCATTGCAAAGTGTCTTGAGCAAAACTCTACACGAGGAAGAAATGAAAAACAATAACCAAAACCATCAGCGGGAAGTGCCTCGGTAAAGACAGAGGACGGGGGGAAAGCTAATCATGGAGAAACAAACTAAATTAGAAAAAAAAAAAGATAAATAATCAAACATGGCAGGAAGTACAATCCATATATCAATAGTAACTCTAAACGTTAATGGCTTAAACTCCCCAATAAAGCAACATAGGCTGGTAACATGGATTAAAAAACAAATCCAACAATATGCTGCCTCCAGGAGACACATCTGATTGGAAAAGACATACACAGGCTCAAGGTAAAAGGTTGGGAAAAAATATACCACGCACACGGTCCTCGTAAGCAAGCAGGGGTGGCCATTCTCATATCGAATAAAATCGACTTCAAGACTAAGTTAATCAAAAGGGATAAGGAAGGACATGATATACTGTTAAAAGGAACCATTCACCAACAAGACATAACAATTATCAATATTTATGCACCAAATAATGGCGCTGCGACGTTCATAAAACAAACTCTCCTCAAGTTCAAGAATCAAATAGACCACAACACAATAATCATGGGTGACTTCAACACACCTTTCTCACCATTGGACAGATCCTCCAAACAAAAGTTGAATAAAGAAACTATTGACCTCAATATCACAATCAATAACATAGACTTAACTGACATATATAGAATATATCAACCATCATCAAATGGATATACTTTTTTCTCAGCAGCACATGGATCCTTCTCAAAAATAGACCATATATTATGCCATAGGGCAACCCTCAGTAAATATAATGTGGTTGAGATAATACCATGCACTTTATCAGATCATAATGGAAAGAAACTGGAAATCAATGATAAAAGAAGGAAGGAAAAATCCTATATCACATGGACAATGAACAATACGTTACTGAATGATCAATGGGTTACAGAAGACATAAAGGAAGAAATCAAAAAATTCTTAGAGATAAATGAAAATACAGACACAACATATCGGAATCTATGGGACACAATGAAAGCAGTTTTAAGAGGGAAATTCATCGCCTGGAGGTCATTCCTCAAAAAAAGGAAAAATCAACAAATAAATGAGCTCACACTTCATCTCAAAGCCCTAGAAAAGGAAGAGCAAAACAATAGCAAATGTAGCAGAAGGCAAGAATTAATTAAAATCAGAGCAGAAATCAATGAAATTGAAACAAAAGAAACTATTGAAGAAATTAACAAAACAAAAAGTTGGTTCTTTGAAAAAATAAATAAGATCAACAGACCCCTAGCCATACTAACGAAGAGAAGAAGAGAGAGAAATCAAATTACTAACATATGGGATGAAAAAGGCAATATTACAACAGACGCTTCAGAAATACAGAAAACAATTAGAAATTATTTTGAAAACCTATATTCCAATAAAATAGAAGATAGTGAAGACATCGATAAATTCCTTAAGTCATATGATTTGCCCCGACTGAGTCAGGAGGAAACTCACAACTTAAAGAGACCAATATCAATAGATGAAATAGAAGAAGCAATCAAACGACTTCCAACCAAGAAAAGCCCAGGACCGGATGGGTATACAGCGGAGTTCTACAAAACCTTTAAAGAAGAATTAATACCAATACTTTTCAAGTTATTTCAGGAAATAGAAAAAGAGGGAGCTCTGCCAAATTCATTCTATGAGGCCAACATCACCCTGATTCTGAAACCAGACAAAGACACCTCAAAGAAAGAAAACTACAGACCAATATCTCTTATGAACCTAGATGCAAAAATCCTCAATAAAATTCTGGCGAATCGGATACAACGGCACATCAAAAAAATTGTGCACCATGATCAAGTAGGATTCATCCCTGGGATGCAAGGATGGTTCAATATACGGAAATCAATAAATGTTATTCACCACATCAATAGACTTAAAGATAAGAACCATATGATCATCTCGATAGACGCAGAAAAAGCATTTGACAAAGTACAGCATCCCTTTATGTTCAAAACATTAGAAAAACTAGGGATAACAGGAACTTACCTCGACATTGTAAAAGCTATCTATGCTAAGCCTCAGGCTAGCATCATTCTGAATGGAGAAAAATTGAAGGCATTCCCTCTAAAACCTGGAACAAGACAGGGATGCCCCCTATCACCACTTCTATTCAATATAGTTCTCGAAACACTGGCCAGAGCAATTAGACGAAAGAAATTAAAGGCATAAAAATAGGAAAAGAAGAACTTAAATTATCACTATTTGCGGATGACATGATTATATACCTAGAAGACCCAAAAGGGTCTACAAAGAAACTACTAGAACTAATAAATGAATTCAGCAAAGTGGCAGGATATAAAATCAACATGCATAAATCAAAGGCATTTCTGTATATCAGCGACAAAACTTCTGAAATGGAAATGAGGAAAAACACTCCATTCACAATATCCTCAAAAAAAATAAAATACTTGGGAATTAACCTAACAAAAGAGGTGAAAGACCTATACAATGAAAACTACAGAACCCTAAAGAAAGAAATAGAAGAGGATCTTAGAAGATGGAAAAATATACCTTGTTCATGGATAGGCAGAACTAACATCATCAAAATGGCGATATTACCAAAAGTTCTCTATAGGTTTAATGCAATGCCAATCAAAATCCCAATGGCATTTCTTGTAGAAATAAATAAAGCAATCGTGAAATTCATATGGAAAAATAAAAGACCCAGAATAGCAAAAACAATTCTAAGCAGGAAGTGTGAATCAGGTGGTATAGCGATACCAGATTTCAAACTATATTACAGAGCAATAGTAATAAAAACAGCATGGTACTGGTACCAGAACAGGCGGGTGGACCAATGGTACAGAATAGAGGACACAGAGACTAATCCACAAAGCTACAACTATCTTATATTTGATAAAGGAGCTAAAAACATGCAATGGAGAAAGGATAGCATCTTCAACAAATGGTGTTGGGAAAACTGGAAATCCATATGCAACAAAATGAAACTGAATCCCCTCCTCTAGCCATGCACAAAAGTCAACTCAAAGTGGATCAAGGAGCTAGATATCAAATCAGAGACTCTCTGTCTGATAGAAGAAAAAAGTTGGCTCCGATCTATAGATTGTGGGGACGGGCTCAAAATTCCTTAATAGGACACCCATAGCACAAGAGTTAATAACAAGAATCAACAAATGGGACTTACTTAAACTGAAAAGTTTTTTCTCAGCAAGAGAAACAATAAGAGAGGTAAATAGGGAGCCTACATCCTGGGAACAAATTTTTACTCCTCACACTTCAGATAGAGCCCCAATATCCAGAGTATACAAAGAACTCAAAAAATTAGACAATAAGAAAACAAATAACCCAATCAAAAAATGGGCCAAGGACATGAACAAACACTTCACAGAGGAGGGCATACAATCAATCAGCAAGTACATGAAAAAATGCTCACCATCTCTAGCAGTCAGAGAAATGCAAATCAAAACCACCCTAAGATACCACCTCACCCCAGTAAGATTGGCAGCCATGATGAAGTCAAACAACAATGAGTGCTGGCGAGGATGTGGGGAAAAGGGTACTCTTGTACACTGCTGGTGGGACTGCAAACGGGTGCGGCCAATTTGGAAAGCAGTATGGAGATTCCTGGGAAAGCTGGGAATGGAACCACCATTTGACCCAGCTATTGCCCTTCTCGGACTATTCCCTGAAGACCTTAAAAGAGCACACTACAGGGATACTGCCACATCGATGTTCATAGCAGCACAATTCACAATTGCTAGACTGTGGAATCAACCCAGATGCCCTTCAATAGATGAATGGATTAAAAAATGTGGCATTTATACACCATGGAGTATTACGCAGCACTAAAAAATGACAAAATCACGGAATTTGCAGGGAAATGGATGGCACTAGAGCAGATTATGCTTAGTGAAGCTAGCCAATCCCTAAAAAACAAATACCAAATGTCTTCTTTGATATAATGAGAGCAACTAAGAACAGAACAGGGAGGAAGAGCAGGAAGAAAAGATTAACATTAAACAGAGACATGAGGTGGGAGGGAATGGGAGAAAAAAAGGGAAATCACATGGAAATGGAGGGAGACCCTCATTGTTATACAAAATTACATATAAGAGGTTATGAGGGGAATGGGATAACAAACATGGAGGGAAATGAATTACAGTAGATGGGGTAGAGAGAGAAGATGGGAGGGGAGGGGAGGGGGGATAGTAGAGGATAGGAAAGGTGGCAGAATACAACAGTCACTAATATGGCAGTATGTAAAAATGTGATATGTAACTGATGTGATTCTGCAATCTGTATTTGGGGTAAAAATGGGAGTTCATAACCCACTTGATTCTAATGTATGAAATATGATTTGTCAAGAGCTTTGTAATGTTATGAACAACCAATAAAAAAAATAAAAAAGAAAAAGAAAACATACATATCAAAAGATGGGATTCTCAGCCTTTGAACTTTCTATCAGATCCTATGACATAGGTATATATTTTATCCTTTATGAACTCCATATTATTACTTATAAAATGAAAATAATACTACTTTTCCATGAAACTATACAGAGTTGAATTAGGTAAGTTAACAGAAGTGAACTGATCCTAAAAACTGGATATAAAACAACCCTATCTATGGGTTATTAGTAATTATCAGGTTTTTAATAATAAAATCACATTTTCACACAGAAATAAATGACAACCTGTATGTTTGAAATAAAACTACTTCATTCACAGCCCAAACCAGTCCAGTCTCTTTCTATCCAAACCACTAAAGTATTATTATAAAGTTCACAATGACCTCCAAATAAACCAGGTAAATTCCCAACCCTGCAATCCCCATAACTTAACTGCTCATTGGTTCACTACACTTATTACAATGCATGATAGTTGTCTTACATATTTTTCCACCGGTGCTCAGTTTACAGCCTAGCACAGTGTAGATGCTTAACAAGTATACTGAGTTAATTAAGAATAAAAGGTCATTTACCTATCCTTATCTAACTTGTCCTCTGTGGTAGAAACCATGATGTACAACCTAGATCTCCATGTAATGAGTCGTTTGTCACCCCCGTTGAAAGAAGTGCTGTCAGAAGACAGTCTGCAGCTGTCAGTGCCATCAGATATTTCCTCAGTTGTAGAAGCCACATCAAAGTTATATCCCTTCCCAGGATGGTCCAACTTACAGCACTGACCCATGTGGGACTATAATGACCTGGATTTCTGGCACAATCCAGGAGAGCTCTGAAGCACCATTTTACCTCAAATGGTCCCCAGAGGGTCAGAAGTGCTGCTGGGCCTATCAGTCCACTTCTCCTTTTGTAAACCCTCTTTCTTCCATAGGTATTTATACCAAAATTCTTCTGAATAAGGTATCCTTCAAATTGCACCTCTTCCTGGTATTCAACCTGTGACATCCGTAAAACAGTATTTAATATAAGAGAAGTATACTCTTTCAAACAACCTCCTCTAAAGGTTTTCATCGTTTGTCTGTCCTCTTTTTTCCTCTTGCAAATATTAAAATGTCAAATTGACCCAGGGTGGGTCCTGGTCTGTTCCTTTATTTTGCACTCTCTTAATTGATCTCAGCCATTTCTGTACTTCTTATGTTGAGGGTTCCCACACTGATCTCCAGTCCATACCTCTCTTCTGAACTTCACATTCATATAGCCAACACCTTACGTGAATGGCCTCTCCATTTGGTATCATGTTCTGGAATCAGGAATACCCTTGCTGTCCTTCAATCCATTCAAAATAGCAGTGTTTTCAAACTTTCCAAAGCCACAGAATGGTTATATAAAGTTTTTAATATCCTAGGGTCCATAGCCTTAGTGTTGATTTAGATGTTAAATGATATAATGATCTAAATTTAATATCTATGTTGTGTATGAAACCCATAAAGATGTCTCATGAAGTCACAGCATTTAACTTGGTGCTTTGCAGCCATTAGTGATTATTGGAATTACTGCTGGGATATTTCCCAACTGCATCATCACAGGACTTTTCTAGAACCACAAAATCATAATGCCTCAGGGTTAGAGCCTTGTATGTGCATTTTGGAAAGCCTTCTCAGTATGAGACCTACTATACCTCTCTATGACACGCACTGTTCCATTAAACCAGCAAATACACTAATTTGATTGTATGTCCTTATTTGTACTGAGAATTTTAGCAGGTTTAGCAATATTGATTACCATTAGACTAGTTCTTGGTTTTGCTATAGAATATTATGGCAACAGTATACTTTTATAAAAAACAACAACAAAAAAAGCCAGTTGTGGTGACACATGCCTATAATCCCAGTGAATTGGGAATTTCAAATTCAAGGCCAGCCTCAGCATCTTAGTGAGATACCGTTTCAAAATAAAAAATAAAAATGTCTAGGATGTAGCTTAGTTGAAGAAAATCTGTGCATTCAGTCCCAAGTATCACACAAAAATTGAAAAAAAGATAAAAATATATTTGAAAACTATTTATTGTTGAAACTAGATGTTAGGTCCCTAGTTTCATTAGTATTGTTCATCTCTACTATCAAACACATTTAAAAATTTCAAATACTTTCACAAAAATAAGCTTTAAAATAATAGTGACTGAAAAACAAACAAATAAATGATTAAATGATCACTAAATGAAGTCCAGCTAATTCCATTTCTCAGGTAGTTTTCAATTTAAAACAGCTATTTGCAAAGAACTATGATAGATCATGAAAATGTTATCCTCTCAGTGATGTTGAAGATAGTTTCTTAAGTCATAAATCTAATCAGGCCACTTCCCAGAGAAAACAAAGCAAAATAAAATTATTATTATGACAGTGGTTGGAAAACTTTTTCTATTAAGGGTCAGATAATAAACACAGTAGGCTTTGCAGGCCTCATGCAACTGCCTAGCTATACCACTATAGTGCAAAATCAACTGGTAAGCTAATGGGTATGGGTGTGTTCCAATAAAACCTAATTGACAAAAGTAGGTAGGTTGGCAGGCTGACTTTGACCTGCTAGCGTAACTTTTCAACCCCTGATCTATGTTAACAATCCAGTTCTTAAAAGAGTAACCTAAGGCTCTTAACAATCAACTCTCTTGAAAATACCAATCCAAAGTACTTAATGAATATTACCTTAAAGCTCACATACCTGTATTTCATATACAACTCCATACTCTGGAAGCTCCTCCATATTTATTTTTGCATTGCCACAGCCTTGTCATTTGGTTGAACACCTACTAATACTCCAGTATTTAGAATTAATATATCTTCCAGATGAAGCCTTTCCTATATTCAGTACTACCCTGAATCTTGTCAGAGTTAACACAATCACATATATATGAAAGCACTTACTGCTAGCTGTAGATTCTCTAAGTTGTAGAGGACCACCATCTCTGCTCCTGCTGACCTGGGATCAAGTCTATTCAAGGGCATTTCTAGGTGATCCAAAATACAGTATATATAGCATCATAGACACTGGACACTGACACTATAGTCTCTCAAATTAGATACTCCATTTCTGTAAAGTACTGATAAATTTGAACCTTATTTCTTTTTCTTAAAGTCCAAAGCAATAAACATACAAAAATAAGACTTCAGGGAAATTAATAGCACACTTCTGTGTATTTTATGTATATGCTTTGTTCTAAAGCAGTTCCTATAGTCCTCATTTTATTTTCCTCAGCAAGACTATAGTGAGGTTTTGGGCATACTTTCTCCTTGTGCACAGTGACCTGAAAAAGGCCTAGATGAAAGGACTAGTGAGATGTTGGGTTATTTTCATCCCTCTTCTCTTAGGAAGAAATGTTCTTACCATCCCAAGAATTGGAGAAATGAATCTACTTTTAGGGACTTCAGTAAAAATAAATTTTGTAACATCCTCTGGTAATCTGTTAAAATACAAATACTGCTGTCATAAAATATCTTTATAAGTTCCTATACTAAAGAATAAAATAATATTTCCTTTTCCTATTCTTGGAAGAGATGTAAACATCCCATGTTACCTTGTAAAATTTGCACATGCTTAAAAATTTTATGAAATTATTCCTAACCTATCTGTCCTTATCCTTTCAGAATTTTCAATTATCCTAGTTTTCAAACTGCAAGGTATTTGAAAGTTATTCCCAAATATTTATTTTTCTGGTCTAAATCTCTGGTACAAAATAACTGCTTTTACTGGCTTTCTTTCCCTACTTTTAATAAAAATATAACATTCTAATTATTATTCAAATAAAATTGAATAATAATTATTATTATTCAAGTAAAATTAAAAATAAGATTTAAATATTCAACTTCTTTTTTTTCACCTCTGAGCAATAATGTTCTCCTAACAAAGTCTAATTTTTAATCTGATCTTATGTAGAAGATTCCTCAAACATATATTTTATATAATGCAATAATATTTAAATGAAAATAAATGAGCACAGCATTTTCTAAAGTGGGAAGTCAGAAATCTCATGAAATTTTAATGAGTCACCTTGAATAAGAGAAACATATGGTAAGAAATGGTGATAGCTCATAGAATAGTATTTCATTCATATTCAAAGCTCTATTGCAAAATTTAATCAGTAAGTTGGAAGGGTGACAAGGAGAGAGGAAATTCTTTCTTATATCTAGGTTTTATCATTCTGATACTTTACCTTTCCAATATAAAGTCATCTTTTCTTCAATGAAATAACCTTATCTTTATCATTCAAGTTAAAAATCTCTTATTTTATTATTTTATTGTGTCACTCTAAAAGTTACAGCACACTGCTCATATGATCTCAAAAATACTCTACAGTTAAAATGGCATGTCAAATAATTATGTTTAAGATACAGATAAGACCTGATGATCAAAATCCAATAACCTATCAAAAGGGCTTGGTCTATAATCCCGAAAGACACAATCCCAAATGCTATAATACCAAATGTTGAAATTCTAAAATATCAAAGTCCCTTTAATTCAAAATCCCTAAAGTATAAAATTCTGAAAAGTCAAAATCCTAAAAAGATAATTTCCGGGAAAAATAATTATTTAATTCTTTAAAAGACATTTGTTTACATTTTAAAAGAGGATTTATTTGAGAAGTGTGGGAAAAATAAAATGAAACAGTGGATATGGTAGCACATGCCTGTGATTAGAATGACTCTGAAAGCTGAGGTAGGAGGATCCAAAGTTCAAGGCTAGCCTCAGCAACCTAGCAAGACCCTGTCTCAAAATAAAACATGAAAAAGGGCTGGAGATATGGTCTAGTAAAGCATCCCTGGGTTCAATTCCCAGTACCCCCCCCCTAAAAAAAAATGATAGAGGCATAGGCTGAAAGGACAGGAAAGACCAGGCTTCAGTCACATCTACCTCAAAATAAACTTTAACTCTGTGAAACTTGTTACTTCTGTAGCTTATATAAGAACTATAACTTTCATTAGGATAGAACATTTCAAATATATAGATAGTCACCTGTATTATCTTTCTCCTAACTCCCTTCATTCCCCGAGAATTTCTTTGTTATTGTCCTTTTCCTACTGTCTTTCTAAAAACTGCTTTATTTATATTTTTCAACTAACCAATCCTTTTCTTACAGTGCAGCTTGCTACCTTGCCTGTAGCAATCTAAATTTTTGACAAACTGATGAGATCCTTCCCCACTTGTGGTTTTTGCCTTCAAAGCTCTGAAATCTGTAAGGCCCCAGAACTCATTTCATTTTGCCTAAAATTTGGGTGCCCTGAGTTGCATCTCTGATTGTTGAGACTTATACCTCAGTTTCTCTTAAGGGTCAACAGAAACTATTAAAAATGACAAAAACCTCACAGGCCACTTTACACAATAAAATAGACAATAATAACACAATTTTGTAAACATAAAAGGCTTTCAGGTATATTAATGACAGTCACGTAGGTTAAAACAGAAACAGTTAAAGTATAACCACAAATGAAAATAATAGGTCAAAATGTGAAATGCATGTTGCTCTGATCAATAGTCATAACTGCAGTCATCTGAAACATTTTGACAGATAACCTGTCTTCTGATGAGACTGATCAAAAACCATGACAGTAGCTAAGAAGCCTCACAAGAGGCCTCCTATAAGCTGGAGATCCTGAAAGATTGGTAGGATGGCTTAGCCCAAGTGTAAAGGCATCAGAACCAGGAAAGATGACAGTGCAACTCTCAATCCTAGGTCAAAGCCTGGAGATCCAAAGGGCCACTGGTGTAAGTCCTAGGTCCAAAGGCTCCTGAGATTGGAGTTCTAGTGCTCACAGTGGCAACAGAAAGCTGTCTCTACTCTCAGAGACCAATTTACCTTCTATGCTCTCTCTGAGCCCTGGCTGAATGGTGCCTAAGAGTGATGTTTCCCCACCTAGTCCACTGAGATTTACACACTAATCTATTTAGAACCACCTTATCAGACATGAACAAAATAAGGCTTTACAGGTTTCTAGCTATTTGTTCCAACTAACATACTGCAAAGATCCTGTATATAACTGAAAATACTGCAGCCCATAATTTGGCTTTCTATTTCTCTTATATAGAGCTTTTAAAATTTTAGCATGACTTATGGCTTTTAGGATTTGGGCATTCAAAGTTCTAACATTTGTGATATTTCTTTTTCAGAAATGTGATTTGGGGGATTTTAGACTACAGATTTTAGATGTCTGAGATCTTGATTTGGGAGGAACTCAGCTTGAGATTATGTTTGGGATCATGTCTTTCAGGGTTATGATTAGCAACTACCCATAAAATATATTTGATTAGAATACTACACCAAAATCATGACATTTCTAAGCACATGATTAGAATACTACAACAAAATCATAAAACTCCATCAAATAAAAATGACAGATGGTTCCTGTATCAGAAACTAGATAATATGTATAGATCAGTGCCTCACAAACAAGGGTAGACTTCAGATCACCTGGGAAGCTGTGGTATTGATACCTGAACACTGTCACCCAGATATTTTAATTTTATGGGATGACTTATGCACATAATTACATTTAAAGGCTGGCCTTTAACAGTAAGAGAGGCAAGCCACTTAAAAGGAAGAAGAAATAGTTTTTATATTCAGCATACCTCACGGCTGGTATATTCCTCCTGCCTTATGGCAAGTTCAGGTTGAAGAATGATAAATACACTTAACTAGCTCAAGTAAAAATGGAATTTTATTGGGAGAAATGGGCAAATGTGTAGAAAGGGAGCAAATGTTCTATAAGAATAGATGTGAATTGAAAAGCTGTCAATGGCTAGTTTTACTGATTCTTCAGCTAGTTTCTCTCTTGAAAACTACATGATTAATTTGTTCTATTCTTCTATTCACTCCATTCTTCTCCCTAAAAGCTGGATTCTGCTCTTTATCACAGCACAACAGTTTGCTCAACTCTTGGACTGCATTACATAAAAACTCTAGAGTCACCAACAGCTGATTCAGGCCAACAGTCAATAGTTTATTTGTTTGGCTCTCTTATTTTTTCATATTCTCAGTTACTACACTCTTAATAATTACATTAAAACTAGTACAATTAGGATGAAATGAAACTGGTTTGGTTGTAATGTTGGTACACGGTTGCATTAATGCTCAGTAGATGCACTGACATTACAGACCGTAATCACAGGAAATTCTACTAGACTTCTAGAAACCTGTTCTATTTGCTAGGCAATGGTATTCTACTATACTGTAGGTTTCCAAAATAAATATGGGTGGCCTCCATTATTTTCTTCACTTTTAGCTTTGACTCCTTTACCAGAACATAGTATAACTGGAAAATGTGTCAAATGTCTAATACAAATATGATAAATACCCAATTTTGTTAAGGATGTCCTGAAAGTTATGCCAATGACAATCAGAAGTAGCTGATTTCTGATAGAATATGTGACCATCTTATAACTTAAATTTTTTTCCTAAAAAAATATAACATAGCTTCCCTGGAATAAGACACCAATACCAACATCTAAAATAACAGAAAGCAAATAAGCAGTCATTTTATTTAACAGTTCTTTCAATTTAAGAATATATTTTTCCCAGATCATCACAGTACAACTTGTTCTCTCAAATATGCACTAAAAAATCAGATGTTTTTGGTTTTACAATTTTCAAATGAGTAACATATAACAAAGACCAGTTTCATGTTGGTTAGTAGCTAAATGCATAGCCATAATTCTTGATAAATATAACATGGAATTTTTAACATCTCTGTATTTCTTATATGCAGGGCATGTAAAGACTCAGGAGTAAAATTTGGATGCTGTTTAGAAACTAGATTTCAACATTATTATGCCAACTGATGTCATTAATAACAAGTAGAATCACTCTGAATAATCAAAGTTTGGACCAAAAATCAACTAAGGTACACGAACTATTTGGAACAATTAAGGGTCTAATGCTGCTTTGAAAATACAGAAGCAAGTATTTTCGTGGTCTAGCATATAACCTATTTTCATGTATACTTAAAAAGAGTAGAATATTGCTATTGTTGGCTGAAAATTTCTTATAAATCAATTAGATTGATTTGGTTGATAGTATTTGATTTTTCTCCCTACATTCATTTTCCTATTATTTGTTGCAAGAGAAATATTAAATTATCTGCAACTGCTTTTATTTCTGTCAGTCACATGGTTATGTTGTTAAATGTATGTACAATATAACTGTTATATCTTCCTGATAAATTAACACTTTGATCTTTTTATATAAAATGTCCCCTTTTTTACTACTCCCTTCTTAAAGTCTTTTTTACCTAGTATTAATATGCCTATTTCAGGTTTCTTATGTTTATGGTTTGCATGTTGTACCTTCTCAATCTTTTACTTTAAGATTATTTTTGACTTTTAAGTGCCTTACTTAAATATGGCATATCATTGGAACCTGATTTTTTATCCAAATGATATGACTTTTAATCAGGAATTAATTAATCCTTCACATTTAAAGCATTTTAATTATTAATAGACACATAGTAAATTTCATTTATTAAATAAATAACAAATATTTGATAAATATTAAACTAGCTTTTATTTGACTAACTATTGACATGATGGGATTTAGGCCTGACACTTTTCTCTTTAAATTTTTCCTCATCTCTTTTTTTTGTTCCACTCTTCCTTCTACACTACTGTCTTTGTGCCAAACAAATGTATGATTTTTATACTTATCTGCTATCTTTTTAGTTTTGTTTCAGTTAGTTTTTAGTAGTTTCACTGGTTATTACAATATGAATCTTGAAGGTGTCCTAATCTACTACAAGTTGGCACTAGTAGACCAACTTATTGTGAGGAAAATAAAGCAAACTTATTCTAATTTAGCTCCACTCTTTCCATTTGGTTCTATTATTGCATATGTACTTTTTATGTTGTAAGCCCAATATTATAGTATTCTTATATATTTGTGTTATTCTTACTTTACTAAGTAATCTTTTTTAAAAATGAATTAAGGTAATAAAATACACACACACACACACACACACACACACACACACACACACATATATATATATATATATATATATATATACACTTCCTCAAGCATTTTCCTCTTCCAATACTTTCCTTTTCTCCATTGCATCCAAATTATCATCTCCAGCCATTTCATCTCAATCTGAAGAATTACCTTTAGTGTTTCTTCAAGAGTGGGTCTGCTAAAAAATTTGCTCCTTTTTTCTTATCTGGAAATGACTCTTCATTATTATCATTTTTAAAGGTTTATCTGATGGATATAGAATTTTGGGTGGTCAGTTTCCTCCTTCTTTCAACACCTTCAATGTATCATTCTAGAGCATTCTTAATATCAACTGTTTTTGATGAGAATCCAGGTGTTTCCCTTATCATGCTACTCTTCTTTCTCTGGCTGTATTAAAGACTTTTCTCTTTGATGCTGTTCTGAGTAATTTTAGTATCTTGTGTTCACATGTGTTCTTACTTGTGTTTATCCTATTTGAGATTCACTAATTGTCTGGAAGGTGTAAGCTATTGTTTCTTTATCAAATTTAGATTGATTTTTGCACAGGATAGTTGTTTGACCTCCTTGAGGAGCCATTACCAGGAATAGTGTTGGCTCTCAATTTTTTTACTGATATAATTTATGAACTTAAACTAATCCAGCTCCTAGAAAACAAAATTTCACCAATGAAAAAGTACACTACAAGTAGCCAAAGAGTGATAGCTGTAAAAGCTGTTAAAATGGATCAGCACACTGATTAGATTAAGGTTCTTATAACCAAATTATTTCACCTCTGAATATTCTTGTATTGTTTCACACATGAGCTTTTGGGGGACACTCATATTTAAGACATAACCCTTTGAATTTTTGTCTATGTATTTAAGAGAAAATTCCTTTTCTATTCTTTCTCAGACTGGTGTTTGCCAGTAAAGTCCTTCTCCTTTTGGGTCCCTGGACTGATAGAAATGCCTCTGGTTTTCTGATTAAATGGAGTTGAAACCAGATAACATGGCTATTTCACAGTATAGTCCATGATAGGGGATTATCAGGGGATCAACCAGACATGCATATTTTCTGGTCCTTAGAGGAAGCCTGGACTGCTTTCAGGACCTTGTCTAGCACTATAGTGCCGGCACTATACTAAGATGAGTATACACTTCTTGGCTTACAAATGGCAGGCCTGTTATCAGGTACACAAAGGTGCCTATCTACAACTCAAATCAAGGTCTATAACTCTGCTTCTGGTAACACAGACATGCACACTTTTCTCCATATCCCTGGAGATATTATTGCATACATACTTTTTATGTTGTAAGCCCAATATTATAGTATTATAGGTCTGTTCTCAGTCCACAGCTGTAAATGTCTGGTGCTAAATGAAAAGTGCTGGAGCTGAGTTATGGTGCTATTTTAAGACCTACAGTGGGGAGAGGTTGAACAGCCTACCTAAAAGGGTACAGACACGTGTGTCTCACTTAGGAGTCTTAGGCAGGAATGTCTGTTCTTAGATCACAGCAGAGAAGGCTGGAGCTAAGTTACAAAGCCATTTCTGGCTATCTTATGGCTGAAGTTGGTAAGCCTACCCCAGCAGCTGAGACAGTCATGTTTCTCAAGAGGTCCCTGTACAGGCAGGAATCCTCTCATTATTATTGTTGTCTATTTAATTCTTTTACATCCTTTGTTAATGTTAATTTCTTCCACAGAGCCATTAGTTATACTTTCTAGATTTTATCTCATGTTGTTTGTTGCCACTGTCAATGGAATATTTTCCTATCTAACTTCCTAAATGATCCTTAGTAGTATAAAAGGCCTTGGATTTTAATAATGTCTTTATACCTTAGAAGAGTTAAATTCTGTTATTTTTAATCATTGTAGATTCTCTTGGATTTACTATAAACAATCATATCAATTGCAAAAATGAATAGTTTTATCTCTCTTCTTCTAAGCCTTATTAATTTCTTTTTCTTGTCTTATTATATTACCTAGCACCTCCAGTAAAATAATGTAAAGAAGGAGTAAGTCTTTGGCATCCCAGTACTATTTTTTACTTTAAAATGATAATAATTATAGGAAAGATGGTAGAATGTGATGGTCATCATTAACCTAAGTACATTTATGAAGACATGAAGGATGTGACTCTACTTTGTATACAATCAGAGATATGAAAAATTGTGCTCTATATGTGTAATATGAATTATAATGAATTCTGTTGTCATATATAACAAATTAAAATTTAAAAAAATTTTTAAAAGACCTTTAGTAGAAATAAATCTTTCACCTGGAAAAAAAAAAAACTTAATAGCATGGAGTGGAGGGGAGGGTTTAAAAGGACTATAAATCATGGGAAAATGTAAATAGTGATTGGGCAAATGAGGATTTCCCTGGTATTATAATTAAACATCTTGGAATTCTGAGGTAAAAATAAAATAAAATAAAATGCTAATTATTGTAATTGATTATACAGTACCTCTATTTGTAGCAATATTGAGTTTATTAACATAGAAGATCCTCACTGGATTCTTTAAAGAAAGTTATTAATGATTTATCAAATCATTAATATTGTGACCAAATACATGCTACTCTGAGTATTCTATATCAATGGTTATTATGCTTCTAATTATCTCTTACTGGGAATCTATTCATAATTATCACACATGACCTCACTCAGAGTCAGCAGTCACCATGACAGTCACTCAAAATTTGGTTAATTTTTATATAAAAAATTCTTCATTGCACTACATGTTTCTTCTTGGTAAAATTTCTACCACATGTCTAAAAATTTTAAAAAAAAGAATAGAAAGAAGAAAATAATTTTAAGCAAATAAATCCCATGCCAGGTGTTTTTCATTCTACTTAAATAGTGGGTCTCTGAAGAGATATTTAGATATGTTAAGTTAGATTGTCAAAGGCCAAAAATCATTGAGCATGCTTCAAACATTTCTGTGGCATCCACTCAAAGGTGAATATGCCACAAATACCATCCAAAATTGTAATACTATGAATCTGATGAGAACTATCTGGTCATTCTGGTATCCACTGAAGATTGGGGACTTGGGACAAAACAACGTTGAAGACTATTTACATCCAACTAAAGGAGGAAAAATGGCAGCTCCTTGATTAATTTCCTGATATCTAACTGCTTCTTTCTCCATTTTTTCTTAATCAATTTCTTTTAAACTTTTTTTTTCCAAGGTGAGTCTCATCTTGGGGCCAAAACCTTCATTATAATGAAAATTAAATTGAAAGGTCTACTCCCTTACCAACCCCTAAATTCAATGCTAGTAATTTCTGCCACTGTCTCACAAAAATAAATGCCCAGTGGCACACATATAAACACTCTTCAACAAATCTTGTTTTTGCTTTTTTATTTTATATAACTTCTTTATAGAATCTTATATTAGCGTAAAAGTAAATAAAGGCAAGAATAAAATGAGAAATGTCTAGTTCTGTCCTACCACTGCTCTTCTTCAATGCTCTACTGATTATTATGCTTTCTTCATTATTGCAAGTATGGAAAATATGATACTTCTAGATACTAAATCATGTATCTCAAGTAGATATTCAGAGTTGTGAATTGCTTTGGAACAAATCTTTACAAGAATTTTAATGATTAATTTGACCTTTATATATCATTTCTTACTCTTCAGTTGCATTTAACAATAATATAATAGTATTTGCATAAAGATTCACATATTTATAAAGTATCTCCACAAACACCATGTTATCTTTCTTGACTCCATTTTCAAATGATAAAATGCAGCCTTGGAAAGGTTATGTGACTTTATAATCAGTGAAAAACTTTCTCACTTCCTAATTCATGTCTGTAGTGATTTCCCCAACTGTATGCTATCTTGGCCCAAATGTTTACCTGACAGAGAAATTTTACTACCAGTTGTTACATGTCATAAAACTAAGTGGAATAGGAGGAGTGGCAATGATCAGCTTTTAATAAGCCTCAATACTTGTAAAAGCTATTTGTTGCAACTGATGTCTTGAGAACTCTGAAAAAGCTACTCTTTAGAAAGTAAGAAAAGTAAACAGAAGAATTAACAGGAGTTTGTTATAATGGAAAATTAACCGGACCCAGATGGTTGATAATATTTTTTCTTCTATTTATCAAAGGGTATAAAAAGAGAAATTATGCCAGCAAATACGGTACTCTGAAAAACCAAGCTGGGGCAAGTCGATTTAATTTGACATTTACATTTAACAATGCTCAGCATACAGTCATTTGCTATTACTTACCAGACTGCACATTTTGAAAGGGCTTCTTAATAACCTCTGTGATTGAATTGTTTTTCTGCCAACCTAATTGACACTCCTGCACCTATGAATGTACAGTATTTCTTCAGTATTTATTCCTTTGGCATTTAATTATTTCATGGAAAATGAAGCCTCATGTTCTTTGATTTGAAAAGCATCAAGGAGATACATTAGTTTACTTTTATATAACATTTTTACATAAACAGAATGTTTCTCTTGTTGCTGAGTCAGGTTATGGACAATAGCTGCAAGAGACAGCAAGTGATAGTCACTGAGCTTACAAGTGTTTCCTCAGTAACAACCTAAACTAGAAGATACTGAAAATACAAGTTATTGTTCTATTTCCCAGCATCCAATATTACATTAATCATGCAGAAAGGCTGGCTTCATTAGATTTTTCATGATTTTGTAAAGACCCATAAAAACAAAATTGAACACATCTGTAAAGTAAATCAAACTATTTTTTATGAAACAAGGTGTATTCTTTTAATTATTTTACCATTAGACCATTTTATATTTTGAGGTTTAAGTCTATCAGAAAAAACATATTACTATATATTCACCTATTTTGATTTATTCAGCTGGCTTCCTTCTCATAGACAAAGCTAAATTCATTGGATTTGTGATTGCCAGGAAATAATGAGGAGGAAAGACCCCATTTTTAAATAGCAATCATTGGGATATATAGGAAAAAAATCATAATTCTTCTCTTTCCAAAAGTCCACCATGATTTCCCTCAAGAGTGCAGAGAGTTAAACTAAATTCAGTTGACTACAAACATAAGGAGAGATTTACAATAGAGTCACAAAGATATATAATAATCCCTTCTGAATTTTAAGCAAAAGCTTTATGAAAAAGTAGAACTGATTTAAATGGTAGCGCCTTACTATATGTCTTACATTTACTCAGTGATAGACCGTTATGAATTTGAAATTTCTAAGCCCTTGGTTAAATATCAACTCACAGTATGTTACTTTTATGTACAAGCAATGGTTATGCTCATATTTCCATCACAGCTACTTACAATAATCTTTTTATATATAGGTGAAAAAAAAAGATTATACTGTGAAGTTAGAGAAATGGACCTAATCTTTTTATTTCAATTATCAGCTACATAGTCATTTCCCATTGGAGGGAACTGTGACTTTCCATCTTCCCTTATTAAAACAGAAAAAGAATGAATGTAATTTGGCCAAAATCTTAATAATACTTGAATAAACTCTAAAATACTTTCATTTTTCTATTTTGTGGTATAAGAGTGTTTGCCTCCTGCAAAAAGCATTTCAGACAAAACTAAACAGATGAAAATTTACAAAAATTATGGATTTTAATGTATGATTTATCACATAACTCAATAAAGTTTAAAATTTCTTGAGTAGATGAAGATATTTTTCAGAGACAGAGGTCTTTGTCCTAATGTCTAAATCACATGAAGACCTAGGCCAATAGTGAAGATTCACCTACTTTTCCTTTTTTTAGAGTACCTATCCCAAAAGAACGCAGGTTCCCTTTCCTTTTCTTAACCCTTTCTTAATCCTAACCAACAGTTTGACTTTTATTTCCTACTGAAATTCGAAGTGCCAGAATCCAGTTTGTATTCATAAAATTTTCCTCTATCCTTCCAGTCTGAGTCCTAACGGCCTGTGCCTCCTCATAGCTGTCACACAACTTACATGCAATACACGAATGATGCCCTGAAACCTACACAAGTAGCTATGACAGAGATGCAGGCAGAGAGAAGGTGAATATTCTTCCCAGAGACTTCTTTGGTTACGGTAGTGGAAAGAGAATTTTCTGAGCTTAGAGGATAGACATCAGTGAGATAAAGATATCTGGGCTACTTGGGGCTAAGAGTAAGGAAATCACAGATTTCAAAAGGCAGCAACTGTCTTAAGACCAGAGCACACTGAGTAGTCCTACTTGGTTTACATCAAAGGTGTGCTTAGCTGCTCTTATGGAATAGTTATTTCAACCCTTTATACTTCAGTTTTCCCATAGGTAAAACAGGCATAATAAGCTTTAGTGGGTTGTTATAAAGATTACATGAAATGATTCCTGCAAAGAACTTGGCAAGAACTCAGTACATGTAGGATCTATTCAGCAAGGAGTTACAATCAAAATCTATCTTCTAATATAATGTTTTTAAATTTTAATGTTTATATGAATTCCTGGGGATCTTATTATGCAGAACTGAATTCCATAATCTGGGATGGGGCGTCAGATTCTGCATTTCTAAAGAGCTCCCAGGTGATGTCAGTTGGCTGACTGCTGGACTACATTCTGAGAAGCAAGGTTTTAATGTATATTAAAGGAGGAGCAAGCCATTCAGATACTGTGGGTAAGAATAGCATGTAACATTTTGGAAATCTAACTGCACTGATGTGGATGGAGTATAGGCATTAGAAAAATAAAGAAAGGGAAGGAAATGTCCATTCAGTTATATAAAAAAACCCTAATTATCACATAAAATATCTAAAAATATATTAGTGTCATTAATTTTATCATGTTTTACTTTCTTATTTAATCATTTAGCATTTTAAGAGAAAATTCTCTTTATAAATACTGATATTCTCATATAGGCTCATTGGAGCATATTTGGTGATCTTGGCATGATGATCATGACACACACTTTGTGTGTCTATGTGTATGTGGAGGGGCGGGGATGTGGTGCTGGAGATTGAACCCAGGGTTTCTGCACTATATCCCCAGACCTTGATGTACACTTTTAACAGAAGGGACACTAGTTATTTGCACATCAGTTTAACTATTCAATTCAATAAGGCAATTCCAGAATTATAATTATTTAACTCAATTAGGCTATATGTTAAGGACAAAACAAAATCCTTCAAGATCATCTCTGTCTAGTTTGCCCAAAAGTATTTCGCTCACATGTTTATTTCTATAGAATGAGTCTCCATCCTTTTCTGGTTGTGGGAGTGGGGGTTACATTGACATAGGAGGTACAAGAGAGGCTCCAAGGTACTAAGTACTTCCAAAGTACACTCTGACTAACCCTCCTTATTTTAAATTCCAGCACTTGGCTTCTATTCTTTCATCTATAGGTAGCAAAGAGCTAATTTCTGAGTCTTTGACAGATTTTACTATGTAAATTAAAGTGGTTAATAGATTTTAAAAAATCTCCTTTATGAATATGTTTTCATGGTTCCTCTAAGGCATCTACAAATTAACCAAGTTCTTTCTAGCTTCTAATATTTTGTCACCATTGTTTAGTATCCTGTTTTCCCCCATATGTCCATGTATTTTTTTAATTACTATTGTATTAATTAGGATAGGAGCCACATCAGATATATACCCTCTATTTACTGACTTTAGTAAGAAATCTTGCAGTTTTTATTACATATTTATATATGTGTGTGTGTGTGTGTGTGTATAATAAAACTATCTCCATTACACTACTCTACTAAGCCACAACTACCTAGTCTACATGGTTTTCTATGTTTGAGTCACCATTTTTTTTTGTAACTGTGACCAAAGTCCTGACAAGAAAAATTAGAGGAGGAAAAGTTATTTGAGGGCTCATGGTTTCAGAGATCTCAGTCAACAGACTGACAAATACATTGCTCTGGGTCCAAGATGAGAAGAACATCATGGCTGAAGGGCAAGGTGGAAGAAAACAGCTCAAGATGTGGCTCCAGGAAGCAGAGAAAGAGAGCTCTGCTCACCAGGGACAAAATAAAACCCCACAGACACACCCCAAGAGACCTTCCTCTTCCAGCCACCCCCTACCTGCCTGCAGTTACCACTCAGTTAAACCCCATCAGTGGATCAATCCACTCTTTAGGTTACAACTCTCATAATTGAATCATTTCACCTCAGCCTGTTCTTGTATTCTCTCACACAGTTTGAGGGACACCTCATATCTAAAGCATAATAAGCTATTTCTACCTCTTTCCCCTCTCTAATCATTTATTCTGATGTTATATAAGGTAGGGTTTTGAAGTCTATAATAATCAGTGACTTCCCACATATCAGATAAAACCCAAACTCCTTGACATGGCCTATCCATGTTAAGAGGTCTTATATATGAAGTTGAAGAAAACCCAACTGAAACCACCTTAAATGTTAACAAAACGCATTGACTCATAAGATTGGAAATCCAGAAATTGAATAGGCTTCAGGGTTAACTTCACCTGGCTCTGGCTTGAATCTACTATCTTTCTCTGGGTTTTATCCTTCTTTATATGGTTGCTTCTCCCTTAAGATATAACAACATGACTATAAGAATTCCAGTTTTATATCATCACAAGACAGTAGCCAGAGGAGGCAATGGAGAATTGTTTCTCAGAATCTCCCAGAGAATGAGAAGAAACTTTCCCAGAAGCCTAGAGGATGCCTCTCCTGCATTCTCTCTGGCCAGAAAGTCATTGTTTTTCTAATCTTGGCAGGGAAGTAAGACTAAGACTATATAAGGATTAAGGAATTATGGGGATAAGTATGTGGCTATGGAAAAAGAAATATACATTTTAATAAGTCAAAGGGTGAGAGTGAAAAATAAACACTGGATAGGGTATAAGGCAGAAATAATGGCCCTCAAAAGATATCTACATAAATTCCTTGAAATTTGTGATCTATACTTTTTTTTGGGGGGGGTATAGATATTTGCAGAGGTGACTAAATTAATGATCTTTAGGAGAAGAAATAATCATGAATTATACAGGTAGTCCCTAAATGCCACTGCAACTATCTTTATGAGAGAGACAGAGTTAGATTAGAAACAGGAGAGAAGACAATGTGAAGATAAAGCAGGAGAGATACAACCATAAGCCAAGCCACCAAAAGCTGTAAGATGTAAGGTAAGATCTCATCCTGCCTCTGAAGGCAGTGTGACCCTGTCTATGCCTTTATTTCAGATTTTTGGCCTCAGAACTGTGAGAGAATACTCTCCAGATGTTTTAAGCCACTGAAATTGCTGTGTTACAGCCGACATATCCCAAATCATTACACAGCTCTCTGCCTTTTCCTCTCTTTCAACATGAGTACACTGCTGCCTTTCAAGTTTCCAAATACATGTTGTTTTAGGGATATATGCCATGACCACTATCCCTCTCATTCTGCTTAAAAACCACTTCCTACATTAGACTTTCCGAGTCCCAACAATCCAAGCTAGGTCTTCCTTTTTATTCACTCTCTTTACATTCTATTCATGTTTTTTCCTGATACTTATTGTATCATTTATGTTTATTTGTTCATTTACTCAGTGACTGTCTAGATTAAAGATAACTCTCATTATTCCACTACATTATATCCAGTCTCTGTGAAAGTAACTAGCACATAAAAGGATTCCCATGTTCATGTCAGAGACTGGAAAAGTACCATGGAAAAACTAACTGGTTAATGGTTGATCACTATATACTGAAGCAATATGTTCTACCTGAAAACTACTACTGATTATAAATAAATAAGAAGCAATTTCATGTTCATAGAAACATTTGATTTTTTTTCCAAGTCTCGCATTTGATAGCTATGATTTCTTTCCTCAACATTGGAAATATAATCAGAAGGGAGAGTATTTTTTACATAGCTTCAAAATTTCATTTATAAAACTTTGAAAAAGTTTAAATCTATTTCACAAAACTTTTTAAAACAGAAGGAGTAATACACGTTTTTAAACAGGCAGAAGAATATTTTTATGTAGACACAAGCAAAACCATATAATTTATATTCAATTAGAAACTAGGGTTACTAGGCTATATATGCAATTATAAAGTTTCATTCCCTCTAAGATCTGGTACAAGACAGGGATGCCCTCTCTCACCACTTCTGTTCAACATAGTCCTCGAAACACTGGCCAGAGCAATTAGACAGACGAAAGAAATTAAAGGCATAAAAATAGGAAAAGAAGAACTTAAATTATCACTATTTGCAGACGATATGATTCTATACCTAACAGACCCAAAAGGGTCTACAAAGAAACTATTAGAGTTAATAAATGAATTCAGCAAAGTGGCGGGATATAAAATCAACACGCATAAATCAAATGCATTCCTGTATATCAGCGACAAATCCTCTGAAACGGAAATGAGGACAACTACTCCATTCACAATATCCCCCCAAAAAATAAAATACCTGGGAATCAACCTAACAAAAGAGGTGAAAGACCTATACAATGAAAACTACAGAACCCTAAAAAGAGACATAGAAGAAGACCTCAGAAGATGGAAAAATATACCCTGCTCATGGATAGGCAGAACTAACATCATCAAAATGGCGATATTACCAAAAGTTCTCTATAAGTTCAAGGCTATCCCAATCAAAATCCCAACAGCATTTCTTGTAGAAATAGATAAAACAATCAGGAAATTCATATGGAATAATAAAAGACCCAGAATAGCAAAAACAATGCTAGGCAGGAAGTGTGAATCAGGCGGTATAGCGATACCAGACTTCAAACTATACTACAGAGCAATAGTAACAAAAACAGCATGGTACTGGTACCAAAACAGGCGAGTGGACCAATGGTACAGAATAGAAGACACAGTAACCAATCCGCAAAACTACAACTATCTTATATTTGATAAAGGGGCTAAAAGCATGCAATGGAGGAAGGATAGCATCTTCAACAAATGGTGCTGGGAAAACTGGAAATCCATTTGCATCAAAATGAAACTGAATCCCTTTCTCTCGCCATGCACAAAAGTTAACTCAAAATGGATCAAGGAGCTCGATATTAAATCAGAGACACGGCGTCTGATAGAAGAAAAAGTCGGCTATGATCTACATACTGTGGGGTCAGGCCCCAAATTCCTCAATAGGACACCCATAGCGCAAGAGTTAACAACCAGAATCAACAAATGGGACTTACTCAAACTAAAAAGTTTTCTCTCAACAAAAGAAACAATAAGAGAGATAAACAGGGAGCCTACATCCTGGGAACAAATCTTTACCCTACACACTTCAGATAGAGCCCTAATATCCAGAGTATACAAAGAACTCAAAAAATTAGATAATAAGATAACAAATAACCCAATCAACAAATGCGCCAAGGACCTGAACAGACACTTCTCAGAGGAGGACATACAATCAATCAACAAGTACATGAAAAAATGCTCAACATCGCTAGCAGTCAGAGAAATGCAAATCAAAACCACCCTAAGATACCATCTCACTCCAGTAAGATTGGCAGCCATTAAGAAGTCCAACAACAACAAGTGCTGGCGAGGATGCGGGGAAATGGGTACACTTGTTCATTGTTGGTGGGACTGCAAAATGGTGCAGCCAATTTGGAAAGCAGTATGGAGATTTCTTGGAAAGCTGGGAATGGAACCACCATTTGACCCAGCTATTCCCCTTCTCGGTCTATTCCCTAAAGACCTAACAAGAGCATGCTACAGGGACACTGCTATATCGATGTTAATAGCAGCACAATTCACGATAGCAAGATTGTGGAACCAACCTAGAAGCCCTTCAATAGATGAATGGATTAAAAAAATGTGGCATTTATACACAATGGAGTATTACTCTGCAATAAGAAATGACAAAATCATAGAATTTGGAGGGAAATGGATGGCATTAGAGCAGATTATGCTAAGTGAAGCTAGCCAATCCTTAAAAAACAAATGCCAAATGACTGCTGTGATATAAGGGGAGTAACCAAGGACAGGGTAGGGATGAAGAGCTTGAGAAGAAGAATAACATTAAACAGGGATGATAGGCGGGAGGGAAACTGAGAGTTAAGGGAAATTGCATGGAATTGGAAGGTGAGCCTCAGGGTTATACACAATTACATATAAGAGGAAAGGAGGAGTATGAGAAAAATTATATAAGTGGAAGAAACGATTTATAGTAGAGGGGATGGAGAGAGAGAAGGGGAGGGGAGGGGAGGGGAGGGGAGGGGAGGGGTGAGGGGACAGTGGAGAATGGGATAGACAGCAGAATACATCAGTCACTAGAAAGGCAATTTGTAAATCAATGGAAATGTAACTGATGTGACACAGCAATCTGTATACGGGGTAAAAATGGGAGTTCATAACCCACTTGAATCAATCTGTGAAATATGGTATATTAAGAACTATGTAATGTTTTGAACAACCAACAATAAAATAAAAAAAAAAATAAATAAAGTTTCCAACAGATGCTTATTTATAGCCAATAAAGAAAACAAGGTGATTCTATATTACACCATAGAACAGGTCTTTTTTCTTCTTCTTCTTGCTATCTATAAACATAAATCTTTACACACAATAAAATCCAATAATTTACCCAAGCAAATTATAAATATTCTCCTTACAAAATTGAGAGAAATATCACTAAGGTGTTTGATATCCAATGAATAACCAATAAACAGAGGTTACTTTCTTTTGCATCTAGGAAAAAATGTATATATACTTTTTAAAATTAATGATATAATTAATTAAAAATTGGAAATATTATGTAATAGACAAATGAAGGAATTTGTGAACATACATGTAGATAAATTCTTTAACCTGCCTGGCCTTAATTCTTTTCATCTATAAACTGAACACAGTGATAACAACCATTACACAGAGTTGTCAGAATAGATAATAATTTTCACATGAAAGTGCTTTACAAATTAAAACACAGAATATGAAGGAAGACTTCTATTAAGATCTTAGGAAGAAGCATAGAAACTTATAGACTGTGAAAGTAAACTGAACAAAGTCTGGTCTGTCTGTCCTTCCTCCCTCTTCAAGAATACTGAAAGTTAAACACTGCCTTGAAAAATCTAAAAAATGTTTGATTTATGCACTGAAGTAATGCTCAAGAGGATTATTAAGATTTTAGTTTATGACAGTGTTTTAGTAAATGCTTATAAAATTAAACTATAACTACAAGAAAATTAGCCCAGATTTTGTTTTTTTAATTCAGCTCTACATAAAAACAAAAATGGGTTTTTGAGTCTTAACCTTAAACTCCACTTATATTTACCCAAGGATATCCTAACACAAAATGGACAGTAGCTTTAAAAAAATCTTTGAAGGGGCTGGGGATGTGGCTCAAGCAATAACGTGCTCACCTGGCATGCGTGGGGTGCTGGGTTCGATCCTCAGCACCACATAAAAATAAAATAAAGATGTTGTGTCCACCGAAAACTAAAATAAATAAATAAATATTTAAAAAAAATTTCTCTCTCTCTCTCTCTTGCTCAAAAAAAAAAAATCTTTGAAGCAATCTTAAACGATTGAACATCTTTGACAAAAACAAAAACTATAGAGGATAAGGCATTTTGGAAAGTTCATAAAGGAACAAAAGCCTGTGCAGTTACTAAATGATGTCTTAACTTACAAAAGAGAAATATATTACAAATCTTGCTACCTGGACAAAATTAAATTAAAAAGTCAATATGCTTTATTGATCAATACAATTATGCCATGAATGAATTTCAAGTATCATTAAGAGAAATCTCACACATTGGTGAAGAAAGATATCAGATTTCATGAACCATATCTTCAGATTTATCCATAAACTGACTGAAGGTGGTCTAAGCAAAAATCATTTGTGATCCAAGTAAAAAGCAAAATTGACAGTCATTTTGATAAAATAAAGAAATAATTAACTATAAAATTCTAGATCAGAGATGCAACCTAACACAACTGTACAGGAAGGAACTGGTACAAAGAGTAAGTGAAACTGTGACACTCAAATATTTAATTTACTATTTCCATAATTAAAACCCAAAGAAAAAAATCCAAAAATCTCTATTAAGCTCACTGGTCACTGGGAAGCTTTGATAGTGAATGATTGTTAGTGATACTAAGAAATGATATCCTAGTACCTGATACATGGAGGCCTGTCAGGAATGCCTTGTGATATCAGTAGGAGTTCCTACCAAGGAAGCCAGTTGATGGTGCTTAAAGTGTAGGTGTACACTGGCATAGAAAATAAAGCTTGCCACTTACTTCACTGTCTCTTTTTTGATTAAAAGACTTCACTGTGCTACTACCATGAGGTCAATATTGTGCCAAGCATAGTGGAGAAAACAGAGCATGGTTACTTTCTGAAGAAGAAAATCAACAAGAAGTATTTACTAAGTGCTTATATAATGCCAGATATTAGGCTGAGCATATCATTTGCATTTTCTCAATGAAAATTCCCAACAGTTCTATGAGATTGCCACATTTCTTAAATCCATTATACAGATATAGAACTTGAATTTAGTTACCTTGTCCATCATCATATCCAGTAAATAAAACTTTTCAAGTTAGAAATCTGTGTTTAAAATACCTGAAAAGGTTTTTTATTTTTAAATGTAGACATCTATCCCCATAAACTTACTTTTTATTGCTTTTTTGCCACAATCCAAAGGTTTGTATAAATTATTTTTATTTGTCTTAAGATACTTTTCAAATTCCATTTTGATTTTCTTTTTGACTCAATGGCTGTTAAAGAGCATGTTGTTTACTTTTTACATATCTGTAAATTCTCCCATATTATTTATTTAGTTCTAGTTTTATTCCATTGTGGTTAGAAAAGACATTTTGAATGATTTCAGTTTTCCAAAATTATTAAGATTTGTTTTATAACCTAAAACATGATCTATTATGGAGAATATTCTGTGCTTGCTTGAGAAAAAAGGTGTATTCTTCTTCTCTTTTATGGAAAATTCCACACATGCCAGCTAAAATAATTTGGTCTACACCATTATTCAAGTAGACTGTTTATTGATTTTCTGTCTGGATATTCTACCCATTATTGTAAGTGAGGTATTGAAGTCTACCCAAAAGGGCAAATTAGCTCAGTATTAGAAGAATAATAAAATAATAAAAATTAGAGCAGAAATAAAGCAATAGAGAACCAAAGAACAAGAAGCAACAAGTATATTAAGAGCTTATCATTTTTAAAGAAAAAACACAAACCTTTGCTAGACTAAGAGAAGGAACAAATAAGCATACATAATTAGAAATAAAAGAGAGCACATTACCGTAACACCTCAGACATAAGAAATTATTATGAAGAATTACATCACAACTAACTGAATACCCTAGAAGAAATGGAAAAATCCTTGAAACATAAAACTTACCAAAACTGAATCAAAAGTAAATAGAAAGTTTGAACACATCAATAACAAATAAGGAGACCGAATCAGTAATAAAAAATCTTCCAACAAAGACCCTAATGGCTTCACTGGTGAATTCTACCAACATTCAAAGACTAATTAACACCAATCCTTCTTAAATTCATCCTAAAATCAAGAGGAAACACTTTTCAAACATATTCTATGAGGCCATCAACATCCTGAAAACAGGGAAAGATATAAGAAAGGGAAAACATAGGACAATATTTGGTGAGCTTGATAAAATACAAGCAAATAATTTCAATGACACATTAAAAAGATCAAAAACTATGATAATGTGTTAATTACCTCAAGGATACAAGAATGTTTCAATTCATAAAAATGAAACACGCAAATGATACAACGGGGCTAATAAAATTAACAATAACAAAAAAAAAAACATAATCACCTCAGTAGGTCCAGAAAAAACATTTGTCAAGCTTCAACACCTGTTTTTGATTAGAACTCTCAACAAAATAGAATATAGAAGTGTCTTATGTCAATATAAGAAAGGACATATGTGAAAATCCCACAAGTAACATCACAATCTACAAGGAAAACCTGAAAAGTTTTCCCTTCAGATTCTGTAAAAGAAAGACAAAGATGCCCACTCCCTACTCCCACTTCTTTCTAGAAGTCCCAGTCAAGCAAGATAGGTAGAAAAAAAAATAGAAAGGAAAAGAAATAAGAATAAAAAAGAAATTAAAAGAAAAGAAAGAAAAAAGAAAAGAAATAAAGGGAATTCAAATTGAAAAAAAGGTACAACAATCTTGTTTACAGATGACATTATCATACACACACACACACACACACACACACACACACAGAGAAAACCCTAAGGACTCAACAAGAAAACTGTTAGAAATAATTTTAAAAATGCATTCAGTGAAGGGGTAGGATACAAAAATCAATCATGTTTCTAAACAGAATTACTATCTGAAAGGAAAGTTAAAACAATCTTATTAACAAATAACAAGAAAAATAATAAAATAGGAATAAATTTAACCAAACATGTAAAAGACTGAAAATTATAACAAAAAATAGAAATAAGCTTAACCAAATAAGTGAAAGCTTGAAAATTTGAAAATATACATAGATTATATTTAAAAAGACAGAAATAAAAGAAAGGCCATCCCATTTTCATAGCCTGGAAGAATTACTAGTATTAAAATGCCTGTAATATCCAAAGTGATTTACAGAGTCAATGAAATAACAATCAAAAACTCAATATCAGGCTGGGGTTGTGGCTCAGAGATAGAGTACTCGCCTAGCATGCATAAGGCGTGAGGTTCGATCCTCAGCACCATATAAAAATAAAATAAAGTTATTGTGTCCACCTATAACTAAAAAAATAAATATTTAAAAAACTCAATAGCATTCTTCACAGAAGTAGGAAAATAATCCCAAAACTCATATGGAACTGCTAAAAGCCCTAGTCAAAGCCGGAGGCATAAGACTTCCTGATTTCAAAATATATTATAATGACACAGTATAAAATATAGTATAGTACTGGCACAAAACAGACATATACATCAATAGCATAAAATACAGAGCCCAGAAATCGATTCAATTATCTATGGTCAACTCATCTCTAACAACAGTGCCAAGAACACAAAGTGGTGAAAAGACAGACATATAAAACCCTAAGGATGCAACAAGAAAACTATAAGAACTAACTTAAAAAATGATTCAGTAAAGCTGCAGGAGACAAAATCTAGATATCTACATGTGGAAGAATATATTGAACCCATGTGACACAAAAATCAATACAAACTCTTGGCACAAAAAAGTTAACACAAGATAGATCAAAGACTTACTGAACTCCTGAAAGAAAATATAGGGGAAATCATCCTGATGTTAGTCTGGGAAATGATTTTTTGGATATAACACTGGAAGTAGAAGTCACAAAAAGAAAAATAGATAAACAGGACTACATCAAATTAAAAAGTTTCTGCACAACAAAGAAAATAATCAACAGAATAGAAAGGAAATCTATAAAATCGGAAGAAATATTTGTAAACCATGTATCTGGTAAAGGTTAACGTTCAAAATATAGTTCTTGAAAAGTCTAACAACTCAGTAGCAAAGTCTATGTTCTTTCTGGAGGCTTTTGGGGAGATGTGTCCTTACCTTTTCCAGCCTACACGCCTTGGCTCATGGTACCACCTTCAAAACCAGCATGGTAGCATCTTCAAATTTCTGATTTGGAGATAAACTCTCCTGAATCTCTCTTTAATTTATAAGGATCCTTTGGAGTACTTGGGCCCAAAAGTATAAGACAACCTCTGCAACCCAAGGTCAGCTAATCAGTATTGTTAAACCCTCCCACTCCTATAAAGTAATATAACATTTTAATTTAGTGTCCACTTGGCAATCAGTTATTAGTTGTGGAACTTTTAGTTGTGGAACTTATTAGTTCCACAACTAATAAGTTCAAGAGTTGTTTTGTGGTTTTAGAAATCAGATAAGAAATTTTCTAAATAACTCATTATATGTCTAAGATTAGGCAACATATTATGACCAACACCTAAAAGCTAAACAATAACTACAGATTTTAATATTTAACTTAATATAATCATTCCCACTTCTAAAAGACAACTGAAAATTGAAAACAAATGTGCTAGTTCTAAACAGAATCATAAACATCCTGGTGTTGAACTTCTAAGACAGGGTCATGGTAGTACCACAGTATCTTACGATGGATTGTGAAACAAAAATAGGTGGCAGTACAATGCTAGGATTAGCTCATGTTGTTTCCATGAACACATTTTGAAGCCTGAAAATATAGGAAACTTCAGAAAAATGCATGTGCATGTGAGAGATGAAAGGTCAGGATGTCAATCAAATAAAAGGTATTAAAGACCTAAAAGTACACACTTCTGATTGGATGCAAGTACACAGACTAGCTGTGAAGGCGCCATCCTGGGATCCTGCAAGTAGAAGACAGTGCAACCCCAGGTTAAATGAAGGCAGCTTCCTAGGACTCCAAGAGGAGGACTATTCAGATCCACTTTAGTTGTGTGATTTCAAGATAAATGTTTTTACCTGAAAATGCCATGATTTTATTCTCTTTTATTGCTGAGTAATATTTAATTGTGTATATATGCCATATTTTTTTATCCACTCATCTATTGAAAGGCATCTAGGTTGGTTTCATAGTTTAACTATGATGAATTGTGCTGCTATAAACATTGATGTGGCTGTGTCCCTGTAGTATGCTGTTTTTAAGTCCTTTGGATATAGATCAAGGAGAGGGATAGCTGAGTCAAATGATGGTTCCATTCCCAATTTTCCAAGGAATCTCCATACTATTTTCCATAGTGGCTGCACCAATTTGTAGTCCCACCAGCAGTGTATGATTAGAGAAGATAATGCTAATGATTAGAGAAGATAATGCTAAGTGAAGTTAGCCAATCCCAAAAAATCAAATGCTGAATGTTTTCTCTGATATAAGGAGGCTGATTCATAGTGGGGTAGAGAGGGGGAGCATGGGAGGAATAGATGAACTCTACATAGGGCAGAGGGGTGGGACGGGAAGGGAGAGGTCATGGGGTTAGAAATGATGGTAAAATGTGACGGTCATTAGTATCCAAAGTACACGTATGAAGACACGAATTGGTGTCAATATGCTTTGTATACTACCAGAGATAAGAAAAATTGTGCTCTATATGTGTAATAAGAATGGTAAGGCATTCCGCTGTTATATATAATTAAAAATAATTTTTAAAAAGATACATGTTTTTAATATGTCATTGTAGATTAATTCTTCCAGTCCCACACTATTGGCTATCCTCAAACTATAAAACAGACATAGGACTGAGATAACAATTCCTAAGTTATTTACTGTTTAAGAAACATAATACTAATAATATTAAGTACTAACATTTAAAAAATAGGATTTACCTAAAACTGAGAAAGCACAATTAACATATTTTCTATGAAGCATATTAATAATTTCAACCAAGCTAATATTAGGGAATTATTCAAAACCATCCCAGGACATTTTATTCCAACTTCTTACCCCTTCAAAATGCAGCTCCAACAATTGATATTTACAATAATACCTTTAGGTTTTTGAAAGATACTAAATGGTTCTTCATCATTAAAAAAAAAATAAGTCATGGTCAGAATAATTTTACTACTCAACTTACTGAGAGTATGCTGTTGAAGACACTGTATTTAAAATTTTATAATTAAATATAAATATATGAAATACCTCTATCAGAATATTCAAGTATTCATACTATCCTTCTCCTATACATTGCTCAAACATAAGTTTACTTCAATAGAATCAACAGCATGGTTCAAGTTTTTATATAATTTAATTAATATAATTAAATTAAAACTTTCTAATATATGGGAACAAGGATTATAAGAAATCCATTGTTTTCTAAACACTGAAATTTTGTTTTAACCTATCAAGTGTAATCTCAACAAAAATACAAAATAGAAGCTATACTGTATTTCATATCAGAATTTATTATTTCTTGAGGCTTTGCTCTTTTATTGAGAAAAGCTAAAAAAGAAAAAATATTCATAAAGGGAAAGTATTATTCAATTTTCCAGTAAATAATTAAGATTTATGTACATCTCTGGATAAAAATGATGTTGATAATGATGATGGTAGGGATGACAATGACAAATATTTGAATAATTTAGCCTAAGATGCTTTTTCTGAGGAAGGAAAAAAAATCAGAGGAAATACTATTAAAATTCATTTATTAATTATCATCCTAATTGTAAATGAAGTGAAAAATTTTACTTTCTCTGAATGCAACAATAACCTTTCCCAGAAAGCCATTCATGTACTTGTTGATATACGCTGACCACTATTCAGCAATGGCTGGCAACAGTGGCAAATGATACGGAAAACAAATGCTTCAAAACCATTCAAATAATCACAAGCTTCTTCTGCATTCACAACTTGTAGGAAAGAGAGCCTAGATGAAAAAGCATCATCCAGTGACTCTCACAAGGAATATAAACACCAATATCAGCAAATCACACAAAACCAGTGTAAGGTAGTCTTAAGAAAACAAAAATAAATATTAAAATTATTAAAGGATATTAATATACTAAAACAATTAAGGGATATTAATTATTTGATATCTTACTGATGGCCAAGAAACATATTGTATATCTGTTGATTTGAATGTGTTTCTTAAAACTTCATGTATTAGAAACTTAATTTCCAAATTAAAATTTTTAATGGTATTTGGAGGTCGGGCCTTCGGAAGTAACAAGATTTGAGAGAGCAGAGCGAAGACCTCTTGCTCTGCCTCACCACATGACGCCCTCTGCATTATGTTATGATGCAGCAAGAATGTCCTCACCAGATGACAAGCAGAGGCTGGGGCCATGCTCTTGGATCTAGTAGCCTTCAAAACTATGAGCTAAAGTAAACATTTTTCTTTATAAATTACCTTCTCTGTGTTATTATGCTATAGCAACAGAAAACAGAATAAGACAATATCTTGATACAACTATAGAAAATAAGATATTTAATTCTTGATTGATTATGGTCTAGCAGAAAAAGATTTTACTTTCCCAGACAGAAAATTCAATATCTTTCACAAATGCCAAAAGCATGATCAAACATTTTTCTAAAATATTGATCAAATTATACTTAATAGAGACAGAGAGAACAGATGTATGTGCAACAAATTAGTTTATCAACTCAAATTTTATCAGAGTTCTAAAAATTCAGATAGAGCCTCCATTGTACAAAAACTGAGCATTAAATCATGACACTGAGGACAAGCAATAATGATGTAACAAGAAACAAAGTACAATAAGTTTTTTTTTTTAACTACAGGGAAATGCATTGAATAGATTAGACATTTTAGGCTTTGGTTTGATATTTCCAGTAGTCAATTTAAAAGTGTTAAATGGAATTTTCCCAAGGATGAGATAGTAAAAGAAGATAGAAAGTAGTATGAAACTCTCCACTATGTCTCAATAGTCAAAAAGTAGTATGAAACTCTCCAATATCTCAGAACAACTTCAGACTACCTCAGTGTCTCTTATTGAAAGCATCCCTGAGTCAACATTTTTATGTCAAATAAATAAGTAAAAAAAAATCAAATTAATACATGATAATGTCTTATGTTCTGTGTTCCCCAGTTAATTTATTCAATTATCCCATATTTATAGAGGGTCCATAAAGCAATATGCCACTTACAAATTTATGGTGTAGATATGCATATGTTAAAGACCCATATGTTAAAGGCTTGGTCACCAGCATGTGGAACTACTGGGAGGTGATGGGACATTTAGCAAGTGGGCCTAATGAAGGAAGTTAGGACAGTAGAGACATATTTCTACTGTATGTGGAGATGTAAATTGGTACAGCCACTATGAAAATCAGTATAGTTTCCTCAAAAGATTAGGAATGGAACTACCATATGATCTAGCTATACTACTCCTCAGTATTTAGCAAAAAAATTAAAGTCAGCATACTTTAGAGATGCATGCAATCCATGTTTACTGCAGCACAATTCACAATATCCAAGTTACAAATCAGCCTATGTGTCCATCAACCAATGAATGTTTATAAAAAAAGATATATATATATATATATATATATATATATATATATATATATATAGAGAGAGAGAGAGAGAGAGAGAGAGAGAGAGAGAGAGAGAATGGTACAATATTCTCGGCATAAATAAAAATGAAATCATGTTATCTGCAGGAAAATGGATGGAAGTAAAGAACATCATATTGAATGAAATAAGCCAGACTCAGAAAGTCAAGAGTCTTATATTGTCTCATATATATATGGAATGCTAGAGAGAAAAAAATTTTTTAAAGGCACCTCATGAAAATAGAATTGAGAGCACTAGGGAAGAAGAAAGGAAACAAGGAGAGCGAGGAGGTGGGTATAAGGGGAGGTACTGGGCAATGAAACTCACCAAATTTTATATATATACACATAATGCATATATATATGAATATATGTATATATGTATGAATATGCCACAATGAAACCAACTACTTTGTATAATTACTATACTTACTATATATTATAATTACTAGGCCAATAAAATATTGAAACATAGTATAAAATATTACTTTAAAATAATTTTTCAAAAGTAGAGAAGCTTGAAGCAGAAGTATCTGTAGAGAACTATACCATAGTAATAAGAATCCAGTGATAGAAACATGACAACAGATATGAGCTGCAGATGGGTTCAGAAGAAGCCTAACTTCAGACTCTTTGACCACAAGGCTACAGGACAACAGTGCACATTATTCAAAGGGAATGTTCAAGAAAATTACTAACATCTTACGTCATGAATGGGAGAGATGTATTACTTACCCGGTTGATATGGTTGTTCCCTAAAATAACCTGTAGGAGTGTTTTCTCAAATTCTTCCAACTTCTTGTAACACTTTTTAAGAATATAATTAGATAAGTTATAATCACTGGTCAGTTTAGCTAAAGTACCAACAGCTTCTGTCCAAAAGCTTGAAAAGGGAAGTTTGGGATTACGATAAAAAGCAATCAGGCCATCCAGCAGCTGACAAACAGAATCAGAGACTATGGAAAAGTCTTTTTCAAAGTGGGTTAAATCTGTTTTCAGACTACCTGATTCTGTCAAGTTCTTTAGTCCAAGCAGATGCTGTAAGAACTGCATGTGAGAAAACAAAGGATTTTCTGGGGCGGCACCAGGTCTTTTCACCAGAGGTAGTAGTGGAAAAAGTGGGGGTGTGCAGCTCTCCACAAAATGTGGGGATAGCTCCAAAGACTCAGTTCTCTGTTCACTTGATAAATCACACCCAGAATCTTCCATCGGAGTTAATGTACTTTCAGAACTTCCATGTTCCTGAGCCAGCAACAGGGAAGATAAGTTCCCTAAAACAGAAAGGAATAGGAGAGTTATCTCCTTATAACTAAAATTTCTTCATATAAAAACTAGACACTGATTTTTCTAACTTAAAATACTAAATGAAATATATAAATACATATTAAACGTTTAACAAATAGTAGTATAAAAAAATGAGTAGAGGGAAACCTGTAACAGAAACTGCTCAGGCTGACTGCAGGAAAGGTCTCTTCTTCACAACTGAAAAGCAATGGTGATTTGCCTTGTGTTCCAGTTACTAGCTCTCATTTAACTACACGCCATGCTCAAAAGATATAATAGAGGGGGGAAAGGCTTCAAGAACCAAAGCAGGTAACAGTGTGGTACAGATTCCAATAGGTGATCACAAGTAACAGGTGTATCCAAACACTGAAATTTGCTTAGAATATTGAGAAGTTAGGAGCATTAGAAAGCCCTGCCTAGTTTGATCTGTGTATCCTGAAATTAGTGATAATAGAACTACATATAATATAAAGTAGACTATAAATTCAAAATAAAAGTTAGGAAAATGAAAAATACAAAATAATTCCATAACCAAAGGTAAGTACAAAAACACAGATTTAACAAAGGAAAACACGGTATTGTACACAGTGTTTATATCAGGACTCCTACATATTTTGATGTTACTTCTACAGAATGTACAACATTAAGATATAGAAATATGTAGAGGCCAAATAACATGAGATCATTTATGACATATTAAGAACCTCAGAACTTATCCTGTAGGGTATAGAGTAAATTTCAAACTTGAATTGTGTAAGATTCCTTTGGAAAATTTATACACATACACATATACACACATCCAAATTAAAAAAATACCAATAATATCTATATCTATATATGTGTGTATATATGCAGTTAAAACTAAGCACAATAAATTTAGGTCATTCTTAAAGAGACAAACCATCATAAATACAAATTATGTAAAATGGTATTGGTTATAATTTTAAGTGATTATCAGTAACATGTACAAACTCAACTGAAACCAACTGAAAATTCTCATTGAACATTCTAAAGCACACACATATACCTATGAAACCATGCACAAGAAATAGTTCAGTCAGCAATATAAGGAGGATCAGGAATGAAGTATAAAAGGTCTAAGTCTGGAAAGTGAAATGGCATGATTTTCAATAATCAAATCTAGTGAATACCTAGATTTGATATTCACTCAGGTTTCATATGAGAAGTTAGGAAAACAAGATCAAAGAAGGATGCTGAAGAGTATGAATATTTCAGAACTCAGTGGAGAAAGAACAGTCATTAAAGAGACAGAGAATAAACAATTAAAAAGGTATAAGAAGAATACATAAGAATACATCATGAAAGTCAAGAAAACAATATTAATGAGAATGACAAGAAGAAAAGAAGTCCAACTACAAAGTGTTGAAAAAACATCTGTTGGAATTCAAAGCAGAAAACCATCAATGATCTTATCCATAGCAGCTTTATCTGTAGTAAACTTTGGTCAGTCAGTCAGGGTGGCAAACAGAGGATGGAGAGCAGTGGACTTGAAGAGTGAATGGAAAGAAAGTAGGTGAAAGAGCAGCCAACTCTTCTGAGGATTTGTATCAGGAGAGCATAAAATAGTAACATCAAACAAGCATTGCTCAAGTTGGAAGAAACTTGAACAATCATAGATGAAAAAGAAAAAAAATAATGGAGAGTGAGAGTTTGGAGATATGAGGGAAAATAAAAATGGCAGGTGGGACATGGGCTGGAGAAGGTGGAGACAAGCCCAGGGCTCCAGTGAATGGGATGGGCTCAATAATTTGGAAGTATATTTTTTCATCTGAGGCTGAAAAAGAAGGGTGAAAATGTACATGGATTGGAAAGCTACCTGGCATTCAGGAAGTTAAAGAAGATCTTACCTAGTAGCCATGGCTCCCTGAAGCAGGAGACAGGTAGACAATAGTTTAACAGGGAAGAGAAAGAAGAAGAAGAAGAAAAATGGCATCATCTACCTTCTATACCATATATTTGTAAATCTATCTAAATTGTTGCTCTTTGTCCTTCAATAAAATCAGCAGCAGATGGGATAATAATAGAATTCAATCACTTAATAGATACCTACTATAATCACTACAAATGTGCAGATATGTGCTTGCTGATCATCACTACAATATCTATATTCCAAGCTTAGGGAGCTAATACAGAGTTCAAACATGTGATGATATCCAGAACAATGATCTACTGGAAAGTGTTTAAATGCATGTGGGTATACTAAAAGAGCCAGACAGTCTGATCATTTTAAGCAAATAAGGATAAACACTTGAAATGACTTCTCAAGACATACATTAAAAACAAAGGGGCAGTGGGGCAATAGTAATTATTCAGGTGAATTATACTTCTTTCATGAGAGTCAAACAGCTCTCCAAAGAGAAAGTGAACAATTTCATTAACCTATTCTAATTTCCATCAAGACAAGCTGAATTTTAAAGGTGATGATTTCAAGGAAGACTCATAAAATTAATTCTACCAATTAATAGGCCAGAAGCTGTTTTGTGGTTTCTGCTTTTCATTCCTCACGGGCTAGCCAAAACCACTCCATTTCATATCTTTCATGTAAGCCAGGTACAAATTTGAAGGGAGTAGTTCAACCCATGTGTGTACAATGGGGACAGGAATACACCAAACTGAACATTCTTCTTCTTGGCTGCTTGATCATTTCCATAATCTCAAAAAAAAAGTGTCATGAGGGCATATGTTGGAGATGAAAAACATACTGAGAGCAATCTTCCCTCAGTGTCCTAAATAAATGCATCAACTCCACAAAAGATGATCACACTGAAGTTTTACCTAATACATATTGAAGTCAAAATATCAAATTAAATGAAAGAATCTTATGTTCATTATTTCATTTTACAAAGCAGTTTCATAAAGCAGTTCAATTTATGGTCACAACAATCCTGGAAGATGTTTTTTCAATTCCTGACTTACTGAAAAGGAAACGTAGGTTAAGAGACCTGAGAAAAGCCACATAGTGAGTAGGTAAAATCAATATCATCAGTTCAAGTCCAACCACCTTTGAACCATGGAAAAGATACCCTATGTGCTTTTATACCATCTCAGTACATTTCCACTGAAGTGTTTAATTATTTCTATGTGTTATCTACTTGTTTATGAGCTCCTGGGGCCTAAGTTATGTCTCTTGTCATCCTTGTGGTCCTTTCACCCACCAATTTTATTGACTGTAGAAGAAACCCTATCAAGAGAAATGCCTAATATTATAACTTTCTGTTGGTTGTAACAGATTTTCTGTCATGCTGAATATTTATTATGAACCAAGATCAAGTTCTTTGCAACTTACACCAAACCACAGCGATCACTTCTTTCATGAGAGACAAACAGCTCTCTAAAGAGAAAGTGATAGCTTAGAGAGATTAGATAAACAGGTAGGTAGATGAGAAAAGAATATGACTATTATAATATTTAAAATATTTCACAAAAATAGCTAACAAAAAGCCAATAACATGTTTTTTTTTTTCATGACATCAATTACCTCTTGTAACCAATAACCAATTTACTTCTTCTATCTGTTCTCAATGTGGATGAATGATGGCTACAAACAGTATTTACATTAGAAACTAAAGCATGCACTATTGTAAATCACTCAGTAATAGTGGGCAAATGTAACTATAGTATATAATACTTTACAACATGAAAAAGAGAAATAGTTTTCTTAGTAGAAAACATTTTCAGTGATACTATTAACGGTTACAATCTCTGACAATAGTCATAAATAAGATACTTATTCATAAAACAAAATTTAAAATGTCCACCTTATTTAAGTAATGCTTGGCATGGAAACAGACAATATACCTCAGTCCCTTGAGTTTTTCATTCTACTCATTTGCTTCAGTTTGTATTTTCAACGCCTATCTCAAAGCATGACTAACAAAGCTTCATAACCAAGGACAGAAAAGAAAATGAAGCCATGTGTTTGTCTGTAATTCCTATTTTTTTCTAAGAGGGACTCAGGTGAAACAGAAGTCAAATGAGCCTTTTCTCTTAACTTATTATTGAGCTGAAGTGCTTGAGAGATGCAACAGCTTCCAACTTAGTGCGTATGACCTACCTATCTGCCACTAGATTTAATAGACACAGCACGCACACACACAGATCAAGCAGTCTGACATACATTAAGTTCTCAATAAATATCATCTGTTACTAAATAATTATAGAGATCATAAATCTACATTAAATTATGAAATCTTATGCAAATCCATGAAATAAGTTATTATTTAAAAGCTGTAACAAACAAAACTTGCAGATTCTGTCTACAACTGTCAATGTCCCTCTCACATACTGGATACCCTAGACTTTCTATTTCCTTTTCCTAAATCCTTAACTCTCCCATTTTCTTTCAGTTTTTAAATTCTCTCCTAAACCCATTTACTGTTTCAGAGTAGATCTCAAATACACTCAAACAATAGAGTTGGTGCCTGTTATGGTTTAGATATTAGGAGTCACCCAAAAGCTCATGTATGAAACAATGCAAGAAGGTTTAGAGGTGAAATGATTGGGTTGTGAGAGTCTTAACCCAATTAGTGAATTAATCCCCTGACAGAGATTAACTGTGTGGTAACTAAAGGCTGGTAGGGTATGGCTGGACGGGATGGGACATTGAGAGCATGACTTTGGGATATAAATTTTGTATATGGTGAATGTTGTCTCCTCTTAACCCTGCTTTGTGGTGACCTTGTCCACCTCAGCTTTCCTCAACCACACTCTTCCTCCATGATGTTCTGCCTCACCTCAGGCCCAAAGGAATGAAGGAGGCTGTCTGTGGACTAAGACCTCTGAAACTGTGACCCCCCCCCCACCCCAAAAATAAACTTTTCCTCCTCTAATTGATCTTGTCAGGTCTTTTTGTTGCAGTAATGAAAAAGCTGACCGTGCCCTCTTATCACACACCCTATCCTAAAAATGCCCAACCCTGAATCAACAGCAAATATATTTTTTGCTGCCCTCAAAAATACTTGCAGCCACATCAATTCTTGATGTCTTTTCTCATGTCTATACTCCATACCTCACCCATAAAAATAAACCTACAGATCTAAGTGTATTCCTTGCAAGTCCCATTAACTTTATGAAAGTGAACAAATCATCTTCATGCATTGTACACACAAATACACAATTCATGTTTGTCCCAAATATGGCCTATTCAGCTATTATCATAACTATCTCTCCTGTTAGCAGTCCAGGATGATGGATTATCTTTGGCCTCTTTCTCCCTTCTATAGTCCACATACAATGAAACAACATGTTACAATGATTATACATTCTACACACACATTGGTCATGATTCTCCCCAAAAGCAGAAACAGAGAAATCCTAAAACCTGCAAAGGCAAGATGGAGACCCAGGAATACCACTGCTATAAATTCCAATCCAAAAACCAGTAGGCTTAAGACCAAAGAAGAATCAATATTTCTACTGAATACGAAGACAGGAGAAGACCCACATCTTACTTCAAGGAAGGAAGAAGCAGTTGCCCCATACTTGAAGAAGACTTAACATTTTGTTCTATTCAGGCCTTCAATGATTAGATGAGGTCAACTCACATTATGGAGGCCAACACAATCCACTTCACCCAGTCTACCAATTCAAGCAATCCCATTCAAAAACACACAGCACACAGAATGATATCTGACCAAATACTTGGACATCTCATGGACCTGTCAAGTTGACATGTAAAATCAATCATCATAATCTGTCTTTCCATAGCCCCTTCCCCACTTTAGTTGACACCACCATCTCTTGAACTGCTTAATGCACTACCCTTCCTATCTTATCTACCTGCCTCTAGTTGTGTCCTCCTATGAGCCACATTCTTCTAAAACACTCCTGTGATCACAGAATTTCTATCCTTAAAATATCCAGAGGCTTCCCTTGCCTTACAGGAAAGAGTCCTCCAAGTTCCTCAGTTTGGCTAACAAAACCTTTTACTGTATGCTTCCCCAATACTCTTTTCCAGCCTTACATCTGTCCTTACCCTTATTTATGTGCAATGTTATTAGGTCGCCAAAACATGCTATACTATTTCACATAACCGTGCATTTACACAATTTTTTCCCCTGGTGAATCCTTATACTATAACCCAGACACATACTGATTCTTCAAGTTCTGCTTCAAATCCTTTATGAAACCTTCCCTGTTGTCACCAAGCAAAGAAAACCACTCTCCATTTAGGCTATCTTGTACCTCATACATACTTCAGTTGCTATACCCAAAAACCTGTGCTGGATGTATTAGTGATTTCTGATTGAAAAAGAGAGATTTTGAAGGCAGTTTATTTATGTGGGTGGTTTCTATTGCTTAATGTCTGCCCTCTTATGTACTTGGTGATTTGAACACTTGTTGAAAAAAAACATATATTTTTTGAAATGCACTCAAATGTCATCATAGGAAATATATAATTTCTCACTACCAACCATGATTTCCCAGTTTTAATAATCACTCACATATACTGATGGACTGAAAAATTTTAAAAGTATTGTTTCCGCCACCTGGTGGTCAAACAGGAAATACTATTTTAACTGTATAATTCATCTAATCTGACAGTGTTTCAATTGAAAGCAACTGTTTGGCCTTTCTCTAGAAGAGTATACGTCAGTATATTGGAAAGCATATTTGAAAAATTCTGAAAAAGAAAGGGCTTCAACACGTTTAATTCCATTCTAGTAATCTGCACCACCAATATAATATCACAAAAGAGGCAATATAAAATGCAGGAAAATATAAAGTAATGGAATGATTTGTTTTCACTGAATTGTCTTCGCTGAACAAAGTTCACAAAAGACATAGGGTATTTGTGGGCTAACTTGGTTCTAGATTACTTGGCAACACTCTGGACTCAGGACTTCACACTCTGGACTTTCTGGTTGTTTCTTTCTCTCCTAAGTCATCTTACAGCCTTCCTCAATGTTACACCTACAGCTTTCTTTCCCCATTACAGCTTCATAGATACCCCCATCTTTTTCAAGCTAAAAAAATTCCTTTTGGCTAATGACTCTCAAATATGAATCTCCAGTCCCAACCCACTCTCAAGCTCAAATCACTAGGTTTCTTTGCAGGCTAGTATGTCAACTAAGCTTGGTCTTAGCACTTAAAACTTCATGTGTCTAAAAGAGATCATTATCTTCACTTAGACTTGATACAAGTTCTTAGTAACAATGCTACTATCCTCCTGTCTCCAAGGTTTCAAACTTGAAAATTGACTTTCTCTTTGTCCTTGACCTTCATATATTGGAAAATAATACTGATCCCCCCTTGCCCTTCTGCTCCCTGGAATCACCAAGTTGGTTCCTATTTCAGGGCCTTCCTCTGCATGAAACATTCTGTATGTAATATTCTTCTACCCTCATTCACAATTTTCTCAAGACTGGTTCTTTTTGACATTCAAGTATGACTTTATGTGTCCCTTCTGTAGAAATGCCTTCCCTGACCACCCCATTTAAAGCAAACACCAGCTCAGCATTTGACACATCACCCTGTTTTAAATAAGTATCACTTATCATCTCCTACTGATAGATTCTATCCTTGCCCTCAAGAATGTGTGCTCCAGGATACTTCCTGGTTTGCTGCCATATTCCAGATGCTGAGTAAGAGTATAATGATATTTATCCAATGAATACAAACCTTTTTGATATAATCTCTTTTATTCAAATGTCAAAGTAATTACATGTGAAGACCTGGACTATGACAGTGATGTTCCTGTCTCCCGTCAAATCACTCTAAGTAAGCTTACCTTCATATAATGTAAAACACACTGCCTGATACATGTGTAGTATAACACTCAACAAATGTTAAGTTGTCCTTCTATTTTCCTGTTGAAAAATCAACAAAGATGGTTTACTGTCAACAGAATAAAACATGTTTTACACTGGCACTCACATCTCTTCTTAATAAGCTCCACCCTACTTATTCATCTTATTCCTCATTCCCTGTATGCTACAGTCAGATTAGACTATTTTCCAGTATGTTTCTGTATCTATCTATGCCTCATACTGTTCCTTCTTGTCTTAAATACCCTCATATTCATAATTCTCTAAATAGTAACCATCCTTCAAGATAAGCACTTTTTTCAAAAAGACTTTTATAAGTCTTATTTTATAAGAGAAAATAACCCAAACATCTTCTGTCCTCTGCACACTAATATTTTTCTCTAAACCATAAAGTCTTGTTGGTTATAATTCATAATGTGATTTTGTTCAGACTAGATTGTAGGATCCTATGTTGCCCACCCCCAGTATTGTGAATGCCAAACTGCACAGCACTCTTCAATCTAGCACCCACCTTATCAGATGAGATTCCACAAATCTCTAATCTGTCCTTGACCAAACTTCTTTCGAAGAGAATTTGCCTGACTTTGTTTTCTACCAATCACTGAAGCTATTGCTGTGACCTCAGCGTTGGCCACAGGATTCCAATTCCTTATATATATACTCCTGGAATGTTATCTGTAAGGTGATTTGGTCCCCTGAGCTTCCTGAATTAGGTAATAAATGAGTTTAACATTCTTTCCTACCATATGTGTCCTCTTCATTCTCTATCAAAAATGATGTTCACTGAGCTCATTCACCCAGCACAGAGTTTCCTTTAACTTAGTTAAGAATTCCTATGCATGGGCATTTAGTATTTTTAGGGGAAGTTTCCTGGAACTTGCATTTTACATAACATTTCAGGGTATTATTATCTTATCTCTCTATATTCTCTATACTGACTCTACCCCCTACAGGTACTGAGTAAAAAGTAAGTGGATAACTGAGAAAGTCTGAAAAGCACTGCTTCGTTCTACTCCAATCTCATGTACTCAGCCTGTTTCATCGGTACCTTGCTAGATTTGATATCCCTAAATTAAAAAAAAAATTTATATTGAAGTATATTACTTCTCTAATTTTCAAGCTTTCTTGCACATTACAGCGACTTTAGGTTTTTTTAAAAAATCCAATACAACCCATATTCTATACCAAATACATCAGAATTTCTAAGCATGGGACCCAGGTAGCAGTGTTTTTTAAACTCCCAGATGATTCCAGCAGGGCAACCACTTGCTTATATTGAATTATGTTTATTTTTCAATTATTTGGACAGCAGAGAAATAGGCTGTGCCCTATTGGTTCCATCTCAACTCTCGCCTCCATGACTCTTGGAATGTCCTTTTTCTTCTGTATGTGTTCATGTTAATTCCTGTTTCATCGTTCAAGGTTCAATTGCAGCTCCACTTCCTTTTCAGGGATAACTTTGTACTTAATTTTCTATTTGGCAAGAGTAGACCCTTTTATATTTTAACTGTTCTATCCCACCTTATCCTGAGTCATCATCACTGCCTGTTATTGTTTAGATATGAGATGCCACCCAAAAGCCAACAGGTTAAGAAAATGTAAGAATGTTCAGAGAGGAAATTATACTGAGAGATATAACCTAATCAGTAGATTGATCCACTGACAAGGATTAACTGGGTGGTAATTATAGGCAGGTAGGGTGTGGTTAAAGGAAGTAGGTAACTGGGTGTACCTTTCAGGTTTATATTTTGTCCCTGATGTGTGGCACACTCTCTCTGCTTCCAGGTGCCATGTTCTGAGCTGCTTTCCTCTGCCACACCCTTTCATCTTAATGTTCTGCCTCACTTTGGACCCAGAGCAATAAAGTTGGCAATCTGTGGACTGAGATCTCTAAAACCTTAAGTTCAAATAAACTTTACCTCCTCTAAAATTGTTCTTCTCAGGTCTTTGGGTCATAGGGATGAAAAAGCTGATTAAAACACTTCCTTTATAAACCACATTCTCAGAATCCTACAGAGCAGTTTCCTACTGTTTCCACTCCCACTAGAAATCCATTCCATGGAGAATCCAGAGCAAGAAGTTTAAAACTCCTACTAAATGTTTCCTATTTAAAAAAATAAAAAATGTTCTTTTTTTCCAGTCCTATTGTACCAAGAGTTCTACCCATTAGAACAAGCCCTGCATAAGCTGTGCTCTGGCCTCTCCCTGGCCTCACCTTTACCCCACTATTCTAACTGCTTCTGCTCTACAGCCATGCTGATCTGTTTCTGTTCTCTGGGCATTCTGACCTCAGCACCACCAGGAGGACTGTAGGATCACTGACCAAACAGTCTGTTTGTAGCCCTGTTCCCATCCACAAATACTCCACACTTCAATCTGTTTTATTGCCTTCACAGCTTTTAACATGCTCAGAATTGTCTTGCCTTTATTTGTCTCCTTCATAGAAATATAAATTCTATTATATTATCTTGTTCACCACTAGACTTCCAGAAGTCCAAGAATTTTTGTTGAATAAGGAATCAATTAATCAATTAATGGATAAAAAGGAATAAATATAACAAGGCAAACTGTAATGCATCTTGTAATTATTTTTATATATGACTATTTTAGGAGCGCTTCCCTTTCTAACCAAGCCATAGTTTCTAATGGACTGTAAATAGACTTGTTCTTTTTTTCCAGGCTTGAAAGTTAAGCACTACTGAATAAATATGATATATTTAAGTACTTGTTGATTTTGGCTATTTTAGAAGATCCTCAATATTGTATTCAGTATTCATAAATATTGCAAACATTTTAATTGCCTTTCAGTTGCCTGAAATCTTTCAATCTACAAACATCCACCTAAATTGCATGTTTACTATATCACAACTGAATATGTACAACAAGAAGTCTCCAGTTTTAATTCACCTTCCAATTCCTTCACCTTTCAATTCCACCCTATAAATTACATCCAAATGGTAAAATGCAACTTGTAAATCCACAATTGTAGGTTTTTGCCTCTATAAGGCCATTGATTTACCTCATGTGAAACTAAGCATATTTTTGTCTAACTGATGTTATCTGTATCAAACATGTTGGTCTCAATCAGGAAACTTTAGGATGCCCCAAATATGAACTGTGTCCCTAGAGATAAACCCTTACTTGAACCACACATTTTTTATAGCCTGCCATACACAGGCTCATGGTTTATGGATTCTACCTTCACGGTTTTATTTTATTTTTTACACCTGACATATTGAAACTAGTCCATGAAATGCAGGCCTTGTTTAAAAGCTATCAAAACATTCACTGTGCAGGACTAGAAACAAATGTTTTTTTATAAAACCATACTGACAAATCACTCATATCAAGAAAATTGCTTTCTATTAGAGGGAGGAAAAACCCACAAAATTTCAGACAATAGTAATTATCACTATGTTTTGCCAGTTATGCTTAAAATATGAGCATAGTGGATAATACTATATTCCTATGCTCCTTACTTATTCATTTTGGAATCAGTAGAAGTCCAGACTATCCCCAGGTAACTGCTAAGTGTACATCTCCAAATAACTTAGGCTTCTCCAAAGAAATAATCTTGCAGTCCTAGGACACACCAAACATTCATAAAATCCTCTTAATCTTCCATTCTGGTGACTAATGACGGTGTTTCTCCCAAGTGCTGAAGATTATAATAAAAGCTAGCATGCACACTAGTAACCCTATAAGTACCTTCAGAGTCTTGATATACTTACCTGTTATTTGCACAGGGTGCTGGGTATCCCAATAAATTCTGTTAACTTGGGTGAAGGGACTCTGTCCTCACTCTCACTGTCCCTGGAGGGCTCAAAATCACCACTCACATCTTAGAAATCTTTTCTTTTTTATATGAGATATCACTCACTACAAGAAAAGTCTGACAATAGGTCTTGCAGGTATCAAAAAAAAAACCTGTTAAAATGTTGGCTCATTTAATATATATCCTATTTGTCTCTCAAAACGTGGAATATTTTTAGACCTTATAAACAATGGAGGACTTAAATAACATGTTCACGTGCACACACACACATACACACACATCTATGTATCACTCTTAGATCAAATGTTCTTTCTTTTTAAGCCATCTATTTTCTAAATCTTGTGTTCCCTTTGAGCAGTTCCTTTTTCTTCGATGCCTACAGTTAGTCAATAAATTGCATTATTTTTGTTTGATTCAAAATGCACCTCTTTGGAACCAAAATTTTCCTTAATAGCATCTGAGTCCATGTTCTTATTTTGCTCAGAATACTGCTATCCTTCTCCTACAGGCTACAGGTTTTCCTGCCTGTAATATTTTTTCCTCTCCTATATACTGTATCTCCTATATGCTGGATTCTATACATAGCCCTTGCCCATAATCCTTAATAGAGTAATAAATCATAAACTTCATTAAGACAACCATATATTTTACCCTGAACACACTACACCCAAACCTCAGGATATTTTTTCCCTTCCTAGATTGTGTAAACCGTTGCTTATTGAAGTTCTATGCTTCCTTTAGGCCTTACTCTTCTTCAAGACTTTTCCTAACCAGATGTTCACAAATGTATTTCCCAATGATATTCTATCAAACAAATTATTTCACATGTTTAAAGAGAGACACACACATACACACACAAATTATTTTTTACTTCTCTCATTAAAGTTGCCATGGAATAACTGATAACCAGCCACTTATTCAATGGATCATTTCTACCTTGTATGACATTTCATGTTTCATCTCATGCATTTCCTCGTACTCAGAACAGTCTCTTCACTTGGTTTATATGACATTACTTTCCTAGGACTCCCTTCTACTTAATTAGCCTTTTCTCCTTTCCTTTTGCCAACTTTTTTCTCCTCATTACTTGCCATCCCAACTGACACCACTCTTACCCAAGCTATTCACTGCAATGGCTTTTAACTGGGCTCTGCACATTCACCCAGTCTCACGTTTGCCAATCTGTCTCATGCTGCAGCTCAGCAGTCTTCTCAGTTCTCAAATTGTATTGTATCACTCATCTACTTAAAATGCCTTAATTGTGGTTTTCCAAGTATCCACTGTTTCTCTCAGCACTTGACTTTTCCTTAATTTCTTCAGATAACTAACATGCAACCAAGTTTGAAAAATATTCCTCTATCCATGTTTGTCTCAGGCCTTGTGTTCTTACTTCTGTCTAGAACACATTCTCATGCCTTCAGAACTCATCTCTCCTGAATGTTCAATATTCAGATTCTGACTTAAATGATGCTCTTCCTAAAGGCCTTTTCTGACCTTCTAGATCAGATCAGATTCCCATTCAGTGTGCTCCCAAAGAATCTGTTATTACATGTAACCATTTCTTCTCTACCTTTGACCATAAAATCCAAATACAAAGCATGTATCTGACTTACTAGTGCATTCTAAGCACTGAACATGATACCAGGCATAAGGTGGATGTTTAGCAATTTCTGCTAAATGACTATTATGACATTATGAAAACAAAAGTTTTATGAAATCTCAGAGTTGAAAAGATTACTTAATTGGGGAATTACATAAATTACTCTTTTCTCTAAAATTTTAAAAAACTATTTGAAAACACTGGTAACATCCTTAGACTATCAGACAATCCAAAAATAGAAAAATACTATAATTGGCCAAATTTAAATTGAAAAAATAGATGTCTTTCATTTCACCATGAAATAAAATATTTGAAGGATGAGGTAACAGCTCATTATATGTATGTTAGCTTCTCATAACAAAAGACCTGAGATAAATCCATTTATAACAGAAAAGATTTATTTTGGCTCACAGAAGTTTCAGTCCATACTTACTAGGTCCCATTGCTTTGGGCTTGTGGCAAGGCATAACATGATGGCAATGAACACACAGTGGAGCAAAGCTGCTTACTTCATGTCAACCCAGAGGCAAAAGAAAGAAAGGAACCCATTATCTCATTCAAGGGCATATGTCCATTGACCTAATTCCCTTCTGCTAGGTCCTACCTCCTAAAGCTTCCACCATCTCCCAATAGTGCCATTGTCTAGAAACCAAGCCTTCAACACACAATCTTTGGGGGACATTTAAGATACACACCACAACATGACAGATATATGTGAACTAACTACAGGCTTGTTCTGAAGACCAGAATGATCCACATACTGCAGTCTGGAGATAAACACATTTCTATAGCTAATGTTCGTTTAAAGTATAGTCTATCTGCCAGTAAAGCCACAAATGACAACTCTAAGAATATTAGGGATACAGGCTTGAGGCTGCAGTCTTTGTTTAGGGGACAAAATAAAAGAGTCTTAATTCTGAAAAGGAGGCAAATCCAAAGAGAACTCAGTAGTCAATCATTACATTGTCAATTATGATTAAAATGTTTTCTTGTGAGGAGTAAAAGGCAGAGCTTGAAGTTGATTTTCTGCAGACACCTTATTGCTAACCAAGCAGAACTCATTTTCAGTGACTTTTACTAATGTGATGGTCCTGAAAATAAAGTTCATTCTCAGGAGTTCTGGTTTTCCTAACTTGAAAGGATGAGTTTTAAAACTAGCATGGCACAGCTTTAGTATTATGGTTAAGTCATCTATCAGTCACTGTGAAAATCACTGGTCTAGGAAATTAAGTAAAATTGACCAAGAAACAGTATAATATCCTACAATTAACAAATAAAATTCACACATATTTTTCAAGTAGAAGATAAACCAAACCGAATACTTTTCTGCCTCATAAGAATAGATGATTTCACAAAGTTTATACTATATTCAATGTAATTCATCAAATCCATGTTGTGCGTCACATCACAATGTAAAGGTATTGGAATAAAAGCTCAAAAACCTCAAAGTTTAAATATGACATGGCCTCCTACTGTCAAGAAACTCAGAAAAAAGCAACCAACACCTAACTCTACTACAAAGCATAAATGCCTTAGTGTCAAAAACAGGTATAGGAGACATGTTTTGAGGGCACAGAGAAATTAGCTCAAACTAAGGACAAGACAGACAGACCAAATATTACACAAATGTGAAAGACCCCAGAGCTTTCTCAGGGAGTTCTTTTATACCAGGAAGGAGCCCAAATAAGTGCACATGAACAAAAACATAGATAATAGCTCTGAGAAGGTAGAGCTGGAGCAGAAAGAATGCAGAGGCTGAAAACAGATCCTGGTCACAGTGGATCCTTGAACGAAAGCCACTCTCAGACAATGGAAATCTATTCACTATTTAAAACATGATATTAACTGTACCTTAGGAAAAATTACAGAGACACAAAAGGGTGGTAGACAACACTTTATATAGGGTTCCTGAGTCAGTCAAGGAGAAATGATATTTTAGACCCAAGAAAAATCACAGGACTTATTACTGAAGGGGGAAAACAGTGTACATTATATGATTGAGAAATCTGAACAAAAGAATAAAATCAGATTAGAACTTTTTATAACAAACAGAAATGTAATAGAGAATGAAAATCAAGTGTGATGGATGTAACCCTCAAATAACTGAGCAGAATAAAAACTGAATTCCTATAAAATTATCTGACAACTGACTCCTAAGAGAAGCAGATCACCAGACTGATAACAGTACACTGAGAATCTTCCTTCTTTTGCTACTAGACTAGAATTCAAAATATGACAATGATGCTCACTGTTCAATTTTACTACTAGAAGAAGAAAATGTGTACAACATCCTTAAACATTTGTTTTCCCTTGCCCACTGACAGAATCTGCCAAATCAGCTAGATACAGGTCTCTTCAAGATAGAATGAAACAGTTAAATTCCTAATTCCTAAAGCAACTCTTAGGTTCTTCTGATGCTAAGGGATAGATGGCAATTCCCACAAGACTGTCAAAGTCAGGGAGAAGGAAACTATTGTTTGTTTTTGCCTACATGAAGGAAGTATCATGGTAAGCAGTCCCAATGAAACTCCCCCACTCTCTTCATTATCCTCACCACTAGCACCCTCATTGTACAGAGCAGAGGAGTATCATGATAAGTAATTGATGTGCCCCCAAGACTTTAGCTGAGATTCAAACCAAATTTATCTAACTCTAAAACCTATGCTCTTTCCAATTAGCACTCTGCCTCCAGAATTTGTCTTCAGTAACCATTTCTCCTCTGAAAGTACCTCCTCCTCTTCCTTCACTGGTGTTCTTTTCATTCATATTATATAACGAGAATGGTGTTTTAGGTATTGCCCTTTTCTCATCCATTCCAGTTGTCAGAATTGATGCCACAATCACATCACTTCAATTTACTTCTTAGATATTTTCTGGTAAACATCTAAGTCTATGATATTAATGCTATAAAACTGAAGGTATACTACATCTTCCAGGAATATAAAAATGTCTCATTAGTTGGGGGGAAAAAGCATGTTCTACACAGGTATAATTCCATAATTATTTAAACAAATTTAACAGTTGAAAATTGTTAGGAAATTTGTTTGATAGCAGTATTAAAATAAGAATTTACAAATTAAGACAATGCTGCCACAAATTTTAGCATAATTTTAACTAAAAACTAGGTAGTTTGGTGTTTGTGTTTATTTAAAGATACAAACTATCTTCTTAATTGTCTACTCATAAATTGTGCTAAAGAAAGCATGTCCATATCAACTGATACAGGGTCTTTTGGAAAGTTCCATTGTATTGCCATTAAAAATGATACTTGCCCCTTTCTGAAGAGGCATTTTAACTCACCATTTGCTGTGAATATTACTACAAATTGAACAACATAGAAATCATAGCAGTAACATTACATGTTCCATTTCAAAAGTATAGTACAATTTGTTCAATAAGTTATATAATAAAAGAAACAATACAGAGGGAAGAGCAGAAATACAACTGCTTTCTAATTTGAAAAAGATTTGCTTTATAAAGTGCCTTTTGAAGATGAAAGAAACTGTCTACTACTATCTCTACCTTAATAAAAGACAAAGTGCAGTTGGAATGAATGCTAGTTTTCATTTTATGATTGTTCACTATCCACATTAGGGAGCTTGAGATCCCCACCAAGAGCTCAATTCCAAATCTAGCCATCCACCAGCATGCCTAAAACACACCCACAGACAATTTCAACTGCCAGAGTTCCAATATCCCTGCTCACCAATGTCATTCATGGTTTCGAATCTCACAATTACAGTTAAATAGTATATAAAAATCTAGAGTCAGCTGTATCCCTGGAAAGGGCCATGTCAGTATCCTCCATTCTTCCAGCTTTGTTAGGGTATGACTGCTATGTCCCATTACTTCACATATTTAGCATTTTTATGTGGAAAGAACATTTAAGACCTGTTCGCTTAGCAATTTTTACAGATATAATATTATTAGCTATAATCATTAGGCTGTAGAATAGATCTCCAGAATTTATCCTATCTAACTGAAACCTGGTACCTTTTGACCAGCGCCTCCCGATTCTTTCCCTAGCTTTCAGTCCCTAAAGGGTAAATACTACATGATATAACTTATGTGTAGTATAGAAAAGCTTTGAACTCATAGAAGCAAAGAGTAAAATGATGGTTCCAGTCTTTGTAATAAAGAACTGCTGAGATCTCCATTAGAATAAAGGTATTAAAATTACTTGAGATTAATAGTAAAAACTGGCAATAAGGGAATTTGGGTTGAATATAGAATATGAAAGTGTTAGGTAAGATTTCAGGGATACAAAAATAGTGGAAGCAGGTATGTGAAAATGCCACTGGAGGACAAGACAAGGAGATGAGTCATTATGTCCCTGTTTATAATAAGACCCATTACCATAGCAATTCCCACAACTTAGGACTTATTACCCATAACTCCCATCACAGATTTGGTATTCTAAAATGACCAATGAAGGTGAAGTGGACAGTATTCTAATTAGATTTTCTAAAGTAATCAATGGGGAAAAATTGAACACTATTCTTATCAGGTATAATTATAAGCTATAAGGTAGTATTATAAGGTATTATCATAACCAATGGGAGCAAATGGGGTATTCAATCCAGTATGTATAGGGAAGAGACCACCTCACAGCTCCACACATAAGACACCAATTTCCAGACACAGGAGCCTTGAAACCTCTCTCTCTCACTTGGCCCATTTCATTCTCTCTTATGAAATGCTACCTTCACCTTCATCTTCAATAAAGCTGTACGTTGCCTGTTACTTCTGTGTATCTTGCTCAATTCTTTATTCAGGACATGAAGGACCTGCCCCCCAACTAGACACATAATGATAACAAAGGTCTCAATTTTGATTGTATTTTAAAATAACCTAAAGACTGAAAAAGCACTGATGACTGAGTCCAAATCTCAGAAATTCTGACATGATTAGTCAGGAGTGAGACCTCATCATCTCATAATTCTACCACATAGTCTGGGTTGAGAACCAGCACCTAGAATAGCCTTAGATCTACCAAATACTAAAGAGCAAAGACTTTCAGAAAGTCTTTTTAAGAAATAAAAATAAATTTTCAAAATTAAAGTTACAAATACTATTATGGCACTTTTTTCATACCTATGGGAACTCCTCACCACTGACATAGGCCTGCAGATACAAAAAGGCCTGGATTGATGTGGTATTTACTGTGAAAAAAGCTAAATGAGCACCTCAGTTTGTTATCACTGTGCTTACTAACACAGCTAACTGTGCAGTTCTTTAAAGAGAAGTTTCAGAGAGATTGGAAAAGTACAGATCACAGAGGCACACAGTTCTCTGGGTCCAGCTCCTGCTGTATCTCTCACCCTGTCAGACATCAGAAAGCTTGCAGCCACACAAAGCAGCCCACCAGCACAGACTTGGCCTACTTTATGCTGACTCCTGCTTGGAAATTATAGATGTGATGAGATGCCTTGTGGTTCACAGAATGTAAGCTAATCAGATGAGGATAAACATGTCATAAAAATACACAGGTAGAAATAACTTCAGAGTTATTAAAAGCATGATAAATTATTAACAAAATTAGGTATTTAAATATGCAAACTGGCCAGACACAGTGGCGCACACCTGTAATCCTCACCACTTGGGAGGCTGACAGGAGGATCATGAGTTCAAAGCTAGCCTCAGCAAAAGCAAGGCACTAACAAATCAGTGAGATCTTGTCTCTAAATACAATACAAAAAGGGCTGGGGATATGGCTCAGTGGCCGAGTGCCCCTGACTTCAATCCCCAGTACCCAATAAATAAATAACTAGATAAATAAGCAAACTTCAATCTAACTTGTATGGCATGGGTCAAAGAATAGGTAATTTTCTTAAAAACATCATTTTACAGAAAGAAATTGACATACTATACTAAATTCCAGAGGGAAAGGTATTTATTAGAATAATAATGGGCAAGACAAAGATTACTAAATTCTGTATATTCTGTTCTATTGATAAATTAGAACACTTTAAACACTGGGAAAAGGATTTAAAAGGACTATAGCATCTAAATTTTTAGCAGTTACTTCATCACCAAGTAATGTGTCAAGTTATTATGTAAAATGTCAACCTTTTGTATGTATTGCAATTTATATAGAAAAACATGTCTTACATCATGAAAATTTTTTCTGCAGCTTCATATTTACAGGCTTCATCAGAGATGATAATTGAAATTAATCCCAGAAACATCTTTGAGAAACTATGTACAAGATCTCAGTGGATCCAGCACCACAGGAAAATGCAAAACAGCTCAGTTTTTATTCTTCACGTGACTTATTAATTTAAAAGAGTAATGAAAAATTTTAAAAGGAAAGCTTTTGAAAACATAAAAACCAGCTCTCTGGAGGAAATCTTTTTCTTGTGAATTTTAAAGCACAAAATTGGCAGACATACTCTGACTGTATTAAAGATACATAAGCAATATTTCTCTTCAACTCTGAGAAAAATCAGAGACTGAAAACACAAAAAATTATAACATATGTACTATAAAATAATTGATGTGATACAATGGATCTGTTCAGGGCTGAGAACAGCTCACAATACCTCCATGTCTCTTTCACTCACATAGAACCCAAAGAAGAAGCACTCTCCAATGTAGTTGATTATCATACTAATGCTAGGAAAAGCTCAGAAGCAATTTATATTTGAAAATTCATGTAAACAATGTTTATAAAACAGGAGATTCAAGGGAAAAGATCATTTACTTGGAGTAGAAAAAAAATTTAATAACTTCTCTCCTTGTAATAGGTACTACCACATAAATCACAAGAGGATAAGTCACGTTACCCCATATTACCTCAACAGAGATTCACTTCCAAGAAACTAAGCAGGAATTTTTTTTGTTTGTTTGTTTGAGTCCTGAGGATCACACTCAGAGCCTAGTAAAGCACTCTACTGCTGAGCTACATCACCAGCCTCCAAAGCACTATTTTCTGCTGGTTTTGTACCACTTTTACATAAACATGTAACATATGATAAACATCCTCATATTCTACTTAGGAATTCACTCAAATTAATTTTATCTCCAGGTTAACTATTTCAGCTTTCAGTATTACCTAAAACCTAATGCAAGTATATGTGCTTATAGTTCCACATGTGTGACAAGTTACTCAACTCTGCTTTCCTAGGTTCTTTATGATCAAGACAACTGGTAGGGATGACTTCTTAGACAAGAATTAGAACTGCAGAGAAAGAAATACTAAGAAAGAAAATCCAAAGGCAGTTGGAAAAAAAAGAAACAATAGGATAAGGAGACAGATTACAAATAAGAGCCACTAGAGGAGTAATAGGAGAAGAAAGTGAACCTTAAAGGGTAACCCCTGAAGAGCTGCCAGAAATGAACTCAGCAAAACTGCAAATAAAGAAACACCTACTCCTACCTTTACAAGAGTTTCACAAAAAGAGATGTGCGCCCCTTCTTTAGGTAAAGACTATCCCCTTATCCTCTGTATTTCTTTTAGATATAAGGCCTTAGGCCACCTATGATTCCTTTGTTATCCTCTTCTTTCTTTATCTTCTTTTCTGTCTCTGTTAATTCCTTCCCATCAACCTACCAGCATGCAGCCCCTCTACTCACACCCTCTTACACCCTCCTCAACTGCCAACCTATCTTTTTTCTTTATTTTCTTCAACAGCCAAGCTCCTTAAAGAAAAAAGAAATAGTTCTTGTTAGTGAGAAGTAGTGGTCAGATCAACAGTACTGGAAGCTTATCAGAAATACTCCATTTACAGTTTCTCAGTTTCAATATTAGGAAATTAATATTGTCATCCTTCACTTGTTCTGTTCTGATTAAACTACTATATGTGTACATGGTCCCCACAAAGGTAGGTCCCCTTGGACTCACCCTACCTTAGTGGGTCTCCTTCCCTAAGATGCTGGATCCTACTTTCTGTATCCTACTTCCATTGTTGCAGGGGCTTGGCAAATCCCAACTAACTAGAAATAGCAAATATTCTTGCTAAGAATATTTTGTTCCAAGTATTAACACTTATACCACCTCTAAACTTACTTATTCAACAAACATTCAAAACCACCCCCACCACAATAGGTGCTGTGCTAACCAAAGGAGTACAGTAGTGATGAAAACAGACACAATTCCCATGAGCATGAAATTTAGGTCCCACAGGAAAGACAGACTGCTCAAACAATTGTAATTTAGCTCACATGTGCTGTGAAAAGTACAGACTATTATGCATACCCACAGCAGAAGAATATAATCTAGGCTAGTGAGGTAGTCAGAGAAGGCAGAGGAATATTAAAACTACATCATAAAAATGAAGAATACATAGCCAGACAGAACAGAGGAGGAGAACATGCCCTACAGAGAGAAACAAAATTTGTACAGGCCTGGAACAGGCTGAGAAGAATAAGACAGTAGTGTGAGTGAAAGAAATTCAGTGTGCTGCAGTTAAGGACATGAAGGGAAATGGTGGTAAGAGATTAGGCTGAAGAGATAAGCAAGCACCAAATACTGAAAAAGTCTGTAATCTAGATTTTTGGATTTCATCAAGTAAATGAGAGGACTTAAGAATGGCCTACGATCTATATTGAAAGTGGTAAGGCTACAACTACTGACATACAGTTTAGTAAAGATAAATTAAGCAAAAGAGCTTGGAAAACAAAAACATAAGCATATGTCTTTGTGTGTGTATGATATATTAGAAGTTTCACATATTATTCATATATGTTATATATACTAATATATACTAATATATACATATATGTCTAACTGGCATAAAACAGGCAAAACTACTTTTGGAGTTTTGAAATGGAGAGAAGTAGAAATTCCAGATATACACAGAAAGTAGAGTCCATGTAACTTGGGGATTACCTAGACATCCAACAAGCCTTCCTAGAACCCAGCTTTGGCAAAGATGGTGGCTGTATCATATGCACAGATTTAGAGCCCTGCACCAGGACCAGACTTGGGTTGAATGATGACTTCTATTTGGAAAACTCCATATTGTAGAATTCCTATGTATAAGCCCAACTTCTAAACCTCTGTTTCTTCTTTAGATATCATTCTTGGGTTTGGACCATATAACTCCTTATCTCTACACACCATTCCTACCAGAGACAGGTCATATTATGATAATTAAGATTTTATGTTTCTAAATCATTGCCTTAATGTAATTACAACCATTTGATATTATGAGCCTTTTTAAACATAATTTTAATTTCTTTGTTTGCCGATGGTCTATCACAAGATTAATTCAATTTTTATGTAATGATTAAAACATGTCTAATATATAATTACAAATTTACACCACTGTAGAGCCTTTCATTAAAATCTCTCCTAAATTAAGAACATGATTCTGATGTTTATGTTTATTATCTATTTGTGTTTTAAAACAGCCACAATTTTAGGCAAATTTCCATCATTATTATATTTGACAATTTCTATTATGAGCACTTATATGAAAACTGAGAAGGAAATGTTTATGTTTTCATTTTCCAAGCTCTTTTGGCATCTATAAAACAGTAAATATCCCAATTTTTAATTACTGAGCTCCATGGTTGTGACTATAAGGCAGTTATTTACAATGTTTCTTACTACATGGTCTGGCAAAGAATGAGAAGGAGAAAAAGAAATGGGATTGAAGCTGAGTGGGCTGTGACCAGGAAAATGGCAGTAAGGAGACTAAGGCAAGCTGCAGCCTGGGTCTGGCCAGGTACATGTGGGGCTGCAATGATATCCAGCTCCTGTTTTGTCTCTGTTTACCACCAGTCCAGCTAAAAACCTTTTCCTGAACTAGGATTTATACAAGATGAGAAATAAAAAATGGGGAAGCAATGCAACTCTGATGATTTAATCCTTAGGGAATAAGGTAAGCGAAAGGGAATGAGGAAAAAAATTTAAGAAATGTCAGCTAGAAGGACTGGGAAACTCCCAAAGCCATTTCATTGGGAAACAACTGAATTTCCCAAGAGCCCAAACCTAGAAGAGCTAAGTTCAACCATAACTAATTATATTACTCATATGCTAAATTTGTTTCTATAGTTCTAGCCTGCTCATCCCTTCTAAGTTTTCGAATCATACTTCTGCCTTCCTTCTAGGTAACCCCTTTAAATCCCAGAGATTAGTCGACACTCAGAAAAGCCTGGACTCAACCTTCTATCATATAAGCTTATTTCTCTGTTCACCATTCATGCATCCCACAACTACTACCTCAAATTCTCTATACAAGTGACTACTCAATGAACACTTACTAAATAAATGTGTAAATTAATAAATTAATTTGGTTTGGTTTTCTCTTAGCTTCTTTTCACTGTAACCAGTTGTTTGTTCATCCAATAGCCTAGCTATCATTTATAAAGACAGTAAGAAATTAAATGGGGGCAGAGGTCATGGCTCAGTGGTAGAGTGCTTGCCTAGCATGTGTGAAGCCGTGGGTTCAATCCTCAGCATCACATAAAAATAAATTAAAAAATAAAGGTATTGTGTACAACTAAAAAATAATTTTTTTTTAAAAAAAGAAATTAAATGGTGGACAGCAATACTGGCCAAATTATATTGTTATATTGTGAGCATGCACAAATATGTAACAAGAAATCTCATCATTATGTACAAGTACAATGCACTAATAAAAATGTAGAAAAATAAATACAATTTTTTAAAAACTTAAAATTGTAAAGGAAAATATCTGACACTTCATCTATTTATTTCGTACCTGTGAATGCCAAATTACTGTGTAAGGATAGACAACTGTCCAGATTGCTCCCTGGCCCTGGCATCCACACAAACAAGTATGCTCAAATTTTAATCCTAACTCTGTTCATTAAGCAATTTTTCCAAATAATGAAGCCCTGCTCCTGACATCCTACCCCTTTCAATTCTTAGTTTACATTTAGGGTAAGGACAGCCATTGATGCCTTCCTGGCTAGTCTGTGTTTGGAGTCTCCCTCATCTATGTACTCAGTCCTTAACTAAATCCTTGCCAACATCATGAAGTCATCTTGAACAGGAAGCTGTTCTAGATTAAAGAATATATTTTTCTTTCTGGTCTTCTCAAAGATCAGGAAGATTAACTGGGAGTGAAAAATAGCATTTCATTCTTGATCTTCCCTGCTTCCCCCCTATTTTGTTAGATGTGCTCAGATCCTAGGAATAAGATAAGCACTAACCTCTAGGGTACATAAAGAACTCAAAAAGCTAAGCACACACAAAAAATAACAAATAACCCAATTAATAAATGGGCCAAGGACCTGAACAGACTTCTCAGAAGATGATATACAATCAATCAACAAACATATGAAACATGTTCATCATTGCTAGCAATTAGAGAAATGCAAATCAAAACCACTCTAAGATTTCATCTCACTCCAGTCAGAATGGAAGCTATTATAAATAAAAATGACAATAAGTGCTAGTGAGGATGTGGGTGGAAAGGTCTACTCATACACTGCTGGTGGGACTGCAAATTAGTGCAGCCAATATGGAGAGCAGTATGGAGATTTCTTGGAAAACTGTGAATGGAACCACCATTTAACCCAGCTATCCCCCTCCTTGGTCTATACCTAAAGGACTTAAAAACAGCATACTACAGTGACATAGCCACATCAATGTTTTTAGCAGCACAATTCACAATAGCTAAATTGTGGAACCAACCTAGATGCCCTTCAGTAGATGAATGGATAAAAAAAATGTAGCATATCATATATACACAATGGAATATTACTCAGCAATAAAAGAGAATAAAATCATGGCATTTGCAGGTAAATGGATGGAATTAGAGAAGATAACTATAGTGATGTGAGCCAATCCCAAAACACCAAATGTCAAATGTTTTCTCTGATATAAGGAAGTTGATTCATAGTGGGATATGGAGAGGGAGCATGGGAGGAATAGATGAACTCTAGATAGGGCAGAGGGGTTGGAGGGGCAGGGAGGGAGCATGGGGTTAGAAATGATGGTGGAATGTGATGGTCATTATTATCCAAAGTACATGTATGAAGACACGAATTGGTGTGAATATTCTTTGTATACAACCAGAGATATGAAAAATTGTGCTCTATTTGTGTAATAAGAATTGTAATGCATTCCACTGTCATATATAAACAAATAAATGAAAACAATGCCTTAAACCACTGCCCACCCTTTTTAAAAAGTCTTTAAGGAGGTAATCCTAGAGCTTCTCCTGCTACTAAACAATGTCAATAACAAGGACTAACCCTTCTCATTCTCCTGGTGCATCAGTCTTGTCATGTCAGCATTAATTTTTTGAGATGGCCATATTAAAGTTGCAAAATGGCTACCAGAGTTCCAGGCATCATTTCCTCATTTGGCAGTGCTGCATACAGGAATCAAGAAGGAATCAAGAAGCTGAGGTTCAAAATTTTCAAAACTGCTCTCTTTCCTGGGCCTCTATTTCTTCACCCAAATGAGCAAATCTTGATCAAAAGCTCAGAAGGTTACTTTTTAACCTTCATTGGCTAGAATTAGGCCAAACTTATATCAAAAGTGGCAAAATAAGTCTAAGCCTTTTAAGTATTATCCTAATGGGCATGAGCACAGTTATGTACAAGAAAATTTCGAGTGCTTTAGAAACAAAGGGAGTTGCCTCATTCAGTAGATAATCATATCTGCCTCCCATCACCAAAAATTTTTTGAGAAATCTGTCACTGAATACCTGGGATTCTTTTCCTTTCTTCCTTCCTTCCTCCTTCCCTCCCTCTCACTCCCTCCCTTCCTTCCTCCCTTCCTTTCCTTCTCCTCTCCCTACCTCCTTTGTCCTATTTCCTTCCCTCCTTCCTTTGTCCTTTCTTTAAAGTGCTAGTAAACATTTAAGTAAAATGAAAACGTGACATAATTCCAGAATCAAGTTTTATTTATCCCTTCTCTGTACAGTCTAGTCCCTTAATAAATATAATAAAGAAGTATGTTTCTCATTGAAAAGCTGTAGAAAAATAAATTAGAAAAAAGAAGTAGCTGACTTCCAGAAATGCCATAAAAACCGTATCATCATTCCTTATTTGTTTATTTTTCCATTTCTGCTCTGCTTTATTTAATTCTGAATTGCTCAGTTGCTTTAGTGGATACTTGATGCTGTAAATTAAGTTCCCCAGCCTCTCAATCTGTCAAGAAGCATTCAATTCAACAATTATTGAGAGCCTTCTGTCTTCTTAAACACTCAAGAACAGTTGCACATATAAAGTAACCCTGAAAATACCAAAAAGATATTTTAATAACTACGACCATAAAATAGCTTTCATTTTCAGGAATGAAGGTTTCTTAGAGCAAGACATATCAGCCTTTTGAATTATACATCTTTAAATAACTATGTTTTTTCTTTAATTTTCCTATCAATATAATAACCCTCTTCTACAATTCTGTCTTCCCTTTACCAGTTATTTCATTTATCTGAATCTATGTGCTTAGTCCTTTCTATTGAAGTCTAAGCTAACAGATGGAGAGACAGATTACTTCCAAACATCTGCACTGAAATGCTTTACCTGCAACTCCTGCTGCGAGTAAAAGGGATTTTAATTACATGATTTTTGAAAATTTCTCTCACTGGCATTTTAAGTGAAAAGTGCTCAGCGTAAAAACAAGTTATCACCCAGGCTCCTATTGTTTTGTGAGACACACTCATCTTGCAAACGAGTAAAAAGCACCATCTCAGTGTTATAAATAGACCTTTGATGGAAAGCAACCACTTGATGTCATGAATGTTTATGATAATCATAATTTAGGGTTACTGGAAATTTTTGTACTTGTGTCATCATATTAACTCTAGAACAGGTTAGAAAAAATGAGGAACAATTGATGATGTTTGCCATTCATTCATTGGGAAGACTCAAAAAGACTATTAATAAGAAGGACTCTTCGGAAAACTAAAATATGCCTATAAATTATGACACTATTTTGGCTTAGACAATTATGAGATTTTAGTAACATCTGAGTATTAGGACCTCAGTTTTCCTGATTAATTCCCCAAAGGAAAGGTAGCGAGTCCCCATTTTCCCAGTGCATGTATGTATGTAAACTATACTTGCATACTCTTACTGTGATGCTGCCTTCTTATTCTGTTTATCCCTGGAAAGTTGGATTCTGTAAGTATTCTTCCCCCACCAAGACTTACAGAAGACTTACACCAAGACTTACACCAAGACTTACAGCTCAATTCTTGAGTCTCATCTACAGCTGTAACTTCAACTATTACGAACACGCCAAAATATCCTAAATTTGTTTCTATAGTTCATCCCTTCTGAGTTTTCAAATAATACTTCTGCCTTTCTTCTAGGTAACCCCTTTAAATACCAGAGATTAGCCCACACTCAAGACAAACTTGGAATCAACCTTCTAGTATTATAATTCATTTAATAAACCAAGGTGGAAACCTCAATTATTTTCTATACCTATATCTCCTTAACTACTCTCCTAATCTATTCACAAATGTCCAAAGTGTCTACCCTGAAATTGTTCATTAAAGTCTGCCCTTTAGTCCTATCATAGATCTAGTTCAACTCATCATTTTTCACAAGGGCTTTGTACATTTTCTGTTGCCCTAACCCAATACCATAGACTATGTAATTTACAAAGAATAAAGGTTTATTCAACTTACTGTTTATAGAGGTCTAAAGTCAAGGGGCCACATTTGTTAAGGGCCTTCTGGCTGATTGGGATGCTCTACAGAGTCACAAGAGCATCATGTGGCAAGAGGGGTACATACTTCAGATATAGCCAAAGTGGCTTTTATAATAGACCCACTCTCAAGATAATCCATTAACCCATTAATTCATTAATCCATTCTAATCATCTCTTAAAGGTCCCATCTGGTCCCATCTCTTACACAATAAGGATTAAATTGTAACATGAGTTTTGGTGGAAACATTCAAACCATAGCATGAGCTTTGGTGAAAACCTTTGACAACTGGTCTCCTGTCCTCCAATTATTGCTACAGACAAAGCATCCTTTGACAACCGGTGTCCTGTCCTCCAATTATTGCTACAGACAAAACATCCTCTGTTACCTATAGCCATTCTATAACCATTTATCCAACACCTTCTTATGTAACAAGCTTTAGGCTAGGCATTTAGTAAAAAGTACAAGGAAAATCAAAGACCTCTCCTCATGAACTTAGTTCAGAGGGTATGCAGTGGTCAGGAAAGACCTCACTGAGGTAGTATCATTTAGAATAAAACCTGCAGAAAAATAAGACACCACCCACAAAACAGTCAAAGAGGATAACAGAGGTCCATGGTGAGAAAGAGCCTTCAAGGGCTGGAGGTAAGGCCACAGTCGCTGAAGCCCCATTTACAATGAGGAGAGTATATTCCAAGAAGTGGAAGAGGTGAATCCAGGTGACACCATCTACAGCAGTATAGGCCATTCTTATAAGTCCGAATCTAACATGAAACAAAATTAGAAGCTAAGGAAGAGTTTTATGCAAATAAGAAATATTGTCTGATTTACATTTTTAAAAAATTCCAGAATCATGTTTCCCTATTACAAAGTGAATGTCAATCCTCTGCTTCAAAAACATCCTGAGGCAGGGCTGGGGTTGTGGCTCAGTGACAGAGCAATTGTCTCTCACATGTGAGGCACTGCTTTTGATCCTCAGTACCACATAAAAATAAATCAACCAAATAAAGTTATTTTGTCCTTGTATAACTAAAAAAATATTTTTTAAAAAAATGTCCCATGGCTCTTGGTGAATTAGATGACACATTTCAGTTTACTCAAGTGAGCCCTGGTTTGCCCCTGTTGTCCAGTATAATTATTAATAGACACCCCCCCACACACCCACACACATAAACCTTTCACTCTCACAAAGGTCCTAATGCAGACTATAATTGTATGGTCAACTTACTGATATATAATACAGTGATATATTCCTAAGGTTGATACTAAAAGGCCTTCTAAATCTGTTCCCAACTCACTTCATCCTTTCTTCCCCAGAAACCAGTCAGAATGAATGGCTTCCTCTTCTGCATTGTGTCAATCTCTCCATTATAACATTTAACACAAACAGGTTAATTATTTGTAGGTAGGTCTCTCTCCTGCTAGAATGTAGATACTTAATGGTGAGAAGAACACTGCCTCTTTCATGTTTTTAGGTCTTCATTATCCACTAAATGCTTGCATCAGAGTTGGTACTTGATATATGATTGCTAATTGAATGATTTCATATAAAAGCAAAATAAAATACATAGTAAGATAATAAACTTGAACTAGGGGCTGTAATCTCAGCAGCTCAGGAGGCTGAGGCAGGAGAATCACAAGTTCAAAGCCAGGTCTCAGCAACTTAAGGAGGCCTTAAGTTAACTAGACCCTGTCTCTAAATTAAAAAAAAAAAAAAAATGTGTGTGTGTGTGTGTGTGTGTGTGTGTGTGTATTTAAAAAGGGCTGGGAATGTGGCTCAGTGGTTGAGCACACCTGGGTTTAGGAAGTAAGGAAGGATGGACGGACAGACAGACAGAAGAAAGGAAGGAGTAAGTAAGTTAGTTGAACAATTAGATTTTAAAATGAATTTTTCCAGTAAGCATCAAACAGTATTACTGCTGTATCTAGGCTACTTTCTTTCTCTGTATTTCAAATTTCAAAATCTAATGTAAACCCATTCATTAAAAAGAGACATTAAACTTTAAACAAATAACTAGAAGTTAAAAATATATATTTATAGGGCAAGAATAAGAAGATGACTAATTTTCAAGGAAACTCAGCAATTTCATGATTGGGTAATAAATTTCTAAATATGAACAGCTGAAATAAAATAGGTTAACACATTACCAAAACATGATTTCATATACTCACCACTCTTAATTGATCCTGAACAAATCCTACTCAGAAGAAGTTTTTGACGTAACTGTAGAACTTCGGCTTCCAAGGCTTCGACTTTTGACCTCCATTTCGATTCCTGCTTAGACACCAGTGCTGCAAGGTGCTCTGTGTATTCTCTGCTGCTTTTGTCTGCCGGTTTTGATCGGATAATTGCCAAGGCCAGAGCCAGTTTTGAAGTTCTCAAATACCACACTCGAATATCCATCCTGGCTTTTGTCTCTACTATTTAATAAGAAAAAAAAGTTACAGAAATTCTTTTCAATTTTTTCAGTATATATATCTATATATATCAAATTTATAATACAACTTAATACCAGTAACAAAAAAATTCTCAGGAACTGAAAATAGTATGAGAAAGATATACAGAACAGAAATGTAGACACATGTATATTAAGATTCAAAATTGTAATTTTAGACAACTTGACAACTTCTTCGGGTGAGAAAAAACACACATTAATTCATTTTGAGGCTTCTAACCAGGACAACACATCAGCAGCATCACTAAAGAAACTTAGTGATTGCTGGACCCATTTGCCCAAAATTCTGATTCAGCATATCTGGGGTAGCACTGAGGTCCTTATATAGTGAAGAGAGTCCACTGGGTAATCGGAACCACTAAATAAATTATCCACTTAAATTTAAGCCCTTACTTTTCTCCTCTATGGACCTTTCCTTGCACCCTCCTATCTATATGAAGAACAACTTTTAAATATTTGCTTCGTATAAGTTGTGACTTTACTCTGATTCTGGACTTCCAGATATTTCCAATTGCCATCCTGAGTATACTTTTCCAAATCAAAAACATTACTGTCTTGTGATATGAATGTATGTAAGGGGATGACATGCTAGACCACTGAATTCATTAGCTTAATGTCATTATCTCTACTGAAATGTAAGCCTCTTGTGGCCTCTATCACACTTTGTGTAATAATCATGGGAGTTTTACACATAAAATGTACTAAATAAAAAAAACATTAATGAATATTATAACATTTAACACAAACAGGTTAATTATTTGTAGGTCTCTCTCCTGCTAGAAAGGAGGTACTTAATGTTGAGAAGAACACCTACCTCCTCTTACATGTTTTTGGGTCTTCATTACCCACTAAATGCCTGTATCAGAGCTGGTACTTGACATATAATTGCTAAGTGAATTATTTTATATAAAAGCAAAATAAAATAAATGGGTTCACATCTGACTTGAAATAAAGTTAGAGAAAAAGAAAGCAGCATAGATATGAGGGCAATAAAGTTTGAAGGTTACTAGAGAAATTCATTTTAAAATTTGATTATTCAACTTTATTTATTTATTTATTTGTACTGAGGATTAAACCCAGGGGTACTCAACCACTAAGCCACATCCCCAGCCTTTTTAAATTTTTTTTTTTTTTAATTTAGAGATGGACTCTCAAAGTACCTGTGCACATGTACTTCAACAAACTCCAGATCCAACCATTTGAATAAAAAACTGCCTCCCTACTTGAAGGTCATGGAATGATAACCCCCAGGGAGAAAGAAGGTAAACAATGGGCTCTGGACTATGGACTTTCATCTCAGCAACAATTGATTTTGAACTTTTACAACTGTTTTTCTGATTAAGACTTTGAACCTGCAAAACTATTTTCCTGATTGCCCAAGTCTCTAATGATTAAGTCACAGTAAACATTCTGCTATGATTAAATCTGGTTAATATCTATAAAAAACAGACTCCTTTTCTAACCAATTGCCATTTTCTCCTCTGAAAATGTGACATTCCTCCACTACTTAATAAAGACAGTTTGCTAATCCATTGAGGTCTGCTCCCATTAATGTTATTTTTGCTTAGGGTACTGAATAAGTAAAGACTTTTTTCTTGTTCCCTAAACAACACTGTGTAGCAACTGTTCACCACAGCATTTACATTATATTAGGTATTATAAGTAATCTAGAGATGATTTAAAGTACATGGAAGGATGTACATGGATCATATGAAAATACACCATACACAAAGGACTTCAGCATCCACAGATTATCATATCCATGGGAGTCCTGGAATCAGTTCCCCCAGGACACACAGGGAGAAATGCACAATGTTTGAGAAAATTCAGGCCTTTTGGTTTATAGGGTATGAAGAAGAAGATGTCTAATTTTCAAGGAAACTAAGCAATTTCATGTTAGGTAATATCTATTCTATTAACACAATTTCAGATTTTCACTCTACATTTCATACTTTATTTCCTTCAATTTCTCAAGCCTATTGTTCCACTACAGTTGGATCACACTCAAATAGATAGCAGCACAAGCTCTACCTGTTCACATCTCTGCTCATGAATTATCCTCAGTTGTGTTGCCCTGATTCTCATATACTTACCAAAGCCCTATCTGTGTATCCTTCAAAGAACAATTCATACAACTCCATATGCCTTTTCAGGTAGCCAAATGCTATTTTATTATAATCATGATTAGACACAAACATTTTGGTACAATGTGTTTATCATAGTATGTTTTTTTTATAAAATTGAAAACTGAGACTGACAAAGTTATGTAAATAATGGTATTGTTGTAAAATTGACTATTAGTCATTAAAATTATATTTTCAGAGCTGTTTTATTAGAACTTGAAGGTGTTAGTGATATTCTGAGTGAAACAAATAAATACATGAAAGTATATGAATAATATGATCCCAAATATGAGACAATGAGAAATAAAAAAAAACTGATAGAGGATTTATCTCCAACTATAGAATTGTTGGTGATTTTTATCTTGGTTTTTTTTTCCATTTCTCTATATTTTCTAATATTCTGCAGGGAACACATGTCAAAGTAAAAAATTCAGAAAGAAAACAGATATACAAAATCAAAGTATAGCTGCCGTTTTTTTTAACCTTCCACAACTGTTGAATACACCAAGGACAATATACTATTAAGACAGACATACTAATTGGAGTTATAGCTCCATTTATTTTAGTTTTTGTACAACAATTCATTGGATGGTTTATCCTCCATCTGTCTCGTTAGGGATAGGAGCAATACTCTGACACTCCTTACTGTCAGAGAAGCACCCTGTGTGCAGGGCACAGTCATCTGGAAGATTCTCCCTCAAGAAGCAAGCCTGCTAGTGTATATAGCAGTACTGACCTCCCAACAAAACTAACCTATTAAAACATTATTTTATTAGAAAAGAATCTCACATTCAGTTAGGAATAGTGGGAATCTAGGCTAAAAAGGAAAACTAGAAAAATAGCTTATTAGCACAGGAGGACAAAGAGTTCACTGGGTAATAAAAACACAGCCAATTCCCTGTCACCTTGAAGAGATATTTATTAACTGATTTAACCAAGTTGATTACATCTTCTGATTTTTAAGTCATTGCCTGCAATTTGCTAATAATCTTAAAACCATGCTGAATATCAGTCATCAGAAAGAAAAAAAAAAGACCAAATTATATAGTCCTTCTGGATTGTAACTATCTCAGGGTCATTCATTTGAATTAATTAGAATTGTATCACAAATGAACAGAACAATTGCTAATGAAATGTTTGACATAGGACTGTAGGATATAAATCACATTGGAAACACATACAGCTACCACCTAAACCAAACAGAACTGGGCTTTTAAATTGCTTCCTGATGTGTGTGTGTGTGTGTGTGTGTGTGTGTGTGTGTGTTTATAAATATTTCTTTTTAAATTTTAGAATAGTGTTTCTATCCTCCATGTACCATTTGCAAGATAAAGTAATTCTATTTTCCTTAAAATTTCATGGAAGAAAATATGAGCATCTGTGGCAATAAGAAATATATATTTGGCCTTTGTCCCCAGTTTCTAACAGGAAGTTACTAAATTCCTTGGAATTTTCTGAATTGTGGGATATGCATTTATTCTAATGAGGTAAATTCCTATAGGCACCTAGACAGCTTCAGAATGGGGGCTGGCTTCCAGAAATACCAATCCATAATTATTAGAAGTCTGGAATTTTCATTTTTACCTACTCTTTCTACCCCCAACCTCTCAGGATAGAAGAGAAATTAGAGACTGAGTTAATAATGGATTGTGCCTACATGATAAAACCTCTATTAAAAAAAAAAAAAAAAAAAAAACCTTAAACAATGGAGTTCTAAGAGCTTCCATGTTGATAAACACAGAAAGGTGCTAGGAGGGTTGTACGCCCCCAGTGTGGAAGCTCTGTGCAGGCTTCTTCCAGGGTGGCCTCCTAAGTCTTCCATCTGGCTTTTGCTGAGTTGCATCCTTTATGGTGAGCTGGTAGTAAGCAGTGCTCTTTTCTGAGTTTCACGAGTTTTACTAGCAAATTATCAAACCTAATTGATAGGTTGTGATCTCTGACTTTGTAGCCAATTGGAACTAAGGGTAGGTAACCTGAGGACACTGTATTTGCAATAGGCATTTGAACTGAGGGTAGTCCTATGGAACTGATTCCTTACACTTGTGGAATCTGACATTAACTCCAGGTAGTTAGTGTCAGAATTAAATTGAATTATTAGACACTCAGTTTGTGTCTGGAGAATTAAGAAAATTGTTGTTTTGGAAAATACCCCAACTTCCTAAACATATTCTCTGTTTAATTGAGGAAAGATCAATAGCAACTTTCAGAAAGCTTTTTAAAATTCAATTTATGCTCAAATAATTTCAGTAAATAATTAAAATGAACATTTAATGTTCCCCAAGAAGGTATTTAGTGTCTCTGAAAATTCTTAGTAGTTTAAAATATAAAATTTTTACAGTCTTTTTAAAACAGAGCATTAGTTCAACTTGGGTCTTCTTTGTCTTTGGATTTGGGAACAGTCCTTGTCACAGCCAAGCCCTCCAAAGGGCTGTGGAAAACATCTAATCAGATTCCTAGGGCCCCGGATTTTCCTTCAGGTAATGCATGCTGCTCTTGTAATTTTTATATGAGCTATTTCTTTTGCCCTCACTTTCACCAAGTGAATTTTAATTGGGGAAAGACTAACTAAGCAATTCTCTGAATTATCAAAACTGTTCTGAATTATAATCTCAGATTCTAATGTTGGTTCAACTCTAAGATCACTGTTGAAAATTCTCCAATAAAAAAAGCCCCAGATCACTCCTGTGCCAGTCTAGTGAAAGTTTAAATTAGATAACCATTCAGGGAAATATTAAGTTCTAAGATTTTATCTTAAAAAAATGATGAGAACAACATGTAAACTGTTACTCCAACAAATGATCCATAAAAGTATTTTTGATTACCAAAAATGAAAAACAAACTACTGTCACCTGGCAGAACATCTAATAATAGATTAAGTTATAATATATCTTATATTTAAGTTGAAAATGTTTTTGAGAATATTTAAATTATGGGAAAATAATCACATGATCTTGAATGCACAGTGAAACAGAATAGTAAATGCAATAAAATGGTAAATTTGAAAAATTCATATAAAAGGATAATGTATGTTGATATTTAGGGAAAAAAGGGGGAAGGAAGGAGACAGAGTGGAAACAAAAGAAGGGAAAGAAGGAAGGAGGAAGGAAGAATAAAATAAGACTACAGAATGTGAGTTGAGGAAGTCTGAATGATAGTATTTTCTTGTTTTTACATTTCTATCATTTACACATGTTCACAGTAAACATCATAAAACGCATGTGACAGGAAAATATCTTAGTACTAATCCTACAGAAATATTCCCTAGTCTACATTTTTCAAAGTAGAAATTATAGGGCATGCAGAAGAATGAACGTTATACAAAAATCAATTCAAATCGTATTAAAGGTTAAATATAAAACCTGAAACTGTAAAGCTACTAGAAGAAAACATAAGGAAAAAGCTGTCTGACATTACCCCTGTCAAAGAATTTTTAAATATGATCCTACAAGCATAGGCAACAACAACAATGACAAAGACAAATGGGATTGCATCACACCAAAAAGTTTCTTCACAATCACAGAAACAAGGAACAGAGTGAAGAGACAGTGTGTATGAATTGGGAGAAAATAGTCACAACCCTAATTTGATAAAGAATTAAAACCCAAAATATATAAAAAGACTTCAGTCCAACAGCAAGAGAACAAATAACTAAAAATGGTCAAGGAGTCTGAATAGCTATTCACCAAAAGAAGACAAGAAGTATATGAAGAAATTCGCAACTTTACCTACCATCAAGAAATGCAGATTAAAACCACAATGCAATATCATGTCACACCTAGTAGAATGACTATTACCAAAAAGACAAAAGATAACAGGTGTTGGTGAGGATGTGAAGGAAAGAGGACACTTAACTGTTGGTGGGGAAAAAAAATTAATCCAGTGACTATGGAAAACAGTAAAACAGTATGGAGGTTCTTCAAAATATTAAAACTAGAACTACCTTATGATCCAGCAATCCTATTTCTGGAGATATTTATATAACTCCAGAAATAAATTTTATACACACACACACACACACACACACACACACATACACACACATATATTTCTGGATATATATATATTTTTGTATAACGTTCATTCTTCTGCATACCCTATAATTCTGGATATGTGTGTATATATATATATATTTTAAAATATTATATGGTTTCACTACATACATAAAAATTATATATATATATAGAGAGAAAGAGAGATAGATATATCTCCAGAGAAAATGAATAAGTGTGTCAAAGAGATATCTGCACTACTATGTTCATTACAGCATCATTCTCAAAAGACAATACATGGACTCAACCTAAGTGCTAGATGCTCATTGACAGATGCATAGACAGCACTGTGTAAAGCTGTGGTATGGAATAATATTAAGCATTGCTAGGAGCCACAAGCAAATAATATGATGCATGGCACTTTCGGTTGTAAGGTGATGCCAGCTAGCCATTGAGATGATATGATTATGTTAAGATTTACATTCATATGGAAATTGGACTCCTGCTGTTCACCTTGGCCTGCTACGTTTCGGGACTCCTGGAGAGTTCCCATTGGTTGGGGAAGGATAGTAGGAGGGAATTCCGGGGGAGGTCGCCCCCCCCCTTACGCCCCCCCCTTCTGGTAGACATGCGCGTGGGTGGACCGGTTTTTGGCTTGCCGGTGCTGACGGAGTATTGGCGGCTTTTTTCAAAAATAAAGTTTTGAAAAGCGCTCTATAGGGATACGGCTGCATCAATGATTATAGCGGCACAATTCACAATAGCTAGACTGTGGAACCAATCTAGATGCCCCTCAATAGATGAATGGATAAAAAAAATGTGGCATCTATACACAATGGAGTATTATGCAGCACTAAGAAATGACAAAATCATAGAATTTGCAGGGAAATGGATGGCATTAGAGCTGATTATGCTAAGCGAAGCTAGCCAAGCCCTAAAAAACAAATGCCAAATGTCTGCTTTGATATAAAGAGAACAACTAAGAACAGAACAGGAAGGAAGAGCATGAGGAAAAGACTACAGTAAACAAAGACGAATGGGGGGAGAGAAACGGAGAGAGAAGGGAAAGCACATGGAAATAGTAGGAGACCTTCAATGATACATAAAATTATAAGAGGTTATGAGGGGCAAGGGGGAGGGAAAAAAAAGGGAGAGAATTGAACAACAGCAGGGGAGGTAGAGAGGGAAGATGGGAGGGGAGGGGAGGGGAGGGGGGATAGTAGGGGATAGGAAAGGTAGCAGAATACAACAGTCACTAATATGGCATTATGTAAAAATGTGAATATGTAACAGATGTGATTCTGCAATCTGTATTTGGGGTGAAAATGGGAGTTCAAAACACAATTTGAGTCAAATGTATGAAAGATGATATATCATGAGCTATGTAATGCTTTAAATAATCAATAAAAAAAAAGAAAAAAAAAGTTTTGTTCCTGCTTGAGTGGCTCGTGATTCTGTGCCCAGCCAGACTAAGGCAAAACATTAAATATAAAAAAAAATCCTGTCATTTGAAACAAATGGATGAACCTGGAAGGTATGCTAAGTGAAATAAACTGAGACAGAAAGACAAATATTGATGATCTTACTTATATGCAGGATCTAAATAAAGTCAAACACATAGGAAAGAGTAGAACAGAGGCTTTCAGGGAGGATGGGGGGAGATGTTAGTTAAAAGGAAATAAGTTTCACTTAGGAAAAGTAAGTTCTAGACAGCTAGATGATGTGGTACATCAAGGTGATTATAGTTAATAATAAAGTATTATATATTTGAAAATTGCTAAGGCAGTAGATCTTCAATGTTCTCATCACATGCACAAAAATACATATGGTTTCACTACATACATAAAAATTATAAATATGTATATCAAAACACCATGCTATATACTGCAAATATACACAATTTTTGCTTTTTCAATTGTATCTTAATAAACTTTTTATATATTTAGATGTAAATCCATTATCAGATATATGAAAAATTGGTAAGCAAACAGAGATGAGTTTTAGCTGAAAACTGAAAAAGAAAAATAAAGATGGGTTTGAATGAAGCCTATCGCACTGCAACAATCATGTTTGTATAATGATAACAAGCCCAGCCTGCAGCACTTACTTCCTCAATTCTGAGACATCTTCAACTGTGAAATATACCATTAATTCAACACCTTTGGTGGGAAGGAGAATACAATGAGACACTAGCACACTAAACATACTCAGAAATTTTAAACTTTTAAAGTGTTTTCAGAATTGAGAAAACAGAATCAATGGAATGAGAATTCAGCTTCCTAGTTTTGCTCATCTACATTCCTTTTCCCAAATTCCACCAAATCCAGTGACTTCAGACATTCCACAGTAAACAAAATTAAGTATGCTCCTTAATCTGGGTGTGGTAAGTGTTCCTTCCACTAATTCAAAACACACAATGGATTTTGGAGGTATGACAGAAAAACTTTTCAGTATATGACTAAGTTGTAAGCCACTATCCAATATAGCTTCAATGCCATAAACAATGACTGGCTCGCAGTGGGCACTCTACTAATCTTTGCATGAGTGAATGAGTAAAGGAATAAATGAATGTTTCAATATAAGTCATGCAATCACAGGCTACTTATATAGATAGCTCTTAACCTTTGCACTAATAAGCCTGTGTTAATTACATACCAGAGAAAATGGCATTGGAGGAAGAATCGGTCGGAGGTGGGATTAAATTAATTAACCTGTATAATACATCTATCTCTTTTCACTCAGTGACACCTTCTTTCTGGACTACCTATAATGAGTCTGTTTCCTCCAAACTTATGTATTTCTATGATAAACCCTTAAACTTGTACCAAAACAATTCTTGAATAAAGAAAATGAAAGAGAGATAACACCTAGCTCATACATAGTTTTAGGTCAGAGGTAAAGCTATAAAGGAGAAAGATTTTATATTGTGGGAACCTTACAATAAATACTTGCCTTGCCAGGAAAGCAATGAACTGAAGGATATTGGATGAGCACTCCTTAAGTCACTGAGATGAATGTGATTAGACAAAGTTTGGGTGTAGGAGGAAGCACCCATGTACAAGAATGGTGAAATACACATTTATCCAATATAAGTACGGAGGGCAGCGGAGTGCTGGCAATACCAGAACAGTAAGTTATTACAAGATTTTTGAGATAATTAGTTTCAGTAAAGTTTGGACAAGGTCAAACATGTAATTTTTGGATTAGAACTAGCTGACAAATTTTCTAATTATTGTTATGGTTTTAGCACATATCGTACTGTGAAGTACTCAGTAGATTAACATCGTGTGAAATTTTACATAAAAGAATCAAGAGTTACTCAAGATTTCAAAATTCTCTACTTTAATTATTAAGGGGGCTTTAAAAGCCTTTCCAGCAAAGAGAGTCTATGCATGACAGGAGGCTTGTAAAGATGAAAGGCTTTTTTTCTTTCTGTTCCATTCCCATCAGGACAGGCCATCTATCTTCTTCTTCCTGTTAAAAAGGAGTTAACTAATAATAGATTTTAAGTATCTAGTTTCTTACCACTGCTTTTTAAGTCCCTACCCCTGCCTTTTGGTTCCTCATTACTTCTTTGTTCTGTCATAGGAAATATTTTCTCTGGATTTTGGCAGTATTTCACATGGGAAAAGTGCATCACACACATGCTATAGGTTAGCAAAAAGTACACTGATTGGGACGAAAAGTCATGTGTATATAGCATAATCAGCACTCATCTTCTACTGTATAAATCCTTAAAAGGGATAGGGAGCACATAGTTACTATTAACATGATTAAAAATATTTTCAAAGAACTATACATGTTTCTCTGTTAGCATAGTTATTCCACATACTTATATAGACAAATCCTTATCACAAAAACAACATACAACAAATTGCTCACAAGGCATATACAAACGTGTGATGAACTATGTAACTCAAAACCATAAACTTCATGATTCTGTACTCTTTAAGAGGCTACACTCTATGACATGGAAAAAGCTATGTGTCATAATCTGAAGAGGACTATGGGATGAAACTACAAACCAAAAAACAACCAGAAGAAATAAATGAGAGAGGTTCTACCAATAGCAGAGGAGAGAGAGAGGCAGCTGGCTGTGAGGACCAGTAGGCCAGGGCCTGAGCTTTAAAGGGAATGAGGATAAAGAAGGGAGATCAGGAGGCAGAGTCCCCTGGAAAAACAAATAGCCCTATCCAAAGAAGTTCCATTTTGTAAATAACACAACAGAAAAAGATTTTTTTTTCCTAACTACAATTATGTAACACCTACTTAAGACAGGAATTCAAGGAAGCATTAGCTACCTCACAGAAAAATTTTCTTTAAGGCTCATTTTTAGTTCTGAAAATGTGATGTATTTCTCCTCTGTTTCACTCATTTAGATCTCACCAAGGAGACTACAAATTGCAGAAAGCAACTGACAATGCTTCATGGCTTTTTCCAGGGCTTCATTTCGCAAGTAAATTGAATAGTTCTTTTATCTTCTATTTGGGTCTGCATTTTAAAAAACAAATAGATTAGAGTTCTACTTTCGTACACCCAAAATACCCTACCAAGAAAGAAGGATTATTTCCAAAAAAATCAAGCACCTCAATTCTACATACATTCTGGCCATGATTTCCTTCATACATTTGGCCCTTTAAATTCAGCATCACTACTTGTCAAGACAACAAACATAGAAAAAATATAGCTATTGTTATTGGTTAACCATCACTCAGGACTGGTCCTCTACAACTGTCTGCTCCTGTCTGGTCTTGGACATATTATTGGACTGGTTCTATGGCTGTGTCTTCACTTAAATCAGATAATGACAATCTCAACCTACTTTCCCACTGCAGAAGTTTCTCTTCTACAACAAGAATCCATCAATTGACAAGATCCATCCACCTTGCCCCACTGAGCACCACTACAACTCCTAACTAGTTATGGAATACCAAAGAAAGCTGCAGGCCACTCCAAAGCCACAGCAACCTCTAGGGCACCAAAGAGCATCATAAGGTCTGTGAGTACCAGAAGATACCATCCAGAGCAGGAAGTGTCCTAGCTCTTCTCTCCCAAGTGGAACCAGTACTAGACACTACTGAACATAAAAAGAATGAGCAATCTTGCAGCCTAAAAACTTATGCCTCCTCTTTTCAGCAAGCGCACCAAATTTTCCAATGTCTATGTTTTACTTTTTTCATCATATTTTACTTTCCTTCCTAAATTTTAGTTCTGCCCTGAGATTAACAATTCAAATAAATTCGTGACAGTGAAGAAGTGGCCTCCTAGTGACACTATAGCCAGGCTTAAGCCTTGATTCTCATGAAAGGTATAGGTAGGACAGCAAAGGCATAGGCATCTTATTTTGGTAATGCCATTTGTATTAAATATTCTTAGAAGTTGAGAGAGGTTCCACCAATAGCAGAGGAGAGAGAGGCAGCTGGCTATGAGGACCAATAGGCCAGTATCAATCTATTGCATATAATAAGTAGAATACTCAAATGACAGGAACTAGTCTTAGCGGCATCAGTGATTAAGTTCAACTTGAGGGTAGTAAACCAAAGTCATTTGTTTAAGACCACAGGAATTTCTCAAAGTAGTTCATGCTGTAGAACAAATTCAGATCTTCCAGTCAGCATGGTTTCTATGTCTAAATCTATTAGGCAATTCAATTACTACAAAAAAGTTGCAAAAGTTGGGTTTCATCTCATTATAAATCTTACTAAAACAGAGGAAATAAGAGGGAATCATTAATTTATATATGTAAGTGTCAATTTATCAACAGGAAACTTTTCCCAGACATTCTATTTGAATTATTTGATTTGTGTCTACAGGGCTAAAATGAAAATGAGTAGACTAAGGTGATTAACTAATTTCAGACAAAGATGAGTGGAAAAGAACTGAAAATATAAGTGGTGAACATAAATCTGGAAGGCTATATTAATATTATGTACACAAAAATACACTTTTATGACAAGGAAATATTACCAGAGATGTAAAGGAACATTTCATAATGATAAGAAAGATCAAATCATCAGTAAAATAAACATCCTAAATGTGTATGTACATTATGGTAATAACAGCATAAACACATGAAGGAAAAAGTAAAAAAAAAAAAAAAAACTTAAGGGAGAGAGAGATAAATCCACACTCATGTGGCTATTGTACTACACTTTGAGTAATTGATAGAGGAAGTAAACCTCAAATGATGATGATAATGACAACGATCATGATGATACAGAAGATTTAAAAAGCACAGGCAACCACATTTCTCTGATTAGCATTTCTAAAACACTACACCTTACAAATGCAGAATGCAAACTTATTCTTTTCAAGTTTGCATGGAATGATCAAAATGACAAATCATATGCTGAGACATTATTCTCAATCAATTTCAAAACACTGAAAGGTTACACATATATTCTTTAATCTATAACTGATTAAGATCAGTTATACCTGTGAAATTAATGAAATATTTAAAATAATCAACCCATTTTGAAATATAATTGATAATTAAATAAATCGTCAGTATTATTAGATGATCTTTTTTTAAAAAATAATTTGTCAGAAAGCATGATGATAATGGTGAGAGGGCTACAAACTGCACATGGAGATGCCAAGAAGAGAAACCGTAGAGGTTTCAACGTTTGCAAGGCTGCCAGATAAAAGATGGAAGAAAACTGTTCAATATTTCTCCAGAAAGTAGAAATAGAAGTAATATATGAAAATTACAGGGAGACAAATGTTCAGTAAACATAAAATTAAGATATCTTGTGAAAGAAGCTGCCCAACAATGAAATGTGCTATCTTATAAAGTTATAAAATTCCATTTACTACAGTTACTCAAGCCGAAGCTGAATGATCATTTCTCTGAGATCTTTAATAGGGGCATAAGTAGCTACTCCAATGTATAGCACTGCTATGGGGTCAAATAAAATGGTGCTCAGGCCTTCAAGTTCCCTCTCCTTGGTCTGTGTTTTAAGGTTCTTCCCCTCAGCATAGCTTCCCTATGTTGATTTGCTAAAAAGTTACTGGCTAATTGAGGACTTTTCTGGGAACTGGGAATAATTCTTTCCCTTCTATTTTCATCTTACTTGCATTTGTTTTCTCAACTGTGTTCATCACAATCTGAAATATATATATTTTTCTTATTTACTTTGTGATTCCCCCCATTTGAATTTAAAACAATTTAGTGCAATAATTCTTCTGTTCTCATCAATGCTAAGCTCTCAGGACACAGCAATTGATCAATAATTACTTGTTAATTAAATTAGCCAATTACTATCATATTTATGTTTTAATAAGGTCTGATCACCAAAAAGTATAAGAAGCTTCCCATTTTTTTTAACAGAAGAAAATGCACAGCTGGTGAATTTATAAATTGTTCTTTTAATATTTCAATTTCATATATTTACTGGTCAGTTCACTTCCTTGGGCTTCAAGGATTTTCTGACAAAATATTCATCTATGTGATCTGGAGTGAAAAAGTATTATTCTAAATTATAAAAAGGTAAGATGAAAAAATGAAGTTTATCACTGATTCATTTTCTAATGACTCAAGATTACAGTTTAGTAAGTAAATATTTACAAAAATTTTAAAGTAACAAGAAATCATTGAATTTCCTGTTTATGGTCTCATTGTGACCCTTCATCATCTTAATTGTTTTTCATCATCTTGATTTTTGGTTAACAGTGTTATCTCATAGCTCTACCTTTGTATGACAGTGATCGTAGTAGTGGATAGTCAGCTGTTTTCAAGTTAATATGGTTTTTAGATCTATTAGACAAAGGGGAATGAACAGTGCAGAGGAGGCAGATTTTATGTATTTAGGGCCTACCAATGGGAGAATGGGTAGGACCAGAAGAATGCTAGAATCACTACTTCTCTCCCAGCATGACCAAGGTCTAGGAAATCTGCTATCTGCCTAGGTAGAATTCTCAAAAAAACCTCATTCATCTACCTAAAGGGGAATGTGGGATTATGATTACTGGGGGTGTAGATTGTGTGGCATTATCGGACTGATGACTGTTTTGTGGTTTAGTGACATGTACACTGATATAGCTAGCTGAGTGGTCTTAATGGAAGGAAACAAGTGAAGTCAGCAGAACATTTAATTTTAACAGGTAATCTGTCTGTTGGCAGGCTGAACAGGGAGGAATTTTCTTAGAGCAAAGTGTCTTCGGATAGACAAAAATGAAAAGATATATTTTCCATATCCAAGAGAGTCAACACTAGACCTATGAATTATTGACACATGCTTTTTTGTTGTTGAATTTTTGCATGTCTACCCAGATCAAATAATGCTGTTAGCAGTTAATGCTGTGTCAAACTGTTTTGAATTTAAATCTGTAGAATCACATTTGGTCAGGATGCCTAAAAAATCCCACAGATGCTTATTTAAACTTATTTTTAATTTGCTCTAAAATGTATTTTAATCACAAGGGGACTTTCACCAAAATGCTACAAATCCAACATTGCTAAATATCAAAGCATTGCAAAAACACTTAGCATGCTAGAAAATGACCAATTAAATGCTTATTTACATTCTTGGAAGAGGGTATACATGTTTTAAAACAATCTGTATGATGGATTCATGAAAATAAATTTACTTTAGAAAATATATTTTACAAAATATGTTGGAATTAAAATTATTTCACCAGGGGCATCAGAGTATATTATAAATTCAGTACAAACTTTCATTAGTAATATCAATCATGAATACAAAAGCTGTTGTTTAGTAAACAAATACCATTGTTCAGAAAATGAACACTTGGGTACAGACTTGAACAACTGTTTTTCTAGTTACACAAGAACTACATTTGGGATTTAAGCTTACTGATTGGTGTCAAGGGAGACATTGTTAAATATAATGGTTAAATGAGGAATTATATGATCCACTGAAGTTCCAAGATTTATTTTTCTCCTCCAAATAAAAAGTAATGTAATGCATAACTCTATCAGTATAACAGTACTAGTACTAGTAGTGATACTGACAATTTCTAAGCACTTACTGTGTGCCAAGTAGTATCATAAGTACTTTCCAACCTTGTTTTACTTCAGTCTTTTAAGATAATCTTAAGAGATTTTTGCCAGCATATGTTTTATTTTATGCACAAAGTGAGGTGCAGAGAATGCTTTGAGTCATTCACCTGTATTCAGCCTGTAGGACATACTTCTTGAATTCTGTGGCTTAGTCCCTCTGCTCCCCCATTCAGTTGAGAATATATCTACTTTTACAAACCCTCTTGGGAATGTTGGTGAAAGAGTTAAGAAAGATAAGACAATTTTTACTACCAAGGATCTTAATTTTACTGGAAAGAAAAGATAAAAGCTGATGGTAATCGATTAAGAGCCCAAATCAGTGATGGGTACTAAAACATAAATGAGAGAAGGGAAAATCACTATGTGCTAAAATGGTAAGAAAAGATTAGGGATAGCCACTGATGCCCCTATTAAAGAAGAGGATCTGAATTTCAGCTATGTTGCCACCTGCCCAATGTCACACAATAAACAGTAGGTGTTATGGTTCATTCCAGAATCTTCCTACTGTATCTACTGCCCCTATTAAAGAAGAGGGTCTGAATTTCAGCTATGTTGCCACCTGCCCAATGTCACACAATAAACAGTAATGATGAGATCTTAACCTAGGTGTTATGGTTCATTCCATAATCTTCCTACTGTATCTACTGCCTCAATGCCATATTCAATTGCATGTACTGCAGCTTGTCAGAATCAACCAAGTAAACTAGACTATCAGAAAGGGTAATGGTAGTGGTGAGAGGGCTGCAAATTACACATAGAGAGGACAAAAAGAGAAGACTTAGAGGACTCAACATTTGCAAGGATGCCAGATAAAAGACAGAAGAAAGCTGTTCGATATTTCTCCAGAAAGTAGAACTAAAACCAATATGTGGAAATTACAGAGAGACAAATTTTCAATAAAGAGATAAATAAGATATCTTGTGATAGGAGCTGTCCAACAGTGTAATGTGCTATCTCATAAAGTTATGAAATTCCAATTACTAGATCTACTCAAGCAGAAGCTGAATAGCCATCTGTCTGAGATGAAGACAAATTTCAGCACTGATGTGAAAGCTACACAGATAGACCAATGTCTTTTGAAATTCTGAATTGGTGATTATACAAGTACCCAGGCAGTGCTGTGTGGCAATTAAAAGTTCCAGCTATGAAGTCAAAGAGCTTGGTTAAAATCCAAACTCCATCACATACACATTTTGTTTACTTAGCTTCTTTAAGCCTGTTTGCTTATCTGAAAAATGAGGCGAATAACAGAAGCTACCTCATAGGGTTACAGGGAGGATTTTACACAGTACCTGGCACAGAGTAAGAGCTTGCATAGGTTTAAACAATAAGAGTAATAATAAACACTTGAATAGTCAGCTTCTTAGTGTAACCGTTTCTTCATTGCCAGGAATGTGCAAAACAAAAATCATCTGTTAAAGTTTTGATGTTTTAAAAATCATCATTAAAACTAAAGAAAAATCAACACTTTCTTAATTGAAACAACTGTTAAAAATTCAGGATCTTTCAGCATGAGAAAGAAAAAATATCTAACAGTCTGCAACTGTGCATTCGTGTGTGTGTGTGTGTATGTGTGTGTGTGTGTGTGTGTACACAAGGTCTCAAGTGCCTGTGCATATGGATATATACAGAGGCACAAATTATCTTTCAAAATAAGGGCAGCTAGGGGCTGGGGTTGTTGCTCAGTGGTAGAGCACTTACCTGGCATGTGTGAGGCCCTGGGTTCAATCCTCAGCATCACATATAAACGAATAAATTAATTAGTTAAATAAAGGTCCTGGGGCTGGGGTTGTGGCTCAGCAGTAGAGCTCTCGCCTAAGCGAGGTACTGGGTTCGAGCCTCAGCACCACATTAAAAATAAATAAAGGTTCATTGACAACTAAAAAAAAAAAAAAAAAGTAAGGGCAGCTAAACTAGAAAGCCAGTGGCTACTTTTAAATGCATTCTTATTAAATGATTCAACATTCTTTTTGGGGAAAGCATTTTCTGCATATGTGTTTTTATTAACAGAAGATGAAGGATAAATAAATACAGAAAGAAACAGTCTGAATTTTAGACTTCAGAATTTTAGATTAACTTACCATCACTCTTGTCATTCTGGATAAACTGACACTTTTTCATAAATAACACACTTAGAAATGAATTAAATAATTTAAAAACTTGCTCTTTAGAAAAAGCAGACAATATCACCACAAAATAAAAAAAAGAAACTTTTTCTTTAGAAAAAAGCAGACAATATCACTGCAATAGTGTGTTCAATGCTTTTTAAAAGTTATGACAGAATAAAGGGAAAAAAATCAAAGCTGTGGGTATAGCTCAGAGGTAGAGTACTTACTTACTTAGCATGTGTGAGGTTCTGTGTTCCTCTGTTCAATACCTAGCATTACATACACACACACACACACACACACAAAAAAAAAAAAAAAAAAAAAAAAAAACAAACCTTTCAAAAGGTAGTTTTTCCATGATACAACAGTATATGTATGGATTTATGTTATGGTTTGAATATAGAATGTCACCCAAAATCTCATGGGTTCTGAGGTGGGACTTTGGGGAAGTGAATGGATCATGAGGGCTCTGAACTCATCAGTAGATTCATCCACTGAGGGTTGAATGGGCTACTGGAGACCTAGATGGAGGAAGCAGGTCTGAGGGACAGCATATTGCCTGGTAGGGTTTATCTTCCCTCTGATTCCTTTCTCTCTCATTGCTTCCCAGCTTCCATGTAATGGGCTGCTTTCCTCCACCATGCCCTTCCACCATGATGTTCTACCCTACCCAAGGTCCAAAGAAATAGAACCAGCTGACCATAGACTCAAACTTCTGAAACCATGGGCCAAATAAACTTTAAGCTTATTATTAGATATTTTAGTTAAAGCAATGTAAAACTAACATAATTTATATCCATTATCATATATGAGTGTCCCAGTAATCCTCTGATGTAACTATTATTATCTATCTTGTTTGTTGATATGCAAATAAAAAGTAACTTGCACCAAGTCACACAGTAGGAAATGAAACTATAATATAACTCCAAAGCCTCTAATCTTTCTAAATTGTCTGCCAAATTAACACACTAAATTAGTACTTTGGAACACAGATAAACCATTTAAATATATTTCAAGTAAAATAAAATTTATTTAACACTAAAACTATGTTGGTTAATTGACAGACTTCTAAGAGCTTGATATAAGAAGGAATGATCAATTCTGTCACACAAAGATAGAACCAGAAGTCCAGCCTGGTCTGCAAAGACATGAACAATATTGAAAATTTGATTACCTAATAGTCAACTCTTAGAAATTCCCTCTAGGAACTCTATAACTTCTGCCTCTTAATCCCAATTCCAACCTTGAAAGCAAAACAGTACAAAGTTCACTTTCCCAAATCGTTCTCCAAGGATCTGAAGTGAGTAATCAAGCTTTCCCTTTAAAAAATTACCCATATCCATTTCTCAAATAGCAAAATCTTAAGGCTCCTTTTCATTGTGTCAGCCTTCTCTGATGAATCTCTAATTTAGTTAAAATCCTCTGTAGTGATCACCAGCACCAAACCTCTAATTAAGTGCTGACTATACTCAATGAAGGCCTAGTAGGTCATGCAGACATCCAAAGACATCAGCAGGGAGAAGAAAGGTTGCAAGTCTCCCTAGAGTAGTAAGCATGGTGAGCACCAAGGGAAAGACCAAAAGCGTTTATTGGACACTTCTGAAGATAGGACACATTATTTTCACTGGACATTCATTCCTTCCTTTAATAATTCCATGATACAGAATTCAGCATCTCTGTTTAGAGCTAAGTAAAATGAAGTTCAGAAACAAGAACTTTTTTAGAGCTGTCCAGTTAACAAGTGGTAAAGAACTATGCGTTTACCATTTATCTTTCTGCACATATTCTTTCCACAATATAGTTCCTAGGCTAGAAAACAGAAATGAGTGTAGCCTGAATAGGACAGGGCCTCCCTCAACCGCCCTGTAGTTCTCTTGCACCTGCCTTGATGATCTTTTCAGTTTTCCATTACAAAAATACATGCATGCACAGAAGTGCACATGCACACAAAGGCATGTTAACTCCAAAAAACACTTATAAAGGATGTTTCCCCCTTAAGACTCTCCAGTGAGACAGAAGAGAATAATACTGAAATATGAATTGACCCTAAAAATCCAATCAAATATTATCCCGAATATGTATTAAAAAGACAAGATGAGCACAGATGTTAGAGTCTGTAAACAAGTCAGGATGGCGCCTGGCATTTTGCCAGAGAAATGTTAGAGTCTGTAAACAAATCTGGATGGCGCCTGGCAAAATGCCAGGGGGAGTGGTTTGTGAAGTAATGCCAGCGAGCCATTAAGTGTGGAAATTTCTTATTGGTTGACTGATGTATCTAGTTTATGCTAATTAAGATAAGCTGTGTGGAATGTATAAATACCTCTGTTGTCCTACAATAAACGGCTCCCACTCCTGCTGTATCAATCTACACAAGTTGTTCGTCAACCCCCGGATATTTTGCTGCAGCCGGACTGCCGCACACAGAGACTAAGAAAATAGTTCAGGATCCAAGCTTCCTAGATCTGCCCCTCATAAGTTTTGTGACACTGGAAAGATATTATTCAACCTCTGTGTTTCATTTTGTTCATCTGTAAAATGGGAATCAAAATAATTCCTCATTTACAAAGCTGCTGAGGAGACACAATTACAGCTAATTACAGCTAACATGTGATCCCTGTGAACTCAGATAAGCACATAATAATCACTCATTGCAACGCTGGATCCACTTGAGATTAGTACATGGCCATAATTCAGTCCTAGGCTTAAAGCCTCCAAAGCCTGTGCCTGCACAATAGCCTGAGTACACACCAATTTGGAAAAGAGACAAGTGTGTATTGGTGCAAACAAGAGGAGGAAGAACTTCTGAAGTGGACGTGAAGTTCCAAAAGAAGAGAACTCAGAGATGTAGAGAGAACAAAAAAGCACTTTAAATGGAGTTGATAGAGTTGTCAGTGGATAGAACCATACATATTTATAGGAATATGAACGGACTTAATAACCAAAGAAAATGGTATTTTAGGGAATCAAGGAAATGGTATAAGGAAGCTGTGGTCTTGAATGTCAGTTAGAGAAGTCTGAACTTCCTGCAGTGAACAGCTGGAAGTCAGTGCAACCTTCAGAGTGGATGAGTGAAATAGTACAAATGGTGTTTCAAGAACTTATAGCTACAGGACATGCCTATAATCCTAGCTACTCAGGAAGCTAAGGAAACAAGACCATTAAGTGTGAGGCCAGACTGGATAAATCAACAAGACTTATCTCAAAAGAATAAAAGGACTGCTACCGTCATAAGTCAGTGGTAGAGTGCCTGTGGGTTCAATCCCCAGCTCTCCCTACCCTCCAAAAACAGTATTATGCTGAGTAGGAAGGAGTTAGGAGACTATTAAAACCAGAGAGTAAAGGACTGGAAGAAGAACCAAACACTCAAAGCATGCACAAATAAGATAGAAGATCTAAACGCTGTCTAAAATAACAGTGCTTGCAGCCAGACAGAGCAAGTGACAGAGCAAGTGAGGGAAGGCTCAAATGTGAATCTAATATTAGGTCAGTGAAGTAATGGACCCCTGTCAGAAACATTAACTAAAATTACTGGAAAGTACAAAATAATGCTTGATAAAATATTTACTCGGACCATTTGAACCATTCTTTGAAGTTGTTTCCTTAATTCTTTACTGAACCCTAGCTTTATATCAATGAATGATAAAAATGAAGTTAAACACATTAATAATTAAAGAATTTGGCTCCTATTCAAGTAGCTTAAATCAGTATCTTGGTTCAGTGATTTTTGCAGTGGCCATCTTTTTGGAAAAGATTAGGGAACTAGAAAGTTGTTAACAATTTACCTCTACAGATATTTACAGCAGAAATTGAGTTTTAAACTATTCCCAGAGTCTTTGAGCTAAAACAGTTGCTTCATTTGCTATCTACAATTATGCTGTAGTTAGTTGTATTTACACAGCATTTTTCATAAAAATCTTATGGTTTTAGGAAACTGGTTTTGATGAAGAGAGTTTACTAGAAATGTAACTTTTAAATTGTTTTACATTATTAAAATAATGCTTAGTTATCAAATAAATAGATGGACTGAGGATAAATGGAAATTTTTTAAAAAGCTAAATTTTTAAAACAAAACTATCTTTATGATAGTGGATTATTTAGGAGGCAAAAGAAAAATTAAGTTTTTAGGAAGTGGCAACCTCCTGAGAACTAGGTATAGGTATTTTTTGCACTATTATAAAAAGGAAGATTATTAGAAAAAATGTTCTGTTAGTAAATGTTTAGTAGCACTTGGTAGTTGTACCAGACATTGGAGATATGGATGCTTCCTTGGGGAGTCGGGGAGTGAAATAAGAAAATAAATAAAATACAAACTAATGCTTGAACAATAAAACAGTGAAACTTTAAATAAGTATGTAAATAGTTCAGAAGAGAAAAAAACGTAGCTTTTTCCTACCATTGTTCTAAGAAAAAGAAAAGGATCATAACAGCTATTATAAAGCCCATTTTGGGGAAATTTTAAAAGAATTTTAAGTATGCTTTGTTTTATTTTGTTTTTTTAATCTTTCAAGAGACAGATATTCACAAAAAATGGAAGACCCAGGAGAAGAAGCAATCAATAAGCAGTCTCTGAAATGTATTTTCTAACAATCAGATTAAAGATTTAAAAAGACACATCTCTCTCCAACAATCAAAATTACTTTTTAATGGGTTGTTTTTATTCTTCTATTCATTCAGATTAAACTAAAGCACACATTAAATACAAGAGGATTTATTTTCCAGAGTTCGCTATGGCGAAAGTAATCTAATCAAAGATAACATGGGGGAATGAGCTCACTGAATAAGTCAAAAGGAAGAATTAAAGAAGCTGACAGATATTTGGGAGCCATGTTAAAAAATAAATTGGACATGTTAAAAAATAAATTGAACTTTCATTATAAAAATTGACTTAAATTAATGGTATACTTAAGAGCCTACTTCAGAACATTTCCTTAAAGACAATTTGATTATCAATCAAATAAAAAAGAAAAACCAATCTGCATTTCAGTATATTTTGTTATAACCTAGAATAATGTCAAGAAAATATTAAAACATACCAAGATACTAAAAATCTAGCAGTTTCTGTGTCTCCTATTTATATATGAAACCTAAATAAAGTTCGGCAAAATATTTTAAACAGTGTTAAAGTAATAAAGTAATAAAAGGATGTTGTGATATTTTGAGGAACAACAAAAATAGGATTGTAGTCTCATCTTTCTAAAGAGGATCTGCAATTTGGAAGCTATTTCACCCCCTTGATAGAAAGTCTTTAAATATAGGCAAGTCCAGTAAAAGAAAATATTAAGTGGTCATCAAAGGCAATTGTTCATATATATGATGCTTGAACACACAAAGGTGGGGAGTCATAGAGAAGCAGAATCACATTCTCCATACATTTTCAAACAAAGGAGGAAGGGACGTGATTTCTTCTCATGTTCATCCTTCCAGGTGAAGTTACCATGTCCAAGTTCAATTCAGCCATGATCAGACAAGACTTGGAATGAGATTTTTGTTCTAGACACCTCACTTTTAAGCAGATAGATGATAAAGAAACTAAAGGGCTTACTGACTGAAGAACAGATGAAATAGTAATTAAACTTTTTCCAAGACGCCCCTATGAACAGGACAAAAACTATGATACTCTTATCGGTCAGATGTGTCTAAAGATATGTGATAGATCTTTATCAGTAGCTAGTTCCTTATCATAGAAGGTGTTTAAGTATAGTGGGTTATGACAAAATGAGGCAGAGTGTTCTCAATTTCTGGTTAGGGGTTAAATGACTCACCTTCCGGGACCTATGATTGAAAAAAATAGAAGCCAGAATCCCTGACATCAATGAAATTAAAAGTTACTTGGTGATACACAATAAAAGGCATCTTTGAAAAAGTGTTAAGAATACTATGACCATCAGAGTCCAGTTAGAAAGCTGATGGTACCTCAATTTGGGTGAGTTTATTAAGAGACTATTTCTAAAAGTGCGGGCAATCTAAGTGGGTAACAAAATTACCCAGGAGCTTTTTTTCAATAGCAGCGTTGGGAAAGGGGCATCCATTAGTTCTCCTAGACCTAAAGGCAGGAAAAGAGAGATCAGTTACCAGATGAGGGAAACAGAAAACAGTGAGGGCTGGGTTGTGGCTCAGCAGTAGAACGCTCGCCTAGCACATGTGAGGCCCTGGGTTCAATCCTTAGTATCACATAAAAATAAATAAATAAAATAAAGGTCAAAAATAAGAGAGAGAGAATACAGTGAGCTGTGACTATTATCCTTGGAACTGTGAAAGGGAAAAGGGAAATGCAGAATGGCCGGAGAGTATATGGAAGAAGAGTACACGGAGAGACAAGAGGAAAATGTGTAGCACAAATGTTAACAAAACTTCACAAAACTGAAGGCAAACAATGAAAGCTGTAGACTGAGATCAATTCTCTCTCAACAATCTTCCAAGTGATGCAATATACATTTCTACTGGTGAGGAATCACAGGACCTATTGTTTCTCACTATTATTTTAGAGTACCATCTCTTCTACACCGTTAGGCATCATGGCTGTATGTTTCTTTGAACCAGTTCTCAAATGCAACATTTACTCTACTCACAAAGTACATGTCACAGAATCTGAACTCTAAATACAGAACCATCTATACTATCTTAGGTAATTTTCCCATATATCCTTGCTACTCTTTCCTTTATTCAACAGAGGTGCTTAGTTAACTTCTGTCAGGCACTGTGTTAGACACGAGAATATAAAATTCAACAAGTCCCAACTCTGCTTTCATGGAGCTTTTAGCTATCAATCATTAAAATCTATAAATATTTCCTGTTCACTAAGGAATCTCAGAGGTGCTATAAATCAGAGGTTGGCAAACTATGGCTCACAGGTCAATTCTAGGTGCCCTGCTTCTATAAACCATGCTTTATTGAAACAGCCATGACCATTCATTTATGTATCACTGTTTCTGTACCACTGCATTGTTGAATAGCTGCAACAGAACAGTATCACCTGCAAAGCCTGAAATATTTACTTTCTAGCACTGTATCGAAAAAAAAAATCGCCAAACCTTGCTCTAAATAAAATCTAGTTCTTTAAGGATGAGATTTTCAAAGACAGAACATCCCTAGGTGCCCTAGTTACAAACCATATCATGAGGAGAATTGGCTCCCTGCATGGTTCTATCTCTAGTGTTATTTTGTTTTAGTATTTTATTGTTAGAGCAGGTAACAAAGATTCGGCTAATATCTCCTATTAACAGCTTATTCTCTTCCAATGATATCAGTGTTGTCTTATATCTAGACTTGACTAATCAGAGTTCTTCTATATCATAGAAGACCCATTTTTAAGAAAAGATCCTTTTTTATGAATCAAAGCAAACAAATTTTGACAGAGGTGATTTTAGACTATCTTTTAAATTGAACAATAAAATTGATTGTAAAGCACTTAGCCAACACTATAGTGCTATCTAAATGCAAAATCATAGCAGCAATAGAACCTTTCCTTCCCTGGAAATACATGAGTGGATACTTATTCCCCAATCACTTGACCCAGACAGCATTAAGTTTAAACTGAAAGAAAAAGAAAAAGAAAAACCAGCTTTCATTATCTGGTACCAAAAATTCCTAATAAGAAGTAATAGATCTTATGCTTGTTGTGGTTCCTCCAAAAGATATTAAGAGCCTAAGTCTGAGGTGGCTGTGGCTGACCATCAACTTGCCATTCTCAAAACCCTTTTATTCCCCTAACAGGAATCAATGTAGCATGAATAAAATTAAACAGCACTTAGTGCACATTTAGTCGCCTTAGTGCAGCAATAAGGCTTGAGAAAGATCCTGCAAAACCTTGCTTCCTGACAGTTTTCCCATACTACCCTGAAATCACCTGACAAAATATATTCCAAATGCTCAGGAGGTAAGAAATTGAGAAACACTGAGTAGAGAATCAAGAATGGGATGATAATAGGGAAGGAGATTGTGGCATGAGGGAGATACAGTTGACTTGGTAAAAAAAGAGATCTCTTTTAGATATCAGCTGTGTACATTCTGTCCTTGCAAACACCATCCTGTATACCCTCAGGTAATGTCAATTCCTTCTGATATAGGTTCCCTCAGCATTCCATATTCTTTCATATCAGTTAACACAAATAAAACTGGACAACTCCTTACTTAACAATTGTTTAATATCTACATCACTCAGTGGTAAATGAACTCCACTGATTCCATTATAGCTGTTTTGAGCAGAAATCCCTATGGCCATCACATGATGAGTACTGAAAATGTGTTAAGTGATTGTCATAAAGAATCCATGGACAGACGAGCAAGCTAGATCCTTCAAAGTCTGCTGGCACATAAGAAAGCTACTTGTTATTCTGAGATATGCTTGAAAATAATAGCCAATATCTTTCTGTCCTAATATACCATAAGCAGTGTTCTAAGAATCTGAACTAACTGCAAACCAAACCCTTGTCTCCTCTCCATTAATGATCTCCTCTCTGCTCTTTCAACCTCCTCTTCTGAACTGACTTCTACCTTTCAATAGACAATCATGCTCCGGATGTTTCCAGCTTCAAGAAAGAAAAAAGAAAAGAACTCTCTGATACCCCCACCTGACCTAGCTGTTCTTACCAAGGTCACAAGTGACATCACAACCGCCAAGTCATTGTTATTCTCTCTGCATCTTCTGAACCTGATAACTACTCCTTATTCTTGAAACACTTTGCTTCCGACTTTAGTGCCATTATTTCCAATCATCTCCCTACATCTAAAAATGTATCTATTTTTTCCTCAAACCATTCCCACCTCTAGAGTTTATGATTATTCAGCCTTCCAACTGATCTCTCAGCTTTCTTTAGTCCATTCTCCACAATACAGCCATCAATAATGCTTGAAAATGACTTGACTTAATTTAACTGGCTCTGTTAAATAGTGACTCTGACCTTCAGCTTCAAGCACATTTACACAGCAGAATTTAGTGTATACATAAAGCACACATCCTATTAAATAGAGAAAATATTCCCTCTGATCTTATAATATACACTGGACTGCTAACTTCTTGTATATACTAAAACATGCATAAGGTAATACTTTATAAGTTGTTTTGTTTATTACTGGAGACTGAACCTAGGAATGTTTTATCACTAAACCAAATGCCCAGGCCTTTTAATTTTTTTTTTTTTTTAAGACATGGTCTTGCTAAGTTGCTCAGGATGGCCTCAAACTAACAATCCTTTTGTCTCAGCATCCCAAGTCACTGGATTACATGTGTGCACCATCATGCCCATCTAATTTTCTAAGTTTTAACAAGGCCTCTGAAATACAGTCTTTGAAAAGCTGACTCCAAATACTGGTATTCTAACTGTCATTCATGAAAAAAAGAAAAAAGAATCATCAACGTGTGCTTCTAAGCTTCATTCCCAAACTTTACATCTGAATTGTCATATGTAGTTCATTGCCCCACATTGAAAAAGATCTAGATGAAAGTTATCCAAGTTATCCATGGTTTAAATTGTGTTTGATCTAAAACCCTTCTAAGGTAATAATTTTCTCGAATAAAAATAAGTAGTTGATTGACTAGCAACTCACAAATCTCAGCCAACTCTCCCTATAGTCACATGATACCTTATTAATCCCCTGATTTTAAGTGGGAAAAAAGTAATAAAACAAGGCCAAGAATGTGATCAATGTATGTGTAATTAACTTGATACAAATGCTGCTACTGAAAAATATATCCTGTGCACACAGAGTCCACATTACTGGTTTTTGTTTTTTTATTTTTGTTTTCCCACCTCAGGCATATATATATATAATTTTCTATGGTTTCTAGTGGAATTCAAGACCAAAATATGTCTCTGAAACTCCAGACTATGAAGTTATTATTCAAAGCCTTGACTAATTGGGCTCAAGCTACTTCTCCACACACTTCCGCTCTGGACAACTCCAGACACACCAGAACTTAATACTTGGCTTTACTCTATTTCCCCCTTAATTCGTAATTATCCAACTTCTGACCCTATTTCTCAAGTATCTGGTACTTATCCTTCCTTAAATTACCATCACCTCTAGGAATTCTCTCTGTGGCCCTCCATCCCACATCATTTTATGTGATCTTCCTTATAGTATTTCACATAGTATTTCACCCTTTCTTTACCTTGAAAGTTTCTTGTGTTTCCATCTACATATTTATTCATAGCCAACACAAGCCAGTAAGGTCCTTGATGGAAGACACCCCGTCGGTCCCACGTTTGACACGCACAGGACTTTGACAGAGCTCCTCCAGCTCTCCGGAAGATCTGATCAATGAATGATTTGCCAGCCTCACCAACGGCCTCTCCTGCTTCTCTGGGAAGCCTCAGGGACCATTTTGGCGGTCACGCCAGGCCTGCACATGTTCAGAGGATGGTACTTAAACAAGAAATCCACACACCTGTAGGCTGATGTTTCCGGAGATCCAGCACAGATGCAACTTCCAGGTCAATATAAATGCCCTAACCACGTGCTGGGCTTCACCACTGCGAAGGTCCCGCCCCGGGGCACGTGAGAGGCAGGCGCCGCCCAGAGGACAGGAAGGAGCAGCTTCCGGGCAATGAGGCGCCCAGGCAGCTGCGCAGGGCCCGCCCTCCTATCTTGGGCTCCCAGGGGCATGGGTGCTGTTGGACGGCGAGGAAGGTCTGGGGGAAACCCTCATTGCTACAGCCCCACAGAGATCCGGCGGGAATCAGTGCTGCCCGCAGGTGGGCGCTGGAACCCTAAGGTGACAACAGCTGGCCAGCACCCCACCCACTGCTTGGTCTGGGGGAGGGGGGAGTCCCTGAGACCACAAGTCCCAGAAGCCCCTGCGAGCCCCTGGGACGACTGGCCGGGAGCAGGTTGGCTAAGTCCCAGGGCAAACCAGAGAGCCTGGAGAGGGAGCTGAGGCCCAGCGCTAGGAGCACCTGACCTGCCTAAGCGGGGAGGCCCCTTGAGCTTGCTATCCAGGAGGTGAGCCTGAGCCCTTGAAGAAAAGAAAATGCATCCTTGGAGAGACATCTCACGGAAAGATTCCCTTCGAAGCCTCAGTTCTAATGTGGGCAGGGCCATTGGAAGACTGATGAGAACTGTAAAACAATTTTTTTTTTCCAAAAGTGAAACTAAGTTTTTGTTTCTTGGAGGAAAGTGTGCCTATTATAAGATGATGTTTCTCATAATTTTGCCTTTCATGTTATAATTTAATCAATATTCTTAGTCATGTTTTGCTTTACCTCCTTCCAAAATTCCTTTATAGAATGCCAAAGTAGATTCTAAACATCCTGAAAACAGTCTTTGAACTCTTCACTATTACATACAGTGTTTAGTTACTATTGTATAGAAGTCTCAACACATACTTACAGAACAAAACATTGAGTATTTCAAAATAAGAATATGTTGGGCTTATTTTCCTAAATGGAAAAATCTTTATTAGACATCCAATTACATGCAATTGGTCATTGTAAATTTCTTGAAAATATTAAGCATCATTGCTCTAATCATCTGCGCATTTTAAAAAGTCACTGTTTTTAAGTCTATTGTAATTTGTTTAATATAGCATTCTTCATTAATCCTGCAGAGATAAATTTCAGGTAAACAAAATTGACTTATCTTGAATTCCAAATTACTGAACATTAAATTAATGGTTTACTGTATTAGATGTTTTTATTTGAGAAATAAAAACATGTAAAATTGGATATAAAATCCAATCATCATAATTCATCTCCTACAGAGATAATCAAGAGTCAAGTAGGGGAAATGTTACACTTACCATGTATTGCTGCAAATGTGAAATTCGATTTTAACTCCTTCTATTCATTCATGAAATAAATTGAATTGAAATCCTGTTCTGTGGCAGGCACTGGGTGAGGCATGATATTGCCTTATACAAATGCAAAGTCTGGCAATTAAAACAAATGAGTAAAAAAATATTGAAATATATTGCAATCACTGAAATCCCGTGTGAAAACTGCAGATTCAATTTCAACAAACTCTTATTCTTTCTCCTCAAGACTTAGCTAGGTATCTACTAAGCTAAGTAAAAATAACAGTTTTGTTTGTGCTTCTAAAGATGAAGTGGTATTGTAGTTTAGATCAGAATGTTCCCCAAAGGTTCACCTGTTGAAGGATTGGTCCCAGTTTGTGGTGCTATGGGGAGGTGGTGGAAATTTTAGGAGACTGGGCCTAGTTGGAACAAGTGGGTCATTGGAGGCATAGTTTTGGAGACACATTTTGTCCATGGACCTTCAATCTGTCTATCTTCCTCTTTGCTTCCAGTCATCTCTCTGCCATGATGTTCTGCCTCACCCAGGGTCCAAAGTAATGGGGACCAATTGGCCATGGAGTAAAACCTTTGAAACTGTGAACGAAAATAAGGCTTTTCTCCTTTATGTTGATTTTCTCAGATTGTCACAGTGAACAAAGGTAGATTAATACAAGTTGTTATGGATTTTACAAAAATATACAGTAGAAAATAACTGAAGAAAAATTTTAAAGTTTTTGCTTCACTCATTCCTAGTAAAATAAATAAGTAATCAATGTATGTTGAGTAAATAAATAGATTTCAAATATCTTAACATTAAATTTTGTCCTTTCACAAACTACTTTTCTAAAAAAGCTGTCGTTCATCTGTCTGAGATATGGCACAAATCACCTTTCAAAAGGAATTTATTAAGAACAGAGGAAGGTGAAAATGTATACAAAGGTACATTTAACAGCTTTTCCACTACCTGACGTTCATCACATTTAAATGCAGAAAATTTGAATGGGGCTTGCATAGGTTTGCAGAATACAATTCTTAGAAAATTATACTTCTCCAGTGTAACTAACAGTTTCAGGAAAATAGGTTCATTAAGTGACAGTCTGTAATAAGTAGAGAAAATTTAATGATAGTATGTATGAATTTTCAGAGTCCATAAAAAGGCAAAAAAGAAAATAATTTACCCCTGTGCAAAATATAAAAGTTACAAAAGTGAATAGTAATTTATTATTAGCCAGCTTAATGTAAACCAAAAATAAGTAAATTGACAAAATGAGTTAAAAATGTAATCAAGAAAAAAACCAATTCTAAGATGGTTAATATAATTATGAATACCAGAAAAAATGTCAAATTGGGGTATGAATTTTTTAGAGTTTAAAAATAACTTGTAAAAAAACAATTTACATTATTTTATAATACAAAATCATGAAAATAGTAGCCGGATATTCTGTGAAAAACCAAGATGTATCATCAGTAATTCTAGGCTCACACAGGAGAAAATTACTGACTCTTTGTTCAATTCACAAAATATTTATTATGTTAGGTACTACACATAAATAATAAAGCCCCTGACCTCAGTGATCCAATAGCTTAGAAAGAAAGCCAAATTTCACCATCAGATGTCAGAATAAAAACTAGAAAAAACTGAATGCACTTACTATGTCAGGTTATCATGTACTGTTTAATCCTCACAAAATACATAAGGGGCAAGTACTATTTTAATCTTTATTTGACATTGAGAAACCTAGTCAAATCTATTCATCCAATGACACTAAACCTGTTAATGTTGAGCTAGGACTTCCACCCTACATTGCCTTTCCTCCAAAGTGCCCAAACTTCACTCCTTCACTCTAGCATCCAGGAAGCCAGCTGTTTCTTTACCTGTTGCCCTTTAATTCAGTGCCACAAGCTCTCTATTTAGGGTATTTTATTCACTAATGTCTTAACATCTTTGATGAAATCTGAGATACCTAGCTCTACAATTCTTCCTCCTGATACATTTTGCCCCTCCTTTTACTTCCTATTCACATTAGCCATCGCTATTTTATTGGCCATATTTTCTTCAAATTGCTCTTCAACAAATTATAAAGTCATTAGAATTAACATTATTCCACAGAATATTGAATATCATCAATAATTCAATTACTGTTAACAAAAATTTAATTTATACTGTCATTTATCTGATGGTTAACATATTACAGATTACACTTTTGCAAATTTTTCTTATGTTGTCAATATTACTAGTATCTTTGCTTTAAAAAGAGCAAAATCCATAAAAGTTTTCAAGTGTTTAATAAAATGTAGGAAGAGAACATGAAGTGTATGTTTTAATGTTCTTAATTTTTAAGCTTAATACTTAGAACTGTTGAATAGTGGAAAGATTTAGAAGATGACTAAAGTCAGGCACAGTGACACATGCATATAGTTCCAGCCTCTTGGGAGACTAAGGCTGAAGGACTGTGCATTTGCAATCATCCTGGGTAACTTAGCAAGACTCTGTCTCAAAAAACAAACAAAAACGTCAAGAAAAACAAAAAATAAAGCAAAACCCAATATGATAGGGAGCTTTTGCAACTAAAAATTACATCTATCTTTTACATTTCTTTTTAATATTTCTAAAATCATATTCATGCAACAAAGAATTAAAGAATTCTTCACTTTAAGAATATACTTTTGGTTTCTATGGTATCTATATTATAAAAATTATAATTATCTGTACTTTTAAAATATAAGAGTAATAAAATTTTTAAAAAATTCTTTACAAATATAAGTATTCAGATAAACTAATGTTGAATTTTGGAATATTTTTTATATTATATGATATAATAAATGCTCACAAAAAAGACAAGGCAAAAGACATGCTGTGAAAAAAATATGTACTTGTAAATCATCTAATTTAAGTGAAAGAAACATAAGAACAGGATAGAAATATCAAGACATATTCAAAACCAAATGCTGGTAAGATCAATATTAAAAGAAATGCAAAGAAAGTTGATTTAATGATAAAAAACTTGAAGTGCCAGTATTTTTGGTACCATTGAATGATGGCAGTATTAATCAGTATAAAGCACTCAGTGTGAAATATTTATTTTAAAAGGAGCATTATGATTATTTAGGGAAAAATAAAAATTCAACAATCATATTAAGGGGAGAAAAAAAGCAGAGTACTGGCAAATATATCAGTGGAAAAGTATGGTCCTAACGGGGTAGATGTAGCATTCTAGAGATGATTAGGATATGTAAACTGTCTAAAATGGTTACAAAGGTTGTTATTAGAACTACCAATGAGCATCGAAAACCCCAACCCTTATATTCTTTCATCTAGCAACATATCTGTTTTATCTTCTATTGAGATGATTTTATCTTTTTTTAAACAATAAAGGAGCTTATAGTGTAATAATTATGAGCATGGGTTCTGACTAGACTCTCATTTTTGTATCATACTAGCAAATGAGCCAAGATAAATTGCTTGGCTTTTATAAGTTTAATTTTCTAATGTGTAAAAAGGAACTAAGATAATTGTACTTGTATTAAATGATATAATTTGCACATAACTCCTTATTGACTGGCAAATACTATTTTAAATAAATATTAGCAATTATTATTGCTTGAGTTCCTTTCTCCCTTGGATAGTGGTAATTTTTAGCAACCCCAAGTATAAATAGATTATAATACATGTTGCTATGATTTCTCTGTCCCTAGCAAATAAGCATGGGCAACTATTTTGCATAACAAAACCCTCAATTCCATTTATCTTCAGTAAGATGAATTTATGAGTGAATGTGGGTTTTGCAAAGGATTACAACTTCTCCCATATACGTTTTCTAATGCTTTCCCTATGCATTGTATCCCCAAATCACATTAAAAACCACTTCCTTTGAACACAACTGTTTCCAATTAAAATTTATTATAGAAAGATACAGTATAGACAGAAAAGATATCTTAAGCATCCAAAATAAACATCTCACTCCATTGTGTCCTCAAAACATAAATTTTAAAGAGCAGTTTAAGACAATTTAAAATACAATTTTTAATCAAAGAAAAGTTTGTTTAACTGTGTGTGTGTGTGTGTGTGTATGTATATATGTATATGTGTGTGTGTGTGTGTATCATATGCAAAATCCAGAGGGAAGAAAAAGAATTCACATAGTTGTGTTTTACACATTGTTTTCTGCTTCATCTTTTGTTTGTTATTATTTAGGAACAAGCATCATCCAAAATACTAGTTAAACTCTAAACCTGGTAGGTGAAGACAAAAACAAGTAATGGTATCTATTGTTTATTGATGCCTTATTTTTTGCTGAGGATTTTATAATCTTCATCTCCTATAAACCTCAAAACTTTATGAAGTAAATATTCCTTGCTTAGCATATATGAAGCTCTGTGTTCAATTCTCAGCAATACAGAAAATTGAAAAAGCATTCTTATTTTATTTTCCCTACATTAACAAATCATGCCCAAAGTCACCCAGCTATTTAAAATAGCAAATTGAGCTTTTACTATGTTTCTGACACCTTTATATCTTGTCTAGTCACTTTCTGGCCTCAATTTTATTTCCTCCAATTGAAGCAAGATCCCTTCACCCCTACTACCACAAGCACTGAAATTACATGATTATCTTCTGGTTCCAAGACTTAAATCAGGCCCAACTTTCTGATGATACCTCTTTCAGGGCTAGGTGAAACACAAGTGTATATCTTGGCAAAATTAACTGCACCCTAAAACTATATGTCAATGTATTCTAGTTAGCCAGCTTCCAGTTATATGTAAAAAAATTATTAATTTTTTCTCAGTGGAAAAAGTTTCCTTTACAAATGGCAACAGGCATTTTCTTCTGCATTTACATTATATGAAGTAAAAAATACACGTTGTTCTTCATGCTAACATGGAGCTAAACACACGCCGTTTCTATTTTCACTATTAAAAAGGTTGTGATATCCTGGAAAAGATATTGGATTTAGAGTTAGAGTACCTGGGATTTAATCTGTATTCTGCCATTTATTGCACTGTAACCCTGAGAAAATCACTTTACCTCTCTGTAAAATTTAAAAAAAAGATTTGGGCAAAATAACTTTGAGAATTCCTCACTGTCCTGAAATTCTAATTATACCCTAGACTAATTTTTGACTGTATCCAACATTGTCTCTTGATGCTTCTCTGTAACCTATACATTTCCTGCCTTTTGTCTGTGAAAGGCCAATGTTCGTCATGGGAGATTAAAATGCACACACAGATAGCAGTGACAAAGATGAAGCACCTTATTGCTAGCTGGTGTTAGCTTATATAGAAAGTGAGAGTCAGTTATCTTAAACCAGGAGCTCCTAGGGTCAATCATAGTAAAGGTCAGGTCATCACCTACAGTGCACACATGTCCACCCTACATAAGATTCATGGGGATCACGAACTGTTCACGAGTGCGGAAGACGGGAGGGCCAATTAGAAAATTTTCAAAATAACTTGTTATCCGCCCACTGGCAATTTGCCTACCACCATGTTGTATTAGGGGCTCCTTACCCGAAAGGCCCGGGGAGTTCTCAGGGAGTCTCCCAACAGTTTGTTGTTTGTTTTTGGTCTTAAAGCATGACATATATGGCCATTCTATAATGTGGATTATATGTGGGATTTAAATGCATTTTTTAATCCATCTTTAAGAAAATTGGTATGTCAAAAAGCAGGCTGTCTTGGTTACTTCTAGTGTTATATGAAAATATTGTACCACAAGGGCTTTGGATAAAACTGAGAACCCTCTATTCATTTCTTGGTAGCCTAGGTTGGATACCTATGTGGAGCCCTTCAAAATACTAAGCAAACAATGAAGAAATTTCCGCTAAAGAGCTCAAGAGTTTCTCTGGGAACACAGATGAGTTAACATTTTTTGCAGTGCAGCTTGTGTTCTGATGAGGGCCAATATTGGGTGCCATAGAAAACATGGGAGACAATACCAGACTCAGTTATGGAGAAATAGTTAGAAGTGGGTTGATGTTGATGTTGTTTGGTTTTTTTTTTTTTTTTTTGTTTTTTTGTTTGGTTTAAGAGGAAATGCTAATGTTGGATTCTGATAAGACAAATGAATATAAGTCTAAAGAGGTGTTTGCAAAAGTGCTCAGTCAAATCCCAGGCTTAAAAGATCCTGGTTTTGGGCTGGGGATGTGGCTCAATCGGTAATGTGCTTGCCTGGCATGCATGGGGTGCTGGGTTTGATCCTCAGCACCACATAAAAATAAAATAAAGATGTTGTGTCCACCAAAATATTAAAAAAAATTCTCTCTCTCTTCTCTCTATCTTTAAAAAAAAACCCTAGTATACCTGGATGTGCATCAAAGTGTATCTCTTGGTAAATTTAAATTGTTCTGTCTTTGAGAAAGAAATATGTTTTCCAATTCCTGCCCCTCAGATGTGTTATCAAAATAAAGTGATCTGTGCTGGTAGATTAATGATATCTGAATCTTCATTTTCTTACCTAGTATTCAACTCCCTGCTGGAAATATTATCTTCAATTATTTATTGTGAAAGGATTTGGGGGCCTTGTAAACTCATCAAAAATTATAGTATTCGTATTCATTCTAATTCTTATGCATCCTTTCTTGTTACTCTCCATAAGTTGAAAATCAGTAGCTTTTGTTCATGAATAATAATTCATTTTAAGAGTTAAAACTGTCTGATTCTGTATCTTGAAATAACTAAAGCTCTTTGTCCTCACTGATTTTAGTATTTGATTATCTTTTAGAAATGTTACTCTATAGAGGACTGCTTTGTAGAGTATCTAATGCCTCCACTAGATAAACAAATTTTCAAGTCCCAGCAGGAGGTGAGTGTTTGCCTTTGTGGTAGCTCATCAGAAGCTATTGTCTTCATCCTTTTTTCTTGCTTCTCCTTGCAATTCTGTCCTCAACCAAATCCCTTCCTTTTGTTTTTTGATTTGATAGGGCATGTTACTGCAACAGATGCAGCAACAATGTGAAAATGTATTTGCACAAACTAAAACTTCATTAATAAATTTTTCCTGACCTAACACTTCACAAAATTGCCATGTCTCCAAATATTATTAAATGAAGTCTCCGAGATCCATGGCGATCTTCACCAGTTTTGCATGGGCTCTGCTCCCTGCCCTACAGCTTTGCTTCAGCATCTCTGTAGATGAAAGGAATACAAAACAGGAAAATGTTAACTGAATTATTTAAGCACGTGTCTTAGAATTAAGAAGGAGTAAGAATATACAGGAAGCAAAGTTTTTAATCAAATCTGTGGAAATATTAGTACATGAATGTGTTGCTCCATATAGGCATTCTCTTTTAAAAATAATTACCATTTAAAAATTTTTATGAAACAAATGTAGTTATTCCTCCTAGAAGGTTAAGAAAATCACTCACAGTTTGTATAAAAAAAAAAAAAAAAGAAGAAATCGCAGTGGAGGTTGAAAAAGCTGGTGATATTAAAGACTCATTTATTATTTTATTGATTGTATTAATTCTTGTCTCAATATGTTTAGAACTTAAGTGACAAGACAGAAATGGTCTATTGGAACAGCAAAACCCTTCTTAAAATTTAATCTTACTTGAAGCTTGAGGCACACATATATTCTATCCAATTAACTATTCATTCCTCTACATGAGAAATTTAAGAGTTACAAAAGTCCTTCAGCCTTATACTAAATGGCTCAGCCCTGTGGTTAAAACTGAAAATTTTAGAATCAGATGATTTCCACTCAGATGCAAGTTTTGCCCCTCACTGACTGTGTCACCTTGGAAAAGTGACTTAACCTCTGCATATCTCTGTTCACATGTCTATAAAATGAAGATTATAACAGGATTTTTGCAAAAATCAAATGAAAATATTCTCCTAAAGCACTAGCATCATATTTAGCATGTAGAAATATCAAATATGTCAATTAACATTAAAAGATAATTAGGAAACATTAATTTTCTTGCTATGCTCAAGACTTCCAGCCAAATGACTGTGGTGTTTGTACATTCAAATTATCAGCAATGTGAGAGGGTGAATATTGTGTGTGTATATTAGAGAAGAAAGTTGATAGATTCATTTCTACTTTTAGACCATAAATGACTCTATAGTCAACTTTTTTTTCTGAGAAACACAATGTCATGGTTTTTGTTTATTATGTTCACAAGCAAAAGCTTAGGTTAGAATTCCGATTTGATTGTTTCTAAATTTAGAATAGAACAACAGAAAAGAAAATTAGGTATAAATGTTCCATACTTCAAAATTTATTGCCAGAAGCATATTACAAATGAATGTAAAAATTGTTATATTAAAAATTCATAACACATTAAAGTTTTATATTGCCTAACTAGCTAATTAATTTACTGAGTCAATCTAAAAATATAAAAATTATTAAATATGAAATATGATCAGTCATTTATTTTTATTATTGAATTTGATGTTATAATTTTCTCATTTGTTTTGAGCTATACATTAAGACAAAAATAGTCAAAGAAAAATGTTTCTATTAAAATAAGCCTAATTTTTAGAGTTGTGCCTTTCATATTTTAGATAGTTTGCAAATATCTACTATACAACACTGAAATATATAATGAGTTTTATATATAAAATATATAAATGAATTTCCATCTAAATAGAGTAGACTGAAGAACAAAGTAAAAAATATAGTCAGATGAAATGAGATGAGAGTCTGTTTGGGGAACTTTTAAAACTGGACCCATATTAATACCTGCTTTGTCAAGAGCTTTGAATTTTTAATTATATTTCTAATTTTGCTGCATGAAGCATGCCTATCTTAGCTTTTAAACAATCAGCTATATGACCTTCTCCTCATTCCATGTTGCCTCATCCATAAAAGATGACGATAATACTGCCCTATACTGTTGAAAAACCCTTGAATACCTGATGGGGCTTATCAAAAAATAAAGCATAATAGATGCTATCTTTGGCCCCCCGAATAAAAATATTAGAGTCTGGACCTGGGGTGCTACTTTTAAAGAAGCCCTTATAACGTTATTATGCTACTAACCATTGAAAGTCACTGGTCCCCAGGATCCCCATTAATGACTGAAGGAAGTGAGCTGCTGGTTAGCATCTATCAATGTGACTGGAGCCAAGATATTCTTTCCTCTGGGAACAATCAAATAATTTTCTAAAAATGAAAAACCAAAGTAATTTTTAAACCTAGTTATATGAAAATAAAAATATGGCATAATAAATTGTTATTTAATGTCTCCAGAATTGAGTAAAGAGGAATGAAAAGTAATATTTTCTTTTATGATTAATATACCACATACTCAAATATCTACAGTTATCCCTTAGAATCAAGGCTTCTCAATACCACACATCCATAACTTTGCTACTATCTGTCTATTTTTATTTTTCAAAACCATGCAGAGCACCAACTATGTGGCCAGGTATTATTAGAAGCACTGTACACATTTTACTAAATTTAATAATCATGCAGATATGCTACTTGTTTAATATTCTATGAGTTTGCTTCCTGGCATGAGTTCATACTGGCTTATCAAAAGAATTGATAGGAAATGTAGTTTCTTCACACACAGCATTCTCTCTTCGAAATTGGAATGTGAGCAAAAGAGTGCAATTCTGTTTGAATTGATTCTATTTGGCTATTTGTCTGCCTTTTAGAGTAAAATTGAAAAGTCTCATACAAAATTTATGCATTATATGTAGAAAAGGAAGCCAAGAACATAAGGAAAAAATAATTCAGGAAGTATTCATTTCAGAATGTAGTTTCTAACGGAATTTTTTTTAAAGAAGCTGAGACAATTTAATGTTCCTGAATTTTGATAATAGATGATTTGAATAATGCCTCTATCCAGATGTTTTTGAAATTTTTTTCTTTGCAGAATACATTATTAGCATGGGCTCAGCTCCAAGAAAGGTGAGAGTATCATCTCCACTCCATGCAGCAAAGGCCTTGAACAGTCATCAAAAGCACTGCACACTTTGCAGAGTCTGACTACTATTGAGCAAAGCACGTAAAGAAAACCTTGAGTGAAAACAAAAAACAAAAAACTACATTAAAGTTTTGAACTAAGTCATATGATTTTGCCATTGGTGGGTGTTTTCTGATTCCTCATAATAGGAGTATATGTGACTTTTCAGAACTTCAGTACATGTGTCAGTTATCAGATACGTTAGGTAATAACATCTAGTAATGTTAAAGTATATGTGACACTAAACTGAAGTCTGAAACACAGCCCCCCTCCCACATTTTTGACAGTTCCACAGCCTCAGAAGTATATTGACTCTTTTGATCCTCACTTTATAATTAATATGCTTTGTTCATTGATTCAAAAGTTGGTATTAAGCTTAATATATGGCACAGTGTAGACACAGTAGGTACAAAAGAGAAGGAGGAAGAGGAGGACGACAATGATGTCAACAGAGTTGAACCCTCAATATCTCAAACTTCCTAGACTTTGTTTTATCTAAAGGAAAATCCCAATCAAGTTCGAGGCAGATGGTATCAAATTCTAGTCCCTGTTGCTTTTATTCCTAACACCAGTGTGATGTATAACCATGTCCTATATTTTCATATTTCATATCTGTGTGCAAAGAAATGTATTGCTTTTATTCAATGCCTCTTATTTTGAGAGGAAGGAGGAATGTTAATCAAAAGCATTCAATACTTATTTGCAGTCTCTGAAAACTAACAAATTGATGAACTATATCTGATGATAGTTCTTGGGAGTTTTATGTGTAATTAATATAATAACCAAACGTTTTAGCTATTTATGGCATATAAATATAAATATTTATTATTTATATTATCAATCTATTGCTTAATCTGATTTTTCATCAACAAAAATATGCTATTTTTCAATTGATAAGAATTAAAGATTAGTTACAGCAACTTGGACTTTTAACCAAATTTTGGAAACAATTATGCTTAAAAGATGGAGGGAATACTTTCCCTGACTTCAGCAGTTCATTGGCAACATAAAGTTCTGAATGCTCAGAGGCAAGTCAGTCTGAGAGCAAGTTCTCAGGTTCAAAGTAAAGGTCAGAAGCTTGGAGGTTCAATAGCCAAAAGTAGGAGCAAGGCACAACAAGGAGAGCCAGAAGAAGCTATAAAAGAGAAAAACAACAGAGAGGCTCAGAATGGATGTTGGACTGTGGTCCATAATCATCCAATAATTCAGTCTTTTCTTTTTTCTTTTTTCTTTTCTGGTGCCAGGAATAAACTCAGAAAAACTTAACCACTGAGCAACCTCCCTAACCATTTTTTTTTTTCTTCCTTGTGACAGGGTCTTGCTAAGTTACTTAGAGCCTTGTTAAATTACTGAGGCTGGCTTTGAATTTGTTATCCTTCTCCCTCTGCCTTCCAAACTTCTGGGATTATAGATGTGCCTCAATGTACCTGGCACAGGTCTATTCTTCATTGGATATTAGAAAGGAATATTGTGTTGTCTGAAAGGTAAAGCATCGAGATGAACAATTTGGGGTCATAGCTTTATGACAAGAGAGTAAAAACAGGTCCTGTTATTAAAGGTCATGATATCATGGTAACAACATGATATTAATAATAAAGATAGGGTTGGCACATGCCTGTAATCCCAGTGGCTCAGGGGATTGAGGCAGGAGGATTGCAAGTTTGAAGACAGCCTCCGAAACTTACAAAGACCCTGTCTAAAAATAAATAAATAAATAGGTAGATAAAAAGGGGGTTGTGGGTGGTACTGAGAATGTAGCACTCCTAGGTTCAATCCCTAAATGATAACAACAATAATAATAAGAATAATCTTTTAAAATTTATATAATCATTTGCTTTCAGCTTCACAATGCTAAAAAATCATCAATTTTTATTTTCATGTATTTATTTGTTCTAATTTGTTATACATGACAGCAGAATGCATTTCAATTCAGAGTATACATACAGAGCACTATTTATCATGTCTCTGATTATACACAAAGAAGAGTCATACCATTCATGTCTTCATACATGTACTTAGGGTAATGCTGTCCATCTCATTCCACCATCTTTCCTACCCCCATGTTCCCTCCCTTTCCCTTCCTCCCCTTTGCCCAATCCAAAGTTCCTTCATTTCTCCCAGGGTTTCTGAATGTACAGGGCAGCAATCCCTGGTGAGCAAACTCCTAGGGGGGCGTTGTGTAACAGGTACCCTACTTCCCACAGTTGAAATATTTTGCAGCTTTTCCCAGGAACTATTGAGATAACCAATGCATGTTTGGCCAGATCTCATATCAAACTATAAGCAAAACATCTTGCATTGTGACCTAATGTAACCTGCTTAGTAATGTAATAAACAATTAAGTACTACTGATGCCTGTGACTGAATGTAAACTATTGGTATAAATAAAATTGGCGGCTTAGAAAAGCAGCCATTTTGCCATGTAGCCTTTCTGCCTCTGCACGTTTCTTCTGTCTCTCCTTGATTTCTTTGCACCCATCTGCCTCCAATTATGGTCCAGCATCCACATATTAGAAAACATTTGAGCTTTGGTTTCTTGGGATTGGCTTACTTTACTTAGCATGATATTCTCCAGGTTCATCCATTTACCTGAAAATGCCATGACTTTATTCTCTTTTAATGCCGAGTAATGTTCCATAGTATATATATATACAATGGAACATTACTCATTCATCTACTGAAGGGCATCTAGGTTGATTCCACAATTTAGCCAATGTGAATTGTGCTGCATTAAACACTGATGTAGCTGCATCACTGTAGTATGCTGTTTTTAAGTCCTTTAGGTATAAATGGAAGAGTGGGAATAGCTGGGTCAAATGGTGGTTCCACTCCAAGCTTTCCAAGGAATCTCCATACTGCATTCCAGATTTGTTGCACAAATTTGCAATTCCATCAGCAATGTATGGGTGTGCCTTTTCCTCTACACCCTCACTATTATTGTTTGTATTCTTAATAGCTGCTATTCTGACTGGAGTGAGATGAAATCTTAAAAGTAGTTTTGATTTGCATTTCTCTAATTACTAGAGATACATAAATTTTTTTCATATATTTCTTTTTTTTTTAAGAAGTGAAGGCTTGCATCTTTATTTATTTTTTTATTTTTTTAAGAGAGAGTGAGAGAGGAGAGAGTGAGAGAGAGAGAGAATTTTTAATATTTATTTTTTAGTTCTCTGCGGACACAACATCTTTGTTGGTATGTGGTGCTGAGGATCGAACCCGGGCGACACGCATGCCAGGCGAGCGCGCTACCACTTGAGCCACATCCCCAGCCCCATATATTTCTTGATTTAATATATATATTATCTTCTGAGAAGTGTCTGTTCAGTTCTTTAGACCATTTATTTATTGGGTTATTTGGGGGGGTTTTGGTGTCAATTTTTTTTTTAGTTCTTTATGTATCCTCCAGATTAGTGCTCTTTCTGATATGCTTGTGGTAAAAATTTGCTCCCATTCTGTAGGCTCTCTCTTCACCTCACTGATTGTTTCTTTTGCTGAGAAGAAGCTTTTCAATTTTAATCCATCCCATTTATTGAATCTTGATTTTATTTCTTGCACTAGAGAAATCTTGTTAAGGAAATCAGGGCCTAAAACAACATAATGATGATTTTGGCCTTCTTTTTCCTGTATTAGGCTTCAGGGCCTTTGGTCTAATTGCTAGGTTCTTGATCCACTTTGAGTTGAGTTTTGTGTATGATGAGAGATAGGGGCTTAATTTCATTTTGCTACATATGGACTTCCAGTTTTCCCAGCACCATTTGTTGAAGTTATCTTTTCTCCAATATATGTTTTTGACAACTTTGGCTAGTATGAGATAACTGAATTTATGTGGATTTGTCTCTGTGTCCTCTATTCTGTACCATGGGTCTACGAGTCTATTTTGGTGCCAATACCATGCCATTTTTGTTACTATTGCTCTGTAGTATAGTATAAGTACTGGTATAGTGATGCCATGTATTTCACTCTTCTTGCTAAGAATTGCTTTAGCTATTCTGGATTTCTTGTTTTTCCAGATGAATTTCATGATTGATTTTTCTATTTCTATGAGGGATAATGTTGGAATTTTGATTGGAATTTCATTAAATCTGTATAGTGCTTTTGGTTGTATGGTCATTTTGACAATATTAATTCTACTTATCTAAGAATAAGGGATACCTTTCCATCTTCTGAGGTCTTCTTTAATTTCTTTCTTTAGCGTTCTGTAGTTTTCATTGTAGAGGTATTTCATCTCTTTTGTTAAATTGATTCCCAAGTATTTTATTTTATTTTTGAGGCATTATATTGTTGTAGTTTTTCTAGTTTTTCTTTCAGAGGATTTGTCACTGATGTAAAGAAATGCCTTTGATTTATGGGTGTTGATATTATATTCTGCAACTTGCTGAATTTATTTATTAGCTCTAGAAGTTTTCTGGTGGAATTTTTTGAATTCTCTAGGTTTAGAATCATGTCGTTTACAAATAGTGATAGTCTGAGTTTTTATTTTCCTATCCGTGTCACTTTAATTTCTTTAATCTAATTGGCTGATGTTTCAAGAACTATGTTAAATAGAAGTGGTGAAAGAGCACATCCCTGTCTTGTTCCAGTTTTTAGAGGGAATGCTTTCAAATTTTCTTTATTTTGAATGATGTTGGCCTGGGGCTTAGCATAGATTTCTTTTAAAATGTTGAGATATGGTCCTATTATCCCTAGTTTTTCTAGGGTTTTGAACATGAAGGGGTGCTGTATTTTGTTGAAAGCTTTTTCTGCATCTATTGAGATGATCATATGATTGTTAGTTTTAAGTTTATTGATGTGATGAATTACATTTATGGATTTCTGCATATTGAACCAATGCATCCTTAGGATGAACCCCAGTTGATCATGATGCACTATCTTTAAAATATGTTTTGTATTTGATTTGGCATAATTTTATTGAGGATTTTTGCATATATGTTCATTAGAGATATTGGTCTGAAGTTTTCTTTCTTTGATGTGTCTTTGTCTGGTTTTGGAATCAGGGTGATATTAGCCTGTTTCCTCTTTTTCTATTTCATGGAATAATTTGAGGAATACTGGTATTAATTCTTTTTTGAAGGTGTTGTAGAACTCAACTGTGTATCCATCTGGTGCTGGGCATTTCTTGGTTGGTAGGATTCTGATAGTGTTTTCTATTTCTTTGCTTGAAATTGATCTGTTTGACTTGTGTATATCATCCTGATTCAGTTTGGGCAAATCATATGACCCTAGATATTTGTCAATGCCTTTAATATTTTCTATTTTATTGGAATACAACTTTTCAAAATAATTTCTAATTATCTTCTGTATTTCTGTAGTGTCTGCCATGATATTTCCTTTTTCATCAAAGATTTTATTAATTTAATTTTTCTTTCTCCTTCTCTTCATTTGCATGGCTAAATGTTTATCAATTTTATTCATTTTTTCAAAGAACCAACTTTTTGTTTTGTCAATTTTTTCAATTGTTTCCTTTGTATTAATTTCATCGATTTCAGCTCTGATTTAGATTATTTTCTTTCATCTTCTGCCTTTGGTGTTGATTTGTTCTTCTTTTTCTAGGGCTTTGAGATGTAATGTTAGGTCATTTATTTGTTGACTTTTTCTTCTTTTAAGGAATGAACTCCATGCAATGAACTTTCCTCTTAATACTGCCTTCATAGTGTCCCAGAAATTTTGATATATTGTATCAGTATTCTTATTTACCTCTAAGAATTTTTTAACCTCCTCTTTGATGTCTTCTGCAATCCATTGTTAACTCAATATCATATTATTTAGCCTCCAGGTTTTGGAGTAGCTTCTATTTTTTATCTTATCATTGATTTCTAATTTCATTCCATTATGATCTGGATAGAATGCAGGGTAGAATCTCTATTTTTCTGTATTTTCTAAGAGTTGCTTTGTGGCCTAATATATGCTCTATTTTAGGGAAGGATCCCTGTGCTGCTGAGAAGAAAGTGAATTTCCTCGTTGATGGATGAAATATTCAATATATGTCTGTTATCTATAAGTTATTGATTGTATTATTGAGTTCTATAGTTTCTTTGTTTAGCTTTTGTTTGGGAGATTTATCCAGTGGTAAAAGATATGTAGTAAAGTCACCCAGAATTATTGTATTGTGGTCTATTTGACTCTTGAAATTGAGAAGAGTTTGTTTGATGAACATAGATGCTCCATTGTTTGGGACATATATATTTATAATTATTATGTCTTGTTGATGTACAATTCCCTTAAGCAGTATGTAATATCCTTCTTTATCCCTTTTGATTAACTTTGGTTTGAAGTCTACTGTATTTGATATGAGGATGGAAACCCCTGCTTGTTTCCAGAGTCCATGTAAGTGGTATGTTTTTTCCAAACCTTTCACCTTCAGTCTGTGGATGTCTTTTCCTATGAAACATGTCTCTTGGAGGCAGCATATTGTTGGGTCTTTTTTAAAGATTCAATCTTCCAGTCTATTTCATTTGATAGGTGAGTTTAGGCCATTAACATTCAGGGTTATTATTGAGACATGATTTGTATTCCTGGTCATTTTTGTTTCTTTTTGGTATTTAAGTTGACTTAGTTTCTCCTTTGATTGTTTTTTTTCTTTAGTGTAATACATCCCTTTGCTGATTTTCATTGTTGTTTTTCATTTCCTTCTCATGGAATTTTTTTTTAAGTATTTTCATTTTATTTTTTTTCAATATTTATTTTTCAGTTCTCGGCGGACACAACATCTTTGTATGTGGTGCTGAGGATCGAACCCAGGCTGCACGCATGCCAGGCGAGAGCGCTACCGCTTGAGCCACATCCCCAGCCCCTCATGGAATATTTTGCAGAGGATGTTTTATAGTGCCAGCTTACTAATTGCAAATTCTTTTAACTTTTGTTTCTGATGGAAGGTTTTTATTTCATCATCAAATTTAAATCTTAATTTTGCTGGATATGAGATTCTTGTTTGGCATCCATTTTCTTTCAGAGCTTGGTATATGTTATTCCAGGATCTTCTACGTTTCAGGGTCTCAGTTGAGAAATCTGCAGATTTCCTACTTGGTCTCTCCCATATGTAAACTGATTCCTTTCTCTTGTGGCTTTAAAAATTCTCTCCTTATTCTGTATGATAGGCATTTTCATTATAATGTGTGTTGGTGTAGATCTATTGTGATTTTGTACATTTGGTGTTTATAAGCCTCTTGTGTTTGATTTTCCAATTCATTTTTCATGTTTGGAAAATTTTCTGATGTTATTTCATTGAATAGATTGTTCATTCCTTTGATTTGGAACTCTATGCCTTCCTCTATACCAATAATTCTTAAATTTGCTCTTTTATGTTATCTTATAATTCTTGAATGTTCTGCTCATGTTTTCTTATCATTTTCACTGTGTGCTCAACTTTATTTTCAAGATTATATATTTTGTCTTCATTTTCTGAAGTTCTGTCTTCCAAGTGATCTAATCTTTTCGTGGTGCTTTCAATTGAGTTTTTAATTTGGTTTATTGTTTCCTTTATTTTAAGGATTTCTGTTTGGTAATTTTTTAGAAGCTCTATCTCCTTATTGAATTAATCTTCAGCTTCCTGTATTTGCTTATGTAGCTCTTTATCAAAATGATCTTTTGCTGCCTGTATTTACTCTCTTATATCATCCTTTAATTCACAGAACATTCTAAGTATGTACATTCTGAAATCCTTCTCTGTAATTTCTTCTATTGTGCTGGCCATGGATTCTAATAATGTAGCATCTTGGTTGGTTTGGGGCACTTTCTTCCCTTGTTTTTTCATGTTGTTTATGAGTCTTCCTTTCTAGCACTGTGTACCCAAGGTGTTACAGTTTTTACCCTATACACTTATAGTATCCCTGCAGGGTTCCAATACTTCTCCTTTAAGGGAGAGAACAATATTAAGAGATCCCAATACAAACAATATGCAGCATTAAATCAAATAGTTGCTATTAAGACATTTATTCCTTTTTTTACAATATACAGAAATGGTGAGTTCAATTATCTACAATATAAACAGTAGGTTTGAAAAAGAGCCTACAGTTTCTGATGGTGGACAAAGAACTGGAGTTGCGGTGTAGGATGAAATGTTAAGGTGGTAGGAGGTGAGGATATGGAGTTATTCAATCTTATGAAGCATGAAAGAGAAATCTAAAGAAGTTGACTAGCAGCAGGAGAAAAGAGAGAAAGTGATTTTGTGGAGACAAGTAAATAGGAAGACAATAGAGGAAGTATAACAGACAAACAAACATAAAAATCAAGAAAAATAAATAAATGTATAAATAGGAGATAAGAGAATAGATAACACAACTGTAATAGTAATATACTATTCAGACATCCCAGTCCTCTGTAGCCTAATTCATGAAAAGTACTTGGTTTCACAAATGTTGAGGATGAGAGGGCAGAAGAAGAAAGATGACAGAGAGAAAAGAAAAGAAAAAAAATCTCCATGGAAAATATAAGGATTATTTTTGTTGGAGTTCAGTATCTTTCTTTTTTCCCTTCTCATCTAATAGGTGAGGTTGTCTGTTGTTTGGGGGTATCTCCACCCTCAGGATGGTGAAGGTTATTAGGGTGGGAGGGGGAGCTCCTGGAGGTGGGGCATAGCACTTGCCTGTCCCCAATGGGCAACTGCACCCCTAGGATCTCCTTTGGGGTCCGCACATGTGATATGGGCTCCTAGTCTTATCTCCTTAAATCACCTGTAGACCTCACAATTTCTGTTCTCTAATTAGTCTCTAAACTGTATCTCACTCACCCCTTTCTTTTCTACTTCTCAATCAGGAATCTCTCTTTCTGGAGGTCTTGTGGGCTGTGCTCTGGAGGCAGCACAACTGTCAGGGAGAGCTGTTTTGTATTGGGCAGTTCAGGATCAGTCTTTGCAAGCTATGGACCATCTGCATAGCTACAAGCACTGTGCCAGGTTAGTGGCTGCATGGGAAAGGGGGGAGTTTGGGACTATATGTATGTTTATATTTCTTCTAGGCCCCAGGAGGTATTTTCCCAAACCAAAAATGGCGACAAATGTGTCCCAGGATGGAGGAAGCTGCTTTCAGAGATGGGGTGTCTGGTTGGGTCAGGCTGGGTGGTGGCATTGGGTGGCATGTTCAGATATGCAGCTGTCTCGTGAGGAGTGTTGTGGCTGGCAGCTGTCTCCAATCCCTATCTGTTTACCCTAGGTGCAGGTTATCACATGTAGGGAACTATGGCAGTGGTTGCAGTGTCCCAAGATAGAGGCCACCAAAGGAACCCCACATTGGTAGATGACGGTCCACATGAAAAGGATTAAAAATTTACTAGGCTCCAAAGGACACAAACCTTCAAGCCAACAGGTGATGACAGAAGTATGACTTTTCAATCTACATTCTCTGAAAGCTATGTTGCTGAACAGATATTGTAAGGGCCTGCATAGTTTTTCAGTGCTGAGGATTGAACATGGGGCTCTGTATGTGCTAGGTATCATGGAGCTATGTCCCCAGTCCAAGTCTATAGATTTTAAGTACTGCATATTGTAAATTTTTTATTTTGTTAATTAAAATATTGTCAAAAAATTGTTCAAGAATTAGTTTCCCATCCCGTAGTATAAAGCCCAGTACTCAATTATTTTAAAATTAAGAAATATCTATTTTTTGAAGATGGTGCCTATTTCTCTGAGTTGATAAAAACTTAAATGCAGTTTCATTCTCTAAAATTATAACAATTATTCTCTCTTGCCATATGTATCTCTATTCATTTTTCTTTCTATTCATAATTTTATCAATAAAATTTTCTCATTTGTAAGAACAAGGAGAAACTAGTTCCCAGACACTTCTTCCCAAGTTCCAGCAATAGCTCTTAGAAAGAGTGTATTAGGTTTAAACTTGAGAAGCTGAAGTTCTCTGAGGAAATCTATATCAAAGATTCTGTACACTGTTAGAACTTGAGTATAAAGAGAGGGATGTTGCTGGTGTGGAACAAAAATTATCTTGGTCTATCTTAGTGTCTTTGCTAGCCATTCACTTTCAACCTCTATATCTGACATCCTCATGACTTATGTGAAATTTCAATCATATCACTAAAGCTAGAAATGCTACAAGATAACATTTGAAACCTACAGAAACTTCCTTGCTTCTCTATGGCCTGCCTACCTAATTCCCTCACTGATATATCTGGTGAATGTATTTATTCATGACCTTATTTATAAAGTTCATTTTAACCTCTTCAATGGTGGAGCATCATTCAGGGTAACTTGACTCCATGTTCTTGGGCCATGGTCCCTCATATTTGGCTTAGGATAAACTCTTTTCTTCTTTCTTAAATCAGAGTTGTTATTTTTATATCAACAAAGTATGCATATAAAATAATATAAAGTTTGTACAACATTCCTGATTGTATTTTTTTCAAAGCATTTCAGTGTATCCCTAAGACTCACAGGGCCCCCATCTAGGAAGCCAGAGTGTTTATAGTGTCTTTTGGGGTTCCCAGACATAAAAGTAGAACAACATCAAAGGAGTTCACATTTGACTTGAACTTCCTCTTAACTCTGTGTCTGTCTGTAGTCGGTGGCACGTCTGCTCAATGAAAGTTCTATACCTCACCAAATTCTCTTAGTCAAGATGTGTGTGCTTGAATCAATAGAAACCTCAATTCAAAGTGAACAAATATGTACATTTGCATAATAGAATATACTCAACTAAGAAGGATTTCTGGAATGATTCAGCAGCTGAACAATGTCTTCAGAGAACCAGATTCTTCCCACCTTTTAATCTTCTATCCCAGTTTTAAGTTCAACCAAAGTTTGTGGTGAGAAGAGAGCTATTAGAAATAAGGGATGTATACTTTGTTGTTAAAGACCAGCACCAATGAGGGAACAGCTAACTCCTACTTAGGATTAGGGAAGAACTTCCCTCAGTATCTTTAGAAAACTTTTTCTTATGCCTGTGATTTTCCACTCTACAGGAATTCCTTAATTTAATTTTCACAATAATATTATTAAATAAGCACTATTCTTAATCTCTATTTTTACAAGGTGGACACAGATGGGTAGAGATGGTTAACAATCTCATTGAAAAGTCATTCAGCCAGTACTAGGGCAGGAGATCACCAAAAACATGGCAAGTGGAGCTGGCTTCTTGCATCAGATTGAAACTAAAGAAAATGCTTTCTCTAAGGAAGAATGCCAAATAATTAGATTCCATAATAAAGTTAGTACCATTACTTAGCAATATTACACATTTAAAAAAATATTTTTTAGCTCCATATTGGGGAACTTAAACATTATTTCTGAAAATCATTTCTTTAGAGAAGTATATTCTGTATTAAAAAAACAGGGTAAATGAATAAAAAACTTTAAGATGCAACTCAGTAAAATGGTTAAAATAATCTGATTTGCTTAAAGACATGTAAGATACTTGGATACTCTGGTCCATTGTTGGTCATAATTAGATGAATTATTATCTATAATTATTTGATAGAAAAAAATTTGTTCACCTTCTTGAATGTTTAATGTACTTCAATAGAAATAAACAAACATGAAGAGTAAAATGTATATACAATGCTTAAAAAGAAATAAATTAGGAAAGAATGAAATACAGCAGTACACTTTAAAAGAACATAAGAATCAAAAAATGCAATACTTATGTAATTTTAATGGCTGACTAAGGGGATAATTTAATGATTAATGAGAAAAAAATACATGCCCTGATAATTGGTCCCCACTGAAGTTCGAGAGGACATATACTATAAAGGAGACATTTGCAAGAACATTTGTGTGAAGTTTTCTCAACAATAGCTTCATGGAGAAAAGGAGAAATTTTAGAAATTTTCTGAAGGGAAAAGAAAATTCAGTCGAGTGAGATGAAAGAAAAATGATCAAAGATTGTTCTTGATTTGCTTGCTTGAAGGTAAAAACAATGGTTCCTCAGTTCCCCTTCTCATCTTCTCTATCTATGGGTGCAAAAGGGTTCCCCATCTCAAAGATGAGAAGAGGAAGTGAGGAACCATTTTTTTTTCCATTTTTTTCTTGTTTTATTTTTGAACAGTCAGAAATGATGTGATAATAGAGGGAAGAACAGGTCAAATCTTTAAGGATGGATTTAATGTGGGCCATGTGCACTTGTGGTTAAAGCAAATCAAATAATAGAAAATTATGAGTGTGGATTAAAAGATTTAGTTTTTATTATTTCAGTTTAAGAAAATCAACTGTCAAAAATAAGCATCCAGATTAGAGAATGTCAAAGAATTGGAGAATAGTAGAAGTGACAAAAATTACAAACTTTTTTTAAAAAGAAAAAGAAAGATCAAGATACTAAGAAAGAACATTAAAATTGTGTTAAAATTACATCAATATTTTAAATCAGAATAGTTGGGTTTACTATTTATTAAATTTATTTCTAAAGACTATTTTTAATATAAGGAAACACCAAAAGAGAGTAGGAAATTTAAAATACAACAATTATCATTTAAAACACTTCTTTGTCATTCAGTAGAATTTTTCTTTGAAGAATAAAAGACATTATCCTTGCTTACTACTATACAGGCTGCCTTGTAGTCATGTCTCATTGATTTGCATCATTTATCAAAATTTCTATAGAAGACAGTCTTTTCTTAACTTATGGATTTTAGTTTGTTTTAAATCTTGTCATCTTAAATAAAAATTTCAAAGATCAGATAAATATTTTATCATTTCACATTAGAAGCAAGCTACTAAAATTGTTTTAAAAGTATTTTCATAGAGTACTGCAAAGTAAGTTCTATGATATTTTATGAATTTATTCTTTTATGGTCAACTTTATTAGATTGATGGGGGAAAACACTCTGACAATCCCTCTGGCAGTGATTATGGATTTGATATGCTATATTGGTCAAATATTCCAATATTCCACACAAGTTATTAACAGTCACTCAGAATGTAATATCCCTGCAGTATCGCTTCAGTGATTTTTTTCACATAAAGATTTTATGACTTCAAAGTAAAACTGATATATTATTGGCACTTTTCCACATTAATGTAAGAACTTTGAGGAAAAGATCATAAAACAATTTAGAATGTCACATTACAGTAGATAACATTTATAAGAATTGGCAATCCTAAATATTAAAATTATTATAATCAGTATTTGTTTACAAGGACAGTCATCATAACTTTTAAAATGTCTATACTTTCACATTTCATTCCCCCGATCATCATTCTACTTGTTTTATATCTAGGAAACTAAATTGCTAAGTGATTTGCCCAAGGTCTTTGACTCATGTTCAAATTGAATGACTGATGTAGTTTACAAAGGGAACCACTCAAGAAATGTAATTAAAAATATACCTTGGTGAACACTCAAGTACATAGTTGAAATATATACACCTATGGATACCTCCTCTTGCAAAAACAATTTAACAATTTCATCAGAATGGCTTACTTTGGCAAAAAGAAAAGTGAAAGCTGATTTTAGTTATAATTTTAATGGCATTCTCCTGAGAAGTTTTATTTGTAATGGCATTTCCTAAAGTAATGGAAGGTCATAGAATCACAACTGTTGTGCCTATGGATTCTAGGACTTTTCATCTTGTCATTCTAGGTGGATGTAAGAGACTCTTAGCTCCTTGTGCAAAAAATTTTAATTAGAGCTAAGGTTCAACATCAATTCTTAAAAAATTTTAGGACACCTGCATTTACTTTGTTAATCAAATGATAATTAATCATTCTTTTTAAAATTTATTTTTTATTGGTGCCTATTAATTATATGGAATAGTAGGTTTAATTTTGGTATATTCATACATACATATAACATAATTTGATCAGTATCACTCCTTTCCTTATCCTCCTTTCTTCCCCCCATCCCTTTCTTCTATACCATCTCTCTTCTACTTTTAGATATTCTTATTATTTTTCTTCCCTCTAGCTTCCACATATGAGAAAAAGCTATGATACTTGTCTTTCTGAGTCTGACTTATTTCATTAATATAATGTTTTCAGTTCTATTTTCCTGCAAATAACATAACTTTGTTAGTTTTTTTCTGACTGAATAACACTCCATTGTGTGTGTGTGTGTGTGTGTGTGTGTGTGTATAATTTTTATCCATCCATCTGTTGACAGGACCTGGATTATTTCATAACTTAGTTATTGCAAATTGAGCTATATTAAACATTGGTATGCGTGTATCTCCAAAGTATACTGACTAATTTTTTTTTGGATTTTTGCTTTTCATTTTCAAGGTCAAAACACTTGTCCTTCAACTCATAATAATAATAATAATAATAATTATCAATGTTGTAATGCCACATCAAAATAATGATCAAATATGTGGGCACTTAAATGTGTACAAATGCTCATCATAGCATTTAAAACAATACAAAAAAACAAACTGGACATGGTGGCATATGCCTGTAATCTCAGCAACTTGGAAAGCTGAGGCAGCAGGATAATAAATTCAGAACCAGCCCCAGAAGCTTAGTGAGGCCCTAAGCAACTTAGTAAGACCCTGTTTTAAAATAAAAACAGCTGATGACATAGCTCAGGGCTAAAGTATCCCTGAGTTCAATCCTCAGTACAAAAGAAAAAAAATTAAATATAGATTGGTAAAATCAGTTGTGAGAGCCCTTAACCACAGTATTTTATTGAACAATTAAAAATTATTCAGATACCTTTTTTTTACATAGAAAAATTCTTAGAATAAAGTATTATAGGTAAAAAACAGGGCTTCAGATTGAATACATAACTTAAGCCATGTTAAAATTTATGTGCATAGGTTCAATACTATAAACACATTCCAATGTTAATAGTTGTCTACTTTGAGTGGTAGAAATTGTGACCAATCATCATTTTCTTCTCTGTACTTGTCTAATTTTCCAAACTGCATGTAATGGACATGAATTTCATTTTCAATCAGAAACACTACTACTTTTTGAAAATGACTATTGCCCTTGGTATAAACTTATAAAAAGTAAGTCTGACTTTTTTTGTTAGAATTCATATTCAGAACCAGTCATTTCTGTGACTACACATAATTTCAGTTCCTCCTGAATGTGGAAATTGAGACACAATATGGAAGAAAGTCATAATTATTGTTATTTTCTACAAAATTGTTTCATACTTTAATGCTTCTTGGGTACTTTCAAAAAGCATGGGTCTTCATAAAGTCTATGAAACATGGCATGAATAATGTGCAAAAGGAAAATAAAATGTGTTCAGTACCTAGAAAATGCACAAAGAATTCATGCTCTCTTTCCTCAGAGTTACTTACATAGTTTACTTTGAAATATGAGTCTTGTTTCAAGGACACTAGGCAGGAATTTCTACTTCAAAATTCATACAAAATGTAAGAGATTTTGAAGTCTTTGGGAACAAAGTCAATGACTAGACAACATAGGATCCTGGTTGTGCACAAGAATCTGAGTAAAGCCTCTATTCTTCTCTGCAAAGAGAGAGAGAGAGATTTTATATTAATGTGGATCCACAGCAAATTTCAACTTCAGATCTTTTAATTATACATTCAACATTTCCTAATGCTGACATAACAAATTACAACAAACTTTCTGGCTTAGGAGAACCAAAATGCATTTTCATAATTCTAGAGGCTGGAGGTTGGAATGCAGCTGTCAGCAAAGCCAAACTCCTTCTGAAAACTCTGGGGAAGAATTCTGCCTTGTCTCTTACTAGTTTCTGATGGTTACTAAGTTTCTGAAGTCCCTTGGCTTATCCTGTCATCACATGAATTTTTCCTCCTGCCTTATGTGGCTGTCTTTCCTCTGTGTCTGTCTGTCCCAATTGTCCTCTTTTATAACGGACTCTTCTTAACAGGGATATTGTTGGATTAGGACCCACTCCACCAAGGACTTCAACCTATCTTTTGGGTAGACAGATCACCAGCACAGTCACTCTTTCCCTTCTGTGCTTTCATCCTGCATTCCCTCTTTCCTTCTTTCAACAACAGCAAAAGCAAAAAGCATGCAACCAAACAAATGAAACACTTTCTTCTCTTGTGCTTAAAGCTACCCATAGGCCACTCCTTCTGTCTCCTTGCTGTAACCTCCATTTCTATTCTGCCCTTAAAATTTACTGGATTCAGGCTTGATCCTGGTCCTCTTCAACTTTATAATCTCTACATATTCCCTAGGTGAATCTGTCCATTTCCAAGCTTTACACACCAATACCCAACTTTGTGTTCTGGAACGCCCCAGGCTGTGGTCCCAGGCTATCTTACTCTGCATTACTGTGCACTCTGCATCTCTTTACTACGCACTGATCTGTGGGTTATATCATCAATTTCAGGCTTTCAACACTCTGTACAAAACAAAATTTTTACACATGGGCATTTCTGATCTATATTTTGAATTCCCATCTTTTTTTCACATGCCTAGCAATCCTGTCTACTCTCACAGGCATTTACAATTATTATATACAAAATTCTCTGTAAAACACTCTTCTTCCTACTTCTGAAAGGATTCTCTCTTCAATGTTTTGCACTTCAAGAATGGTCTTAACCATGCTAGTGGTAAAAATTGGTCTCAATTAATTCTTACTTTAACTCTCATCTCCCCTAGTTTGCTTCTCAGTCTCAGTACAAAAGAAACTGAAAACAAGGATCAGTATAATTTAGATGTGAGATGTCCCCCGAAACTCATGTGTGACACAATACAAGAAAGATTACAGGTGAAGTGATTGGGTTATAAGAGTCTTAACCCATTCAGTGCCTTAATTCCCCTACAGGGATTAACTGAGTAGTAAGGTGTGGTGAAGGAAGTGGATTATTATGGGTATGTCTTTGGGTATATGTTTGGTGAGCTGAGTTTAGTCTTTACATAGAAAAATTCTTAGAATACAGTATTATAGGTAAAAAACAGGGCTTCAGATTGAATACATAACTTGACTTAAGCCATGTTAAAATCTATGTGCATAGGTTCAATACTATAAACACATTCCAATGTTAATAGTTGTCTACTTTGAGTGGTAGAAATTGTGACCAATCATCATTTTCTTCTCTGTACTTGTCTAATTTTCCAAACTGCATGTAATGGACATGAATTTCATTTTCAATCAGAAACACTACTACTTTTTTACTTCATGGTGAAAGTAAGAAGATAGGGTGGCAGTTTACTAGGGGGTGTGGGGGCTGAGATGAGTTTTATTTGTTGATTTTTCACTGTTGTTTTTAATTTAAGACAGAATATATTTTAATATTAATAAGAAAAGCCCAATAGAAGTATCAGAGGTTGATATGATGGAGACCATTTATTTCATAGAAAAACAAAACCTTGACAATTCAGACTGGGAATGAATGCAAGAACATATGATATTTGACCCATGGTAGAAGATTTATAACTCTGAGATGGAAACAGAAGATCTGTTTTTCTGAAATACTGGCAGGTTCAGATAAATATTTGGACTAAGTGATGGAAAGATGAGGGACTACATTTCCTATGCTTTCTGATTTTGCTGGGAAATGTGAGAGAAGATCATTACTGAAAGTTATTGGTGGGCATGGGACATATTTTTGGTAAGGAGTAAAATAGTAAGAAATACTTTCCTTGGAGACTGGGAACTGGTGAGAGAAGCATGGAAGATGATCTATTAATTATGGTATTATGAATTGGTAATTATGAACTCACAATGATATCAATATTTTGTTCTTATACAGACATAATATACTATTAAAAAGTTGGAGATGTGGTTGTCAACTAGTAAAGCTGTCTAGAGGTTGCCAAGGACATTACAAAGTGACATTGTTTGGTCTTGGTGAATTCATCACAAATTTGGGGCTAGATCACGACTATGCAGTATCAGAAAATTAATCTGTCAGCCTCTAAAAGGTCATACATTTTTAAGGGTAGACCTGTTTTACTCAGAAGATGAGTGTAAGACAGAATTGCAATTTATTAATGAAAAATTAGAATTGAAAGTTTTGCACAGCATGACTCTCAAGTTTACCTTGATCCTTTGAATACTGGACTATAATAGTTGCTTGATGAAGATGACTTTAGAGTAAAATGGATGAGATATATGAATCATTCACTTGATGACATAGGAAATATAATAGCCTTGGTGATAGGTATGCTTTTGCCATGTAGACAAAAGATGCCAAGGACTGAATACCCCATATCTGGGCAGGGGTGGGCTGTGTTGCATCAAAGCTGGCTCTTCTTACTTCCTTTTCAGCTTTCCAGGCTTGCTCACTCAACTTCCTAATGATTTATTTCTTTCCTTTAGACTTATTTTGCCCTGGACCTATTATGTATCACCAAGTGACTTCTAATATCTCAGCTTTATTCCATTATGAGCAGATTCACAATTTAATTCCCACATGGCAATCTTAATTTTTCTCTTTGCCATGTTCTGGTAATATAGATTGCCAAACCAAAGTAATCTTATCTATGCTAGAATAAAATTAATGATGTATATAGTTCATTCCATACTTACGTTATGAAAACCATGATTTCTTAATTTTTCCCTGAGTTTATAGCAATTCATTAATTTACTTTGTAACCATTTATTGAGAAGAAAGATAATAAAGCTAATCTTAAAATTTACAAGTGATATATGAAAATTAAGAAAAATGTTTTTTTTCTTAACATGGATAAATAATTTCCAGAGAAAAAGTTGCAAATCACTTACTGTTAATTATTGCAGCTTATACAAAGTAAACACACAGTATTTTTAACTATGGAACAAATCATGTCCTGTTAATTAGCCTGTTTTACACAAAGTGAGCACACATTACTTTTAACCATTGGTGTAATTGTTTAAAAACGGAGTGTAACTGTTTATACAACATTTCATTCCTTAAGTTTCTCAAAGCACATGGCTAAAATGCTGAATGAAGAAAGCCTGAATGTTCTCCTAGTTTCTCAAACTAGTTCTATCCAAAAGATTTTCAGAAACCCTAATTTAAAGAAATTTAGTAGTCTTAGGAACATATTAAAAAAAAAATCACTAACTTTACCAGAATACATTTATTTCTGAAAGTAAAGACCTAAAGGAATTTTATACTTTCTTTACTCTTAATCTTGCTCCAATACTTAAATCTGTCCAGATTTTCTCATGTGGTGTTATGATTTGGATATGAGATGTACCTTAAGAAAGCTCCTGTGTTACTGGGACAATTTCAGAAATGAAATGATTAGATTAGGAGTGCTATAAACTAATCAGACCACTCTAGTTTGAATGGACTAAGTGGTAACTGTACGTAGGCAGGTCATGGAAGGAAGAGCTGGGTCACTGGGGGTGAGCTTTGGAAGGGCTCATCTTCCCTGTGGTCCTTTCACCACTTCCTGGCTGCCAGGAACAGAGCAGCACTCCTCTACCACACCCTTCCACTGTGATGTTGTGCCTGAACTTGGGCCCAGAGCAATGGTGTTGGCCCATCATGGACTAAATCTGTGAAACTGTGAACTCAAAAACTTTTCCTCCTCTAAGTTGTTCTTGTTTGGTAATTTGGTCACAGTGACAAAGAGTTGACTACCTCATGTGCCAACTATTTCTTTCCTGGATACATACTGAACTATCATTGAACAGAAATAATCTATTAAATACTACCAAAAGCTAACTGAGAGATGTAATTTCTGATCTTCTATGAGACCATTGCTGCTATCCAGGTCAGAATTCAGTTCTGGGGCCTGATGGCCACAGCAAACTCATTATTCAGTACCAGTACTGAACTCTCTTATGGAAACACAGCATTGTGACACTGATGATAATGGTATAAGGCACAGTATGTCTCTCTATTATCTATCTATCTATCTATCTATCTATCTATCTATATCTATCTATTTTTTAATTGAGCCTCTGTTCAACCCCAGGACTGCAAAAGCCCCAGTGTATTGTTCACTAATTTCAAAGAAAGAAGTTGAAAGACTCAGCAGAGACAGTCCGGACACTATTACTCACACACTCCTTGGCAGCAGCAGGCTGGGACAACATGGAGGGCCTCCCCTCACCTACAATCAGGGGGAATATATAGAATAAGTAACATGCCCACCGTGCAGATGGAACTCTTCACATATTTTATGAGTACATTCTTTAACTTTGTGGCCAATTTCACTCTGTTTTGATTCCCACCTAAAGATTGGAGATAAGGGAAGTAGCCATTTTCCTTTCTCCATTTCCTTCATTCCTGGAGTCCTTCTTATCTTACCACCAAGAAAAACAAAACAAGCCTTCCTAGGCTTGTTTAACCTTGTTTTGATGCACATTTAACACAACAGCCCCTGTTTATCAGCAGCTTTCCTTTTCCATTTCATTTAATTATATTTAATCATCAGAAAGGATCTTCCAGCTGTACAATTGCAGGACAGGCTTTATGCTGGTCAAAGGCATGACCTTCAGAGAACTCTGGATAAATTTCCATTATTCTGGGACCATATCTAGGAGTTCTTAATCTATTTGGACCAGGCTCTGTTAGTTTGGGGAGAGTGGTAATAAATGATGATTCTTTCACTCATTTCTGAAGATATGCTATACATTAAATAATTATGGAATTAACGACAGTAAAAGGGTTTAGGTTAATGGGTTGCCAGCATAAGCATGTTTTCATGCCAGGTTATTTGTAGGATGACCCTAATTTTATATGTATAAGCTGCATCTATAAGGGGATAGTTAGGCCCCATGAAGCTCTGAAGTCACAGCCCTCACCGTATAATCAACGGCATTAAGGGCCCTCCTACCAGTTCCACTATCATCAACTTGTCCCCTATTCTAACACTAAGGTAGCATCTTTGTCTACCCTGGATAATGTTATTTATCTGTTGACGTGTTTTATATATGGTTTGAGTATTCTTCAAAGATTAATGTGTTGGAAGCCTAGTTTGCAGGGTGGTAGTGTTGGGAGATGGTGTGAATTTTTGGAAGGTGGGGCCTAGTGAGAGGTTCTTAGGTCACTGAAGGCACTGTCCTCAGAAGGGGATAAGGTAGTTTTCATAGGATTTTTTGATAGTTACCTTGAAAAGGTTGTTATAAAATTGTGAGCCTGGCCCTACTCAGTTTTTCTCTGGCTTTTGGTTTCTAAATGTGATCTCTTTCTCAGAGATAAGACATAGCCAAGAGCTGAGTCAATGCAAGCTTCATGCTCTGAAGCCTTCAAAACTGGGAGCTAAATAAATCTTTTTTTCTTTATAAAGTTAGCTGATATCAGGTATTTTGTGATATTAATACAAAATGAACTAATATATCTGCCATGTATTCTTATTGTATTAACTGGATCCTTTAGATAAGAAAATGCTGTTTGATTTGTGCAAGTGTTTTTTCTAAGTCTTCCCATTAGTCTGTGCCTACTTTTAGCACAAGTGTCTAAAAAGACTACATAGCATTATTAACAATAACAACAACAACAACAACAATATAACTGGGGGGAATATGTTTGAATAATGTTATAGTGGCATTTAGAATTAAAACACAGATCTGTGTGGTTTGTGATGTGTACTCTATGTTTCATTAACACCTCCTTGGAAATCTACTCTCTCTATTGAGGGATCACTCTAAGTAACACATCACATAATAAATTAAAATTCATAGCCCTAAAGCTATAGATCCTAACCAGGGAAAATTTTATCCCCCGGGCACACTTGGTAATATCTGAAGGATATTTGATTGTTATGACTGTGGGTAGAAGTTATTAAGTATAGAAAACCAGTAGATTGAGACCAGTAATGTTTATAAACATCCTACAATACACAGGCTAAGCCCTTCATGACAAAGAAATACCCCCAAATATCAATAATGTCTAGATTGAAAAATCCTCACCTAAAGATTTTTTTATATTCTCTGAAATAAGAAAACACTTTGATTATTTATGAGAAAGATATGTTATGCTGTTCTTGAATATTGATCTCTCTGGAATAATAGGAGGATGCTCACTTAAAAGTATTCATATTCATGTATCAAATGAATAATCCACAAGAATCATAAAATTACAAATAATCATTCAATTACAAACATGTTTTCCAAACTCTGCAGACCATAAGGGAAATTCTGATTAAACTCATTTTTTCAATTTATAATTAAGACTCTTCCTCCATTCCAAACATGTAACCATAAGTATAATTTGTAATATATAAAAAGAGATAATTAAAATGCATTTATCTGTATTACATTAATACAGATAGACGATAAATACATTCAGAGATCAGAAATGAGAAGAATTGTATGTGAGGGCTACTCTCAGATGAAGGCATCTCTTTCATAAGGCCAGAGATAAGCAGAGGGGAAAAAGAACTCTATTTGTGCAGACAAATGGGGATTAGAAAGTCTCTCTTAAGAACAATCTGATGAAAAATAGGCAAAGGACCTAAACAAGCATTTCTCTTAGATATGCAAATGGATGATAAGCATATGAAAGGATGCTCAAAATCACTAATAATTAGGGAAATTCAAATCAAACTGTGATGAGATACCTCCTTACACTCATCAAGATGACTATTAAGAGAGAGAGAGAGGGAGAGAGAGACAACTAAACAAACAACAAATAATAAATTTTAGCAAAGTTGTGGGGAAATCAGAATCCCTATGCATTGTTGTTGAAAAAGTAAAATGTTGCAGCCACTGTGAAAAACTCTATAGTGTTTCCTCAAAAAAATTAAACATAGAATTCTCATTATTACAACTTCTCAGTATTTACACAAGAGAAGTAAAAAAAAAAGAACTCAGATAATTATACAATCATATTGATAGCAGCATTATCCATCAAAATCAAAAGGTGGATATAACCCAGGTATTCATCAACCAATGCACAGATGAACAAAATGTGATGTGGATAGATAGATAGATAGATAGATAGATAGATAGATAGATAGATAGGAATATCATTCAGCTTTTAAACAGAAAAAATGTTCTGATGCATGCTACATTCACAAAAGGGCAAATATTGCTTGATTCAATTGCAGCAAGTTATATAGGATAGTCAAATACATAGAGAAAAAGTGGAATGGCACTTGTGAGTCCTAAGAGGAGGAGGGAATAGAGAGTTCTTTCATGGCTATGTAACGTCAGTTTGAGAAGATGGAAAAGTTTTGGAGATGAAAGGTGACTATGATTTTGCAATAATGCCAGTGAACTATTCATTTAAAAATAGTTAAAGTGGTACATTTTGGTTTATTTATATTTTGCCACAAAAAGTTCCCAGTCAAAAACTCAAAGCAATCAAAATATTTATCAGCACTCAAATGAATGCATGAATTATTATGTATGCATACACTGGAATACCACACAGTTGAAGTGCAATAGTCTAAATAGATTTTATAGGCACAATGTTGAGTTAAGGAAGCCAAAGAATTAATATTGTAGAATTCTATTTATATAAAAGAGATCAGGGAAACTCTTCTGTGATAGTTAAAATCAGAATAAAGTCTACTTTTGTGGGGGCCATTGACTGCAAGGATGCCCTAAGGAGCCTTCTAGGAGCTAGAAATGAGGTATATCTTGATCCCAGTGGTGTTTACAAGCTGTTTACATATGCAAAAATTCGTTGAGATGTAGCCTTAAGATTTGTGTTCTTTATTATCAGTGTTATACCTACATTTGAATAGGAAAAAAAAAAAAAAAACAACTCCCTGTAAAGGTCAAGAAACTAAACCAGACAATTTCCGAGAAAGATTTGGGCTGTATTCTCGTATTCATGAAAAGAGGTCAGTAAAAACCTGCAGCTGATTTTGCCTGCTGTTATAGTTTAAATTAAGCTTCTGGCTTATTTGAGGACACTAATGAAGGCAGAACATAGAGATGAAGGTGGTGTAGACACTACCTGAGAGTTCCATGGAGCCAAGTTCACAGCACAAGTGTCCTGAGATAGACAAACTGCCTGGTATTTGCCAATCCCGTGTCAGAAGTTACTTGCTCAGCATTGCTTACAGAGCTTCACACCAACTCTGTGATAGATCAGCAGCATCCCTAACATGATTGCAGGGTGGCTGCTCTGGCCCACCAACAGAGGACCTGTTTAATCATTTAAAACATAAATGTGTCTTTTTTTCTAGTAGAAAAATGACCTTTATCACTCCACACTAGGAAAATCCTTTAGCAGAATTTGGGGAAGAGGTAAAGTTGGGAGGAAATCAGAACTGATAGGAGATTAACCATGAGGAAGGGCTTATAATTTCTACAACTCAGAGTGGTTTTATATAGTAGAACAGTAGCTTTGCTGGCCAGGTTATTATCTAGAGAAAGTATAATCTGAATTATTTGTTTCTCTCATATCCAAGCCTCCAACTTTAAGTTTGATACACAAGAGGTGAGGAGGAAGAATGTGCATTATGTAAGGTGAGAAAAATGTTGTGGTTTGAATCTGGAATGTCCCCCAAAAGCTCATGTGTTGAAGGTTTGGTCCCCAGTTGGATCCCTGTTCAGAGGTGGGGCTTTGGAGAATTAATTGGATCATGAGGGCTGTGTTCTCATCAATGAGTTAACCTATTTCATAGTTGCATGAATTATTGGAATTCTAAGAGGTGAGCCTGCTTGGAGTAATTAGGTCACTGTAAGAGAACTTTTTGTCCTCAGCTCTGTCCTCCCTGCCCCATCTCTACTTCCTGACTGCCATGAGGCAAACAGCTATTTGGTACTGCAGCCTTATGCCCTGATGTTCTTTCTTTCTCCAGGACCAAAGCAACGAAGCAGATTGACCATGGACTGAAATCCCTGAAACCATGAGCCAAAATAAACATTTCCCTCTCTAAGTTGTTTTGCTCAGCTATTTTGGTCACAGTGATGAAAAGCTGACTAACATAGGGGATATGTAGACAACTCTATAAAGTGCACACCAAAGGAACAGCATCAAACAATGTCAACCTTTCTCCCTAACAGATCCAGAACGGTTATGCCACATACTTGTCACCTCTTTCCATTTAACCTCATACTATCTGAGGGTCAATTACTGCAAAATAAACCATACCAACAAGTCCATTACAATTATTTATTTTGCTGGAGAAATCGGATTTAGTCAGTTCTCATGTGGAGTCTCTCATGCAGTTACAGTCAGAGGTGGCTACAGTGATCTTGAAGGACTCTTCACTCACAGGTCTCTTCCCAGGATGGCCCTCTGATGACTGGATTTGTTTCACGGCAGCTGAAAGTTCACAGCACAAGTGTCCTGGGATAGACAAACTGCCTGGTATTTGCCAATCCAGCGTCAGAAGTTACTTGCTCAGCATTGCTTACAACTGAATTGTATTGTTCAGTATATTTGTCTAGATATAATAGCTGAGCTGGGTTCAAATGGAAAGGACATAGACTCCTCCTCTTGAAGATGGAAAGGTGTTGAAGAGTGCAAAACTGTTTTAAATCCACCACATCATGTGAGAAGAAGGAAAAGGTTATCTAAAAACAAAACAACACACGCAACAGGAATTTTACCTAACAAAGTGAACATTGATTGCCCAAAGAGACTGTTCACAATGTTTGTTCAAAACAAACTACAACTGGGTTTGATTTAGTCTTTTCCCATCCCCATTCCCAACTAGCCTACATAGGTGGGAGGTAGGAACAGAGAACAAAATTGAATTAATTAATTATACACCAAGCTTTTTAAAAATTGCAACTCGTCTAGAGTTTATCGCCTACATAGTAAAGTAACAGGAATTAATGCCTTTCCTAAAAAGCAGTTGACTCTTGACCTAGGCCTGAGGATGCCCTACAGGTTTGCCCTATAGGTAATTAAAATCAGAATAAGGCTTGGCATCTCTGCCTTCATTTTGTGTCTGTCTCCTTTATTGTCTTAAACTCTTGTGACCTGTTCAGTTCTGCACATAGGCACATTGGCCACTTAAGGAGAACTTAAGGAGTATACATCTAATAACTGGTAATACATGGTTTATTAGCCTTTAATTTACATAACTCATTTTGTCCCCCTTCAAGACTGAGGAAAGATTTGCAGCATCCTGTTTCAGACTCCTGGGGTGGCATCGAGGATTCTTCAGTGGGTGTTCTGCACCAGGAGACTGCACCTTCAAAGCAGGAGCAATCATCTCATGGTTACTGAAATGAACCCTTGTAGGATCACAGATCTAGTGGGTAATGCATATCGTGAGCAACTAAAGGAAATTGGCTCCTCAGTGACAGACTTGTCCAGAGCCATCTTACAGAACCAGAACTGAGAGAATTATCAACCAGATCACAGTTTACCCAAGTCTGCTCAATTATGCAGACCTCCTGCCCTTTGCCCCAATTCTTCCTCTATTTGAATTTAAAGCTCCTGTCAGCACTCCTAAAACAGGACTAGGGTGCTGGATCTCACTTTGCCTTCCTCAAACAGCTTTAGTGATTAAAGTTTTTTTCCTATTTTTTTAATCATTATATTTTGAGTTTGGATTTTGGGGAGAGTGACTGGAATCAGTTTGTTGGAACCATCACAGGCAGACCTCTTGCTTAGGACTTCAGTAACAGAAAGATAATATGCTATCAAATCTAATCTGGAGCATAGCATTAGTTATGAAGATGGTAGCTGCTCCCTCTGGATAGAAATGACCACATTTGATAATGGGTTTGATAGACTGTCATGATTTTAAAAGCCCCTCTGGAAATTTCACTCAAATGACTCTCAACCTGTAAAGAATTTCTTTTATTCAGCTACAAGAACTATAATCCTTAAACTGTCATTCTATTTCTTTTTTGATCCAGTTTAACAATGGTTATTTCACTACATTTCTTTCCACATAAAATATCTTTTTTCCCCCCAGAGGAAAAATCACCCATTGGCCTTGCTTAGGGGATTCTTTCCTTGTGACAAGTTTGTGAAAGATCAGCATTTGTTCATGATTAGTTTATCTGAGACACTAAAAATCAGTGGTAACCAGGGAATCTTAACAAATCTCAAATAATCCATTTTATGAAGACTACATATATAATATCAGGCCAAATTGTAATTTACCCCAAAAGATAGTCATATGAACAAAACATTATATACAAACAAAATGAAACAATGAAAAATTCTTACTTACAAATAACTATAATATTACAAATAATTAATGGATTAATAAGAAAATTATAAATAAAATTATGAATATTTTGACTAGATTAACAGAAAAAGTTGTGATATGCACAGAAATTGGTACTTAGAATAAAAACAGTCTTAGGAGCGATTTCTTAAAAAAACTTATTCAGTGTATAAAAATAATAGAAATAAACTTACAGTATCAACTTAAGACACTTTGAAAAGATTAGCAGAATAAACTTTAAAAAGGAAGGAAGGAATGCACTACCTAAAAAGTAATGAGGAAAGTTTTCCTTCTCCTCTCCATCCTTGTTGACATCTGTTATTTTTTGTCTTTCTTATAGTAGTGATTCCAAGTGAGTGAGGTGATATCTCATTACAGTTTGATTTGCATTTCTCTGATGATTAGTGATATTGGACATTTTTTCCCCAAGATTGCTGGCTATTCCTTTGTCTTTTTAAAGGAAAATCTATTTGGGTTTTTGCTCATCTTTTAATCTGATTTTGTTTTTTATTGCTATTGAGTGGTTTACATATGAACCCTATATAAGATGTAGATTTTACAAATATTTTACCTTGTTTTGTAGGTTGTTGGCACTGTTGATTGGTGTTGTTGGGAACATAAGTAAGTACAGCTATTATGAAAAACAGTATGGAGCTTTCCCCTGAATTAAAAGTAAAACCACCATGTGACCCAGCAATCTGATTGTTGAGTATACACTCAAAGGCAATGAAATCTGTATATCAAAGAGGTATTTCTGCTCCCATGTTTATTGCAGGACTGTACACAATAGCCAAGGTATGGAATCAACCTAAATGTCTGTGAATGGATAAATGGATTAGGAAACTGTGGTGTATATTGTCAACCTAAATAGCAATTATGGAGGGGCTGGGGTTGTGACTCAGCAGTAGAATGTTCTCCTCACACATGTGAGACCCTGGGTTCGATCCTCAGCACTATATAAAAAAATAAATAAATAAACAAAATAAAGATATTGTGTCCATATATAACTAGAAAAATATTTTTTAAAAATATCAATTATGAAGAGATTTCCTGAAGAATGTTGATATTTACTTAGGAGTGGCAAAGCATTGTACTGGGGATACATATGAAAAAACAACTACAAAAAATATGTGCATATTTGAGGAGGTAAAACTAAGGGGAAGTTTTATTTTATTTTGTTTTTTTTTAAAAAAAGGGAATGTCATAATCAGTTTTTGTCACTGTAACAAAATTCCTGAGAAAAATAACTTGAAGAAAGATATTTTAATTTGGCTTGTATTTCAAAGGTTTCAGTACATTGTCACTTGGATCCATTCTTTCTGGGCCTGTGTTGAGGCAGTACATTGTGACAGGAAGGTATGGAAGAGAAAAATTGCGTACCTATGGTAGATTGGAAGAAGAGATTGGGGAAGGGACCAGGGTTAAGATGTAATACCCAAGGGCATACTCTCAGGGACCCACTCCTTTCGACTAGGTCCCGCCTCCTACATTTTTGCTTCTTCCCAATAATGCTTTCAAATTGTGAATTTATCAGTGGATTGATCCATTGGTGACAGTTGAAGCCTTACCTCATGATCCAATCAATTCCCCAAGTCTCCACCTCTGGGCATTGATGCACTGGGGACCAAGCCTTCTACACATAAGCCTCTGGGGGGCATTCCAGACCCAGGTCATAAGAGGGAGGTTATTTAATCACATGTTCATGGTGACATTTGCTGGAATTCTCCATTTGCTGAATCTCTGTTTCACTTTATAAGGAATTAGTGGTCTGTGGGGAGAATCTTAAAGACTGAAGTAATATGCTGTTCTCCAACAAACATTCACTCAATAATTCTAACAAAAAATGATCAATTTTGCCTGAGTCAGTAATTAATGTGATTATAACAAAATGGCAATTTCCTACTCTATTGTTACCTCTCCATTTTAAAATAAATAAAACTATTTTTCTATCTACTCATTTACTTGTTTGTTTCTGATACACTATATTTAAAACCTAATTGTAAGTTCTAGGGTTTAAAACTTCTAGAAAATATTGATGATTTCTTACAGAAGATATATAAGACAAGGAAAATATTGATATATTTGGCAAAATTAACATTGCAGAATTTTGAAAAACTAGTAAACAAAAGGGTAGTATAAACAGAGTTTTTAAAAAGCTATAGACTGAGCAAAGATATTTATATCATTTTTCAAATGATTGTCATCAGAATACATAAATTTTATATTCTTTAATATTACAAATAACAAAAGATTGTCATCAGAATACATAAATTTCCTACATTCATAATAAAAGAGACAAACAATGGAAATATACACAATTCATAGGATAGCATATCTGAGTGAAAATAAAAATAAGAAAAGGTGTTTAAATTCATGAATAATCAGGGAAATGCTAATTAAACACTGTAGATACATCAGCTTATCAACATTAACATTTAATAATTGCAAGTGTTGGAAATATTGAGGAGGACCATATCTGGTAAAAATATATCAAGAAGAATGTTATAGTCACATATGTAAAGTTTTTCATAGACTGTGCTCACAAATTCTGTTCCTACTTATGTCCCTTAAAGTACAATGTAATTGTAATATTCATACAAATCACTGTGGATCTTATACAAATGCAGATTTGGATTCAACAGGTCTAGAATAAGATTCAAATTTGCTTAACTGGCTCTCAGGTGATGTAGATGCTGCTAGTTTTACTGTAAGTAACAAGACCCTAAAAACCTATGTACATGTGTACTAAGACCCATAAAAGATGTTTATAGTTGCATTAAAATAACAGTAAAAAAGCTGGGAGCAACTTAAAAGTGAAATGATAGTAGAATGTTAAATAAATTGTGGTATATTCACATAATGAAATATCTAGGAATTAAAATAAAAAATCTACATGTATCAACATAAATAAATAAAAATAATGTAAATTAAAGCTTAAATTTCAAAATAATAATCTGCACTATATATTCATGCTCACATGAAATTTAAAAACATTTCAAGTAACATTGTTTTTAAGAATGCATGCACTTATGTTAAAAATTTTAAAATTGGGCAGAGGGATACAAGTAAGTAAGATACCTATCTTTGTATACTATAGAAAGGGGATTTTGATTCCATTAATAGCTCTTTATTTACAATGACAAAATACAATGGATTTGAAACACACACACACACACACACACACACACACACACACTCACACACACACACTCTAGAGCCAAAATTTACAAACATGATGGCTAATTATAATGTATCAACTCAAAAGGACCACAATGCCCAGTTTTTGGTTAGACATTACTCTGGATGTTTAGATATTCCTGTGAGATTGTATTTTGATGAGATTTACTTTGGAATTTGTGAACTTTGAATAAAGTAGTTTGCCTTCCATAATGTGAGTGGGTCTTATTCAATCAGTTGAAGGCCTGACTGGAACAGTCTGACCTTTCCTGAGGTTGAACTGCTTTTTAATATTCTATCAACCTCCTGTTCTATTTTGGGAGGATGCATAAAGAGTAAGTATATAGATATATTTTATAATTAAATTTTAAGAATATTGAAAATGGTTTTATTTTATATATACATATTTAATGAGAGAAGTAATTCCTTTGATTACATATTCATAGTTGATACTAATTTTATAAAAACAAGAATAAAATTGCTGATCTAATTCATTGTTCATGTAGAATTGAAGTCTAATTTCACTCTCAGCTAGCTAAAGAACCTTGGATCCCCTCAACTTTGGTGACATCCTTTCCCCACAAGAGAATTGGATCATATAATTTCTGTGGATCTCTGGAGTGCTAAAATTCTAATATCCTAAAAACAATAATATCTTTTATGATCTTATTCTGCCTCCAGACAGAATTGGATTTAAATAATTCTGACAAATAAAGATCTCATATTTAAAAACAAAAACAAAGTAATTGTGTAAAATGAGAAAAGTTTCTCTTAAGTTCCTGTTAATTTCTGCCACATTGCAGTTGTTCTCATGTGTTAAATTGGTTTTTAATTGTATATGTCATTTAGAGTTTAGTTTTTCAGTGCTAGGGCCTTGTGCAAACTAGGAAAAATCTGTACCACAGAGCTTAACCCCGAGCACCTAAAGATTTTGACTGTCATTTTGCTATGAAAATGATCAGAATGCTCTCATAACTTTCATAAGTTTGTTTCAAACAATAAAACTCATATGATTAATGATGTCAAGTCACATGAATTTCCAGGTTTCTGTCATCACCCCTTTTTTTGTTATAAGAAATATCATTTATCGTCTTGTGCTTGGCTCTTTGTTGAAACTTCCCTAACTGTTCACTCTGCCTCCAATATCTCCTCTTCCTTTTCCTGCTGTACATTTTTGTCAGATCCATCTTCTCTATTTCCCCCTTTTTCATGCCATGTCCTTCTTGGAACCCTTCATTACTGTCTTCCATATTGAATCCAAGTAGGTCAGTCAGGCATCCACTGTCTCCTCCTAAGCATCCTCAAGTCCCTCTCACCTTACTTCCTGTCCTGTGCCTAATGTCTTCCCTCTCTATTTACACTCACAGTAATCCAGCACTCCCTCATTTACCTTGTCCACTGAGATTTCTCTCTTCTTTGAACATCTAAGTACATGTTTGTCTTTTCCCCTTAGGAACTTGATTAAATATTATTTAACTCATTTGATGCAACAATACATTTCTCATTAACATTTAGATTGTAATAAGTGGTGTCTCCTTACTCTGTATAAACATTAAGATCCTTGGAAGAAGGGATCTAGAACAATATCTCCCAAGGGCACAACTGTGTGAGTAGTAGGTTTTAGGATATCTGATTAATCAATTAAACCAAACCAGTGTATTCAAAATTTAAAAATTACTGTATATTGAAAGAAAAAACAAAAGTGCATGTATTAAATGTTTAATATATTTTAAATCTATATTATTTAAAAAAGATTAAAATACCCACATAAAACATTTAATATATTTTTCTCAAGATAGAATTTATTCATTTATTCAACAAATATTTGTAGGGTATTTACTCTGCTCAAGTTTTGAGGCCTACAGAAATATACATGTTGAAAAAAATTTCCACACTCATAAAATTTAATATTTTCATTCAAGTAAATGGAGACATTAAAAATAGACCAAGAAAGAAGAAGGAAAGAAAGAAGGGGGCGGGGTAAGCAGGATTTGGTTAGAGATTAGATGTAATTACCTACAAAAAGTGAGCAATCAAGGATAAATCCTAGTAATGAGGCTTGAGTGAGCATGGAGAAGTCAGGAAAGGTTGGATCACTTTATGAGATACGAAGATTAAGGCAGAGTAGGTTGAGGGTGAGGAGGGAAATCAGTGTGCCACTGCTTGGTCCCACTATATTTGCAAAGCCTACTAAGCATCTAATGGTTCTGAGTCTGAAGCTCTGGTAAAATAGAGAGATCTCAGTGCTGGAGATTACTATTTTAGAGCAATTGATAATGAAGATTTTTATTTGTAACCATGGGACTAGATAAGATCACCTTGGAAGATAACATGGCAGAGAGAAAGAGATTTAAGAAGGGAGAGAGAGAGAGAGAAGGGAAAAGAAAGAAGAGGAGGAAAGGGAAAGTGAGGAGAGTCAATTTGCTTAGAAACCTGGAAAGAAATGAATTAGAAAGTTTCATAAGAATTATCAAAGGTAAATAGAGAAAAACTAAGAAAGCATGAAGTCATGTATCTTAGTCTATACAGGTTGCTATAAAAAGAAAATACCATAGACCAATTTACTTTTTTTTTTTTTTTTGGCACTAGGGATTGAACTCAGGGCACTCAACCACTGAGCCACATCCCTAGACCTATTTTGTATTTTATTAGAGACAGTGTCTCACTGAGTTGCTTAGCCTCTTGCTAAATTGCTGAGGCTGGCTTTGAACTTGTGATCCTCTTGCCTCACCTCCAAAGAGACAAAGTGAAGTATAAAAATTTATTAAAGCAAAACTCCCATGGTTGGGAGGGAACCTGAGATGGTTGCCAGTGAATGACTATTGTCTCAAGGTTTATGTGGATCTATAAGTTTAAGACAGTCAGCGTCCAGTTATTTCTGGGTAACACACTCAGTGTTCATGAGGTTTTCATACAGGCTTTAGTGCAATTAAAATATTGATGAGCCATTTTTTCTTCTTTGGAGAGGCTGGGGACTCCAGGTCATGTATGTCCTGATTTAAAAATAACCTTTTTACAAGTTTCTCAGCAAAAGCCTGCTTCTGTTGTTTGTGCTCTATTGCTCAGGAAGCCACCAAGGAGCGCATTTTCCTACCTGCCTGACCATATTTTTCCTCCTGACCTCATTTTCCCCTCTTAAAAGGTAACCCTAACTGCCATATGAACAGGGAATGATAACTGCCCTGGCTACTTCCAGCTGGATGGGGATGTTGGCTGTGGCTGTCAGAGACACCCCTCAGTCCATCGTAGAAGTTTACCATAGAAGTCGAAAGGAATCTTTATGGGTGGTTGCATCTCCATAAGCATTTGGAGTTTTATGGATTCTATACAGGATGAGACAAAATTAATATGACAGTTAAAGAAATATAGTCCAAAAAGAATCATGATAATCATTATAGGGCCAAGGAATAGAGTTAACTACAACAAGGAGGGTATCCATGATTTTATTTGGTCTCAAACATCTCAGGCCATTTTTTTTGTTATGCCTTTAAAACACTTGGCTTATTGTAAAATCTGACCTATTCTCTCTTCAACGTTTCCTGTGGCATTTTTGTAGATGCAAAAGGAGGTATTAGCTATTGCATGTACTACCCCTTCCTTAGCCATCAAGAAGTAAAAGCTAATCTGTTATCCATTACCATATGGGCCAATGAGTCTAGAACTTGGGATAAGTCTTTGAAATTGCTTCTGGTGTCTAAGGTTATATTTCCTGAGGTTGCAGTTAAGTTTGTGATGGTTACATTACCACTAATGACCCCAAAAGTTAGATCTCCCAGGGCAACTACCAAGAATGTTATTTCCAAGACAATCAGTGTTATTTGTTTCTGTTTATTCTGTATCAAGTCATGGGTACAATCTCATAATACTTCTTAACTAAGGTGTAATTTACTGTGAAGATGTATTGGGGACTAAGGGGTCAATTGTAACATAGTTCATGATCCCCAACAAAGATAGGAATGAAGATACATCAAGCTCCATCTGTGGGTTAGGTTAAAATGGGTTCCAGTGAACAAAAGTCCAACTGAGAAATGATTTTTAAGGCATGTGATGTTACAGGGAGATGAAGATGGGTCTCATGAAGCATTTCTTGCAAATTCTATGATATTGTTTGTTGGGTAGCCAATGAGGAATTATTGTCTTTCCCTCCCAGTGATGTTTAGAATAGCCTTATTAAACCATTGGTAAAAGGCAAGATGATACATTTTAGTTTTTGTGTGATTGAAATTCTGGGTTATTTTAAAAGTATAATCAGTAGATTATGACCTGCATTAACCCTGTTATTACACATAGCCAGGTATGAGGCACAAGTCTTATACTAGCAATACTTATACCAAATTTTGTTTCCATCAAACATGCATAATTTGGGGCTTAGACCAATATGGATCTCCAGAGATATTGAAAGATGGGTCTATTTTAGTCACCCACAAGAAGTATTTCAAACTTTTTGCCTCTTGGGGCATTAGTGGTTGGATCAAAGCCTCATAAGACTATCTCCAGCCTTGATCTGTTCATAAAAAACTGAACAGTTTCTAATTTGGGGGTCCTGAGTATAGGTATGGGTTTAGAAAAGTATTTGATTTCTAGGAGGGGATCCCTTATGAGGGAAATGGGAAAGGAATGAGTAAGAAAAGGGCTAAGAAGAGCAGTCATCTCAGTAATGAAGAATAAGATTTTAGCAATCAGGAAACAAGATAAAAATCAGGTTCCAGGTGTAAAAATAAATTTGAGGTGGAGTAAAGTTAATCAAGTCTCTCTGAAGCCAAAGATCAGACAGGGTAAGGGATAGGGGTGGATTCTCATAGGGCTATACTGTACAGATTGTTTACAGGAAGGTTAAGAAGAAGTCCGTACCATTAGAGAGCTTTTAGGTTATGACCCTTGACTATTGTTTACAATGATTTATTCCATTACTTGGGAAGTAAGCAAAAGCATGCACAGAAAAGAAAGATTACGAGGAATATCCTTAATAAAGTCACTATCCAAAACAGACTATATTTAAGGACCTGCTTGTCTATAGCCATTGACAGGCTAGATGCCTCCCCCTTTTGTCATTTGGAAGAGAAGTTTTAAAGCCTCGAATGGCTCACAAGAGTACTAGTCAATATTTTCTGTCCCTGGACATCAAGGGAATCAGGCCCTGCAGGGTCTCAGGTAGAATTCCAGGATTTGATCTGAGAATGTTCTATTCATGAGTCTGTACCTGAGACCTTGATTGCCATAGGGGTCCCTAGAATCACTATACGTGGTCCATCCCAGGTAGTCTCTAAGGATGGGGAGAAAAACTGATCAATAAAGACTTGATCAGTACTAGGTCTCCTTGCCTAAACAACTAAGTAGCCAAGCTTTGATTGCAGCCCCCTGACAACTGTAAGGCCTGTTGGAATTTGGCCAAAGCTGTAATGTCTTGAATTTGTGCCCAGAGTTTCTTTGTCAAGCAAGAAGTCATTAGTAAGAAATGGTCACTCATATAATATTCTTATATGGGCTCAACCCTAAGGTTCAAGAACTAATGTGAAATAATGCCAATAGGAGGTAAAGAAGGCCATAGGAAGTGAGTTTCCTGAGTTAATTTCCTAATACATCTTTTGAGGATTTCATTGATCTTTTCTACTTTTCTCAGGGATTGGGTCCTCTAGGCACAATGCAAGTGATATTGTATTCCTAGTGCTTGGAGACTTCTTGTGTGACAGTTACCTTGAAGGAAAGATCATTACCATTTTGTAGGGCGTCACTGGTGAATGATTTCTGTAACTGGGATTCTTGTCACTTTCAAGGCTTTTTTCTATTCTCCACATCAAGAGGTAATTTATGCTTTTTTTTTTTTTTTTGATACCAGAGATTTAACTCAGGGGCACTTATCCATTGAGCCACATCCCCAGCCCTTTCTTATTTTTTATTTTGAGACTGGGTGTCACTAAGTTGCTAAGGGCTTCACTGAGTTGCTCAGGCTTCCTTTGAATTTGCAATCCTCTTGCCTCAGACTCCGTAGTCATTGAGATTCAGGCGTGCACCACCATACCTGGCTAATTTATACCTTTTGATCTTGGCATGTGTGTAAAGTCAATTTGCCAATCTTCCCCCAGATACATGTCTTTATGCTGTGGACCTTGGAAAGCCATTTTTTTTTTTATTAAGGCGAATTATTTTTTGACAGATGTCCCATGCCTTTGTAACTTGTTGAACCATGGTTAGGGAGTTTGTGTCCACAGACAGTATCATCTGGTAAGTCTTATCTATGCCCGGGTGAAAAACCTGATCTGAAGTCTTGATGACTTTCTATTGATTAGCTTCTTTTTTTTTTTTTTCTGTCTGCAGCTATCCTAGTGGGAATAGAGTGTATGCCCATGAGAGGGCCCACTCCTTTTCAATCTGAGAATACTGATTGAATCCTCCAACATAGAGGAGTTTTCATAGTCATATAAAGCCGCAGTCTTAGTGATCATATCTGCTAGCCTATTTCTGCCACTTCATCAATCGTTGCCCTTTATAGTGTATCACAGCAACTTCAGGAAAAAAAAAAAACTGTCAATAAGGGCCTATTGATCTCCTTATGATATTTAATAGGCAAACTATTAACTATTAGAAAATTTCTTTATAGATGGCCACATGTGCATGAAACAATAAAAGGCATACTTGGAATATATATCCTTTTGCCTTTGCTGATTTTTAAAGCTCTAGTGAGAGCTATGAGTTCTGCCAGTTGGGCACTAGTGTCAGGTGGAAGGGCACTTAAGGAAGTCTTAATGACTGTCCCTCATGGATTCCTTGCTTCATGAGGGAAATTCCATTTATGAAAAGGCCTAGATCAGAGGCCTCTAGAGGCTTATCTCTTAAATCTTCTTCAGCAGCATTAGTTTGGAGGATTACTTATACACAATCATGTTTAATGTCCTCATCCTCCTCTTTGGGAAAAAGGTGGGCAGGGTTTAGAGATGTGTGGATTTTAATAGGACAATTGGCTCCTTGATCAACAATGCTTGATACTTAGGGAGACAGTTATCTAAAAATCAGTCTCCTTTTGGCTTCCAAGAGTAAGTATTGTGAAGCCTCTTCCTGGAGTTAATTTAGTGGCCTAGTAACCCAAAGCTTGGTCCTTGTCCCAGATGCCAATCCAATAATGAGGACACAGTTTTGAGAAAAAGGAAAAAGAAGGTTTATTGCTTTGCTAGCAAAGGAGAAACACAGGGGACTCTTGTTCCACATGCTGTGATTCTCCCCATCAGAAGGGACAACAGTGTTGTAAAGAAGCTTTACAAGGGTTACATTCTAGGTGTGCTCCGGTAGGGGTCCCGGTGCACCCTGATGGTATATTAGGATTCCTTTGTTAATTTGGGAGAGATTCACTTCTCAGATCCTCAGCAGGCATCTCCTTCCTGTAGTGGGTGCAAAGGCAATTAACTAGGGGAAGAAAAAGATAACCCTGTCTCTCTAATCTTTTTAGGGAGGGGGAGAAAGAAGAAGAGAGAGGAAAAAAAATGTTCTTTTAAAAAATAAGCCTCAGGGCAATGAGGGCTATGTTCAGAAGATGAAGGGACCACTGTTACTGCCTCAGAAACTAGGCCACTGCAGCCACTGATCTTAGAAAAGGTGGCCATTCCTTCATGACCAAGTCCAGCTCTTTGCTCAGATACCTGACAGGTTTGTTGAGTTGCACCTTGAACCTGGGTTAAAATTCCTGGTGCCTTTCCCCATTTCTCATAGAAATATGAGAATAAAGTTTGTCCTGAGGGGAGGCTCAAGGCAGTGTCCTAGAGCAGTTTCCCTTTTAGCTGATCAAAGGCCAGACTTTGTTCAAGTTCCTACTCTGAAAGATTGATGCTGGACTTCTGGCTATCCTTTATCTACTGGTAAAGAGGTAAACGATTTCTTCATATTCTGTGAGTCATAACCTACAAAACCCTGTTAAACCCCCAAATCTTTTCAACTGCTTCAGAATCCTAGCTAGTGGAAATTAAGAAAAGGGTTTAATCTTTAATTCTCCCAACATTCATGTTCCCCTAATTAATATTTACCCCAGATATTTGACAGAGATCTATCTAACATAGCTGGGCTTTAGATTTAGAGGCCTTGTATTCTTTTTTTCTGCTAAAAAGTTGGGTAGTGCTTTAGTACTTTCTTGTGAGAACTTTACTGTTAGAGCACAAAGGAGAAGGTCATCCATATATTGAAATACTTTTGTTTCTAGATGACTAAATTGTGATAGTTCTTGGGCTAGGGCCTGTCCAAACAGATGTGGGCTCTCTCTCAACCCTTTTGGTAGGACAGTCCAAGTACACTGGATGGTCTAATCTAAGGACTTTCAAATATGAACCATAATTGCGAGCCTGGATGTAAGGGAATATGGAAGAAGGCATTCTCTAGGTCTAAAACTGTAAACCATTCAGAGTCCTGTGAAATCAGGGACCATGGGGTATAGGGACTGGGGACCACTGGGTGTAGAGGAAAAACTCCATCATTAATCAATTGGAAGTCCATCTCCCATTGGGTTTCTGCACAGCTAGGATAGCAGTGTTGCAAGGACTACTCTTAGTCTCAAGAGACCCTGTGATTTTAAATTGTTTATTATAGTTTGTGGTCTTTTCCTTGTTTATGCAGACTTTGGTCCAATCAAAATATTGATCAGCTACTTTCCTTTCTTTGGAGGGGCCATGGACTCCAGGTTATATATATATATCCCGATTTAAAAATAACCTTTCTGCAAGTTTTTCAGAAAAATCCTGCAGTTGCTATTTGTGCTCTGTTGCTCAGGAAGTTGCCTGGGAGCCCATTTCCCTATCTGACTAGCCTTATCTCTTCCTCTTGATGTCACTAGCTACCTCACTGCTTATTGAAATTTCAATATAGGAAAGGAAAATAACTAGGGAGTTATATTGGTCCAATTATATTGTTACACTGTGTCCATGTAAGAATATGTAAAAACAAATCCCACCATTATGTATAATTATAATGCACCAATAAAGAATGTGGAAAAGAAATATTGCCCTAGGAAGGAATGAAAAAGTAAAGATATTGCAACATATGAATTTGAGGATGGGGCATGACATTCAGGTGGTAGCTTTTATAGAAGTTGAAAAAACATGTTTCAAAATAGAGGGATGCTTACTAATGATTTTATTTTCCTCTTGTGCTTTCTTATATCTCTAAAATTTTCTTCTATCACTGTAGCAAATATCCAGGATGTTTCATTAACTATGTTTCTATTTTATAGTAGCCATAGTTTGGATGGGATTGCCCCATCTCTGATTTTCAGAGTATGTCTTGATTGGTTTATGTCAATGATTCTCAATGCAGATGCTATTAGTATTTTAAACAGCACAATCCATCCTTGTGTAGGACTGTTCAGGAATTCCAGTATGTTTATCATTCTTGATTAATTAAATGTCAATTGCACCTCTAATCATTTTGATAATCAAGAAACACTTTAATGAAAACAAAATCTGATAGATTATTATGATGAATTAGTTTGTTTCTGTATACAGATTTACTAGAATGTTAAAGTTGGTTTATGTAATTTGTTAATCTATTATTTTATTCATCATGAAATTACTGAGGACCTATCATATCTCAACCATTGCAATCAGTGCTGAAGGTATAAAAATGCATTCCCTTAGGAGCTTGCAATTATTGGAGAAGACTCACAGAACCCACTGATAACAACATAATGTAATGACTGCTGTATTGAAGCTGTGTACCCATGATGGTACTGGTAAAAAGGAGTGTCTTATCACTTTTATATGGATATCTTAGGAAAATATTTACTTAGAGATATTTGTGTTGAGTTTTCATTCATGAATACTAGGTTTCAGAGTTTAGAACAGGAAATGTAAATAAAAACGTTGACAGAAGGCCTGAAACTGCTATTCTCATAAAGGTCTGCTTGCAGTTTTATTCTTGGCTGGTGTCAGGGAGTTTAGATTTTAGGAGGGTTACTACAGGTTCCTGGTAAGAATGGCTCACTCTTCCTACACTGTTTATGCAAACAATATAGCTTTTTGTAAACATCTGGTTTCTTTCTGGCAGTCTGGAATTTTGGTGATTTGAATACAGTTTGAATGTGGTCCCCTGGGTTCATGTGCTGGGGTCTTGATCCCTAGTGTAGTAGCATAGGCAGGTGGTGGAAACTTTAAGGGGCAGAGCCAACTGGGAGGCTGCAACACTGGTCCCTCCTCCTTGTCTGAGCTTCCCTTGTGATCTCTGCCTCTCACTTGTATTCCTGTCATTGCCTTGACATCCACCATGAGGTGCTGTAGCCCAGAAAACTCTCTTCAGAACCAGCACTCTGCTCTTGGACTTCTAGTCTCCAAAGCTGTGAGCTAATAAACTCCATTTCTTTGTAAGTACCCAGGCTCAGACACCCCATTAGTGAAAAATTGACTAGTGCTAGCATGTTAGGCATAAGAGGCACATGTGACTAGCCTCCAGTAACAAACTTGGGCACTATGTCTCTAATGAGCTTCCCTTGTAGTCTTTTCACAGGTTTTGTTACAACCTGTTGTGGGCGGGGCTTAAGTGAGTCCTGTGTTCCTCTACCTGGAAAGGACTATTGAAAACTGGAGGAAAATATGTTCTGGTTCCCTAATGAATGTTAAATGTTGGTTTATGTAATTTGTTAATCTATTATGATATGAGGATATGAGGACCTATCATATCTCAACCGTTACAATCAGTGCTGAAGGTATAAAAATGCTTGGGAAGCATTTCCTTGGGAGCATGCAATTATTGGAGAAGACTCACAGAACCCACCAATAACAACATAATGTAATCTGTCCATAGCTTAATTTTTCAAAATATCTATTATAAAAACAAGAACATTCTATTTCTACTAGAATTCAAACAAGTTCCCTGAGTGAATTATGTTATTTATTTTTAAAACTCCCAATGCAGTATCTACACAATACTTCACCAATTAAAGAAATTTAATAAACATGTTTGTAATCCTTCATGATATTATGAAAACTTCCAGCTCATGAGATGTGGTCCTCTATTTTTCATTTCTATTTTGCTGGAATTTATCACAATATTAGTTTACATATCCATTATTTTCTTTCTAGGATATTTATTGAACAACTATTAAGTGGAGAACATATTTCTAGGTACTTTAACAGCAAACAGGTTATCAGGGCTAGCTGCCACATGTGTGCTGAATGCCAGTTTTGCTTATCTGCTTTTAAGTCACTCAAAACTGTCTTCCCAAGGATTAGCAGTGTGGAAATCTGCACCTCTTTGTATCCTGTACTTTGCTCACTATATTCCTTTCTCTTTGCATTGCAGATCTTATTTCAAAACTGTAATAACTGGGCTGGGGATGTGGCTCAAGTGGTATCGCGCTCTCCTGGCATGCGTGCGGCCCGGGTTCGATCCTCAGCACCACATACAAAGATGTTGTGTCCGCCGAAAACTAAAAAATAAATATTAAAAAAAATTCTCTCTCTCTCTAAAAAAAAAAAAAAACTGTAATAACTACTGCTGCTCTTGTCATTCATAGAGTATTTTTAGAAATTTTTTTATAAATCCTTATCTAAAGCAATTTTAACCAAGGACAGTATATTACTGACCAAGATGGAATACCATGATTATAAATTATAATACCTAACTTAGATTGTGTGGTTTGGGCTGGGGCTGTATGTAGCTCAGTGGCAGAGCACCAGTCTAGTATGCAGGAAGACCTGGGTTTGATCCTCAGAACTGCATATATAAATAAGTAAATAAATAAATAAGACTTAAAAAAGTCATAACATACATTGTATGCTTCAATGAGGGAAGGAATTTATTTAATGTTTTGTTCACATCTATACTCTTAGAATTTAGAATCATCCTTAGCATAGAGAAGTTACCAAATAAAAAATTGTTGATCAAATTTGTATAATAAAGAATTTAGCTTCAGCATCAAATGAAAATTTTATTAGTTAAATATTATGTAAGGCAATTTTTAAAAAAAATAATATTACTCCTAAGAGCCAGAACACACAACACAAAATGTTAACAGGAATTAATTACTAAAGATAATTCCATTTGAATAACTTTTGAGGTGAGAGACAGTGTAGGTTTTGAATCTTTTGCCGTTAACTTGCAATATGAACTTTGCCTAGTCCTACATATTTCTAGGTAACTTTATTAAACTTTATAAGCCTCACTTTTTTCCTCTGTGAATTAAAGATGAAGGCATTGATTTTTAAAACTCTCTTCCATATATTCAGCATTATATCTATATGATTTTTAATCCAAAAGGTATGTTACTTGGTTGGTATTATATAGATTAACTATTCTACAGACTATTTTCAAAACTAACTGGGCATTTTCTCTTATTCTAAATTTACCTATCTATTTGTTTATTTTTATGGTGCCCAAGGTTAAATCCAGGGCCTTATGAACACCAGGCAAGCACTAGATAAATTTATTAATGTCTCTTATTGGCTTGTAGATGGTTATGGACAGGAAGTAATAGAAAATAGCAGTGTCAACTTACAGAAAAAACTGTTGTCATAAGAATTGAGTTTAAAAAATAAAATGAAAGGGATGGAGTTGTGGCTCAGTGGTAGAGCACTTGCCTAACATGTCTGAGACACTGAGTTAGATCCTCAGCATCAAATAAAAATAAATAAATAAAATAAAATAAAGGTATTGTGTCCATCTACATCTAAAAAATATTAAAAATTTTAAAAAATAAATAAAATTAGTATTTAGAGGGTGTGAAAATGGAGAACAGAATAAGATGATGCATTTGTGTCTTTGTCTTCTGTGATGCTTGAATTTAGGTTGTGAATATCAGGAAATAGTTGAATTGATGTAGATTGATTCAAGAAAGCTGAATTTCTTTCTGAAATATTTCTCTTAAAGTTCAAATTTTGAATAGATATCAAACGATTGCCTAAGTTTAATAGTGATCAAGTCCTAGTATATCTATTACTTATATTTAATACCTAGTTTCTATAGATTTTCATAAATGGATAAGACAATGTGCCTGAAGCAATAAAGTGAATACTACTGATACTTAGGCTTTTTTTTTTTTTAATCTGTGCTCATCCCTCTTGATAATTAATAGGAAAATTACTATAAAACCTGGCTCATATTATTAAAGTTTGCATTGGGGAAGGCTGGAATTGTTGTTTATCCAAATGTACAAACTCTCAGAGTCTCTCATTGGGAATAAGAACTCTTGGATGAAAACAAAGGTTTACCTTGGGGTCTGAAATAGGCAGACAAGTGACTTCAACAGTAAGAAATCTTTTCAGGTTGATTTTTTTTCCCCATCATCAAGAGTCAGTGTCATTGATGTCTGGTTTTTAACCAGGATTTTTGACATAAATTCTTTGTCTAAGAAATATTTGTTAAAAAGTAAACCAACATGGGCTGGGGATGTGGCTCAAGCAGTAGCATGCTCGCCTGGCATGCGTGCGGCCCGGGTTCGATCCTCAGCACCACATAAAAATAAAATAAAGATGTTGTGTCCACCGAAAACTAAAAGATCAATATTAAAAAAAAATTCTGTGTGTCTCTCTCTCTTTAAAAAAATAAATAAATCGACAGAATTTATTTACTGTGTGTTTTTATCATATCATGCCTTTCATATAGCAGCAGGCATATTGTTACATCTTCCATAATTACTTATCTGACTGTAAGATTTTACTGGATCTGATTCTGTAAATACATCTTAACAGTATATAAAATTAACTCAAATTCAAAATTTCACGTATTCTTCTTGAAATATTCAAATTTTAGAAGGCTATCAAAATACAAAATTACAAAAATAACATAAATGTTGTGTTTGTCAGCCTTTTGTTACTGTGACCAAAATACCAAACAAGAACAACTTAGAGGAAGAAAAGTTCATTTGGGCTTATAGTTTTGAAGTTTTCGTTCACAGTCTAAAGACTCCATTGCTCTGGGCCCCAAATGAAGCAAAATATCATGGCAGAAGATGGTGGTGGTGGAGTTTTGATCATGTCATGGCAGCCAGGAGGCAGAAAAATAGAGGAAGGGACTGCAGGGAAGATAAGCATTTTCAGGGCACCCCTCAGAGACTCACCCCCTCCAATCATGTCCCCATCTACCTATAGTTAACACCCAGCTGTACCATTCAAACTTGGATGAACTTATTAGGCTAGAGCTCTCGAAATCCAATCGTTGCATCTCTGAATATTCCTGCATTAATGTAGTAACTTTTCGTGGGCACCTCCTATCTACAACCATAACAAACATGTTTATTTGAATTTTCACTAGAAACTTTTAAGTAACAAATGTTTTTCATGCATTATACTATAAGCTAGTGCAGGGAGTAGGAAAATGGAATGATTCTTCTAAATTCCCCCTTTAAAGGACTAAGTGAAAAGTTTATGATTGCAAATAGAGAACTCTTGAAAACTTCTTTCAACTTATTTTTCAAGAAAAACTTATGATTTATAAATCACATAACTATGTGTAACTAATTGGACAATGCAACTTTTTAAAAATTCCAAGATCAGTATAGCCTGTATGAATAAAATACAATTTAATTTTTCAAGCATTATATCTGAACCTAGACATCTTTGTCTAAATGCCTGAGTTTGATGTGACTTTGAAATACTTATAATTACATATTTATTTATTTAAACATCATCTTTGTTTTTGACTCACATCGTTTTCAAGGAAATTATTGTAAAATTGTGTCATCAGTATTTCTATTTCTTATTCCTCCACTCAAATGCTTCAATTATAGTCATTTTGCTATACAACTACCAATATTCTCTTTTCCATTTATGCACCTCTTCCAAGAATGCAGCCATTCCCACAGCTTCAAATTTAACTTCCAAGATAAATATCATCAATCTCTTTCAGTTATTAATTCCGCCAGTATCTATTTATTGAGCATCATCTTACATGTTAAGCACTGTGTTAAACGCTGGGAATGGAGCAGTGAGATCTTTCCTCTCCCAAACTTTCTTTCTTCTGTTTAGTTTTTGGAATGTTACTTTGCATCAGAGAAAGTACTACATACTGAATATTTTTAAAAATTGCAGAGTCTAGTTTAAAGGTAAAAACAGATAATTTCCCTTTCTTTAAGTAAGTGCAATTATGAGAATGGTTTTAACAGGAGGCTGTGGAAAATGGGTGGACATGAAGATTCAAGAAAGTGTTCTTCATTATTTATGTTCTTGCCTAGAACATCAAACCCAAGCAGCTTGTGTGGGTTTATGTTTCCTAGAAGTTGTCAATGGATTCCAGTACAAGTTATTTATTTGATAAGCTAGTAGATTCGTGGAGAAGTAACACAGGGAAGAGAAAGAAGTGAATATAGTGTGTCATCAAGCCAGTTCCTACTGTGGATGGCTAGAACTCAGAACACTCTAGGGAGTTCTGAAAAAAGTATGATACATAACTGAATTGTCCACCTTCCCTTTATCCACCCTCCACCTAGCTTTTATTCACCAACCCCTGTCCATTAGTGCTACTTTGGGGAATGTTGATTCTTGATCACTTTCAGCTTGCCCTATGCAGGTCTGAGTGGGTTCTTATGACTGAATAAAGCCTTTGGACCAGAAGGTGTACATATTTACATGAAGCAGCCTTTGGTGTATATGATTGTCACAGGCATAAACACAAGTTATAAATGAATGTGATAGAATTTGCCCCAGGGCAAAGGTTTTCCGTTAAAGCAGTCCTGGGTTCATCCTCTACTATCCTCAATCTCCCCAGTATTTTCCTAGACATCTCCAGGTCCGCCCCCCTTGCTTCTTTTACTGTAGAAAGAGTTCTTTACCTTGGGGTCTTTTCCTTGGGTTACAAATTCTTCACAGGACTCTTTATCACACTCCTTTCTACCCCATTACTTCAAAAGTAATATAGTATACATGTGTATGAAGGATAATGTTTTATGACTGATTTGCTCACTTTTAAAGACAGTTCATGGGGTCTAACTTTTTCTTGGTTATCAGAGCAAAAACAGATACACAAATTAATAAACATACTAAGACCTTGGTTGTAACAAGATGATGAGTTTCAGTATTTTCCAAAACTAAGAAACACTGAAGAGAAATGAGATTTTGTTAGTTATTCAATGGACATTGAAGGTCATGAAAAGAGGGAGTGTCCTGAACACTAATAAAGGAAGAATATAATTATGTGTTTGAAGAATTCAACACAATGGAGGTAAACACATAATTTTACAGAAGAAATCTAGTTCAACTTCTACTAGAGGACAAATGAGAAAAATTAGAAACCACTTCTAATTTCCCTAAATTTACCCAGTGCATTGAAAGCACTGGCAGGTTCAGGTCCCAGGTCTCTTGAATTCCTAGGTATCCTGTGTTTTGCTGAGCATCCTTAACTCTAAAGTGAGTACCTCAGTTTATACAGGGCCTTTTCACCAAAATCTACAAAGTAATGAATTCTTCTTGGAGGACATATCCTACAAAAGCAATTCAATAGGAATAAGGTGATTTGGGTTTGGAAAGTTAAGCCAAAGAGGCATATTTTACTGAAAAATGAGAGACTTTGTTAAGCATAACAATTGGTAACTGAGAATTACAATGCCTATGCTCTGGTTAATCCAATCAACAGAATCTGTAAAATATCAATCTATTTACTGCTTCTCCTAGGAGGTACTTTTGGAGAAATGCTAGGCTTTCATATTAATTAGAACAAATTGCACATAATGAGTTTCTGTAAATGGTCTGGTGCCTCACACTGTCAAATCTTCACAGTCCAGATCTTGAGAATCCCTCCCCTGGGTATAAAGATGCAAACAGCTTCATCATCCCAAAGTTGTCCACCTGAGGTGAAAGTGTATTGCTGCATGAATCAAAAGTAATAGGAATTTGCTACTCCTTCTCCCATTATTGTTAAGCAGAAAATAAACTGCAAAGCTAAACACTTGCCCCAGGCTCACTTACATCTTCATTTCCTTACCTCTGAGAATTCAGGTGCATTTCCAACTAGTTTACAGCCTCATAAGACATTAATATGGCCCTTTGGTTGTGATAATGTTCTGCCAAGCACAGTGCTCTCCGAATGGCACCAGTGTACTGCTAATGGCACATTAAATCTCTCTCAAGTCCTGCCAGCCACTACAATCAGGCCTGTTTCAGGGGAGCTGTTTGAAGAGGTTGCTGATTTCTCAGTATCAATAACAAGAAGCTAAGAGTAGGGTCTGCGTTCAGTGTTTAACAATATTAAAACTGTCTTGTTTTGCAGCAGAAATCTGCAACTTACTTTTTTCTTTGGACCCTGACATTTATAATCAGAATAGGGTCCTTGACATAGAGAATGTAACTGCTCCAATTAGGTAACAATAAAGGCATCACACAAACTTCATTAATGCAAGATGAAAAGTCAATTGGATGAGTGTTGTGCTAGCCTGTCCTAACTTTTCTGCTAATTTTCCCCCATCTAGATTTGGAAAAAGTGCTCAGATTGTTGTAGCATCAGCATCTTTTATCAAATACTAAGAGTTTTCCAATACAAAGAAAGGGACAGTATCGTTGTGTGTGTGTGTGCGGTGAGACCATTTGAGTCTAGTTTCTTTACTAATTTCAAGTATACAATTCATCATTATTAACTATTGTCATGATGTTGTCCCTTAAGTCTCCAGCAATTATTCATCTTATAACTGAAGGTTTGTACGCTTTGATCAAGCTCTCCCCTCCCCCCCCAACCCTATTGGCACTTGGTAACCACTTTTCTACTCTTACTAGGAATTGGAAAATGGTAACTATATGAGAGGATGAATATATTAATTAGGTTGATCGTGATGGTCATTTTACAAATATATCACAACATCATGAACACAACAATGTTGTCCACCAAAGACAAAGACTAGAAGGTGATTGAATGTTTATCAACAACCAAATTGATAAATATGTTGTAATGCAATATACACCTAAACTGCATCTAATTAATCGAGATGGTTAATACCAAAAAGATAACATGGAATAAAAAAGGTAAGTTGTGATTTTACTTATAGTCATGTGTTACTTTACATATATGCTCTGAGAAATACATCATTATAAAACGTTATTGTTTTGCAAACCTCATAGAATGCATTTAACACAAACCTAGAGGGTATAGCCTATGATACACTTACACTTTCTCTCCCCCTCCCTTTCTCTTTCCCCCACACATATTATAACCTAATACTTCTAGGGCCATGAGAAACAAAACAAAACAAGATTAAATTAAGTACAAGATAAATGATTTAAAAAGAGTAAACATGGAGAGGCATGAGGCTGCTGTTTGCTGTAACATGCATATTGTTTTATAGTAAGCTTTAAAAAAAGTAAGTAGAAGGAATATACTCTAATGATGAATTTATAGTGAATTCATAAACAAGTAATAGTTTGTTTATTGCCATTATCAAGTATTCTGTACTGCACATACTTGCATGTGCTATTTGTTTTATACAACTGATAGAATAGTAGGTTTGTTTATATCAGCAGCACCACAAACATGTGAGTAATGTTAAATGGTTACAGTGTCACTAGGCATTTTTTAATTCCATTAGGATCTTATGGGACCACAATTGTATATGTGGTCTGTCATTAGCTGAAACATTGTTATACCATCCATGACTATAAAGTTCAAGGAAACAGGTCAAACATTTTGCAAAACTATCAGCATGGTTCAGGCACAACTGACACATAATGGACTGAATATATTTTAAGTGTACAGGTTCTGAGATGTCACTCTAAAACACTCTCTTCTGATTGTTTCCTGGTTTTGATTTTTACAAAGAAAGCTTCTTTAACATTCCTGTACAAGTCTTTCTAAGGACGTGTATTTCTTTTTGTTTTCAAGTAGAATGGCTAAATCTATATGGTAGGTATGCTTAACTACTTAAGAAACTCCCAAATTGTTTTGTGAAGAGATTGCACCACTTTACATTCCTACTCGGAAAGTATGAGCTTTCTAGTTTCTCCACATCTTGCCAATACTTGGTATGGTTGGCCTTTTTTAGTTTTCACATTCTAAGAGGCATGTAATATATTTTAATTTCCATGTTCCTAGAGATTGACAGTATTGAGCATCTTTTTGTATATTTATTTGACAGCCATATAACTTCCATGGAAAAATCTCTGTTCAGATTTCTTGTTCATTATATAAAGTAGCATTTTGTTTCCTTCCTGTTGAATTTTAAGCATTCTTTATATTCTGAATACAGATCCTTTATTAGATGCAAACTTTATAAATACCTATTCCATCCATGTCCTTTCATTCTTTTGTCAGTGCCTTTTAGGGAGAAAAAGTTAATTTTGATCAAATAAAAATTCTTATTTAATGTATTATTTCTTTAGTGTCACACATAAAAAAATTTGCCTAGCACAACTTAAAGTTTTATAATTTTGTTTTTTATATTTATGTCTCTAATGCATCTTGAATTATTTTTCATATGGTATAAGGTATGGATTGAAGCTTGTGTTTCTTTTTTCAACTGAATCTCCAGTTGTTCCTTTCATTTTTTAACTGATCTCAAAAAATGAATTGTCCCTATTTGTGTGGATTCATGTCAGGATTCTCTATCCTGCAGTAATATATTTAAAGCAATACATAGATTAAGTGGCCCAACTATAAAGATATGCAAGAGAATTATTAACAAAAATTTCAAGGTCATGGTTACTTTCAGGTGACTAGATAAGATAAAGAAGCATGAAGTCAAGGAAGGGCTTCCAAGCCACAAAATGCTTTATTCCTTAAATTGGATTCTGGGTATAAGACTGTCTGGTTTTATCATTAGTCTTAAACTCTAGTTAAACATTATAGAAACTCTATTTTCTATCAACCATGTATTTCATAGCAGAAAAAGTAACCCCAAGCTGCCTTACTAATTTTGCCATTAGCCAAAACTTGTTTATTTGGCTACATCCATTGACAGTGAGGTACTGAGTTTCTATCTGTTGCAAGATAGATGCTCAAAGCCAATGTGCTGATTATTGAGGTATTTACTTTTAGCCTCAAACATGATCTTCTGTAGTCTGCTTTGTGGGGCTGGCTGGGGACGAGGCAAGCATTTCTACTTTTCCAGCTCCATCCCTGTTAGGCACTGACATAAGAGAAACCAAAAAGCAGAAGAAGGGGGAAGAGGGATACAGCTTTCTGTTACCTTCCCTCCTGCCAGCATTTCCAGGCAATGATTCTCTCCCAAGACAATTGGTTCAGTTTTCAGGTCGTTTTTTGTAGTTCTAGACTAGCCATAGAGTTACTAACCCTGGAATGTGCCCCATTCTGAGATCTGAGTCCACCTCTGTTCTCAGGTTTTAGGTTCTGATAACTGAAATTCTTCCTTTTGCTCCCCCCAGACTTGAGGGTGGAGACAGATTCCTGCATTTTCCATCGCTGTCACATCACTATTCCCTTCTTGTAGGCTTCCAATACCTTCTAATGTACCAATTCTCATTTTTCAATTTGCTCTTGAAATGGCTGTGGTGCTGTAGGTTTCACTGATTTTACCCTTACTTTGTGACATTCCCATTAGTTGCTCCCTCATCTCATTCCCAAGAAGATGTAAGTAACTTCAGAAAGAGAGACACATGGGCTGTGGTTATGGGTCAGCTTGCCTATGCTGGGTTTGATCCTCGGCACCACATAAAAATAAATAAATAAAATAAAGGTTAAAAAAAGATGTAGTCATTGCCTTAAAAAAAGAGCCACATGAGGAATACCATTTAATGTTAAAATAAAATGAAATAAAACCGTTGGTATTGTTACAGTAATAGCAGGACTTAGACCAAATGCTACCACCTACTTTAACATTTATTAGGCAGTGGCAAGAAAACTACTCTTGCAAACAATCCTGTAATTCAGTGAAGTTCCTGTCCTTTTAAGTTCTTGACAAAAACATTTTTGGGGTGTGGATACTGGGGATTGAATACAGGGTGAATCAATCAATGAGCCACACCCCAATCAATGAAACACTTAGCCCTATTTTGTATTTTATTTAGAGAGAGGATTTCACTGAGTTCCTTGGTACCTTGCTTTTTCTGCTGCTGACTTTGAACTCAGAATCCTCCTGCCTCAGCCTGCTGAGCTGCTAGGATTATAGGTGTACGCCATTGTCCCTACACCCAGTGACAAAAACACTTTTAAGAAAGATTCTATGAAGGGATCCCAACATATTGGAGTGGCAAGTTTCAGCTATTCTCTGGTCAGCTCAGGTAAGGAGATCCTCCCACAAAAAATTTAATAGTTTTTAAGTATAGATTAGGACTAACTAAACCTCAGTTTTAAGGACCCTAGTCTACTAGGCTCAGTAGATTCCTATACCCTTTCCATGAAATTAGGAAAAGTCCAGTCCAGCACTATGGTACGTCGCCTCCCTTGCATAAATAATACCAGGGTTCTGTTATCAACAATGTCTGCCTCAAACTTGGATCTGTTAACTGGACTTATAAATATCCACATATTAGACTGGTAAAATTTAACTTCATTGAATGGTATAAGGAAGCTTAACATTTTTTGATTCCAGTGTTTGCACAAAGGTTTCCTGTCCTCCAGGAAAGCTCTTGTTTATTTCTGTTGTCCTAGTGCTATGCTGAGAGCAGCCTCTTCCCTCTCATAGAGATAAGGTTTATACACAGTAGTATACAATTCTAGCAAGTAGGGTAATAAAATGAATCGCAATGTCTATTTTCATTGTCTACATGCTAAATTAGTTGGGGACACTCTAAAGCACTCTATACTTTCAAAATGTTTTCCATTAAGGCTAAAGGGTAGATTAGTATCAAATATTTATTTCAGAACTGCATTAGGTTTTACTCCCTTCCATGTCTAACCCTCTATATCCATGTTTGAGTTATATGAGCTTGATGTATTTTATTCTCTGTATTGGGAAAGTGTGCTATGTAATTAAAGTGAAAAAATTTTGATGAGACAAATTGTTTTCTATTTCCTAGTAAGTAAAATGTCAATGTGTTCTTTGGTTATATGAGAGTTTTCAACTAAGAAATGGGAATTGATTAGAAGTGAAAATTTAGCACTTGCCTAGCATGCCCAAGACCTGTGTAAGTCCCAGGAAAACACACACACACACACACACACACACACAAGGGAAAGTTTAACTCATTGCATCTGTACTAATCACAAAACATAAGGAATTACCTTTACTTATAATTGATAGATCTGCTATCATGTTAGCAAGAGCACTGATAGCTAAAACCTCTGGATTTTAATTGAACTGATCAAAGCCTTGTAAAGAAACACAAAAATATAAAGAGAAAAAACAGAAAGAAAGGATAAAAATATAAAGAAACAGAGAAACACTTAAAAACTCAAACAGTAGGAAATAAAATGTTTGTGAGAAGTAGGAATTTTAAAATTACAATAATTACACTTAATAGCTGAGAAAAAAACTGAAAGATTGAACCTAAGAGACAAAATGACTGCATGTAATTTACATGAAACATATTGTTGTCTTTTGGATCTGGAATGTCCCCCAAAGGCTTATAGTGCTGAAGTCTTGGTCCTTAGTAAGTGGCACTATTGGGAGGTGGGGAAATTTTAGGAGGTTCCCCAGGGGGAGGTCACTGGTGGTGTACCCTTGAAGAGTATGTCTTGCACCTGTCCCCCTTCTCTACTCTCCCAGCTTCCAAGTCACTATGAGGTGAGAAGTTTTGCTCTTCCCACTCTGCCATGATGTTTGGCCTCACTACAAGCCCACAATGATGTGCACAGTCACCACAAACTGAAACCTCTGAAACCATAAGCCAAAAGTCAGTCTTTTCCTTTAAGTTGATTTTCTCAGATATTGTGTCACAGATGAAAACTAACAAAGAAACTCATTAAGAGGTTTTAAAAATTACATTTTTCCTGATTTTTGCATAAATGAGAAAATACAATTTTTATGGTGTTTTGTTAGCTTAGAGATAGAAAACTCTTGAGTTTCTCAAAAGTGCTTAAATGAAAATGCTTTGAAGAAAACCTGAAGAGGATTTAAAAATACCCTTAAAGACAAACTTGTATGTTTCCAGAATCTATCTGTAGAAAATACCTCCTAAATTCAGAATTTTTAAATTAATGGGTGTAAGAACATTAAGTCTAATGCAATTTTTCAATTCTGTCTTTCTGCTCTTTCCTACATAGGACAGTGTAAGAATAATCTACAGTCCCTTTCACCCTGTTTATAAAAGTAACAGGTCATCATGCTTATCTCTCCTGATCTGGCCAGCTGTGGGGACTCTAGGCTTTTGTCTAATTTTCAGCTTTGAGCTAGCTCTTCTTCTAAAGGTCATTGATGACAAAAGCTTTTGATTTTTTTTTTATTCACTGTGAATCTATTTACTGTAAAGTAACACCTATAATTGAAGTTTAAAGAGAATTACTTTGTCTAGCCTTAAGAAGATAGGACTTAGAGAAGTGATACAATTTCATTCCAAATTCCTATTCTATGACACTAGCTTTCAGTTTTATTGAAGGTCAGGGCTAAAGGTATAGAACAAAGAACAAGTAAGATAAATATATGGTAGATATTTTACACTTTTAAATGTTGATTTGGCATTAATTAAAAGTCATTTGTCAGATGTTTGCACCTCTGAAGATATTAAGAAAAAGGTAGATAAATATCATTTTCCAGGGAAGGTTGGAAAGCTATCTTTGCTGGACCAGAGTAAGCACTAGTTACACAGTAATGCTACTCTTTTGATTTGAATATGTGCAGTATCTATCCATCACCATTTATAGTATTGTTTATTTATCAGTTAATTCAATACATTTAATTCATAAAACTTACATATCAGACAATGAAAAATGGACTCTCTGGAGGAATTCAAATTCCTCAGATGACACACTTGAAACTGAGTTAATGTGAGGATGTGTGTGTTTTGAAAGCATGACTATGTTAAATAAATTGACTTAATCATTTCACTATATAATATCAAAATATTCTGTATACTCTCTCTCTCTCTCTCTCTCTATATATATATATATATATAATTTTATCTGTAAATTATACCTTAACAAGCTAAAAAGTGTTAATTTTGAAAATTATAGAAATTTATATAGAACAAATCTTTTAAATTTTACTAACACTACAAAATTCTCTGCCTTGTGATGTATTGTTTATATTTCTTTAATAGACATGTGAGTATTCTTCCTTTAAGGGCAGTTGTGTGTGACTCTTGTACTAAAACTAAAATCATACCATGTAAATAGTTTTCTTTCCTAATGAACTACTTTGCAATAAAATCATATTTATGATTAAAAATACAGCAACTGTTCCATCAAGGAAAACCTGTTTCATGTAGCAAAGTGCCTACAAAAACTAACAGCAAAAAGTTCTCAATTATGTTAGTGAAAAAACTTGGGGGTCAGAGGGCTAAGGAAGATGTTGTTTCAAACTAGAACCATTAACCTATCTAATTATTTAGTGAATCAGTGTCAGACAGTAATCAAGAATGAGAAAACAACTTGTTCCTCAAAAAGTTTAAATCTCTATTGTTTGACAGAAACTAATAAAAGATCTTATGTCATTAGAAGATGTTTAATGTGGCCATTAAAAAAGCTTCAGTTCCCTTAGTGCCTGACTCTGGCAGATAATCTTTCCAAGTAGGCAAATTTATTTAGCTTTGCCCATATCTAACTTTTAATTTCACTGCTGACATTTTATCTCCAGTTGTAAGCACAAAAACATTTCAAAGTCTGCCTTATCAAATTCAGTTCAATTATTCTATTAAAACACAGCAATATACTAGCTATTATAGCCATGTAGTTGTTCAAATATATTTGACTGTTAGTGTTTCTTTACCAGGAAAAGGACTTTTGTTTTGCTTTGTTTGCTGGTTTCAAATAGACTTGGTAGCATCTTGCTTCAGGTAGTCAATGAATGATGGCACTGAAGAGCAAATTCCAAACTTAATGCCATATTCTTATAAAAATGGGAAATATATTAATAAAATTGTCACTTTTGTATGTTATTATCCAATGTTCTTTGAGATGTTAGGTATCTTCTTAACTGTTATTCCATGACTAGACAACATTCAGAGACTGACTACAATGGGGCAAAAGCATTTATATAAGTCCCTAGTTTCTTCTGATATTGTTCCATTGTGTGAAGTTATTCAGTGATTTTATTTAAAATAGCTCAAGTGTTTATCATTGTATTTTATGTATATATGCATATGTTTGTAAAATATATTGCAGTGTTTTATAAATGAATAGGTTTTAATTGCCTGCTTAAATATATTAGTAAAAAAAATAAGCAAAATGGAGAGACACTGAATATTTAGAATGATAAAAAATCTATATAACTTCTCCTTTTGAGCTAATTAATCAAAAAAGTTAGTTGTAGATATTGGGAACTGTAATATCAGACTGTGGACTGTAATATTAGACCATGTTAGTAACTAACTTATCATAGGCACCTGCTCATTTTGTACAGGGGTTGTAATATCAGCCGCACACTTTTAGTAGCTAGCCGCAGCCCACAGTGAATGTTTCTTCTTACATGATGTGGTGTCTTACTTTCTATGATGCTATAGGTAAATTTTTATTTTTTCTAATTTAACTATGTTTACAGAGTCATGTCAGATCTTCTGTGGAATCTCAGATCATCTATAAAATATGGTTACAAACTGGTTTGGGTAAAATTTCACAGGATTAAAAGTCCTAGGCTTGTAAATATCTACATCTATGACAATAGATATATTACCATTAAGTAGATATTTTAAAAGTGATTTTAAACCATTGATTTAGTTATGTGTGAGGCAATGCAAGAAAGTTCAGAGGTGAATTGATTGATTTATGAGTCTCAAAGTAATCAGTGCATTGATCCCAATAGGGATTATCTGGGTGGTAACTATAGACAGGTAGGGTGTGGCTGAAGAAGGTGAGCATTGGGGTCATGTCTTTGGGGGTATATATTGTCCCTGATGAGCTGAGCTTAATCTCTTACTGCTTTCTGATTGTCATGTTCTGCTCTCTTTTTCTCTATCAGGTCCTTCTACCCTGATATTCTACGTCATCCTGGGCCAAAGCAATGGAGTTGGTTGTTTATGGACTAAGACTTCTGAAGCTGTGAACTCCAAGCAAACTTTTCCTCCTTTAATTGTTCTTGTCAGGTGTTTTGGTCACAGTGATGAAAAAGCTGACTAAAACACCCATTAAGTCCTAAGTTTTCAATTCTGGGAACCTAGTAGCTATTTCAAAGTTTCCATGAGTCATATATTATTGCCCAATTTTAGTATTTATGGGTGTTTCACACCTAGTACAATGGGACAAAATGGTTTAATCTATGTACTGTCAACATAGATGAAAGCAGTCTGTTAGCAGTTAGCATATTCTGATTTGGAGAAAAATTATGTTAAGCCAGAATAACTCCAAAGTTTGTGTGGCTTTAGATATTTCCATGAAGAATAATTGTCTGTCTTCCTAAAACAAACAAACAAACAAACAAAAAACCCTCATGCCCTATAGTTACAAGACACAAGATCTCTGAATGTGGTTGTAAACCTCTTCTCATCATATTTTCACATTGAGACACAAAGAGTAGAAAAAGAACAATAATCTTTTTGTCCCCCAAGAGCTGGAGAAGCCTATTGATTATACAATGAATTGAATTATTAGCAATTGTTTATATGATTTGGTTTGCAAAGATCAGTATAACATTAAAAGGTTGATATATTGATATATAGTTTGGTATGTTGATATAACTAGTGGTTTTACTTGCCCTGGAAACCAAGGAAATAAAATAACAACAAGAACAACAACAAAAATTTCTGCTATAAATGAGAATGGCATTGTAGGTTTTATTAGTTTTAGATTTATGCACGTACGTAATTCAAATGTATAGAAATTTCTATCACTTGGTTTTCATTGCAAGATTCTGTTTGTCAGAAGTACAATCAATCTGTGCTTTTATATCAAGTATTACTATTTCTAATGTTCTATTATTTAAACTGTGGTTATCTAACCAGATAAACGGTACTCATGTGAAAAAAGGAAAAACCTCTCCATTGCCAAAGGAAAGACAAAGAGGTTAAATTTAGACTATAAAACAAAATAAAATAGTTAACAGCAAAAATAGTGTTGGTGGATTTAGTCCTTTAAACTGAATTACTGTTCAAAATAAAGATTGGGATAAATATACTATTTTCTCTGCCTTGAATCCTTTCTATGTACTTCTGGCTGGCAAAACCCAACTGAAATGTAAAGTGCAGATTAAAAATAACCTCCTCTATGAATTTGCCTGGCATCTACTAGGAAAAGTTAGGCACCTTTCCATCTTGCTTTTATAGGAAGCCAGATGGGGCTAAAATGGAGACATATTTTACGTGTACCATAGTGATGGTTAAGTCTTGGGTGTGGACTTAAAAGCCTAAGCATTTTAGGTGATATTCATTTTCTAGGTCTCCCTGAACAAAGTACTACAACTGGGTAGCTTAGAACAACCGAAATTTATCCCTTCAGGGTTCTGGAAGCTAGAAGTCCAAATCAAGGTGTCTGCAGAGCCACGATCCCCCTGAGATTCCAGGTGGACTCCTTCCTCGCCTCTTGATAGCTTCTGTTGGCAGTCAACAAGTCTTAGCATTCCTGACTTATGGCTTTATCATTCTATCTCTGTCTCTGTCTTTTGTCACATGCTTTTCCTCTGTGTGTCTCTACCTCTTCAAACAGTGAGCTCTTCCTGTGTCTCCTTATCATCTTCTTACAAGTGTAAGTGGACGAGAAGGTCCCCAGAAGGGTAAAGGGGATCTCAACTCAACTCTGGCAGGTTCTTGACTTATGCCACAGAAAGGAACTTAGAATGTGTCAAAAGAGGCACAGGCAAAGATTTATTCAGAAAAGCAGGGAGATTTATTTAGGAAAGCAAGCAATAGAGCAGGATATACACTCAAAGAGAGAAGTAGTATAGGTGTTAGAGAGGGACATGCATTTTGGGGTCTCTTCCTTTTGTTCTTAAAGGAAACCTGGTAAATGTTGAATGTGAGAAAGAAATATGAGTGGTGGCATCAGCCTAGTGATCTCAGGACAGAGTACTAGAACGGGAAGAGCTGAATGAAGAGAAAACTCTGGAAAGCTGCAGACAGCTCCAGTGAGTATTCCGCTGAATACCACCAGTCAGCTCGTGAATCTAAGAGAAATACCTAAGGCTAGAGAAGGAACCCCTGAAATGATTACAGATAACAGTGCACTACAAGAAATGCTGAAGTTCAGCCTTCAGGCAGAAAGAAAATGACAACACCTGGAAATATGTATTTTCTTTTTTTTTTCTTTTTTAGTGAGAGAGAGAATTTTTTAATATTTATTTTTTAGTTTTTGGCGGACACAACATCTTTGTTGGTATGTGGTGCTGAGGATCGAACCCGGGCTGCATGCATGCCAGGCAAGTGCGCTACCACTTGAGCCACATCCCCAGCCCAAAATATGTGTTTTCACAGAGGCATCAAGAGCTCCAGAAATGACCACTACATGAATAAATGCATGACTTTAAATTACTGTTCAAATCTTGTTAAATGGTAATCAACTGTTCACAATAACACAATAAAAATTTGTGATATTATCTGCCCCCTTTAACTGGAAAGTCCTAAGAAAAAATAATAAAAATAGCTCTTAACCTAAGGGATGTCAGTGAAAGACCAAACTATGAATTCTGGTAAAAGATTGTCATTATACCAAGGGACAGAGGGTCTTCTCAATGGTTTCCCCTCACCCCTGCTAAAGGCTTCTGATTTCTTTTTAGAACACTGAAAATGCCTTTGGAGCACTTAGGGTAGCTTTGCAAAATTTACTAATGTCAACAGCTTTTATCATGCACTCACAAAGGATCTTGTGAAAAGATGTGTGGGAAGAATATTTTCTAGGTATCCTAGAGATTAATGAACTCAATGACAAGCGTCATGAATTATTATCCAAGTAAATAAATGATAGACAGATGGATATATAGGTAGGTAGATGATAGACAGAAAGACAAGTAAGTCTTACAAAGGAACAGACAAGAAGTCAGGAAAATTGACTCCTAAGTCTACTTGAAATTCGATAGCTGAAAAATCATGATAAAATATTTCATTTAAACAGATACTTGTTTTATGAAATCAGTAACTGTTAAATTAAAAATCTTAACAAAAGGAGGAAGAGGAGAGAAAGAAAAGGAAAGAAAAAAAGAGGATTGGAAGGAAGAAAAAAAGAAATAGGAGAAGGAGAAATCCAAAAAAAAAATTTTTTTAAAGTGAGATTTCTGAGAGTTTTGCTAAGGAAGCCTTCATTGTATTGCTAAGAAAGTTTTCATAACCGAATCCCCTGTCCTATTGCTTTCCTCACATATTCCATTTACGATGTTGACTTTCCATTAGAAGCTCTTCACCATGGGGAATTAAACTGTTTCTGTTTCGTTCCTTATATCCTGATTCTCCTTGGCAGCATAAATGACAATTCCACAGCAGTTCTCCACTAAGAAAAAACAGTCAGATTTAGAAATATTCAATATTTGTTTCTGAGGTTAATTCTGGAGTTTATCAGTTTCAAGGCTTACACTAGTCCACATGTACTATGCTGGGGAGGGTACAATGCTGTGGGAATGAATGAGCTTGGGCAGAAAAGCAGGGGTAGAAGCACAAAGGATTTGAACCCTGGATTCAGTTGGTTCACATTTCACTCTTTTATATGGGGCATCAATGTGCCAAGTGGGCTGGAAAGCAAAGAACAAATATATTGCGAGATTTCCTACTGCAAAGATTTATTGAATATCTGGCTTATCCTAGCTGTTATGGATAAAAGATTAAATAGTGTAATATTAACCAATATGGCTATGTCGTGGAGTGTGATATTTATGATGAAAAAGGAGCATTTAAGTTGTTGGAACCCAACTGTGTATTGAAAAGATCTTCTGGGGTAACTCTTCGCTCTTTGTCTTCAACAGTTCTTTTGAGAGAGACTTTTGGGAGTTGTAGTTAACAGGATATGGATTTAGGAGAAAGGGTCCAAATGTTGTTCTTCATTGTAGAATGAAAATAATACTCCCAAGTTCCTTAAGGCATTGTTGGGTTGAGAGAATAACATATAAGCAGCATCCTCTTGAAAACAGTAGAAGAACATCTGAAATGTGAAGGGAAAAAAAAATAAGTCAGCAGCAGTGACAAAATCAAAAGGTATATTTTGAAGGATGATGAATAGTCCTCACATTAAGAGACAAGCTCAAGTTGTTTTCTGTTAGGTTTCTCCATTATCACAGCGTACTTACCAGGATGCTTCCCTTACTCTAGGCTTCTGAGCATATGGCCAGGTGTTCCTGGCTACTTTTCATTGTGTTAATTGCTTTTTGAATGTTTCCTTCTCCTAATTCTTAGAACTTTCTCCTTCAAATGTCTGTTCTTGAAAAGGAGGAAACTAGTTAGTCTCATTAAATCACTTTCTGAAAACGTGCCCAAAATACAGACAGACCAAATTTCTGCTTCTATAATGGTCTACACACTGGACGTGATCTCTATTTATTCAGCTGTTCCCAAGTCAGAATAACATTCACTCTTTTGTCAGTCATATTTGCAAATGGTCACATTTATCAAAGCAGTGAACATTCTCTAAAGGTCTCTCTCCGTAGAATATGTCATGATTTGGGGGGTGCAAATTAAAGCCATAGACTGTAAAATGACTTTTAGGCTGAAAAATTTCCTCAGTTTTTTGTAGCTTTATCATTCAATCAATTATTTTTAGGGTAGGGGAAAGATACTGGGAATTTAACCCAGGGATGCTTAATCACTAAGCCACATCCCCAGCGCTTTTTATTATTTTGATTTCAATTTTGAGACAGGATCTCACTAAGTTGTTTATTCAATCAATTCTTAACTCACCTTGCAACACATGATATAAAATAAAAATTGTTAATTTGGTGCACAAGACCTAACAGGGCTTAAGCCTGCCCACCTTTAGAGATTCTTCTCTTTGTTTTGTGCTATTCTCTTTTAAGCTGAGATATGTTTCCTAAACAGGCAAATACTTTCCATAACTTCTTGCTTTTGTATGGTAATTTTCTTCCTCAGGTTACAGTATTGGAAAGCTTGTATTCAACCCTAGTTCAGGTATTGTTCCCTCTATGAAATCTTTTCTATCTTACTCATTTTTCTTGGATGTAGTAACATGAAACTTCTTTTTGTTATTTGATATAATATATTCATTATGATATTATACTATCTTATTCTTAGAACTATTTTATTATTGAAATATAATTATACACAATAAAACACAGGGATCTTATACACTGAATTTAAAGAATATTGATGACAAATATATACAACTGCTTAACTAACACTTGTTCCATGAGCTGGATGATGGGTGTTATCCTCCAAATTTCTCTCCTGCTGTCTTTCCTGGTAATCCCTCCCTCCATACACCTGGAGAGAACTAGTGTTTGGATTTCTTTCACAATACCATGATTTTTCATGTTCTAAAACTTCATATAAATGGAATCATAGAATATGTACTCTTCATTCCTGGCTGCTTTGATTGACAAAATATTTTAGGAATTCTTATTTGTTGTGTTCATTCATTTCTTATTGCATAGAATTGTCCATTGAATAGTTGTACAAAATTTATTTGTTATTCATGTCTTGTGGATATGTAAGTTGCTTTTAGGTTTTTGGATGGAAGGTATGAATATTTCCATACAGGACTTTTTGCATATTCATGTTTTATGAGTATTAAAGAGTCATTAACGAAAAGTAGAATTGCTGAATCGAAGGGCAGGTGTATGCTTAATTTTTTTTTTTTTTTTTTTAAAGAGAGAGTGAGAGAGGGGGGAGAGAGAGAGAGAGAGAGAGAGAGAGAGAGAGAGAGAGAGAGAGAGAGAGAGAGAATTTTTAATATTTATTTATTTTTTTTTAGTTCTCGGCGGACACAACATCTTTGTTGGTATGTGGTGCTGAGGATCGAACCCGGGCCGCACGCATGCCAGGCGAGCGCGCTACCGCTGAGCCACATCCCCAGCCCTATGCTTAATTTTATTTCAAAGAAAAGCCCAAGGGTTTTCCAAACTGCTTTATATTTCTACCAGAAATGTATGGTATGAAAAATATGCTTTCTCTGTGTTTATCAGTGCTTAGAATTGTTATTTTCCTACGTATTTTTAAAATTGTTCATATTTAAAATATAAAATTAGAGAAGATTTTGATGTATTTATACACTGGTGAAATCCACCACAGTTAAAACAATGAGCATATCCCACACCTCCAAAAGTTTTCTTATGTCCTTTTCTAATCCCATCTTGTTACTCACCTTCCCCTCCAAACCCCTCTGCAGGCACTGATCTGCTTTCTTACACTGCATGTTCATTTGTATTTTCTGTGAGTTTGTGTAAATGGAATTATAGACTGTAAACCTCTCAGAGAAGCTGAAGCACAATTTGACTAAGAAACATTTTCTTTAAGCTGACCAGAGTTTCAACATGGGAAAGAAAAACTTTAGGCAGGTTAAAATGTGCTCCACGCTCTCACAGATTTCAAACAAGTTTTAAAGGCAAAAACTATAAGTGTTGAGGCAGAGTTGCATCAGTTGTCTGTCAAGAATCTGGATTGGTGCAGATAAGATAGCAAGCTGTCTTGTAAGAAAGGGTTTGGGTAATTAAAGAATGTGTATAAACCAGTTTTCAGATAGATGGGGGAAAGGAATAATGAGAGCAGTTTGGGGGGAGAGAAGGTAGTTTGGCGAAGATGACCCTGGTGTCTATGTGTAGGATTGAATGTTCTAATGAAAACTGTAGCTCTCATCAAGTAAACTATTAGATGCAGCAAGTTGCACAGAATCAAAAATTGATTATGAGGTGGACATGACTGAAGAAGCATGGTCTCTCGTGTCCTCTTGGCCTAGTATTTTGGGGTATCTCATCTTGTTTTCATTTGACTTTAATTTGTGCACAACATTATGTACTTTTCCTCCTGACTTCTTTCACTGAATACAACGATTCTGAGAATTTCTATGTTGTGGCTTATATAAATATTTTCTTCCTTTTTCTGGATGAGAAGTATTCCATTGTATAACATCTTTGTATATCTATTCACTTGTTATTACACAGTTTGATTATTTTCAGTTATTTACTCTTTAAATTAAGGCAGATTGAGTATTCATGTGCAATTCTTTCTGTGGATGCATTCTCTATTTTCGTTTGGGTGCATGAGAAAATAGGTGCATGCTCTGTTTTCTACTACCACATATGTACAACTTCACACTCCCACTATCAACATCTCACGACAGAATGGTATGTTTGTTGTAGTCATGAACTTACATTGACATTTTATTATCACCTCAAGTCCATAGTTTACGTTATTGTTCATTCTTGGTGTTTTGCATTCTGTAAGTATTGACAAATTTATAGCATACAAAGTAGCCTCACTGTCCTTTATGCTCCACTTATTCATCCCTTCTTCACCCCAACCCTTGACAATACTGATCTTTTTTATTTTACTGTCTCCACGGTTTTGCTTTTCTATAATATCGTATCATTGAAATCACACAGTATTTAGTATTTTCAGATTGGTTACTTTCAATTAGTACTATACAGTTAAGGTCCTTTGAGGTTTTTTCTTGGCTTGATAGCTCATTTATTTTTAGCACAGAGAAATATTGTGTTGTCTGACTGTGTCACAGTTTATTTTTCCATTTGCCTACCAAAGGACATCTTGGTTGCTTCCAAGATATGGTAGTTGTGCTTCTAGAAACATCTGTATGAAGTTTTTGTATGGACACACGTTTTCAAATTCTTTAGGTAAATAACAAAAAATGTGGTTGTGGTATTATATGGAAGAGTTTGTTTAGTGTTGTAAAAAACTACCAAATTCTCTTTAAGGTGGTCATAAAATTTTTGCATTCCTAACAGTAATGAATGATTGTTCCTCTTGTTCCACATCCTTGCCGGCATTTGTTGTTAGCGTGTAGCAGTATCTCATGTTTGTCTTTGGTGTTCTGACTTCATTTTTTTTCCAACAAAAAAATCTACAGAAATTGTTTTTGGGGCCCATTTATCTATTTTTTTAAAATTTTTGCCTGCTGTCCTATTTTTCGTTAATCAGTTTTTTTAAGCAATGTGATTATGCCATGCCTTATGATTGTGTTATTTTTATCCCTTGCTTTGGTGCTTCCTTGAGCCTCTTGGATCTGGAAATTTATAATTTTCATCAAATATGGCAACACATTTCAGCTGTGTGCATGTGTGTGTGTATTTGTTCTTTGGGATTGAATCCAGGTCCTTATGCTTGCTGTGCAAGTGCTCTACTGCTGAGCAACATCCCCAGCCCTTTTTTAAAAATTTATTTTGAGCCAGGGTCTTAAAGTACTTTTCCTGTCCTTCATAGACATCAATATTCTAATAATGCATATATTAGGCCACTTGTTGATTTCCATGTTCATTTGGTCATAAACCTTTTTTTTTCTCTGTGATTTATTTTGGATAGTTTCTATTGCTGCATTTTTAAGTGAACTAATCTTCTGTCATATTAATCCCATCAAATAAATTTTTCTCCATGAGTTTGGAGAGAACCTATCACATGTGAGTTTGTGTATTTTTTATTCAAATACCAAAATTTGTTAGCTAAGATTTACTATTCAAATGATTTATTTTTGCCTCATTTTCTCTTCTTCTCTCCTTCACTTCTCCAATTATGTGTATGTCAGACTGCTTGGGCTTGTTCCACAGCTTTTTGAGCCTCTGTTAATACTTATTTCTTAGTTATTCAGTTTCATTGATTTCTTTTGACTCATTTTTGAGTTCACAGTTTTTTTTTCTGTGTGTCCAAAATATGTTTAATTCTATTAAATTCCATTTTTATTTCAAATAATGTATTTTCACTTTTATTACAACTTGTCTTTCTTGAAATTCCCATTTCTTCTTCCATTATATCCTTTGGTTCTTCCTATTGATTCTTTAGCACATTTATTGTAGACCTCTCTGTAAAATCTAACATCATTATTGTCCATGAGTCTGTTTCTATTGATAGATTTTTCTCTTGACTATATGTTATAGTTTGGATATGGAATGTCCCCCAAAGACTCCAGTGCTGAAGGCTTTGTCCCTAGTGCATAATGGTTAGAGGGGTTTTGGCATTTGATCCTGAGGGCTCTGCTCTCTCAGTTGATTAGTCCATCAATAGCTGAATACATTATTGGGAGGTGGTAAAAACTGTAGGAGGTAGTATGTCACTGGATACCTGCTTTGGAAGTGTATGTCTAGACCACATTTTCTCCTCACTTTTTTAAAAAGCTGATTTTTGTTTGTATGCTAGACATTGTGAATGATATAATATAAAGCCTATAAAATTATTTCATTTTCTCTGATAGGTTATTATGTTGGTGACTTGGTTTTGGCTTTGTTTAGGTGGATTTGTTTCAACTTCAACTTTAGGCCCATGGCAAATTTCTTAGTTCTGGAATAGATTTATCACTCCTAAGCCAAGTTCTTCTGGAGTTTCAATAAGTGTTAGTTGTTTATCTTGCATAAACAACTAACATATTGAAATTTGACTTTCAAACTTTTTGCCATGGGCAGCAGGTGCAGAGAGATCTCTGCTAAACAATTTCAGCCTTTTAGGCCTCATTTTCTTCCTAGGCTACTATTGTTTCCTTATCCCATTGACAGTTCAATGGAAAATTCAAGGACTAAAGAAAGCATGCATGCAGATTTGGATTTTCTTCTCTGTGCACCCTCTTTCCTGATGTTTTTTGTTCTTCAATTTCCAGCTGGCCAAACACCTCAAAAGCTTTGATTTTTGTCTTTTCAGGTCAATAACACCTTATGTGCATTCTTAAGTTTATCTGCCTCATATTGTACAGACTGATGAAAATTCTTGGGGATGAATCATATAAATCTGGCTTGAACACACAGCATGGTTCCTTTCTTTCAAGTGTGGGCTCTCCTCAATTTTCCCTGTTCTTTGATCATCTATAATACCAGTAGTTCTCTTTCTATTTTATCAAGGTTAACATTTGATATCAGTAGAAATATTCATCTCATGTGTGCTACCACACCATTACTGGACTCAAGAGCATGTTTTTATTTTCTTCTTTTCTCTAAACTTTGAGCACCTTCAGGGACAGGGTCTTTATTTATATTTGTTCTTGGAACACAGTCTGACATAAAATTGGTGCTCAGTGAACTTGTGTCCTTGTGTCCGATGAATGGCTATGACATTTTTTTTATCAGATACCATGAAATAGGGAATTCTGAAAGCCAAAATAATCTAAGAAGCCTTATGAGAGGGAGACATTTCCAATAAACTGAAAGGCATGCTTTAACTTTGATATTTGTCATATTGTGTTTGAGATAATACTTGGGTGTATACTCATGCTGACTATGAATTTAATGTGTTGAGGAAAGAAATCGACATCTTTAGTAACACACTTCTATTTTGTCTCTCAGAATAATTCGCAATGTTTTTACAGGAAATCAATTTCCCCAATAGCTAATAGTAAACAAAATTGGAAGAACTATGGAAATAAAAATATAGTCATAACTGTATTTTCATGTAGGGAATATTCCTGTTCCTGCTTATATGCAAAAGCAATAGATTGTAAACGTATTTAATTTTAATGCTTTTTATTAGATAGTCCTTTCTTTGTGAATGACTGCTATATTTTGTTATCTTCACCACAAATTTTCCAAACTTAAATGCAGCAGCCTTCAGGCCCTGTTCCACAGCATATGGTCTTTCACCTATTTTTGTTTTGCTCCTGTTCTTTCTTTCCTTTTCATTGTTTTTTCCATGTAGTAGCAGGGATGTAACATAAGGTAGAGTTTGCATATACACAGAAAAAAGATTAATTTTGTGAAAGAAGAATTCAAGGGCTTTTGTGGCTCTAATCAATCATTATTGTCTCCTGCTGATGCCTAAGCCCCCCAAAAGAAACTGGATAATATATAGGATACCATGCAAGACATAGTTTCTGTGTCTCTCTCAGGACAGTGAACTATAAAACAAGTGATATTGGGGCAGTTCAGTGTAGTTCCAAGTTTTATTTCCAAAGAAGAGAATTCAAAGACACACACACACACACACACACACACACACACACACATTTATAAAGCATATTCTATAATACATTCCAACATTAGTTGGAGAAAATGTTCCTCTTGAATATATTGCTCTAATCAGTTTCCAACCAAGATCTAATACAGAATACAGCCACAAATACAAATTCAGCCTGATATATATGATCAATTATGCCTTCTAATACAGAGTTTTCAGAGAAGGTCAGTTTCTGCCCTCTAGGAAATGGCAGATAGAGATAAATGTCATGCTCTCTTTTTGAAGAAATATCTGCTCTCTTGCTATAGATGGAAGGAATTATTAAATAAATTTGTCTCTCAAGGAGGTAAGAGAACCCACAAATATTAAAAAAAATGTATACTTTCCATCAAATGTTTTAATTTAGAGCAGGGAAGAGAAAATAAAATTAATTGAAGTATTTCTTATCAACCATCTAGCACTTAGTTCAATGTATTTTTGCTAATTTTTTTAAATTATTGGGCTAGCCACGCCAGAGGCCATAAAGGTAATTAAAGCACAGTTTCTCATCATAAGCTAAATGCCACTTCAGCTACAATGAAAGTCAGGTTAATTTTTAGTATTATAAGAAATATATTTACAAAATGCTATGTATATTCTAAGGAAGAAGTGCTCAAACCCATTAGAAAATAAGAATAAACTTCACCAAGGAAGTAATATTTGGGATGAAACTTGAAGTATTAATTTTAATTCATGGGAGAGAAGAGGAAAATCTGTCAGAAAAGCAAGAAAAAACCCAGAAATTTGCAATTGGGAAGGGAGATTCTGATTATAATGTGGACAAATGGAAATTTATAGCTAGGGCCCACTCTGGAATCAGTGATTGGAAAATTACTGAAATATTAAGAAATACTAAGATTAATGGGAATTCTAGCTAAACTGATTTAACACGATTCTTGCTGAAGATAGGTCAGGGTGATCAGACATCACCTGAGATGAGAAATGATGAAGGCTGAAGAAACCATTCAGATATTGAGGCATCATTGCATATTGAAGGTAAGAAGTTCTCAGTAGACTGACTTTTCAGCATTTTTGCTAAAATTGGATTTCACAAGGAAGCATACAGATGAACTTTGAAGTTTTAGAAAACTGGCTAAAATTTGGTAAAGCATGAGTGAATTCAGAGAACAGCATGTCAATTAGTCTTGCAAAGAAACGAGAGTATGCTTCGTGAAGCTTTCACTGAGGCTATAAAATCTTACCATAGTCGGAGTACTTCTAGAACCATGTTCCATCCCCTAAGTAGATCCTCATCCTTAACACATCAATTAGAACTAGAAATTTAAGTGAAAATTTTAACTGGGAAGGAGATGGGGAAGAAAAGTCACATCAGACAAATCAGAGAATTAATCAAATAAATCAATAGACAAATTTGGGTTTCCCACCATAAGTAATTTTTCCCAGATGCCACCACCTCTTCTACTTTCTGCACCACCCCATCCCACTCCTTCTGGATTAAGATTCCTGCTAGCCAGAAAGTTACTACCTCATGCTAGACCTTTTATAACTTGTTTTTCTGTTTGAATTTCCTGAGGCTAAACTAAACCTTCAACCCCCAGATGATCATGCTGGCAATGACCATCACAGACATGGAGAGAGAAGAGAGCACAGTGACTTTGCTTATTGGAGCTAGGGTGAATCAGCTTTGCTTATTTTATGTGGTGATTTGCTTATTTGAATAACTTGCCCTGTAGAAGACTGATCGAATTTTTCTACTCTGCTAATCCTAAAATGGGGACTTGAGGGAATGTGGTACTTGAGGATTTGTATGTACCCCTGAAATATGTTTTCAAATCTCATTATATACTCATTATATCAATTATAAATTAAAACTGGATGAATTCTACAGTGCAATGGTTTTATGAAAACAACAGGATATCTTATATCCTACATAAGGAGATGCATTTGTTTAACAATTTAAGGATTATAAGGGATTCTCAGGGTCAATGATATGATGGCATTGGCCTTGAACGTCATCAACAAAGGTCATAATGCAATGAGCTAACATTTCTTTAGAATATTTATCCATTATTAAGTATCACTTTTATTTTTCATTCCACAATTTGCTCCAAAAAAAACAGTATAAAATGTCACATTATTGATGTGGCATTATCAGGTTTCATCATGATTGACCTGATGTCACACTGTTTTGTAACACAACTGGTTGCTGTCAATCAAAGTAACTTACAGAAACCCGCTATAAACACAGAGAACAATTTGTGCTGGCAAAGAATCATTTGGTACACTTTGCCTTAAAGATGAGACTTGTGGTTATTTTAAAAATCATTGAAGTTTAAATGTGAATTTTTGCTCTATTAAAGCCATTGCTTTCTTCTTGAAATTTTCAACAGTTCAATAGTTAGTTCTCTGAGGTGGGTAAGAAATTTTAAGACTTTTCTTTATGAAAGACTTTGAATTAATGTTGGGGAAAATTCTGGGGTACAGCTATGACTCATTTATAAGAAAGTAAAAGCATTTCTTGATGAGGACAAGAGACAGAGGAGGGGTAGAGGAGTTGGAGAAATAGTTGGAGATGGGCAGATCCTTTGGCTAGGCTACTTAAAAGGGGATAAGGATAGAAAAAGTAAAGGAAGTGCTTTTTGATGTTCGGAAGAGCAAGATGAGTTTCCCAGAGTGTCTGGCAATAATCTATGCCCTTAAACATGACCTCCATTCCAGCCTTCTGCCTGATGTGTCATGGAGTGTCTCCCTGAATTCTCCTCTCTGAGTTAGCACACACTACTATTTCTGCTGCTACCATTTTGTTTTAAAGTGACTGTTAGGTGTCTAGTCTTTGTAGTCAGTTTCCCAGAATTTTGAAGAAAAGGAAAGGGAGCTTTGAATAAGAGTTTAGGGTAAGTGTGATAGAAGAGCAGCCTCCTGTAGCTTCCTCAATATTTCTCTACTAGGCAAGAGATCCTCTATGGTGTCAAGAGGGTTAGGCAGCAGGGTAATCTCTATTTTCTTATAAATACCATGGATAACTTTCTTTTTAGTCTCTGTACTGCTTTTCTTTCTCTTAGGCAATCCCTCCTTAAAGTCCTTCTGCTTCCATAAAGAGCTCCTGACTTTTCATTTCACCTGACTATACTTCCCTGCCCTCTAAAGATATGTATTCCCAGGACCAGTTTTGTTTCACTTTCTCTCTCCCCTTTGAAATATCACCAACTCCATAACTTTAATAATTACTCCTTGGTGGATGTCAAAATGCTCCCTTTTTTTTATGGTACTGGGGATTGAACTTAAGGCCTCACACATGTTAGGCAAATACTCTACAACTGAGATACAACCCCACCCATCAGAAAGTTTTCCTGGAGCCTTGAGCATGCATGAATGCAGAAATGTGTAGAAATGAATGTTAAAATTTTCTAAATTTCCAGCTGTCATTTTGTGAGATACACTGAAGAAAAAGCAGCATAGTGATAATTATATAATGACCAGTAGAAATAATAAATCACAATTTTAACTGCTTGATCAGCTATTGTAGAATCTTTTTCTTTCTCTTTTCATGTTACTATTTTTCTGAACAAACAGAATTTTATTACTTAAATCTTAAAAATACTTAAAAATCTCTTCCAAATTGAACACAATGGCCTCAATGCTAAAAGAGGAAAACTTTAAAGATGTTACATGTTCTATGGCCATTGGCAGAGTTGTTTCCTACAATGAAGCATTTTTGCACTTACTAAAACATTTTAAATGTATATTTACAAAAGTGACCCTTTAACTTAATTTTCTAAGATTTTTTGTTTGTTTTATATACAAAGCTTTAGTAAATGCCTTGCAATGCCTTGCTCAATGTTTCATCAAAGTTTGTGTGACAAATCTGATATAAAAATTATATTCTATATTTTTGCATAACATAGGACAAATAACTTTGGGGAATATCTGGCCCAACTCCCCTCATTTTATGCAGACACAAACCACACAGAACAAAACATGGAACCAACAAAGGTGAATTGGCCAAGTTCACATGGCCAATAATTATGGCTATGTACTTGAATTCCAGGAATCTGATAATGCTTGCTTGCTTTCAAATGCTTGCTTGCTCAATTATTGTACAGCAACTCATTTGAGTATTTTCCCAAAAATCTTCCTAATATATGTGGTTCTCCTCTGTGAGGATCAAATATTCTCTCCCCAAGAGTTCTTTGAAGGTCAAAAGTTTGGTTAGAAAAAAAAAAGAGAGAGAGAGAAAAACACAAGAATTATACCAAGTTCAAGAGCTCTGAATAACCTGCAGTACTGGAGTGCCATCTCCAGTACCTTTTTCTTCCATAAACATGACTGTATGTTAGCCTATTTTATTACCATTTGAAAAATGTTTTTTGACATTTAAAAAAATATTTACATAAATATTTTCTCTATAATTACTACCTGACTTTACTTATATTTGCTTGATTTACCACATTCTGAAAACTACTTTCATTCTCTTTGCTTCAGCATGTGATCAAGGTCATTTTGCAACTAATCCATTTCACTTGTTTAGATATGTGATGGGACTTTTCCACATGCTTGCACACTTAAATATGTTTTTCTTTAATTTGCTGTTTTTTTCCTCCAAGTGCTGTATTGCTTTGAAATCATTTCAGACATTTTCCATATTAAAATTTTATATTTTATCCCTTCCTTCTTTAGTCATCATTAATTACACATTCCTTTTCATATATTAACTGTCCTACTTTCATTTGAGGTACCTCATTTGAAAGATCCTGACACAATTCCATCCATATATTTTAAATCAAAATTAGCCTCATAGTTATTAAAAAGAAAGTATTTCTTCTCCTTCCTCTGTACTTCAAACACTTGTTTTGAGGTTTTGTTTTGTTTTGTTTCGTTAATATATGACAAATGTGTTTTCCCACATTTACTCAGTAGAAAAGGCAGGAATAGAAACAGTCCCCCAAAGTTCCTCTAGTTCAGGCTTTTGCATTGTAGGCAATACTTCTTATATTGTCGGTATTTTGTAAGGCACATCTTGCCAGACCATGGACCTGTAGCAAGGCCAAATCTTTTGGATGATCTGTCCACCTGGAGAGTTGTAGCCTGGTGAAGTCCTTCTCTGTGACACCAGCTATGATTCCCTCTTCCTATCCACTGATACTTGGAAGGGCTCCCGGGGGTAAAAGGCTTGATTTAGTTCTCACAATGGGTGGTAGTTACTATTTTGCTGTGTGGGAAGACCACCTCTTGTAGGATCATGAGAAGACAGCAGAGGAGGAGGGAATTTATATCATTCTTCTCTCCAGAACTTTACAGTTGAGGCAGAAACAGCAGTACTTGGTTGTTCTCCTTCTTACCCTTAGGAGATAGCATCTTTATCATTCCCTTCACTTTGACATCATTGTAGATATTGATTCTTAATGCAGGCGGTGCTTGTTTCTTTTCTTTTAGGCTGTGAAGGACACTTATTGGATAAATATATGACTCTGGTGTTTTTTCCCTGCAAAGTTGTAGCAGGAGCTTGCTCTCCTATATGCCCCCTCATGCTTTTCCACTTGCTAAGATATCTGAGGTCATCTTGTGTATATACAAGTATTTTTCAATTATTTTAAAAGACTAAGGGGATTCATTATAGCTAATTTCTAATTACATATTCAAATCTGCCCATTGAATTTCCCCTGGCACTATTATTCAAAGCCTTTTCCTTAATTTTTAAATTATGCTTAAAGTTCTTAATACTTGAGGTAGCTGGAGACTAGGTTGATGTCTTGTAATGTACTTTGGGAAGAACATCCTCAAAATTATCTCTTCTACTTCTTCATAATTCCACTTTATAACTTCTCACAGACCAGATATGACCTAGGTTGACCACAAAGGTTTTCTCAGTGCTGAAATAATTTAAAGCTTACAACGATTTTCTGTTCAAAAAATATTCTGTGATGTTGTTAGAGATGTGTTGCACCTGAGGCAGTTTGTATTGGAATCCATTGTTAGTGATGGCAAGTTGATGGATAAGTGATCTTCTGATTAAAAAAAAATGGACCAGCAGTTACTATTTGATAAGCATGGGGCCAAAAGAACCTAAAGAGAAAGAATCTTCCTAATTGGGGAAAATTTATCCAAGGCAGGATGATGAACTGCAAGAGAATTATCCTTTTAGTGCTAATGTTCCAGTAGACGACTTTTTATTTCTTCCTTGTTTATGTTCTTTTTCTATGATGAAGGGAGAGGAAATGAGTCTTTAAGGAGAGCAAGCAAAAAGAATCTCAAGAAAGTCAGTGAGTTAACACATTTATTGAAGCCCTACTGTGTTCTAGGCAGCACAGTTTGCCCCCAGAACTAGCTGGGTACACAAGCAAAATGTGAAGGATGCTCTTAATGCCAAGTGAAACAGAAGATAAGGCAAATGGTTGGGAATAGATTTTGAAATAAATTTACAAGTAGATTAAGTAATAAAGGAAAATTTGAATTAGGATATGTGTGTCACATTTTATTTTTCAAAGCTGATCATTAAAAAGAGATGCTAGTTAAGAAAAAGCCAGAATTTATTAAATCATTTTTAACTGTAAGCTTGCTTAAAAATAATTCTTTACTTGAAAACTGATATTATGATAAATCATAGGATTCTTGAAATTTTTGCACATTTAAATTTCTTCTTTTTCTGGTTAAACAGAAAGCAATTAGTCAGTATCTACTGTCCTGCTTGCCTATTTTAAATGGATAAAATTCTCACCATTACCACAATATGTGTTGTGTTGGTTTCTACCTATTAATTGTTATGAGTGCTTCCCACTCTTTCCCCAGTCATGATTGCCATGGAATAATACTACTTGTATGGTGTGGTACAGTATGAGAATGTTATGAGTCCAATTCAAAAGCACAGGTCTTCAGCTCTTGTGCCAGCCTTGGACACCCCAAGGGCTGAGGAACCAATGCATTGTCACTCATGTAAACTAGCACATGACTAACAGAAAATACTATCTAGATGCCAAACACTCAGCAAAGCTAGATTTACTTTGATGGGTATTTCCTCTATTTTTTTTTTCAGCAAAAATCAGGACTGTGTAACCCGAATAATAATTACGGAGCACATTTTCTTGATGCTAAATCATGACAAAGTTTTTAATAGGCAAATTGCTCCCCTGGACAGCTGAAAGTGGGATGATTAGCCGATTGCTCTCAGGGGCATCTTAATCCTGTTCTAAGGAGCTACTTGGTAAAATACTTTTAATGACTTAATGTTTGGCCTGAAGCACCATAATACAGCTCACAAAGAATCTAGATTTGATGCTTTATTTTGTTGAGTACAAGTATTACAAGGGAAATTTGACTTCAGTGTTTCCTTAGGAAAAATTACTTAGATCATTTTTATTAGAAACTGACTTCCAAAATTGTAGCACAAATAGCAGAAAGGAGAGAACACACACCATAAGCGAATTTTTTGAGGGGAAAACAGATGGCATCTCTCAGGGTGGCCTAGTACTAATGTGTCAGGGAAATATTTTCATATTCATATTTCAAATGGGAAGTGATGACTGCCAAAGGTAACATGATAGCCTGGTACATATTAATACTAATGACTCAAACTGTTCTCTGAAAGAGGATTGTGAAGTGTGGATTGTGTGAGCAAAGCCCAGCAAGAAATAATTGACAGCATATATATATTCTGTCCATTATGTATATAATATATGTACTGTCATTACATGTACATGCCTTTGTCTTATTAGCTCTAGTAACCAAATGACATAAATCCTGGGGCCTCAACAGTTGCTTCTTTGAATCTTGTGTTTTTACTTGACTCTCGGCATATGGTAAAATAAAGCCATGGAAGGCAGAAAATGAGAATAGAAAGCTTAGCATTTTAAATTGTCCTTAATTTTGACCTAATCAATAATTCCAATAAAGGATAACAGTATAAACTATGGTAGATTGGAATCAGATATGCTGTGTACTTAAAAAGAAAAAATAAGTTTTGATGGTATAGGAGTTCTGCTCAGCTAATGGAGGCAGTAATTCAATCACCAAATAAATAAAAGGCAGGTCATTTTATATTCAGCAATCCTTACATATAAGTAAACAAAGAGAATATAAATCTTTTCATCCATGTTTAACAAGAATATTGCTGATTGGTTCTATTATTTACATTGAAAAGCAAAGCTGGCAAATAAGCTTTCCTCCCTCCAGGGAGTTTTAAAGGCATCAAATTAGTTCATACTTGATCTGATTTTATATGAGGGGCTGTTGCCCTTGGGATTTAGAAATGTTCTTATCGAATACTTAAAGGTAAACATGAAAGTTAACCAATGAAGTGAGACTAAGAGGACTAAATTATTATCTGGTTAGCAGTGTTATATGTTTATCATGCATCTTAAGTATTTTATCACATGGTGTAGTGGGAGAATAGCATTTGTGTGAGAGAACTTTGTCCCTTTTGACTTTGGCTTCAATCACATGGGTGGCTGAGCATAGGTTCTACATGCCCCACTCACTTCCATAGTTTAAAGTTAGAGAATATATATTACAAACATCTATAAGTATACTGGAAATCAAAAGGTATGGGGATCTCTAGACCATACCCCCCAAAAAAAAGATTCATAGATGGAAAAGCAAGTTAAAAATTACACTCCTTAAAACATTTGATGCTAGAAGGGGGTTATCTTGGAGTTTATACCAGACTCAAAGAAACCAGAAGTAACAGGTGGGAAGAAGGCAAGGGGAAATATTGAGATGTTTAATGCAAAACTGAAACCAGGCTTTGACTCTTGTATACTTTATCTTCTTTCCCTATTGCCAAGCAGCAGACAACAGAAATGATCTGGCTGTGTTGAATCCAAGAAGATAGAAGGTAGAACTTGAAATGCAGAGCAGCCATCAAGGCAATTCAGTTTTCAGGAGGCAGCTGAACCCACAAAACAAGAAAATCTCCTTGCATAGATCCCACACCACTGCTGCTATCAAATAAGAAGACCTGACATTCCTAATTTATACCCATAGACATGCAAACAGGGATTATGAAATAAAGAGATGAGAAGAAAACAATTACCACATTTTTTAGGAAACCTTACAAGAGGCAGGCAACAAACAACAATAAAACTAACTCAGAAATAAATCTACAACCTAGGGAAATGCAGTAAAGCATGAGAAGATAAAGATTTAAAATAAGTGTGATTAATATGTTTCCTAATAAAGATTAGGAAACATGCAACATAAAGACTGACCTTCAAAATATGAAAATTCAAGAGATGAGTGGAAAAGAGAATGGGCTTAGATGAAGAGTGATTACATTAGCTTGGAAGAAAAGCCGTGTGTATGTATGTGTGGAGTTGCCTACCCAAATCCAAATAAGAGAAATGTGACTTGAAAATACATAGTTAATGTAATAAGATATTTCTAAAACATCTGAGGGAAACTCCACAACTCACAGAGTGTATGTGTGCATGTGTTTGGTGGTAGTGGGGTACTAATTTAAAAAAAAAAGAAAAATTGAACACAATCTCTCATGACAAATTATCCTAAAACCTGGGATTGAAAGGACTGTAAAGGATAAATAAATTTCTTAAGGCTCCCAATACATGGAAATGATGAGTGTTTGAGAAAATAGAAATGCAAATTACCCTGACTTGATTGTTACAGACTGCATACACATATTATACTCTACCCCATACATATATAGAAACATTATATGTCAATTTAAGGCAACAAAGAAATGGAAAACTGTAAAATGAAAGCAATTAAAGAGCTACTAAAGTCCAACTAATTCTTGATGTCATAAAAGGGAAAAATTAACATGCATAAGTTTATCATGCTATGTATTTCACATTTCAGAGCATTATGAATATAATAAAGACAAGGCTAAGAAGGGAAAAAGGTTAACTGGAAAGAAAATAGAACCACAGTATTATTTTAACAACATTGTATGATAGAAGACATTTATCTTCAGTATTGTGATGGAAATAAATTTAAATGTAGGATCCTAAAATAATGTTTATCTTAACTTAAAACTGAGAAAATAAACAACACTTTTTCAAAAGACTTATAAAAATAAATGCTGTGGCCAAATAATGAAAAAGAATTACAGAAAGAATGTATAAATTTCAATTTGTTTTAGCTAGTCATAGAAAATGATAGCTCAAGTATGCTTTTTAAATATGAATCATTGCCAGAATGACAATATGTATAATTCTTTATACAAATATTCATGTATTCTATATTTTATATATTACTAAAGGTATGATAACCTAGCAAATAAAATGTGATCATTTTAAAAGCATCAAGAAAGAAGACAAGAAAAAATGGGAAATAGAAACCATATGAAGATAGCAGAAATAAGGACAAACAATAAGTAGTAAAACTATATACTTAATCTACTATTAAATGTAACAGACCTCAGTTGATAGACTGAAAAGTCCAGCTATACACTGTAAATACAGAAAAATTGAAAATAAAAGAATATAAAATACTTATTTAACAAGTATTAAAAAATAATAAAATATTCAAAGGGGTGAAAAATATGTTTATGTTGTGTAAGACAAATAGAACTCTGATGCAAAAATATTAAAGGAAATAAAAAGGGATGTGTTATATTGATGAAAGTCAACTGTGTATGGAAGATTCATGCCTTCAAGCCATGAGCCTTGATTCAACTAATCATATAACTTGAAATATATGGATCACAACTGAAATTGATCTATATGATAAATATGTACAAATTTATTTCTAATAAGTGGAAAATAGACATTACTTTAAAAAGTTCTTGAAATAGTCACCAACATTGATCATGTATTGTCACAAAGCTGAATCGCAATTTCCTCAAGCATTAATTCTCTAATCACAATACAGTGTCCTTTTATGTAATCCATGGTGGGAAGAAATCAGAATGAAAATTTGCAAACAATATTTGAATTAAGGGATATAGTATCAAACCTTATGACAAAAAGGTAAGTTATTGACTAGAAGGAAACTTGCAGCCTTCATCTCATATGCTAGAGGGAAAAGAAAGTCTATAAAACAAGCTATCTTGAAAGAGGAAAAAATAAGCTAATTAAATTCAATAAATGTAATAAGAAGAGAACAATAATGATAAAAACCAATGTCACTGAACTAGGAAATAAACTATCAGCCTGATCAAAATAAATAAGAAATAGTACATTTACTAAGATCAAAATACAAAGGGATACAAGACACAGGCTAATCAAAGAATGAAAGAAGATGCTATGAAACTTTTATGCTAATAAATTTGAATATTTAGATAGAAAAGAACCTTAAAAAATATAAAATATTTTACAAACAGCCCACGTGGTGGTGCACACCTACAGCCCCCAGCTACTCCAGAGGTTGAGGCAAGAGGATACCTCTGAGTCTAGGAGTTCAGGTCCAGCCTGGGCACCATATTGAGATCCTGTGTCTTAAAAAAATATATTAAAAATAATAAAATAAAGGCAAAGTGCTACATGTATAAACTAAGTAATAGAGAAATGTGTAAAATAAAAGATACAGATTAAAAGTTTACAAGGACTTCTAAGATACGGTTTCTGTTTACCTCCAGTTTCATCCTTTTCACAACCTTCTACATCTTTTAATTCCTTCCAGTTTCTCAAATATTCTCTTTAATATTTAAACCCTTTTCCTTGTTTTTCCCCCCACTCTCTATAATCCCTAACTTCTGCTCATCCATTAAGCCTGTTTATAAATGGTCTCCTTTGGTTAGATTTTCCTGGCATCCAAAAATGAAAAAAAAAAAAATTTCTTCATCGCAATTATTTTCAAACAACATGTTTTAATGGTTTTCATCTCATGCTGTCTTTTTGGTCCTATTTTGTTCTTGCAAGGAACTTTATATCTTTAATACTCTTATGTTTATCTGTGTATTTTCTATTTTCTTTTTAAATATCACATGTGCCTTAGTTAACTATTCATGAAGTGAGATATTCATGAAGTGCCATTTTTTTTAGAAAGTATGCTAGGTTATTTTTAGTTAGGCCCCTACACCCTGCAAAGCATTTCCTAATATAGTAATTTTTTTCTTGATTTGAGGAAAGTCTCTATTTAAAATTGCCTCAGAAAGTAGGCTAATAATTTTACAAATAATTTTAAATAGATAATTACATGTTTGTGTCATTGGTGACTTTATTTCTAATTGTACAATAAGGATCTCACATTAACTGTTTTGGGTTTGTTTCCAAATTTTATGCTTATGGTTTTTTCATAATGGTACCTCATAACTTATTTCTGTGACTTGTGTTTCTGTGGTCCTCATTTTCTCTGTAACTCAGTTTCTTTCATCTTTACAATAAAGGGTTTGGATTTCATAAAGTTTGTAATACCTTATATAGTTAAAATTCTAGAATCATTTGAATATAACAGAAAATATATATTCCATGATAGGGATATTGAACGTAATTGAGAATACAGATTATATATGCATATGTATTGGATTTCACCACATGAATTATGTTTTTGCCTAAGGAATTTATTAGTTCATTAGTTTTGATATATGGTGAAAAAACTCTCATAAATATGTATAAGTTATATACAAGAAATACAGGAATTTCCCAATAACAGCAGGTAGATGTCAGGAAACATCAAAGTCGTCTGTGATACATGCCATGGTTAATTTCTTTTAAAGGTGGTTCATCAGGACACATATAAAGTTTTCTTCTCAACCACGAATCAGATAAAATAAAAAGATGGTGGAAATCAAGTACTTGTGGCAGTTAAAGTAGTTTAAATGTCTAATGGAGTGAAAATTTAAATATTGTTTTAATTGTATAATTTCCTCATGGTTATTTAATGCAAATGCAATTATTTCCAAAGCTTTATCTAGGATAATATTCAATACATTAACCATGCAGTTAATAATAAAATATGAGATTGATAAAAATGATGTTGATTAGGAGTAAGTCACAAAATTATATTATGACAAATATTTTGTGAGAAAAATGAGTAGGAATTAACATACAAGGCAAGTGAGAATTATGATCTAGTCATAAAGAATTTCATATGTTTTGGACTGGGGATGTGGCTCAAGTGGTAATGCGCTCGCCTGGCATGCGCGGGGCACTGGGTTCAATCCTCAGCACCACATAAAATAAAATAAAGATGTTGTGTCCACCAAAAAACTGAAAAATAAATATTTAAAAAAAACTCTCTCTCTCTCTCTTAAAAAAAGAATTTCATATGTTTTGCTATTTTAAGCCGTCTCAAGAAGTAAACTGAGGTCACTATAATGACATTTCATTCTGCAGTAAGAATTGTCTAGATTTTGGATTTGCCTCCACTGAGCATCATTATCTTTATTCACCTCCTGATATAGTGACTTCAGGCTGCAATTCAGAATGATAGTGCTGTTCACTGGGGCTTCTCAAATGCAGAGAGGCCAGACACATTACTGAGAGCAACACATGGTATTCTGGTCTTCTCAGATAAGATTCAACCAGTAGGCCCAGATTCTGCATCACATTAGAGCTGTTTCATTAAAAAAAAAAAAAAAAAAATCTCTGAAATTCTAAACCATCTATAGTAACATCACTGTTGTTTTGGTATAAATATGAACCTGAACACCCTGGGCACCCTCAGTGGCCTCACAGTGGCTGGATGCTGCAGCCACCTGGTTGCATTTGCTATTCTGCTAGAAAAAAAGGCCCCAATCAGCAGATGGTGCATTTGCTCCCACTGCTCCCAGCTTTCTTGTATGGAGATAGAAAGGGACACAAACATTTGGCCTTGTGAGCTGATGTATGCTAGCTGCGGCACACAGTCACTTTTAGATATTTCTGGGTTTAAAAATTTTTTTTTCTGGTTTTCGTTTTAAACTATCACTTCACATTCCCATCTTTCATCCTATCAAAACCACTAGCTATTCTCATTTTTTAAGGTATAGGTCAGTTCTTTCTGTTTATAGTTCTCTGGCTACTGCTATTCCTTCTCTTTTACCTTCTTTTTTTCTCCTCCTCTTCCCACTTTCTCCTTATCCTCTCCTCCTTTAAAAAAAAATGTTGGGATCAGAATAAATTAAATAGCACCACCCATTATCTCACTCAAGAATGTATAGCCTCACAGATGATTATTTAGAAAACACAATGGATGACTTTAAGTGCTCCAAGGGGATTTATTGCCCATCCTGAGTACACCTGCACAAGTGAGCTAGCTAGGAGGAAATACATGAATGAGAACACACAACCCTGGGCTCCCACTGTGCTTACATAGACTGTACCTCACCCATTTATGGTAATTATAGAGGTGGAGAGGGCAACAGGTGGAATCAATTACTGTATGTGCATGATTATTAAGTGCCTACACAAAGCACCCCTGCCATCATAGTATTCGATGCTTACACAGGAGATAAGAAATATAAAGATTATTATATTGAAAGTTAGAAAGCAGTAAGTATTATAAGGTAAAGGTAAGAGATCCTATGACATTCAGATTGAGTGTGGGAAGAATCAGATTCAAATCATTGATCTAGCACAGCAATGGTAACACATATTATAAAAACCCATGGTAGAGGGCTGGGGATGTGGCTCAGGCGGTAGCGCGCTCACCTGGCATGCGTGCGGCCCGGGTTTGATCCTCAGCACCACATACCAACAAAGATGTTGTGTCGGCCGAGAACTAAGGAATAAATATTAAAAATTCTCTCTCTCTCCCTCTCTCTCAAAAAAAAAAAAAAAAACCATGGTAGAATTTGGGGGTGTGGGGGTTTAACTCAGTAGTAGAGTGCTTGCCCAGAGCGTGGGGGCCTTTAGGATCAAACCACAGTGCTATGATTAAAGACTAATGCTGGTTACTCAGAGAAGCCAATTATTGTGATAGCATTTCATCTGGACCTTGAAAATCAGGAGAGCTTGGGCCTACGGAAATAATGTGTGAGTCTGGAGAAGGAGGCTACCTAGACAAAGGAATGGGACAGGGAAAATTTATTATACATGCAGACATCAGGCAAAGTGGTTTGAAAAATACTTACACCTCCCTCCATCCCCACAGAAACAGGATATATATCATCTGAGCTCTCTATAGTTCTTTCTTTAGTTTAGCTTTGAATTTAATTGCATTTGTTTACATATGTCTATTTTTTAAGCTAATTTATTTCATTACCATTAGTACATACTGGAGCAGAAAAATAATATGTCATAATTACAATTATAGAATACTCTTATAATGTGAATATTTTTACCTAAACTTTTACTTTTCTAAGTAAAATCTGCTTTAAGAATATCCATGTGATTATTTCTTAAGTAAAACATTGCGGTGACTATATATGGTATATTTTATTTACTGAATATAAGCTAAGCAAGTGTGATGGGATGAATCAGCAAACTGCTTAGATTTTAATGTTAATTTATTTTAATTATCAGTGTATACTAATATTAATTTATTTTAATTATTAGTGCATACTAATATTATTGATACATTTTAGAAATAAATAGTTGTATATATAGAAGAAATCATAAATATCACACAAGTCTGAGTTTCTGTATTAGATTCTGTGAGACACTAGTAATGGCCAATTGCATGGGGTTCTAACTCTCTTACTATCTCTATGTGCCTTCCCACCTCACAAATTAGAATGTTCATGTACCCACACAAACACACACATATACACATTCACAATTGCAGGCACACTTCTACTACACAAAGGTTTCCTTTCACTACTATCTGGTTAACTGGGCTTCAACAAAAGATCTTATTTCTTTTTTCTTCTTTCTCCATATATTTTATGGGAGCATTATAGTGTACATAATGGTGGGATTTGTTGTTACAACTTGTACACACACAACATGACAAAACAGTTTGGCTAATGTTATTCCCCACTCTTTTCCTTTTCCCTCTCTTCTTCCCTCCCTCTAGGCCATTTCTTCTGCTCTACTGATCTCCCTTCAATTTTTATGCTCCTGTGAACTTTCTTTCCCTTCCTCTCGTCCAGCTTCCACATATGAAAGAAAACATCTAACCCTTGCCTTTCTGAATTTGGCTATTTTACTTAACATAAAATTCTCAAGTCCAACAGAATTTTATTTTAGCAAAATATTTTCTGCCTTATAAACAATGAAAATTGCTAATCTATTTTAAACTTTATAAATTGTAATACTGAGACTTCAAAAAATAAGCAATATGCTTAAATCAAAATAATTGGGATACTCTTTAATTGGGATAGTGTCAGATTACTGGTTCTCACATTTTTCCTTTTGGGACTAAAGTACTGATTAATTTCCATGTAAAACACAAAAATGTCTCTGTATTGTGGTCTTCTGTCCACATGAGACAGGATGTTTTGTTTTATATAACTTTCATTTTACTAGCTGAAACTGTACACATTCTACTTCTACTCAGGAAAGCACTTATTCATTCATTCATTTATCCATTCACCTCCTTCACAGACTATATACCCTGCATATAGTGCTAGGCAAGGGATTTATCAGGGTGAACAGAACCAGAATGGCTCCACTCTCCAGAAGAGACATTGAACAAGCATTCTCACTAATCAGTGTGATTAGAAACTGAGGAAAAGAAAATAATTCACAAGGAAGTATAATAAAATAAAATTGTCTTCAACAAGGTATAAAGCTTCCCTGAGAAAATCAGAATTGAGATCTTAAGGGTGTAGAGTGACTCTACTGCTTTCTCTGAGGCCTCAACCTGTCTTTACTGTTGTGCTTTGGTAAGGTGGATAGCTGGAGAAAACATGAGGCTTACCTTGGGAGTTTGATTAATCTCCAGATTAAGAGTCCTGTTCTAATCCATGAAACAATGCCTGAACATAGCTTCATCATTTATTTTCACCAGCTTTCTTGTGTAGGGTGGGAAAAGAAAGTTCAATATTAGTTACAGCATCATGTCCAGAAACAGAAACTCTAGCTATTGCATTTTGCAATCTGGAGGATATTGTTGCCATTAAGAGCTGTGTGGCTAGCTTCCTGTGCATAGATGGAATGTGGAATAGGTAACCTTGGCCATATCTCAAGTCGGATCACTTTTCCCAGAACTTGGCTGTAAGAGGGAAAAGAAAAAAAAAAAGGTAATGGTTGGAAGTGATTTTTGGATTCAAGGGAAAGTTCTTCTTAAACTAGAAGCTAATGGTCATGTTTGTATGTTGATGGTAAAGATTCAGTTGAGAGATAATGGATGAAGGGACAGATAGTGGAACATTTCTGCAAAGGCACCAGCAGAGGGAATACAAAGACCAGCAGAGGGGTGTGACCTAATTGTGAGGATGGAAAACCTCGGCTCACTTAACAGGAGAGGAAAGATACACTTGTAGGCAGTTTTATAGGATTTCTACAGACAATGGAGAGAATGCCTCTTTAATGAATGTGTTCTTTTTTAGTAGAAAGTAGCTGCCTAGGGGAAAAAGAGGAGGAACAGGCTGGGAGGAGGTTTGAAGAGAATGGAAAGGTTTGGTATAGTCAGTTGTGGGGAAAGGAAAAGTGAGTTGACCAGATAAATAACAGAAATTCCAGTGTGAGGACCCAGTTGAGGCAGCTGATTGTGATTCATTTATACTGGTATAATTTTATTCTTCAGGCATAAAGAAAGAAGGTCAAGACAATAGAATTCATCCCAGTGGGTACAGCACACAGAAGCATTCAAGTGAGAGTGATGAGAGGGTAAAATTAAGTCTAGTCTAATTTATATAAAATACCCATCATCCCAAATTTTGGTATCTTTATTATGACTATGAGCAAGTCAGATGGCAAAATTAACTGCTGGTAGCTAATTTTTATTAATAGTAAATTATTGGAAACATAGTGCACTACTCACCTCCCCCATTTCTTCAATAGTATCCCCCTGACACAGCACTGGCGTTTGAACACAGGGCCTCCTACAAGGTGGACAAGCACTCTACCACTGAGCTACAGAAGTGGGTTTTTATAACATGTGTTAGTGTTGTTTATATGGATGATTTGAATCTGAGCCTTCCCTCACTCAGTCCTATGTTTGTCCTATTATACCATGACATCTTGCTTGTGGGTATTTTTTTCATGTATTTTTTTAGTTGTAGGTGGGCACAGTACCTTTATTTTATTTTTATGTGGTGCTGAGGATTGAACCTGGTGCCTCACTCATGCCAGGTGATTTCTCTACTACTGAGCCACAGCCCTGGCCCCATTTATGGATTCTTTTCATCAACTTATTTCAATATATTTAGAACCATATTTTGTCTTTCCTTTATTATTGCAACCAGTATAGCTATTAACAATCAAATTCCCCAAGAGTAATTAGTGCTTCAATTTTTGTTGTTGTTGTTGTCTATATAAACAGCTTGGAAGACAAAAGAGATATAGCTTTGAAATATTTGACTGTCATAGACTTCATCAAAAAGTGTATTAAAAGCTCCTTTACCTTTTAAATTCTCCAGACTAATGCTACAATTATGAGAAGATCACTGTAACTCTGCACTATCATTTAAGGCAAAGAAGGAGACCCTCTACTTGGCCCCTCATCTGTCATCACACTAGGGCAAGATCAAAGGTCCAGGAGTTAGTTTCAAAGTCATGTTAAGGGACCAGGGATATTCTGTATAAATCACAATGACTTTCACTCAGAATGTCCTCATTCCTAAAAAGATTCAAGGAGAAGAGCTGCAGTATAAGAAGAGTGAGTGAGCCAAAAACCTAGTGAGGCATTGAAAGCACTAGTGAACATTGCTTTAAAGTGATGGTGAGCAATTAGACTGAATTATCTGACAGCCCACACATTAAGCCTTCTAAACTTCTGTAGACACTAGCTATATAGCTGTGTGTGTATGAGTCAGGGGGAGAACATTACCTCTTGTTTCTTGTCCCTAGAATAGCACAAAGAGATCTCACAGTTTTAGATGTCAGACAGGGAGACACTCACTGGGCTTAGGGGATATGATACTGAATGACTGGGGAAGCATCTACCCAGGATCCAATAGCACACACTTATGGCATAATCTTGATTTCTCTTCTTGTTCTGCCATTTACTTTTCTTAGCTGGAGTGAGCAAGCACTTTCCTCCGACTGATCAGAGAGCCAGATTGCAAGCATTATAGTTGCAATTATATGTATTGGCGGTCCAGTGGCTCCCAGTCCTGATCCACCACCTCAATACTAACCAGAGTGGACTGACTTAAGTACTTGGCTATAGCATGTTCCCATGCTGCTCTGCCATGACTAACTCCCTCCCTTGGTGGTAAAACAGCAGATAATAAATCTTGATCATATTGATTCTTATCTCTACCCCAGACTATAGATCCCAATAGCATAAGAAAAAAAATAAAACTACTTTTCTCATTTGAGTCTCAGTAAAATCATACTAAAACCCAGAATAGTAGCCTGCATATTTAATGAGACCAACTTATGTCAAAATTGCAGACTGAATATTGTCTTTTTTGGATGTTATTACCATTGACAGGCATTATTAGAAACTTTGATGGTTGCAGGAGTGCAGGAAGAAACAGCTAAGAGACTGAAAGTTTAAAATTCACGGGAATGAGGTTGAAATTGAGGCAGGGAAATATGAGAGAGAGGTTAAGAGTGATAAAGTTTTTTTTCTTCCTTTTAGCAGTATTTGCTTGAACCCTGCCTCCAAAATACCCAAAATTTGCTATGTGCAGATATTTCTTAGAAATGGAATCTTAAAGCTTATATATATATATATATATATATATATATATATATATATATATATATATAACCGCATTTTGATACACACATAAAACAAAAAAGTATTTTTTAATTGAGGCACTCCAAATATGGTCTAAGAGAGAAGTTAAAATAATTACAAGATTAGGACTCTGTATACATGACCAGCAAGACCTTAGTTTTTTTTTCTTTTTTTTTTCCTTCTTCTTTTTTTTTTGTTGGTTGTTCAAAACATTACAAAGCTCTTGACATATCATATTTCATACATTAGATTGAAGTGGGTTATGAACTCCCATTTTTACCCCAAATACAGATTGCAGAATCACATCGGTTACACATCCATATTTTTACATAATGCCATATTAGTAACTGTTGTATTCTGTTATTATTTTGTTTGTAAATATTTGTTTCTTTCCATATGCCACCTTTGGGATATTAGAAATAGACTTCACACAGGATTGCTTTTAGTTCCATTGACTTCAACTTTATTAATAAATTTCACCTGTAAAAAAACCCTGCCAACTCAATACCTATAAGCTTTCACATCTTCTCTGAAGCCATCATGAAACACCAGGTAAGACTTCCCTCACCCTCCCAATTTCCCAAAGAGCTGACATTTCCCCTGGACAAAGGTTATTTGCCCAAGGTAATGTTCTGAGAAAAAGAACATTACTTTCACAAATTTGTCTTTTGGCTGAAAAAAGAATTCATTCCTCTGGAGTTGAAAACCTGTTGGGCTGCTATTATCCAAGCTGTAGAGACCGCAGATATGAGCAATCATACAAGAGTGTGACCTCCATCCTTTCATGGGTCATTACCCTGAGACAGTAATAATGGCCAGTTTCTAGGAATGAACATGTGTGATTGTTTGTTACCATCTCTTTTTTTTTTTTAAAGAAAGAAACACATTTTTGATATGAATAGTGAACTCGTGACCAGAATCCTGGTTCTTGGTTCTTTAACTTCTCACAAATATCCAGCAAAGCATGTGTTATCTTTATTTTTTTAATATAGACACTTAGGCACAGAAAAAGTGTCTCAGCACCGGAGATCAGTTCAATCTCCTTCCAACTTTTTTTAGCCAAGTCACTTTGATCAAATTCCTTTGAGTTCTTTGGGTCATAGCTTTGAAATAGGGGCAAACTTAATTTATGTGGCAAATGGCATACTTCTAAGCCTCATAAAGTGAAAGTAAGAACTACTGGGGGAAAAGCCAGGTTTCTGTTATTCCACTTCATTCAGTATTTTCCATCCTAATTGTCCCTGTTGACTTTCAAGGTTAATGGCATCTTACAACCATGACAACATACATCCTTGGAATAAACATCAAGTGCTAGAATTTTTAGTTCAAAATACTCTGAAATCAGAGTTTTTTGTTGGCTGTCTTTATGTTAAAAATTTTAGTTCTAAATAATCCATGCCCAGTGGTAGTCTCAAAGAAAAATAAGAAAGCAAAAAAATGAAACAGAACTTTGAGATAGAAAAATACATGCTGTCGTTTTTGCCTACATACTTCAATACTAGTGGTAACCCCATGGGCATCATGAGGGGATTGAGGCCCTCACTATGCCTTCCTTCTATCCGGAATAGTGAATAATTTATTCACTTCCTACATTTTAGAAAGGCTGCCATATGCCAGGTACTGTGCTATGTGATAGGGATGCAAAAATGTATAAGATATATGCCATGCTTTCTAGCATTTAATAGCCTATCCAGCAAGTCAAATTTTCTACAAGAAATGTTAAGCAATATCCCATGTTTAAAACTCAGTTATGCTTATGTTTCCCTGACAAATAAAGTTTAGCATGAGATACCTTGAGTGCCTACTCTTTGCCAGCCACTGTGGTAGGCACTGGGAAAACAGTGATGAGAAGAGTTAATAGAACCCTCCCTTCATATGCGTTACCTATTTTTCTAATTTTAAAACTTTTGAACTTTCTCTTCCTTGAGGACCCGTATCCTCATTCAGAACAGTGTTGGCCATTACTGTGGTCTCAAGAAGGAAATTCTGCCCAGACCAGTTGATTTAAACTATACTAGTATTCATGCTAATGAAGGAGAAGGGGTTCTGGGTAAATGGAATGTGCAATCACATTATAGAGTCATTAGTTTCAATCTCCTTGATTACGAAATCTTTTTCAAGCTCCGATAAAAGCAATAAAATTAGTTGCTGAGTTACACCTTCTTTCCAGCAATCACCAGTAATATGCACTGGAGAAGCAGAGAATTAACATATTCTTTTAAAATTTTATTGTGTGTCTGCTATTTGTGGGCAGACACTGTGCTGGGCACTGAGAATATAAAGATACCTGAATTATGCTGCCTACTCTCAAGGAGTTCATTAGGAGGCAGAAGTAAATGAAGTGTCTAGGTAATAAATTCTTGAGAAAATAGAATTTCTCTACCATTCTCTGTGGGCTGTTGTATTTATGCTATTTATAACTAAGGCTTAATCAGAAGTTGTCTTGGTAGTAATATAGGTGGAAGGAACTGTATCTAGAGAAGTTCTTGCCTTTTGAGACATTTCTATCTTGTAGTTGCAAATGAGACATGTTCCCCCCAAGTTTATGCAAATTTTCAACAGTGAATTTCCTATTAAAAATAGCCCTGGTTTATAATAGACAAAAATATACATGTCTCTGTAAGATATTTCTTCATCTACTAAGATAAAAAATGTGCTATTTATTATAAGGCTGCTGTGAATTTTACTTCTACTCTTCCTTGGAATAGAATGCTTTTCAGCCTGCTTTCTTTTAGAAGGATCTAGACAAGACATATTATTGCTTCTTCCCTGTATGTCGAGGGGATGCCATTTCTCATTTTTCATTGTCTTATTTCACTTGGGTAAGGACAACTTCATTCTTTGCATCTTTCATCTTCATATGATTCCAAGAATACACTTCTTCACTTTCCCCTTTTTGATCCAGTCCTTGCAAATAACACGAATAACAGTTTGATGTTTTAGGCATATAGTAAATCTAACTGGCATGAGTTTGAGGGCTAAAATGTTTTCTCTTTCTTTTCAGAATCATGCACCTTTTGGCAGTCACTAAGAATCTGGGGAGGAAAACATGCTGGGCAGCCCTGCAGCTGACTGGTCCTTTGAATGACTAGAAATGAAAAGTGACAGTTCACTGCTCTTTACTGTCTCAAGCAGCTGGATTACTAGAGATGCCAGGTCCCCTCTGAGTAAAAGAGAAGCCCTTCTCAGTCATCACTCATACTCTTTTCTGCACTGGTATCAAGAATGCTTATAGATTTCACAATGAATGTATAATATATTTGACTGACCAATATCTGTCTGTCTATCTATCTATCTATCTATCTATCTATCTATCTATCTATCTATCTATCCATCCATCCAGTAAATAGAATGTGCAATCACATTATAGAGTCATTAGTTTCACTATTCAATAGCTTCACTTTTAATCCCTAAGAACAATCATTAATAATGCCTCATGCACAAAATAGCACACATTTCTCTGATATTTATTATGTTTCTCTTGCTTGCTCTCTCTTCTCTTTCTCTCTCACTCTCCCAAATATTCTTAGAATTTTAATTTCATCTGGGATATAACAATATAAACATAAAATTACCCATAATTAAATAAAAACTGAATATAACAATATATGTTATATATGTTTTAAATTTTAAAAATATTTTCCAAGGATTATTATAATGTAAATATCGCCAATATTTTTGCTACCAAGGAAATTAAATTTTCACAGTGTTAGCAGCCATCTGGGTTCTTCGATGTATCCTAAGTGATTTTAGATCTTGTTTCTGGTCATTCTCTTCCATTTGCACTCTTTGGAACCACAGGAGTATGACATAACTCTGGAAGAGCCTGGTTAAAAGGACAAAGTCACTCCTAAAGGTTATCAGTACAACATATCACATAGAAAAGTGATTTTACTATTGCTGGAGTGAACAGTGCCACATTGACAATACAATTCCTGTGTTTTCAAGGTCATTAGCATCAGCTTGCCCACAGTCACTCACAAAGGGCAGGATCACTGCTGCCTTTGAATATCAGCTCCAGTGATGAAGTCTAAATTTGATTATTTTTACAGGTTTCTGCTTTAGTCCTTACCTGGCCATCTGGCTCCTTCTATTTACCTACCTTGGATTTCTGGACCATAAATTGTGGCTAGTATCACTTTATATATTGCAAGCTTGAGCTCTGAGCAGTCACCTTTAGCCAGCATCCTTTGCATCCACATCCACTAAAACATCCTCACATTCATGTGATAAAGAACGACCCAGTTCCTCTTCTTCCCCTGCTGCTTGATTTCGTCCTACTTCTTCCTACTCAGCCTTTGCCTGAAAAGCCCAGGCAATTTTGCTTGTTAAGAGCTGAGCCTCAGATCAGCTATCAAAGATTCAAGGAGGCAAAAGTGACAACTGCAAGCCTTTTGAGGCCTAGGTTCAGAACTCTACCTGCTCTAAGCTCAGAACTTCTGTTCTCAGTGAGAACTTCACCTTTTATTGCCTTCTTTTTCTCAAAGAAAGACACAAGGCCAGATCATGTTCCAGGAGTAAGAATATTGAATTCAACCTTTGGTGGGAGTAGTGGCAAAGTCACATTGCAAAGGTGACTATATCCAGAGATGTGAAGCATAATATATGTCTTTACAGTCTTCCTTGTAGCCACAATTACATTTAACTTTTTTTTACATGCAAACCACATTTACCCCTCTCATGAGGTAATCAGGTCCAAAGTCTAGGGATTTGAAAACTGAATCAGGTCTGGATGTAGATTTTTTTTTTTAGGAGCTCATCTGAGCTAAAGAGACAAGCTGTCAGCTGCTGGAATAGTCAAAGCACTTGGCAAAAATGAAAGCAGCAGTAAAGCAAGAGTCTAACTGGAGAAAATTCCAACTCCCCCTGTTCCCTTGTCCCCACAGAGTGTTGTACTGGTTGAGGGTGGGTGGATCAGCCCAAATGTGGGGGTCTTCTCAACAACAAAAGAGTCCTAGACAAAAGGATCCTGCAGTTTTATAAACCTAGGGTCAGGGGAATAAAAGGGGGAATAAGAAAGTCTGGGATTGGAAAAGAGCTGAGTGTTGAATTGGACTTGGGAAAAAATGTATTCAGATATTCTGTCCTTTTCCCAGTGGAGAAGGCTCTTTGGATACCTTCTTTAGAGGTATCCAAAGAAGAACTTGGCCAAAGGACCCAAATAAAGGCCTAGGAATGAAGATGTCTGTGTCAGAAATATAAAATAATAATAATAATAATAAATAAAAGCAATGACTGGCCAGAGGGGCCTGAGTCCTGGACTGCAACTCTTCTTGGAGTGGTCATGCATTGGCTGTGCACCAAGGCTAGTGTGGAAGGGCAACTTTTTCTCACAAGGCCAGTGAGTACACCTTTCAAGTTGTACATAATCTGGTCTGAAAAATCATACAAAGGGTTGGACTAAAAGCCAGGATCTTCATTGATGAGGCTGCAACTTCTCATGTGTGATTTCTTTTAATCCAGAGCCAAGGGAACTAAAAAGTCAAGTTATATTGTCTCCCTTTCCTCACCTACCACATTCAATATGAAAAGGCCATGTAGGAAAAATAGGATAACCATAATAGTCACTCCCATGGAAAAGGGGAAGTAAGTAATGGAGGACTCACAGCTGTCACCTGCCTACTTCAATTCTGAAATCTAGCTGAACAAAGACTGTTCTTAATTAGGACCCATTTCAGCTCCAGTGGTTCTTCAGTTCTCTATGCCTCTGAGTTCTCACTCTGGATCTGCTTTTTAAGGCAGTTTTCTTTTTCAATATGGCATGGCTTGTGTTAATAGCTGAGTTGCATTCTCGTCCTACTATCTGCAAATGGGATATAATGGACATGTAGAGCTCTCCACTTTGAATTTATGTTGCAACTAGTCAAAGCAGAAAAAGCAATCATGAAATTCATTTGGAAAAATAAGAGGTCCAGAATAGCCAAAGCAATCCTTAGCAAGAAAAGTGAAGTAGGAGGCATCACAATACCAGAACTTAAATTATACCTCAGAGCTATAGTAACAAAAACAGCATGGTTCTGGCATCAAACAGAAAGGAAACCAATGGAATAGAATAGAAGACATAGAGACAAACCCACATTAAAAACAGTTATCTCATAATAGACAAAAGCACGATTACCATACATTGGAGAAAAGATAGCCTCTTCAACAGATGGTGCTGGGAAAACTGGAAATCCATATGTAGCAAAGTGAAATTAAACCCCTTCCTATCACCCCACATAAAACTCAACTCAAAGTAGATGAAAGATCTAGGCATTAAAACAAAGAATAAAAAGTTGGCCCAACTCTTCATCATGTTAGTTTAGGAACCGACTTTGTCAACAAGACTCTTTAAGTGCAAAAAGTAATATTCAATAAATGGATGGTATCAAACTAAAAAACTTCAGAGCAAAGGAAACGAGAGCCTGGAGAGAGAGAGAATGTACAGAATGGAAGAAAATCTTTACCACCTTTACCTCAGATAGAGCATTAATTTATAGGATATATAAAGAACTCAAAAAGCTTAACACCAAAACACCAAACCAAAACAAAGACAAAAACAAATAACCCAGTCAATAAATGGGCAAAGGAACTGAACGGACACTTCTCAAAAGAAGAAATATGAATGGTTAACAAATATGTGAAAAAATGTTCAATATTTCTAGCAAATAGAGAAATGCAAATTAAAATACATTGAAATTTCACTCACTCAACTAGAATGACAAGCATCAATAATAAAAGCAACAACAAATGTTAGTGAGGATGTGGGGGAAAGGGTACACTCATACATTTCTGGTGGGATTTCAAATTGGTGCAACCACTATGGAAAGCAGTATGGAGATTTCTCAGAAAACTAGGAATTGAACATCCATTTGACCCAGTTATCCCATTCCTCAGTATATATCCAAAGGTGTTAAAATCTGCATTCTACAGTGACTCAGCCACATTAATATTTACAGAAGTACAAGTCACAATAGCTAAGCTATGGAACCAACCTAGATGCCCATCAACAGAACAATATATTTAAAAATGTGGTATATATACATAATGGAATATTACTCAGCTATAAAGAAGAATGACTTTGACACCTGCCGGTAAATGGGTGGAATTTGAGACTATCACACTAAGTGAAATAAGCCAATCCCACAAAAATCAAAGGTTGAATCTCCCTCTGATATGGCTGCAAACCCACAAAGGACGGGGAGGGAAAGAAGAGAAGTTCAGTGGATTAGACAGAAGAGAATGAAGGCAAGTCAGAGGAGGTAAGGAATAGGAAAGACAGTGAAATAGATCTGACATACATTCTTATGTACACATATGAATATACCACAGTAAATTTCAACATTGTGTACATCCACAAGACTGAGATCCTTAATAGAATAAGATATATTCCATGCTTCTTGTATACGCACACACACAAACACACACACGTACACATCTATATCTATATCTATCTATCTATCTATATAAATATATATATATATATATATATTCTGTGTCATATGTAATTAAAAAGAAAAATAAAAGTTTTTAAAAATTGGGCTTTTCATGCATAAGATTATAGTCAACACTGTTAGGTAATAGTCACATTGACAATTCTATTTCTAAAAAGCCTTTTGTCATTAAGATTCTTAGATACCATTTTATCTAGTTGAAAGTGACTCCTTGGCACTGCCTTGCAGCATTCTGAAATCTTAAACAAAAGATTGTACAACTATACCCTGATTTAATCTTTATCTGGAGGTTATTTCTTACTTTGTGAATTTTTTGTAGGTAGGAGAGAATGAGGTTAAGAAATTGTTTTATTTTTTGATCAAGTACATTTTTGCCGTCTGTATTTCCTCTAATATCTGCTTGCAAACTGAATAATTCTCTCTCTACATCTTCTCTCTCAAAATAATTTATCTTTGTGCCACTACAAGCACCTGACACATGAAGCCTCCTATCTAGAGAGCTTCATAGTTAAACCCACAATTTTATTAGACAAATCCTTTCTTCCTTCCTTCATTTCTTTCTTCCTTCCTTCCATTATCCATCTATTTTTTAAAGGTCTAATTTATATACAATAAAATTCATTCAAAAGATAGCTTATTGAATCTTGGAAATTGCAAGATATGTAAGTGCCATCACAATAAAGATTTGGAACATTTTCATCACTGTCAAAGATTTTTCTCATGTTCCTTTGCAGACAATCGCTTCTCAAGTCTTGGATCTCAACTCATCCACTTTCTATTACTGTGGTTTTATTTTTTTCTAGAGTTAATATAAATATAGTATAGTCTTGTATTTTTGGCTTTTTTATCTATAATATTTTACATTATTGATCCATATTGTTACATTTACCAATGGCACATTTCCCCCTATTGTTAATATTCTATAGTATAGACATATACCACAATTGTTAATCTACTCACTAGCTGATTTACATTTGTCTATTTTAAATTTGGGCTGCTATCAATAAAATTCACATGAACAATTGTGTCTGGGTATGTGTGAATATATGTTTTTATTTCTCTTAAGTACATCCTTAGGAGTAGAATCGCTAGGTCAATGGCATCCAGTGTTTAGCTTAGTAAGAAACTGCCAACATTTTTTTTCAAGTAGTTTTTCTCTCCATTTTTTTTGATCCTGCCAGAAATTTCTGAAAGTTTAATTGTTTACATACTTTATATGGTAATGTTTAAATCTCTTGCCCAAGTTTTAAACTAGGCTATTTTTCTTACATTACTGTATTATAAGAGCTCTTTATAGATTCTGAATGTAAGCTTTTTGTTTAATAAATGTTTAACAAATATTTTTATCCATGTTCTTAACTGTGTCTTTAAATGAACAAAACTCTGGGTTGGGGATGTAGCTCGGCAGTACAGCACGTGCTTATAATGTGCAAGGCCCTGGGTTTTATCCCCAGCATGAATAAAAGAAAAAAGAAGTCTTTAACTTTGAAGAAGTCCATTTTATCATTTAAGTCTTCATGATTATTTTCAGCCTATTTAATAATTTTGTCCTAACTCACTGTCACAAAGATTTTCTGTGTATTCTTCCAGTTTTATAATTTGTACTCTTACAATTATGTTCATGATCTATTTTGATTTAACTTTTGCATATGGTAGGAATTAATAAAGATAAATTTTTTTATAAATGTATGTGAATTTTTTTCCAGCTTTTCCAGAAAGCTCTGCCAAAAAGACTGTCCTTATCCTACTGAATGACCTTGATATCTCTGTACAAAATCAGGTGACCCTATAAGTGTGAATGAATTTCTAGACTCTATACTGTTCATTAATTTAAATGTCTATCATTATTTCATTAGCTCACTGTCTTGATTAGTAAGTTGTATATTATGTCCTGAAAACTTCCAACTGTTTTTTTCTTTGTGAAAATGGTATAATTATTCTAACCATTTTTTCCTTTGCTTGCAAATTTTAGAATTGGCTTGCCAATTTCTCCAAAGAAGTCTTTTGGGATTTTGGTTGAGATTGCATAGAACCTATAGTTCACTTTGAGGAGGAAGGTCTGTTTAAAATAAAATTTCCTCATTGGTTGGAATTGCTGTCTTCCAAATTATTCCAAGCATTAGCTTTGCCAAAATTTCTGGCACGAGATAACATTATTTTCTCTGTTTTGCTGTATTTCTGACAGCCTCTTCACTGCACCTCCATCCCTTATCAGTCTTCTTGATAAATGCCAACATATTTTAGATTTTTTGCTATAGCAGCACCATTCTCTGAATACCAAATTTTGTTAATTTTTTTCTCTTGGAATAACAAACTACCCTGAAAAATTAGTGATTTAAAATAATAAGCATCTTACTTACAATGTTTTGGATCATTTCTTCAAACAGGACCCCATTAGATGGTTCTTTTGGTCTCGTTTGGAGCCCCTCAGGCAATCAGTTATCCAGTCAACAAAACAAGGCTCATGGTCTGTGGTAGCCCTCATTATATTCTTGGCCTTTGGTGTTGTCTGCAAGCACAGCCACTCCTTGTTGTCTCTGGAGAAGGCTAGCCTGGGCTTCTTCACATGTAGGAGCAGCATTCTGCTTCTTGAGGCCGAGGCTTGGAGCTTCCTCAGAAAAATCTCCTACAATCTTCTATTGCTCAAAACAGAGGAATAGGCAGGTACAGATTTCAGGATGGGGAAAAATAAATTCTGTCTCTTAATTAAATGATCAACTAAGCTGTATTTCAAAGAAGTCTGGTGCGTGGGAATGTGAAGAATTATTGTAGTCATCAGTTCCAACAATCTATTAATCATGTTTGACCAATTTTTTTGTGATGAGGGAATTAAGCTATAATTAAAATACCTATCAGACGCAGTGTCTCTGATTTGATATCTAGCTCCCTGATCCATTTGGAGTTAATTTTTGTGGATGGCGAGAGAAAGGGATTCAATTTCATTTTGTTGCACATGGATTTCCAATTTTCCCAGCACCATTTGTGGAAGATGCTATCCTTCCTCCATTGCATGCTTTTAGCCCCTTTATCAAATATAAGATAGTTGTAACTTTGTGGATTAGTCTCTGTGTCTTCTATTCTGTACCATTGGTCCACCTGCCTGTTTTGGTACCAGTACCATGCTGTTTTTGTTACTATTGCTTTGTAGTACAGTTTGACCTCTGGTATCGCTATACCTCCAGATTCACACTTCCTGCTTAGAATTGCTTTTGCTATTCTGGGTCTTTTGTTTTTCCATATGAATTTCATGATTGCTTTGTCTATTTCTACAAGAAATGCCGTTGGGATTTTGATTGGCATTGCATTAAACCTGTAGAGAACTTTGGGTAATATCGCCATTTTGATGATGTTAGTTCTGCCTATCCATGAACAGGGTACATTTTTCCATCTTCTGAGATCTTCTTCTATCTCTCTCTTTAGGGTTCTGTAGTTTTCATTGTATAAATCTTTCACCTCTTTTGTTAGGTTGATTCCCAAGTATCTTATTTTCTTTGAGGATATTGTGAATGGAGTGGTTTTCCTTATTTCCATTTCAGAGGTTTTGTTGCTGATATACAGGGATGCCTTTGATTTATGCGTGTTGATTTTATAACCTGCCACTTTGCTGAATTCATTTATTAACTCTAGCAGCTTCTTTGTAGACTCTTTTGGGTCTGTTAAGTATATTATCATGTCATCCACAAATAGCGATAGTTTAATTTCTTCTTTTCCTATTTTTATGCCTTTAATTTCTTTTGTCTGTCTAATTGCTCTGGCTAGTACTTTGAGAACTAAATTGAATAGAAGCGGTGATAGAGGGCATCCCTGTCTTGTTCCAGATTTTAGAGGAAATGCCTTCAGTTTTTCTCCGTTTAGGATGATGCTAGCCTGAGGTTTAGCATATATAGCTTTTACAATGTTGAGGTAAGTTCCTGTTATCCCTAGTTTTTCTAGTGTTTTGAACATAAAGGGATGCTGTACTTTGTCAAATGCTTTTTCTGCATCCATTGAGATGATCATGTGGTTCTTGTCTTTAAGTCTATTGATGTGGTGAATAGAAAAAGTTGGCTACGATCTACATATTGTGGGGTCGGGCTCCAAATTCCTTAATAGGACACCCATAGCCCAAGAGTTAACAACAAGAATAAACAAATGGGACTTACTTAAACTAAAAAGTTTTTTCTCAGCAAGAGAAACAATAAAAGAGGTAAATAGAGAGCCTACATCCTGGGAACAAATTTTTACCCCCCACACCTCCGATAGAGCCCTAATATCCAGAATGTACAAAGAACTCAAAAAATTAAACAATAAGATAACAAATAACCCAATTAACAAATGGGCCAAGGACCTGAACAGACACTTCTCAGAGGAGGACATACAATCAATCAACAAGTACATGAAAAAATACTCACCATCTCTAGCAATCAGAGAAATGCAAATCAAAACCACCCTAAGATACCATCTCACTCCAGTAAGATTGGCAGCCATTATGAAGTCAAACAACAATAAGTGTTGGCGGGGATGTGGGGAAAAGGGTACAGTTGTACACTGCTGGTGGGGCTGCAAAATGGTGAGGCCAATTTGGAAAGCAGTATGGAGATTCCTGGGAAAGCTGGGAATGGATCCACCATTTGACCCAGCTATCACACTTCTCGGACTATTCCCTGAGGACCTTAAAAAAGCGCTCTATAGGGATACGGCTGCATCAATGATTATAGCGGCACAATTCACAATAGCTAGACTGTGGAACCAATCTAGATGCCCCTCAATAGATGAATGGATAAAAAAAATGTGGCATCTATACACAATGGAGTATTATGCAGCACTAAGAAATGACAAAATCATAGAATTTGCAGGGAAATGGATGGCATTAGAGCAGATTATGCTAAGCGAAGCTAGCCAAGCCCTAAAAAACAAATGCCAAATGTCTGCTTTGATATAAAGAGAGCAACTAAGAACAAAACAGGAAGGAAGAGCATGAGGAAAAGACTACAGTAAACAAAGACGAATGGAGGGAGAGAAACAGAGAGAGAAGGGAAAGCACATGGAAATAGTAGGAGACCTTCAATGATACATAAAATTATAAGAGGTTATGAGGGGCAAGGGGGAGGGAAAAAAAGGGAGAGAATTGAACAACAGCAGGGGAGGTAGAGAGGGAAGATGGGAGGGGAGGGGAGGGGGGATAGTAGGGGATAGGAAAGGTAGCAGAATACAACAGTCACTAATATGGCATTATGTAAAAATGTGAATATGTAACAGATGTGATTCTGCAATCTGTATTTGGGGTGAAAATGGGAGTTCAAAACACAATTTGAGTCAAATGTATGAAAGATGATATATCATGAGCTATGTAATGCTTTAAATAATCAATAAAAAAAAGAAAAAAAAATACCTAATATGTGTATAACTTCATCAGTAAACATCATTTCATCATTCTCTTTTATTTTAATTTTTATATTTTGGAGGTGTTGGGAATTGGGAATTGAACTCAAGTCACACATTGGTAGTGTAAGCACTCTGTGTCTGAGCTACACCAGAGCCTAAATATCTTTTTAGATATTTAGAATGATAGATTTCTCTCAATGGCTAGACTGATAGATTTCCTCCATAATATACTTCCATTTTACACATTATATGCAGTTTCTGAGCAGCATGTTAGCCATTTTTCTTCCCAGTTTTTTTTTAAATTCCTTTCTACTTAAAAAATATTTTTTCTTGCCTATAGCAGAACAGTTTTAAACTTCCTAGCAAGGAATATTAATCTTAAGTTCTATTATGCATACATATATTCTCTGAACATTATTGGCATATAGCGAAATGACTACACTTAAGATGATTAAAAAATCCTCAGCAAAAAGAATTTAGAGTATGCTTTATTTAAAAATGCTATTTCAAATAGAATTTGCATGTTTCAATTAACATGGTTATAAATGTGCTGATTTTTATTATATAAGTATGTTATATAAAAACTATATAATTTCTAGAGGCATATGATTGACCCAAATTGAGTCAAAAGAACATACACAATTTAAGCAGATTAATTTCAAGCATGGAAATAGAAGACATCATCAAAATCCTACCAACCAAGTAAAGCCCGGGACCAGACGGTTTCACAGCTGAGTTCCAGAAGACCTATAAAGAACTAATACCAATACTCATCAAAATATTCCATGAAACAGAAAAGGAGGAAACCCAAACTCATTCTATGAAGCTAGTATCATCTTGATAACAAAACCAGACAGAGACACATCAAGGAAAGAAAATTTTAGACCAATATCCCTGATGAACATTTATGCAATTTGTGGCAAATTGCACATGTAGTGCACCATGATCAAGTGGGGTTTGTTCCAGAAATCCAAGGTTGGTTCAACATAGGGAAATCAATAAATATGGTTCATCACATCAATAGCCTTAAAGATAAGAATCATATGATTATATCAATTGATATAGAGAAAGCATTTGACAAAATAGACCACCCTTTTATGTTGAAAACTAGGGAAAAAACTAGAAAAACTAGGGATAGTAGGAACATACCTCAATATTATAAAAGATATCTATGCTAAACCCAAGGCCAACATCATTCCAAATGGAGAAAAATTGGAAGCACTCCCTCTAAAAACTGAAACAAAACTGGGGTACCGTCTTTAACCATTTCTATTCAACATAGTCCTTGAAACTCTGGCCAAAGCAATTAGACAGATGAAAGAAATTAAAGGGATACAAATAGGAAAAGAAGAGCTTAAGCTATCATTATTTCCTGATGACATGATTCTATACTTAGAGGATCCAAAAAACTCCACCAGAAAACTTCTGGAATTAGTCAATGAATTCAGCAAAGTTTCAGGATATAAAATCAATACCCATAAATTAAATGCATTTTTATACATCAGTGATGAATCCTGTGAAAGAAAAATTAAGAAAACTAGCTCATTTACAATAGCCTCAAAAATAAATAAATAAAATACTTGGGAATCAACAAAAGAGGTGAAACACCTCTACAATGAAAACTACAGAACACTAAAGAAAAAAAGTGAAAGAAGACCTTAGAAGATAGAAAGATCTCCCATGCTCTAGGATAGGCAAAATTAATATTGTCAAAGTGGCCATATTACCCAAAGTGCTATACAGATTCAATGTGATTCCAATTAAAATCCCAATGTCATTCCTTGTAGAAATAGAAAAAGCAATTATGAAATTTATTTGGAAAAATAAGAGACCCAGAATAGCCAAAGCAATCCCTAGCAAGAAGAGTGAAGCAAGAGGCATCACAATACCAGACCTAATCTATCCAACAAAGTTTAGTAAGAAAAATGGCATGGTATTGGCACCAAAATAGACATGTAGAGCAATTGTACAGAATAGAAGACAGAGAGAAAAACTCACAAAAATACAGTTATCTCATACTAGACAAAGGAGCCAATAACATACATTGAAGAAAATATATCCTCTTCTACAAATTGTGCTGGGAGAACTGAAAATCCATATGCAGCAAAATGAAACTAAACCCCTATCTCTCATTATGCACAAAACTCAATTAAAAGTGGATCAAGGACCTAGCAATTAGACCAGAGACCCTGAGCCTAATAGAAGAAAAAGTAGGCCCAAATCTTCATCACATCAGATTAGGCTCTGACTTCCTTAATAAGACTCCTAAAGCGCAAGAAATAAGATCAAAAATTAATAAATGGGATGGATTCAAACTAAAGGCTTCTTCTCAGAAAAAGAAACAATCAATTAGGTGAAGAGAGAGCCTACATTTGGGGAGCAAATTTTTGCCACATGCACATCAGATAGAGCAATAATCTCCAAGATATCTAAAGAACTCAAAAAACTTAACACCAAGAAACGTAAACAACCCAATCAATAAATGGGCTAAGGAGCTGAACAGACACTTCTCAGAAGAAGATATACATTTGATCAACAAATATATGAAAAAATGTTCAACATCTCTAGTAATTAGAGAAATGCAAATCAAAACTAAAGATTTCATCTTGCACCAGCCAGAATGGCAGTTATCAATAATATAGACAACAATAAATGTTGGTGAGGATGTGGGGGAAAAGGCATATTCATAGATTGATGGTGGGACTGCAAATGATGCAACCAATCTGGAAAGCAGTATGGAGATTCCTTAGAAAACTTGGAATGGAACCACCATTTGACCCAGCTATCCCACTACTCAGTTTATACCCCAAAGACTTAAAGTCTTCATACTATACTAACACAGCCACATCAATGTTTATAGCAGCTCACTTCAAATAGCTAAACTGTGAAAGCAACCTAGATGCCCTTCAATAGATGAATGGCTAAAGAAACTGTGATATATATATATATATATATATATATATATATATATATATATGTATATATATATATATATTAGAATATTACTCAGGATTAAAAGAGAATAAAATTATGGCATTTGCAGGTAAATGCATGGAATTTGAGAATATCATGCTAAGTAAGCCAATTCCAAAAAAACAAAGGCTGAATGTTCTCTCTTATAAGTGGATGCTGATCCATAATGGGGTGGTGAGGGTGGGGGAAATAAGGGAACTTTGATTGGGTAAAGGGAAGAGAGGGGAGGGGTGGGAGTATGGGGGTAGGAAAGATGGTGGAATGAGATGGAAGTACATGTATGATTGCACATATGGTGTGATGCTACATCCTGTACAATCAGAGAAATGGAACAGTTGTGCTGCAACTGTATACAATGAATCCAAATGCATTCTGCTGTCATATATAACTAATTAAAATAAATAGATAAATAAAGATTATATAAAAACAAATTTATCATATAAATATAAATAAGTGTTATAGATTACAAAATCTAAGGTCTACAAGATAAACTAGGATAAGTATTCAATAACTTAATAAATGATTTTGTACAGTTAATGAATCAGAATATTTCTGTTAAGAATAGAGCTCACGATTATGTAATTCATCATCATTATTATATACATTGTACTCAGTGGGATTTATATTTTGTGTACTATTATGAAAATTTCTAAATTTTTCTGTCATTCTTTTTTTTGTATTATATTTCATATAATAGTCCTCAGTTTACTCAGGAAAGAAAATGTAGCTTTATTATTATTTTTTAGATAACAACTTAAATAATAACTTCAATGACTTAAAGTACTTGTAACAAGATTTTTTTCTTATTAATTCTTTCATGTTGGTTTCTTAATTTAGTTTTTCTGAGAGCCTATTATTTCCATACAGAACCACTTGATATTCTTTTATTTATTTATTTATTTATTTATTTATTTATTTATTTATTTATTTATTTTTATTGGTTGTTCACAACATTACAAAGCTCTTGACATATCATATTTCATACATTAGATTGAAGTGGGTTATGAACCCCCAATTTTACCCCAAATGCAGATTGCAGAATCACGTCGGTTACACATCCACAATTTTACATAATACCCTATTAGTAATTGTTGTATTCTGCTACCTTTCCTATCTCCTACTATCCCCCCTCCCCTCCCCTCCCAACTTCTCTCTCTACCCCATCTACTGTAATTCATTTCTCTCCTTGTTTATTTTCCCATTCCCCTCCCAACCTCTTATATGCTCTCATTATATAATTCCCCTCCCAACCTCTTATATGCTCTCATTATATCAAAGAAGACATTTGGTATTTGTTTTTTAGGTATTGGCTAGCTTCACTAAGCATAATCTGCTCTAGTGCCATCCATTTCCCTGAAAATTCTATGATTTTGTCATTTTTTATTGCTGCATAGTACAACATCATGTATAGATGCCACATTTTTTTTTATCCATTCATCTATTGAAGGGCATCTGGGTTGGTTCCACAGTCTAGCTATTGTGAATTGTGCTGCTATGAACATCGATGTGGCAGTATCCCTGTAGCATGTTCCTTTACGGTCTTCAGGGAATTGTCCGAGAAGGGCAATAGCAGGGTCAAATGGTGGTTCCATTCCCAGCTTTCCCAGGAATCTCCAAACTGCTTTCCAAATTGGCCGGACCAATTTGCAGTCCCACCAGCAATGTACAAGTGTACCCTTTTCTCCACATCCTCGCCAGCACTTGTTGTTTGACTTCATAGTGGCTGTCAATCTTACTGGAGTGAGATGGTATCTTAGGGTGGTTTTGATTTGCATTTCTCTGACTGCTAGAGATGGAGAGCATTTTTTTCATGTACTTGTTGATTGATTGTATATCCTCCTCTGAGAAGTGTCTGTTCAGGTCCTTGGCCCATTTGTTGATTGGGTTATTTGTTATCTTATTGTCTAATTTTTTGAGTTCTTTGTATACTCCAGATATTAGGGCTCTATCTGAAGTGTGAGGAGTAAAAATTTGTTCCCAGGATGTAGGCTCCCTATTTACCTCTCTTATTGTTTCTTTTGCTGAGAAAAAACTTTTAAGTTTAAGTAAGTCCCATTTGTTGATTATTGTTATTAACTCTTGTGCTATGGGTGTCCTATTAAGGAATTTGGAGCCTGACCCCACAATCTGTAGATCAGAACCAACTTTTTCTTCTATCAGACGCAGAGTTTCTGATTTGATATCAAGCTCCTTGATCCATTTTGAGTTAACTTTTGTGCATGGGGAGAGAAAGGGATTCAGTTTCATTTTGTTGCATATGGATTTCCAGTTTTCCCAACACCATTTGTTGAAGATGCTATCCTTCCTCCATTGCATGCTTTTAGCCCCTTTATCAAATATAAGATAGTTGTAACTTTGTGGATTAGTCTCTGTGTCCTCTATTCTATACCATTGGTCCACCTGCCTGTTTTGGTACCAGTGCCATGCTGTTTTTGTCACTATTGCTCTGTAATATAGTTTGAAACCTGGTATCGCTATACCGCCTGATTCACACTTTCTGCTTAGAATTGCTTTTGCTATTCTGGGTCTTTTATTTTTCCATATGAATTTCATGATTGCTTTATCTATTTCTACAAGAAATGCCGTTGGGATTTTGATTGGCATTGCATTAAATCTATAGAGAACTTTTGGTAATATCGCCATTTTGATGATGTTAGTTCTGCCTATCCATGAACAGGGTATATTTTTCCACCTTCTAAGATCTTCTTCTACTTCTCTCTTTAGGGTTCTGTAGTTTTCATTGTATAAATCTTTCACCTCTTTTGTTAGGTTGATTCCCAAGTATTTTATTTTATTTTTTTTGAGGATATTGTGAATGGACTGTTTTTCCTCATTTCCATTTCAGAAGTTTTGTCGCTGATATACAGAAATGCCTTTGATTTATGTGTGTTGATTTTATATCCTGACACTTTGCTGAATTCATTTATTAGTTCTAGTAGTTTCTTTGTAGACCCTTTTGGGTCTTCTAGGTATAGAATCATGTCATCTGCAAATAGTGATAATTTAAGTTCTTCTTTTCCAATTTTTATGCCTTTAATTTCTTTCGTCTGTCTAATTGCTCTGGCCAGTGTTTCGAGAACTATATTGAATAGAAGTGGAGATAGAGGGCATCCCTGTCTTGTTCTGGATTTTAGAGGGAATGCCTTCAACTTTTGTCCATTCAGAATGATGCTAGCCTGAGGCTTAGCATAGATAACTTTTACAATGTCAAGGTAAGTTCCTGTTATCCCTAGTTTTTCTAATGTTTTGAACATAAAGGGATGCTGTACTTTGTCAAATGCTTTCTCTGCATCTATCGAGATGATCATATGGTTCTTATCTTTAAGTCTATTGATGTGGTGAATAACATTTATTGATTTCCGTATGTTGAACCATCCTTGCATCCCAGGGATGAATCCTACTTGATCATGGTGCACAATTTTTTTGATGTGTTTTTGTATTCGATTCGCCAGAATTTTATTGAGGATTTTTGCATCTAGGTTCATTAGAGATATTGGTCTGTAGTTTTCTTTCTTTGAGGTGTCTTTGTCTGGTTTCGGAATCAGGGTGATGTTCGCCTCATAGAATGAATTTGGAAGAGCTCCCTCTTTTTCTATTTCCTGAAATAACTTGAAAAGTATTGGTATTAATTCTTCTTTAAAGGTTTTGTAAAACTCCGCTGTATACCCATCCGGTCCTGGGGTTTTCTTGGTTGGTAGTCTTTTGATGGCTTCTTCAATTTCATCCATTGATATTGGTCTGTTCAGATTGTGTGTATCCTCCTGACTCAATCTGGGCAAATCATATGATTTAAGAAATTTATCGATGTCTTCACTATCCTCTATTTTATTGGAATATAGGTTTTCAAAATAATTTCTAATTGTCTTCTGTATTTCTGTAGCATCTGTTGTGATATTGCCTTTTTCATCCCGTATGTTAGTAATTTGAGTTCTCTCTCTTCTTCTCTTCGTTAGCATGGCTAAAGGTCTGTCGATCTTATTTATTTTTTCGAAGAACCAACTTTTAGTTTTGTTAATTTTTTCAAAAGTTTCTTTTGTTTCAATTTCATTGATTTCCACTCTGATTTTAATTATTTCTTGCCTTCTGCTACATTTGCTGTTGTTTTGCTCTTCCTTTTCTAGGGCTTTGAGTTGGAGTGTGAGCTCATTTATTTGTTGTTTTTTTCTTTTTTTGAGGAATGACCACCAGGCGATGAATTTTCCTCTTAAAACTGCTTTCATTGTGTCCCATAGATTCCGATATGTTTTGTCTGTATTTTCGTTTATCTCTAAGAATTTTTTGATTTCCTCCTTTATGTCTTCTGTAACCCATTGATCATTCAGTAACATATTGTTCATTTTCCATGTGATGTAGGATTTTTCCTTCCTTCTTTTATCATTGATTTCCAGTTTCATTCCTTTATGATTAGATAAAATGCATGGTATTATCTCCACCCCTTTATATTTACTGAGCGTTGCCCTATGGCATAATATATGGTCTATTTTTGAGAAGGATCCTTGTGCTGCTGAGAAAAAAGTATAGCCATTTGATGATGGTTGATATATTCTATATAAGTCAGTTAAGTCTAGGTTATTGATTGTGGTATTGAGTTCTATAGTTTCTTTATTCAACTTTTGTTTGGAGGATCTGTCCATTGGTGAGAGAGGTGTGTTGAAGTCTCCCATAATTATTGTGTTGTGGTCTATTTGATTCTTGAACTTGAGGAGAATTTGTTTTATGAATGTCGCAGCACCATTATTTGGTGCGTAAATATTGATAATTGTTATGTCTTGTTGGTGAATGGTTCCTTTTAACAGTATATAATGTCCTTCTTTATCTGTTTTGATTAACTTAGTCTTGAAGTCGATTTTATTCGATATGAGGTTGGCCACCCCTGCTTGCTTACGAGGACCGTGTGCGTGGTATATTTTTTCCCATCCTTTCACCTTCAGCCCATGTATGTCTTTTCCAATCAGATGTGTCTCCTGGAGGCAGCATATTGTTGGATTTGTTTTTTTAATCCCTGATACCAGCCTATGTCGCTTTATTGGAGAGTTTAAGCCATTAACATTCATTGTTACTATTGATATATGGTTTGAACTTCCATCCATGTTTGATTGTTTATCCTTTTTTTTAAAAAAAATTTAGTTTGTTTATCCATGATTGTCTTTCCCCTCACCCTCTGTCTTTACTGAGGAACTTCCCACTGATGGTTTTGGTTATTGTTTTTCATTTCTTCTTCGTGTAGTGTTTTGCTCAAAATGCTTTGCAATGCTGGTTTTCTGGCTGCAAATTCTTTTAACTTTTGTTTATCATGAAAGATTTTTATTTCATTGTCATACCTGAAGCTTAATTTTGCTGCATACAGAATTCTTGGTTGGCATCCATTGTCTTTCAATGTTTGAAATACATTGTTCCATGACCTTCTTGCTTTCAGTGTCTATGATGAAAAATCCGTTGTTAACCTTATTGGTTTACCCCTGAATGTAATCTGTCTCCTTTCTCTTGTAGCTTTTAATATTTTCTCTTTGTTCTGTATATTGGATATCTTCATAACAATGTATCTTGGCGTTGGTCTACTGTGATTTTGTGTGCTCGGTGTCCTGTATGCATCTTCAATTTGTATATCTGTTTCCTTTTTTATTTCTGGAATGTTTTCTGTAATATTTCATTCAGCAGGTTACTCATTCCCTTGGTTTGAATCTCTGTACCTTCTTCTATCCCGATGACTCGTAAGTTTGGTTTTTTTATGTTATCCCATAACTCTTGGATGTTTTTCTCATGATTTTTTACCAGCCTTTCTGAGTTGGCTAGACTCTTTTCAAGATGATATATTTTGTCTTCATTATCTGATGTTCTGGCTTCTACTTGCTCCACTCTGTTAGTGATACTCTCAATTGAGTTTTTAATTTGGTTTATCGTTTCCTTCATTTCTAGAATTATTGTTTGATTATTTTTTATAATCTCTATCTCCTGATAAAGATGCTTAACTTCTTCTTTTATCTGTTTATGAAATTCATTCTCAATGTGTTCTTTTGCTGCTTGAATTTGCTGTCTTGTGTCCTCTTGAAAGTTCCATTCCATCTGTCTAAGGTGTTCCTTGAGTTCTTTATATGACCATTTTTCTGATGACTCTGGGTCCTCCTGAATATTTAGGCTGTTCTGCATTGTTTGTACTCCTTTTCTTCCTTGTTTTTTGAAGCTGCTCATGTTACTTCTTGTTCTGTTTGACTGCTGAGTTACTGTTTACTCCTATAAATTGATTTGATGCTTGGGAGGAAATGTAATTGAAGGGAAGGGAAGAAGTCACTAAAGAGAATGAGAGTAGGCAGGTAGAATTCAAGGAAAGGGGGATAAGAAAAATGAAAAGACTAAAGAAGAAAAAATAGTAACTAAAAAAATAAAAAAATTTAAAAAAATAATAATAATTAAAAAAATAAAAATTAAAATTAGTAGAAAAAAAATTAAAAAAAATATTTTGTAAAAAAATTTAATAAAACAACAAGAAAGAAAAATGAAAATGAAAGAAAAACCCAACTCAAAAAAAAAGAGAAAAGAAAAAGAAAAAAGAAAAGAAAAAAAAAAACCTAATAAATGCCGCCTTAGAGTTTGATTAACTTCTCTTCCAGTAGATGGCGCTGTGCCCACCAGGTCAAGTTTCTCCTGTCAGTACGCGGGAACCAATCACTGTGCAGCAGCTCCTCCCAGACTGGGCGAGTCTCCAATCCTGAGTGTCTAGGGCCTTCTCTTGTGTCTAGTCACTTCCCACTTTTTCTCTAGCCAGGCCCCTCTCACCAAAATACTGGCTACACGCCAGGTCTGCTGCTCCCGGGAGCCCTGTTTTCATGAACGACTGGGAACACTCTTCCAGTTTGCCATTCCCTCAGACCCTAAGTTTGTAGAGCTTGGGGCTGAGAATCCTCAGCGGATTTTACTTGCCCTCCAGTATCCACTTCCCCATAGCTGGTGCAAGAGACCTCAGCAGTCAGCCCTGGTGGGAGCGGTAGTTCCGTGCCGCGGGTCCCGCACCATCTCTGATTCCCTCGGGCTGGCTGTAGCACTCACGGGAGAGCTGAGAGGGGCCCTTACGGGAGAGCTGGGAGGGGCCCTTAAGGTTTCCCCGATGTGTGGAGAGGGAAGGCTAGGGGATCACACATCTGTAGCTGCAGGTTTCAATGAAGTTATCTCCTCCGCAGCAGACTGATGACGTCAGTTCTCTGCCATAGTGGTGTCTCTTGCAAATGGCAACAGTTCGTTTCCCTTTGCCGGGCGACCAATGCAACGGGTGGGTCCTTACTGTCTCTCCCAAGCCCCGTTTCACACCTGTGGCCACTACTTATGAAGGCTCGGTAGGCATTTACCTCCGTAGGATCAGAAGGGCTGACCAGTTGTTTCAGCCGGATGAATTAATGCCGAGTCATGGCTGTTTGTCTGCGGGAAGCAGGTGACCGGGAGTTTGAATTCAGCCGATCAGGGCTCAGTGCGTGTTCTCGGATCACTTGGATTTTAAATTGTCACTCATCTCATCAGCTGTTTCATTTAACTCGGCAGCTCACTCGCGCGGTGAAGAGTCTGCTCTATGGTGCTCCGTGGGAGGCGGCGGCGGCGGCGGTGGTGGCGGCGGCGGCAGCAGCGGCCTTCGGGACCCCCGGGGAGGGGGTGTGGGTTCCCACTTGATATTCTGTTGAAACTGTAAAGTTATGGTTAAGAAAATTAATATTATTCTCAAATAACTCAGTTTTGGTTAGCATAATGTCAAACTAATAATCAAGATAAAGTGGGTTTGAGTTTTGCTTCATTTATCCTGTATCTATAAGATTAAAAAAGGGTAATTTTTAAAAATGATTAGTTCTGAAAACAATTATTTAAGAACATATGTTACATATTGTAGTTTTTATCATTTTATGGATATGTGTATGATTTAATCATTAGCTTCTTATCTATTTTGACTTAATTATTTCCTATTTTTCCCTATGCCTTTAATATAAAAAGTTTATGTAAATTTCAAAGCTTCTCTTATTAATAATGAAAAATATAAATAGTTCTGATAATTCTAGAAGAATCAACTTATTTGGCAATCGTATTAACAAATAGATGTAATTATTATAAACAAATTTCATAATACTTAATAGGAATTTCTAAAATTTCTTGAAAACAGTCTAAATATGATTTCAGTGACAGATAATTTAAAGTCTAATGTGGAAGAAATTCGGAACACAGTCCATGAAAAATTAGGGCCAAGTTGATCTTGTTGAAGTGATGTAGTAGTTTGAGTAGTTTGCATGATTATATAAAAAGTAAGGACAGTGTTTAAAATTAATTCAGATTAAAATGAATGATTGGAATCACTTATCCTTCCAAATTCAGTAACAACCATATAATTTTAGCTTCCTTGCCTGAATTATTTCTGATGCTCTTATTCACACACTCGCTGATTTGATATGTAGCCAAGGCAACTTGGACATATTCTTCATGACATGAGATGGTTTAGTTTATATATTATTGAAGGTTTAAGGAAATCATAGCAGCTGCTCTTCAAACTGTACCTCCTCCCCTGATGTAGCATGCTGTCTCCTTCTATTCTTTTGACTAAGAATCTTTAGATATGACACCGCCTTCCCATTTGAAAGGCAATGTAGAGAGTTGGATGAAAGTAGACTTTATATTCAGATTACTGGTTAATTTATGTTGATTTTTTTCCCCAGAATTTTTGATTTATGTGATCTAATTTAATTACCTCAGAATCATGGAAATATTCACAAATCAATGAAATAAGCAGTTATATAAAACTTAAAATTACTATTTGTATTTGTGTGTTTCTCCAGCATCAGAATTAAGTCACTCATAGTACATACTTAATAAAATTAACATACTGCTGTGGTTTGGATAAGTGTCTCTCAAAAGTCCCATGTGGAAAAGGTATGGTCCCATGGTGGTGTTAGTGGTTGGTGGTATAGTCTAACTTAGGTGGTGTAGTCTCATGGCAGATTATTAGGTAATTGGGGGTGGGCCCTTGAAGGAGATTGTGGAACTTTGATATATTCCTCTTCCGCTTTAGCTTTGTTAAGTCATGAGTTACACAGTTGGCTCTACCATAGGCTCTCTATCATTGCCATCTGGAAAGCCCACCAGAGGTTCTTTAGGTCTACCAACTCTTAGGCTGTAACCTGCAAAACTGTGAGCCAAAACAAATATTTTCTAAATTAATTATTGCAGGCATTTCTTTATACTGATGGAATACTAACAAAGAAAATTGGTGTCAAGAAGTGGAATCATTGGGCTGGGGATGTGGCTCAAGCGATAGCGCGCTCGCCTGGCATGCGTGCGTCCCGGGTTCGATCCTCAGCACCACATACCAACAAAGATGTTGTGTCCGCCGAGAACTGAAAAATAAATATTAAAAATTCTCTCTCTCTCTCTCTCTCTCTCTCTCTCTAAAAAAAAAAAAAAAAAAAAAAAAAAAGAAGTGGAATCATTGACAATAGCATTCCTGAGACCATGTGGAGAAACCTTAGGAATGGGTTCATGGGAGGAGTTTGAAAGAGTTTGGAGAGATAGGCTAGTGGATATCCTTAAATGATGTAAGTGGAGCTTAACAGGTAATTCTGGTGAGGGCATGGTAGAACATTACACTTATAGAAACGTGGACAGTAAAGACTGGTCTGGTGAAATTTTACATGCAAACAAGTTCTCTATTAGAAATTAAGTTAAAAGCTGATTTTGTTCTACTGTGGCAAAAATCCTGGTTTCATTGTGTACATTCCCTGAGAGTTTATGAAAGACCGAATTTAAGAATGACAGTTGAGGGGCTGGGGATGTGGCTCAAGCGGTAGCGCGCTCGCCTGGCATGCGTGCGGTCCAGGTTCGATCCTCAGCACCACATACAAACAAAGATGTTGTGTCCGCCGAGAACTAAAAAATAAATATTAAAATTCTCTATCTCTCTGTCTCTCTCTCTTTAAAAAAAAAAAGAATAACAGTTGATTTATCTCACAGAAAAATTTTCATAACAACAAAGTCTTCAGGTTGTGGCATGAACATTATTTGATGCTTTTAGTTAGATTTTCAGTAAGATTCTGGAACAAAAGAAAGCAGAGTGGAAAGATTTGGGAAATTCTCAGCTGCCTAGGGATACAGTAAAACCACATGCTTGGGAGGCAAGGGTGCAAGCCACTAACTAAAGAGATTAGTGTGGATTGAAAGAAATAAGCACTTTTCATCAGGACAATGGGAGGAAGACCTCAGGGCATCTCAAAAATATGCAAAGCCTCTTCACCTATCAAAGACTCAGAGATGTAGAAAGGAAAATATTTTTTCAAAGATGTTCCAGGGCAGAATCCCTTCAGAAAAGAGCCACAGGGTGCTCTGCCCTATGCACCCAGACTGTCTTACATTCATCAGGATTAATATTTTGGGGCTGCTGCAACCCCAATTCAAGTGAGCTCAAGTACAGTTTGCTCTAGCAATAGACCTTGGCATTGTTCATGTGATGCTGGTTTTGCATGTGTGCAGATTTATGAGGTTATGGTGGCTTCCACTGAGATTTCAGAGGAAAGTTTGGGAGGCCAGGCAGCGTGCTGCAGGGTGGAAGTGCCTTCAAGCATCTCCAACAGGACTACACACATAAAACTGTAGAAATGAAACTGCAAGGGAGACCCTGGGAAGTAGAAGTACAAGCAACATGCACAGCTCATCAGGGAAAGCTACAGGCAGCCTGCAAAGCCAGCCCATCAGAGTACCATGTTGGCTTTTACAAGCAAGGCAAAGGGATGGAACAGCCTAAATCTTGAAAGCCAACTTTCTGCCACAGTGTTCTCCAGTTGCTGGACATGGAGCTGTAGGATTTAATGTTTGCTCTGCTGGGGTTGGGTCTTGCTCTGGACTTATCCCTTCTTATGGTTTTCCTAATTCTTTTTTCTGTATTAGGAATGTGAACCTATGCACATCCCACCTTAGTGTCATAGATGTGCATAATTTTCTTTTTAGTTTTTACAAGAGCTCATGGAAGAGTTTGCCTTAAGTCTTGGAGATTTCAAACTCAAATTTCTGAGCAATGCTGAACTAGTTAAGACTTTGGTGACCCTTGGGAATAGATTGAATGTCTTTTGAATTGTTGATAGGGATTTAGGACAAAGAGAGAGAGAGAGAGATACTGAGCCATAAAACAAATGCCCACTAGTCATTGAGATGCAGATAGCATAGTATTAAATCATAAGCAATAGACCTTTGACACATGTCCTTGAAAAATGAAGGAAATACGCAAATGCAGGGAAAAATGGCATGAAATTGCACAACTCCATGTTGTTTGCCTCCAGTCTGGCACCTAACTAAAGCTCTTCTATAAACATGGGAGCCCCAGCCCAAGATAGGCTTCTTCCTCTCAAAGCAGCCTGCATTCTCCCTTGAATGTGTATCTGCTTCCTAAATAAGTCTTTGTCTGACTCATACTGAGATTCTTTTTAGTCTCCTATGCCAAGAACCCTGCTGGTCCTGAGTTGAATTCCCTCCCTCCTCCCAAGAGCTCCTCAAACCCTTTTCTCCCATGACATTGAGAGATGGACATGAACTTTTGGGAGTCAGCCCTGGAATGCTATGGTTTAGATTATGTCTCCCAAAGGCCCATGTATTAAAAATTTGGTCCCCAAGGTGGTGCTACTGGGAGATGGAAGAACCTTTAGGAGGTGGGGCCTATGGGAAGTCATTAGGTTATTGGGGGTATGTCCTTGAAGGAGATTGTGGGACCCTGGTCTCTTCCTCTTTCTTTTTTTGCTTCCTGATCACAAGGTAAGTATTTTGTTCTACTATGCACTCCCTACAATCACCACCTGGCATGCCACCAGGGTCCCAAAGCAATGAGTCTGCTTACTTGGTCTGGAACATTGAAAGCTGGGAGCCAAAATAACCTTTTTCTCGGGTGTTTTGTTACAGAGACAGGAAGCTACAGAAAAGACTCACAATCTTTCCATCAATGTAATGCTGCCCTATTAACTTATTGCCAAAGAACTTCATATGACATATAGTCTCATGTCAAGTACAAAGATGACTTCATGGCACACAATAACCTTCTAGAAGTTTGATGATCCTTTGGTTTTGGGGGTTCATTCATATTACCATAACATTGCTCTAATTGCTAAATTTGTCAGTCAGCTGCCTTAATTTGGGGTGGAAAATTCACGGCATTAGAATTATTATTGTCTCTCCCATACCCATATTAGTCATGGTTCATGGCACTGTTGCTGAACTGAATACAAAAGCAACTATGGAATTCTTTTTAAATACAGTGCTCTATAAGCCACTACCAATCAATTTGAGTTGGCATGAGATTTAAAATCTGTAATCATTCTTGACTTAGTCTAGAAAAGTAAATATTTTTGCAATATCAATCTAATACAGAACCTGGCACCTAATGACACATAATAACTACTTTCTGATGTTTTTGAAAATATGAATTTAGATTGTGTAACTATGATTATATTTTTCTGATAATGTCAAAGATGAATATTTGGGAAGAATAGTTTTTGTCTAGTTAAAGATGTTTTTAAGAGGAAAGGAACTGATTTTTTAAAATTTTTTTTTAGTTATAGTTGGTACAATATAGGTATTTATTTATTTTTATGTGGTGCTGAGGATTGAACCCAGTACCTCACACGTGCAAGGCAAGTGCTCTGCCACTGAGCTACAGCCCCAGGCCCAGGAACTGATATTTTTAGTTATGTACTTGTACCATGTTTTAAGCCATGCACATCTTTTGATAATTTAAAAACCATATTTTATCTTGCTTATATTTTGGATTACAAACAATAGAAAGCATGACTGGTGGTATCTAGCAGATGTACCCAAATCACTACACTGTTGCAAATTATGTGGCTAACTGTACTTTGTCTTCTTATATTAATCAGCTAAAAGCTTATGACAGTAGTTGCCTTGCTTCCGGTGAGGCAACCTTTCAGGATAAAATTCTGGCAGATGTTGGCATGGTTAGTAGAAGAGCTATTTTTCTGTTTCTATTTACCAATTATGAGGATAATAACCAGCTTCCCTGGTTAGCTGCTACATAAGCATCATGCAGGTTTGAAGTGACATTGACTTCAAGCAGAAATATATGGTTGTGGTATTGTGCTTCCTCTGAAAGTTGGTCAGCCCAGGATTCCATTGAATGTGGTTCTAAGAGGAGGTCATTATACTTGCACTGTGCTACCTATCACTGTCAATTTTAAAATATACATAATTTCTCAAAACTTTATAGATTGATGTTTGGTTATATTAGAGGTTAATCCAAACCCACCTGAGAAATAACTGGAAGATAAATTTCCCAGACATGCAGCTAAATAACAAGATGCTCATCACACAGGAAACTGAGGCAGGGTTAGCAAAAGCATAAGTGAAAACTAGATGACACATAGTCCATTGCTGATAGAAGAGATGTGTTTTTGCCACTAGTTTATTTGCTGACATGTGAAAGGCGACTCTAAATTATAGCCCATCCTTTCTAATTACCCAGAACAGGACAATGGAAGTTTTAACAGTCAGCCTCACCATGAGAATTAAGTGTTATTTATAAGACTCCTTGTGGAGTCCAATATTTCTTTGCTGGTGATTAGAAAAAGGCATTGGAAGTAAAACACCAGCCTTTCAAGGCCAGGTATATTGAACATGGTTTCCTGGAAAGTACTGTCCTTGACTTTGAAACTCTCTTTTCTTACAATCAGGAGTCAGATACCCGGGAAAAAACTGCTTTGAAGACCTGGAAAGAGGAGGCTTCCTAACTTCTGTGCCTTTGGTTCCATCACAAAAATCTCTGTAGTAAACCTTCTTAACTATTAAAATGGTCTCTTAAATATTGTTACATGTTGTTGATTCATTTGGTTAGAAAGCAAGTCATAAAAGAAAGATAAAATGTGCTCCATTGTAAAGCATAGTTTGAAAGTCTTAGAAATTTCTTGTTGTGATACAGTGCAAAATAGAAATTAGAACCTATGTAATACTACAGTTTGCATATTTTATAGCAGAGAATTTACTCGTTGAAGGTAAGTTTTATATTTTTCTCACAGAAGCTTATGCTCTGGTAAATGTTTTTCCATTTCTTTCTCTCTTTTTTCCCTCTCTCTTTCTCTTTTAAATATCTTTCCCACTGATTTCATTGCGGTTCTATCTCATCATATTCAGTGTGTTCCCAAGTGAACTTATTTTCCATTAGAACCCGACCTGTTTCTCATTTCCCCTTCTCTGTCAGTGTTGCAAACTTTTCTTCATTTATAAAAGTTTGGATTTTGTGCTTTTTCTCTGACAGGTAATCGTCTATCTCTCTTGTCCTATTCCTATTCCTGTTGTCTGGGTCTGAAGTAGTCTGTATCTCTCTTGGCATCTGTAACTATCTGGCTTATTGCCTGTTTTTCCCAACTAGATTATGAACTATTCAGAGTTCTGGGCCTTGTCTGGGTTGCCTGTCTGTTTATCTTAAATACATAGAACAGGGCTTGGCACTCAAATATGTATTATTCAATACACACGTGGTAAAGGAATAAATGAAAAGTAGGTCATCACTAGTTAACTTTGGACCCAAACAATTAATTCTTCTGCATTCTACTGAACTACAGATATTATTTAGATCCTAATTTAATTTTGCCATTTATTTAAAAAATTAAAGTCCTATTATGATTCTTATTCTTTGTTTTATAAAATATAAATAGATACGTGTGTGTGCAGAGAGCACACCGTGTTCAACCTCACTATGATGTGTTCTTTTCCAACTGGATTGAAAAAGCCCTACTGTCTCTCTTTCTATTTAAGTTTTACATAGGCTCCCAAGCCCAGTCTACTTTCACAAATCTCTAAGGTCTTTTTGTACTACTCATTATTTCTCTTTCCTTCTGAAATTTTTCAGAATACATACTAGGAACTGTGTAAATTTTACCACTTAGTTATTTCATATGGGTGATTCACTATAAAACTATGTGCTAGTCTTATCTCCCCATTAGATGCAATTTCACTTAGGCAATGCAGCCAGACTTCAAAACAGCAATCATAATTATGAACTGAGAAACTCTCAACTCACGAGTGTACAGACCTATAATAAATATTTTTAGCCACTAGTGTTCTCTTAAAATTCAACCCTCATATTGAAACCCTACTAGATATTTGCAAATAGAACCTCCTGATGGACATGTACACAATTTTTAAAAAAATATTATTTCTTCAATCTCTTTTTTTGCCTTGAAGTTCAGAATCATTTAACTAAGTTACGGCTGATCCACCAGGCACTTCAAAAGAAATGCCCAGGGACACCTTTGGCTTTTCCCATTTCTTTGTCTATAAGCTAATGATCTTACAAATTCTATCACTCTGTCTTAAGAATCACACTTGATTTTCTTCTTCCTTCTCCTTGTCTTTTCACTAAACTAATTCGGGCTTTATCATTTTTTTTTCTCTGATTTCCACTCTCTTCCTCACTTAAAAATCCAAACTTCTAAAAATGTAAAGAGCACACCCTATCTTCACCACTTCTCTCTCATAAGCCTTTTGGGTTAGGCCGCTCTCAGGTGAATACATCCCATTCCCAAACACATAAGAATCTTGTAAAAAGACAGGAACACACCCATCACCTGTATATCATGCTTTGTTTTATGCTTTTCTGCTATGGTTATTCTCTCTACTTTAATTGTAAAAGCTTTTCTGAATTAAGATCTACCTAAAACACCTTCTTTGAAAGGTATTCCCAGATCTCCTTTCTTCCTTCCCTGTTTCATATTACTTTACTATGTTAATATTATAGTACTCATCACATTTTATTATAGTCATTTGTTTATATCTCTCTCTCCCAATTAAACTGTGACATTCTCAGGGACTTATTTTTGTTAATTTTTGTTACCTGGACAACCACAATACCAACCAAGTAGAAGATTGGCTTCAGAAGACGTTTTAAAAATACATACTTGTTTTCTAAATTCTAGTTCAGGTCTTTTGTGATAATAATGACATGTTATATAATTCATATTTAGTTAAATGTTCTTTTCAATTTATATCCAATATCCACAAAATTGTAGCTGTTTTCTTATTTAAATTTTTTTTCTTCTGTTAAGAAAAAAAATATTCAATGACATTTGTTAAATCATAGTATGGAAGATTTTATTCAGGACCTTCCTCTTAGTCAGAGGAACAAGTGGGAATTGAGAGCAGGAACAATTTGTAGGCCAGAGGATAGAAAATTATTAAAAGGAAACCCCAAGGGTGCAGGGATTCTGGCTAGGGATTCTACCTAACAGTATTCTTGTGGAAGACAGGCTGATATTGGTCTGGTGGAAATTGGGTCCATATTCCCTGGAGTCAAAGAATAAACACTGAAATAATGGCAGAGGCAAGCATGGCAAGTAAGTTTTATTTAAGAAAGTGATAAAGATAGACTTCTCTGAAGAGAAGAGCCAAAGATCCATGGAAAGGGGTGCAACTTGCTTTCTTATAGGCCCCTGAGCTTCTTTATTTCATTAATCATTGTTTTTAATTGTTTTTCCTCCCTTCCTGGAATAGGTGACTAGGGATGTGAGTCTCCGAGGTTGTTAGCAACCCTTTGTTCTTCCTTTGACAACCAGTTGTCACCCTCTCAACCTCTATTATTCATTATCTATACTAATTGCCTGACCTTTACCTCTGTCTCAAGGACATGTTACTCAGAAATCACTGGGAGGATGGTAGAGGATGAGAAGCCCAATCAGGTGGGATGTTTGGCAGCATCACCAACCTGTACCCACTGGACATTAGTGACAATACCTTCCTTCTTCAGATGTGACAAACAAAAATATCTTTAGGTATTGCTAATTGTTCCTTGAGGGATAGAAGTCATCCTGATTGAGAACCACTGCTCTTGAGGAATCCATTCAGATTCTCCTTGTTGTGGCTTTGCTGGACTCCAAAGAATAGAAGCGTTTGCTTTCCTAATTGTATTGGCATCATAACTCTGAGGAACATGTACAAACCAGTATTCTGCTGAGCTTTTCATTAATGGGCTTCTGAGAACTCAAAAATTCATGGTACAGACACTGCCTTCAAAACCCTGCTCTAAGAGACTGGACCAAATTTTAACATGGCTACATGAAGTCTAAGTCCACATCCTTGGAACAACCTAGCCCCCTTTTATGTTCCTGTCTAGGAAATCTCAGAGAGTTGTTAAAACAACAACTGGGTGCTCTAACCAACACTTGAGATGGATCCTGGTCTCATTTTCTTTGGGCATTTAAAAAAAGAGGCTTATAATTATGAATATTTTCCTATTTCCTTGCAATATGTATGAATCTCTTACTATTCAGAAGTCTTTTCAAAGACCTAAAAATCGTTCTTAGAAATGTAATAATCAGAAAAGATAGTACGTCAGTCTCGCAAAGACTGTGCATGGTGAAGATAGGATACCAACTTAGACTGTTTCCAGCTAGTAGATGTGGCAGGCATAACTGACATTGACACTGACCAACTTTTTGTAATTTTTCACTTTCCTGATTCTGCTTAAACTTCTGCTGTGTCTTCTTCTTACTCCTTCATTTTCCTTTTAGAATTCCAAGTCAGCTCTGTACAGATATAAGTTGAACTCAATTCACACTAGGTTCCCTATTGCAATAGTATATTACTGATTAAAATCTATTTTTACTAATTTAGTGTCTAGCTTTGTTTGTCCTTGTCACTGCACTATCCAGGAGAATATTATAGAGTCCCCTATACTACTTCAACTCTTAATGTCCAACTGGGAGTGGGTAGGTAAAATCCTGGGATAAAGTATTTGAAAATTCACTATACAACCTTACACGAAATTCCATGTATATAATTACTGATTATATTCTAGCTAAACTTCAGTCCCTTTTTGTCCTAGTGCTAATAGTGAATAAACCTTCATGTATTCCACTTCACAAGGACACTTTCCCTTTAAGGGATTACATTGAGTTTATAATAGTTTAACCCAAATGATGATTTTCTCTGTTAAGAAGTTTAAACCATCTAAAACTTAATGGAAAAGAGAATCCAAGAGGGTTGGGAAGTTGAAGACACTGTTAATAGTCTCCTTAACCCTTCCCACACTGTTGTGTCTATCTACTCAGTATGATCCTGTGTCTGGGTAAGGAAAGGCTATTTTCAAGGAACTCCTATTTTGCCCTTATAAGGAAGTAAAAATTTTTTTCAGGCTAAAACTCCCACAAAACTGTCTGGGTAGTAATTACCATCATTTGGGGCATAGTTGTTCATATTTTGATTTTGTTTTTCTTTTCAGATTATAAGTAGAAGCTTATTAAAATAGAATCATCTGAACATCAGAAAATTTTATCTGAATCAATGCAATTATGAAGGCTTTGTAGATTAATATAATTGTCTAATGATTTGCAGGCAGCATAGATACAAAAAATTGCTTCAAAAGTGCCACCAAATGTTTTGATTGCAAATTACAATTTAGGGACTTTATCATATATTAAAATAGCTCATTAAATATTTCACATTTCCACTGCTCTCAAGGCGTTTTTTGCTGGGAAACCAATTTCAATCACTTGAGTAGGTTTCTAGTAAATTTACAGTCACAACAGGATGAGATCACGTTTCATTCTCACTAATGACCAATAGGTAGTATAATGCGAGTTTTGATGCCAGGGAGTGATACTGACCAAATTCTATCGTCATATTGTGTGCATAGACAAACGTGTAACAACAAATCCCATCATTATGTACAACTCTAATGCACCAATAAAAATGTGGAGGGGAAAAAAAAGAGTTCCCAGTCTTGAAATCCACACTTAAGGAATATTTGGCACCATTTCTTAAGGAGTTTATTAACAAGAAAAATAAACAGGTGAGTGGCAAAAATATGGTTATTTATTGAGTTAAACAAATAGCAAGAACTATGCTTTTAGGTTGAAAATAACTAGGATTTATCAATAAACTATTTCTGAAAAAATATTGGATATTGATCTGCAATTCAGAGAAGGGAAATGATACATACCTGTGTATATCTTGGGCTAGTCAGGAGATTAATCAGAGTGGTATTCAGGAGTATGTATTGAAGTTGGAAAGCAAAATGAGGAAGGCTGGAGTTACAGAGATAAGAAGCTGATGTGGGAAATGAGTAATATTTGATAGGGAAGGAGACTGTTGGTTTGAATGCTATATCTGGAAAGAAAGGATTAAAGAAGACTGACATGAAACCATTTTCATCTCTACAAAAGACTATTTCTAACAGAGATAAGAAATATTTTTGATGGATGCAAGAATATAAGCTAAAGTTAAGAAAATCACTGTATTTCTCTCACAAAAATGAGGTGAAACAATTCCTTACTATATTAACTACTGTGCTTAACTGATGACCAATAAAAACTTAAAACTAATCTCTATTGAAGTAAAATTAGATTTCATAATTGAAGAATTGGACTCTAGGTCACCAGAGTGGCATAATTAAATGAATAATGTTGTCAATCATGTTCACAGAAAGATTGGGAATCTTAAGGTTGGGGTATATTTTGAGTCATTTATTTAATTCAGTATATTATTACCATATAGAGAGTTATAATTTTGCACTATAACACAAGCTTTTTGTTTCTGCAGACATATTAGTACCTTGATATGCTTACTTAGGGGAAAGCACAATATATATATAGCAATATAGTTGCTTTTGAGTTAACCTCAGAAAATAATGTAAAAGTATTGAATTCCCTTACCCGGGTAATATGAAGAACATCAACTGTTGACTATATCAATGCCAGATCAAAGGATTCTGGGATTAATTCTTTATTGCTTTATATTTAAAACCTGTTTAGACATTTATAAGATGATTTTATTAGAATAGTTGCATACATCTATGTTTAATGTTGAACATACCATGTTTTATTCCTCATTTTTACAATGTGGCATCTTGTTATTGAAATATACTTTGTTTTATGCATTTAGTGGGTACCACTAAACAAGTTGAAAAGTTAAAAGTGACAGGTTCAACTAAGGTTAATCAGTTGGCTCAGTTGATAAAATTTATGCCTTGGAAACTACTAGACTATTTCAAACTCACCAAATTCTCTCAATTACAAATATTCCAGGGATAGGAGAATTGCTAGGTCAAAACCAGCATTAATAACCTAGTGAGCCCCTGTCTCAAAAACCAAAAACAAAACCACAAACAAACAAACAAAAAATGGCCTGGGGATGTGGCTCAGTGGTTAAGTGTCCCTGGTTTCAATCCCTAGTACCAAGAAACAAACAAACAAACAAACAAATGAACAACCAAAATATTCCAGTACAATATAAAAACAATTATTTTTGTTTCTTTCAATGATAAAAATAAACTGAAATATTGTAAATTTCATCTATTGCTATAAAATGTTAAAATATTTTATCGCTACATATACTTTTAATTATATAACTCAGTTGTTTCAAATGGCATTATTATCCTGAATAACAAAATTTACTTGTATACTATGATTCAGGAGGTATTATGATAGATTTCACTGAGAACTCCATAAAATTGCATTGAAGACAAGTAACCGGCAGAATTATTTTTGAAGCTTCTTTTATGTTTGAGGAAATTACAGAAATGTTGAGTATTAGAGCAAGATGAGTGGAGGTGGGAAGAATTCTCTTTATTTTGTATTTGGCAGGGAAGGGAGACTCATGTGTTAATAGTTAAGTAGACGAAGAACTAGATTTTGAAAGAAGAAACTATTTTAATAGTTTGGTACTAGGGATTGAACTAAGCCTGTGTTCTCCCACTAAGCTATACTACTCATTCACTTTTTTTTTTTTTTTTAGATTTTATATGCAGTGCTGAGAATTGAACCCAGCACTTCATGCATGCCAAGCAAGTGCACTACCACGGATCCCCAGCCCCAGCCCCACCATCCATTCACTTTTTTAAAAATTAACTAATAACTGGGCTGGGGAGGTGTCTCAAGGGTTAGCGCGCTCGCCTGGCATGCGTGCGGCCCGGGTTCAATCCTCAGCACCACATATAAACAAAGATGTTGTATTCTCCGAAAACTGAAAAAGAAATATTGAAATTCTCTCTCTCTCTCTTAAAAAAATTAACTAATAACAACAAAAAAACAGCTTAGAATTGGAGAAAATAAAGTATGTCTGTTCGCAAGAGGGAAGAATTCTTAAGAATAGGACAGGTGAACTCTTTAGAAGCACACAAATTGTATAAAAAGTAATTAGTAATTTCTTAGAAGACAGGGAGGATGTTTTGGGTTATAATTTTGCACATGCAAAGAGCCAAGGATAAATTTTGAGTTAATATTTTTTGGTCTTACTAGAAAATAATATCAATAGGTTTGGTTTTTCTATTATACATAACATAATATACATAATATTAATATACCCATCTGTAATTCCTACAATTCATTATTATGTATTAAAACCAATTTTACAAAGTAATTTTAGTATCTTCAAAGATTTTGGAGAAATTGCCTTAAGCATAAAGAAAATAAAAATAATGTACATGAAAATGATGCATTTTTTTCCCCTGTTTTATGAAGCATAACAAAATTCTTAATGGCTGTCAGGTTGTATAATTTATTGATGCATCTTGAAATGTACCAGATAAAGAACTTGTTTTAGAAAAAAAAAGAAAAAAAAAATTATAGCACTGTAATTATGCTACTAAGCTTTTGCTAAGTGTCTTGATCTAGCTTAGAGAAGCAGGAGAAGAAGTTCAATTAAATAGATATGACTGCAGTCTAGACATGAGAAGTCCTTATTTTCAGTGTTTTTCACTTATATTACAAAGGGAACAAAACAACTGGGAGCTTTTCATTTTAAAACTAAATTTAAAGAGTCATCCAAATATGAGACTTAGTAGAGTTTCTACTACCCAAAACTCAAATATTCAACCTGTAAATAAAAAAGGAAATAAGAAAGAAGAAACAAGCATGACATGTACCAGACCCTTCTTTCTAGAAAACCTATTATGTCTCCAGATGAAACAGTTTTGTTTAGCCTCTTTTATACCTGGCACATGTTTGAGTGGAAACAGTGGAAGCTACTTATGTCAATTTCTGGATATCTAAAGTTCCATTATCATTCATTTTTACTTTGGTAAAATGGAGCTCTTCTCTTTGGATGGAGAGAAGCTATAATATGGTTAGGTTTTAGAGATGAAATGTGAGGAGCATGAGTGAGTTTGTGCAAGTTAGGCTGGCTTTTCCTCCTGGATAAAATATTCTGGGGCGTAAGGAGCAAGAATCTGGGGTTTTCTACTTCAATTCCAGCTGTAACCTAACTCTTTTCTCAGGTGTCTGGTAGTTGTCACTCTTTACTTTGTAAACATTTTGAATAATTAATTGCAGATATGTCTTCAAAGATATATTGTGTTGTTAGAAAAATGAAATTTGGCATAGGAATAACAATATATATAGTCATGACATTTTTACTTATTTATTTATTTACCTTTGTAATCTTTTTTTCATTGAAAACAATTTAGTATGTTTCAATTTATTGAGGACTTAACCCCTATTGATAGATCCACCTAAACCTCTGTTTCAATAGAGAGATTTTTTTTTTAATTGTTGTGATTTTGTTTTGTAATTGAGTCACAAATATCATTTTTTTAAAAATTTCTCTACCCCATGCAGTTTCTTTCCTTTACAATACTCTTCTTTTATTGCTTACTTTTTCAAAACACAATTTAGCCACTGGATAAGAGAAAGGTTTTGTGATGGCCCAAATTTAATTGCAATTGTTAAAAAAAATGTAGGATAAGAGATTATAATTTGCAAACTATGGATAAAGAATAAAAAATCTTTTCACTCTCTTGAATATATATTAAAATCTTAACTCAGATCTCATCACAACCATGAGAGAGTAGACTATGCCCTGCTCTGAGTTATTCCATGATAATAGAACAGTAGTTTTCAGGCTGTTCCTAACCCTGAGTTAGTCCATTTTATAAAGCAGTTGTTTGACAAGGGGTACTTCATTTTGAGTATAAATGCTGATGTCGAATGACTCTATAACTTCTGCCTAACATAACCATAAGATTAAAAACTGATAAATAAATCAATCATGGTAATAAAAATAACTATCTGTAAAATTATCAAATTAAATCAAAAGCACATGGATGCATGCATGGATCTTATCCATGTCAAAAAAGCCAGGCCCTTGGGTTTACCAATCTCACTACATGTAACCCCCTCACTAGAGACCCCCCAAAGCTGGAGCTCTTCAAAACTGGTTGTTTTGACATACACTACACCAACCTAAGAAAATCTGAAATTAACAAATGACAAATCTCTGAATTTCTGATCTTGGGCTTCATCTCAGCTTGATCTTCCAGCTTGATGTGGACCCTGGCCTAGGGTCCAGCACTGAGAATTGCGTGGTAAAAGACACTGTGCACTGAACAAATTTTTTGTTGGTTAGTAGTGTCCCGACCACTTCTTGCAATGACTCTTTATATCTTCTTTTTGCCTTTGTTTTCAGTTCAGCCTCCTGAACACTTTCTTAGCATTTCTCTCTCTCTCTCTCTCTCTCTCTCTCTCTCTCTCTCTCACACACACACACACACACACACACACAGTTGTGCAAAGTATGATGTGTGATTTATGTTACAGATATTAGTACTAAAGAATGTAATAAAAGAGACTGGGAATGTGGCTCAGTATAAGAGCTCTTGCCTAGCATGTGTGAGGTCCTGGGTTCAATCTCCACATACACTCACACACACACACACACACACACACACACACACACACACGGAATGAAAGAATTTGTGATTGCCTTACTTATGACTATCAGATGATCCACTACTTGTTGAATAGCAACTGATGAAAGTAGCGTAGCTTGTGAAGTTATTGTTACTCAATAAATTCTGACATTATGAAAAGATATAAACATATGTGGTCTATGTTAATGACATAGCTTGTTCAGGACACCATCATAAACTTTTCAGACTGTTAACATCAACCAATCCAGTCCCTGGAATTTTCTTTTTTGTGAAAAAGCTTCCCTGTTCACTTTATTCCAACCTTCTTATCTATAGATAATATAAAACCAATATAAACAACTTATGTCTTCTTTCCCAAAAATTTATTTATAAAAAAGGGGTTCTTTTTAAATTTTTATTGGTTGTTCAAAACATAAGGGGTTCTGATCTAGTGGACATATTTCCAACTTTTACCTTGCCCTGCAAAAGATAGATTTTGGAATTTGTCTCAGGACTTGGTCTTATTCTAGTTATCATCTATAATGGCTCAATAGGTCCTTTTATTTCAGACATCTGTTGGTATCAAGAGTCTTTGATTTATGCACACTTTTTTTTTATCATGAGTACTTTACTGGATATTTTAGTCTCCACTGACCTCCATTCTCTTTTATATTTTATAGTTCACACCCTAATATTTGGCTTTGGTTCATCTTTACAGATCCTCTTTTAACTTATGAGTTTCATTGACTATACTTTATTCCCAGCAATTCTTGGCATGAATGTCAGTAGTGGTCTATAAACTGGTTAAGTGATTTTTATATAAAGAAAGATGGCTTCCACCTCAATCATAAACAATAACATCCAATGTTCCATGTAGAACAAACAATTAAAGAGAGAATATTCTCAGTCATACTATATAAGCAATCTACTTCTCTATCTCTAGAAAAGCACAGGCAGGTTTAATTAATTTTAGGCATAATTTATGTAAATATTTAACCTTTTGAAAATAAATCAACAAATACATATGAAATATAATCTAGTGCTAAATTTGTTGTTTTTCCTTTCTTTGTTCTTTTAATCACTCTTGTTTCTATTCTAAAACCATAATTAGCATGTTTTCATTCAATTTTAAATTATCACTTTTGTCTTTTTTTGTGTTAAAAAATGGTTGAAAGAAAAACATAAGGAAATTCTAGTGTCTCCTTGTAATAGTTTGGATATTACATGTACCACAAAAGCTCATGTATTACACAATGCAAGAATTCAGAGGAAAAATGATAGACTTATGAGAGCCTTAACCCAATCAGTGAATTAATCTCCCAGTAGGGATTAACTGAAGGTAGGTAGGGTATGACTAGAGAAGGCGGGCATTTGGGACTTGCCTTTGGGTTTATATTTTGTACCCCATAAGTGGATTCTCTCTCTCTTCCTTTCTCTGTCTACTTCATGTTATGATGTTTTGAACCATTTCCCTTCACCAAACTAGTCTACCATGATGTTTTATCTCATCTTGAGCCCTGAGGATTGGAGCTGGCTATCTATGGACTGAGATCTCTGAAACTGAAAGTAGCAAAATAAACTTTTTCTCCTTTAATTGATCTTGTCAGTTCTTTTGATCACAGCAGTGAAAAAGCTGACTAAAACTCATTATTCATGAAACAGGGTGGGGACTTTTAAGGGATTTTTTGTTTGGTTTTATTAAATAAGATTGCATCCTTCTTAAGATTTCTACTTTGTTAGAAATCTTGAGACCTTTGGCACATGTTTATTTGGAGAACATATGTACATATATTTATTTTTCTAGGATAGACTTTGAACTTTGGACTTGGGGAAATCATTGAAAGAAAAACATAAGGATATTCTAGTATCTCATTACTATGGTTTGGATATTAATTTCAACATGAATTGAACTTTGGACTTGGGGAGCAGATACTTGAATTCTATAATCTATTATTTACATTCAACAAACTGACTTAAAAAAAACTTCATTAGTAAGTTGTTTAACTCCTTCAGATTTTGTTTCTCCTGCTACATTCTACAGGGAAGTTTAGAAGTCTTACTGCTTTCTCTTTATAGTGGGGATATCAATTTTGAATCCTCATTTGGAAATCCAAGTGTAACAGAACAGGCTACCAGACATTGCCAATATACAGGGTGAAAGCAAGAAACAGACTTTGATGCTCACTATCCATGATTCTATATTTAAAGTTTTCAAAACATGAGACAAAACAGAGTAAACACTCTCAATGAACAAAGAGATGAGGAAGACTCATTGTGGGGGAGGAAATGCTGATATACTATGCTTTGTGCTAAACCATTCACTGATGCTGAATGCTGAGGAAGACATTTGGTATGCTCTGGTACTCACTTTTTTGACCCAGGCAAAATGAAACTGGAGGAAATGGAAATAAAAGAGGGAGATCACCTCTGCATTATTTTCCCATTGTAGATTGTCCAACCTTTTAATCTTGGTTCATATAGACTGCACATACAGGGGTCCTACTCATCTTTATTTCCAGTTTTCTATTTTTCTTTAGCCATTATATTTGTCCAGCCACTTACATAGTATCTTCCTAAGTGTCTCATGGGTATCTCAAACTCAACATATAAAAATCAACTTAGGATTTTCCCCCAGATATTTGTCAACTGACCTCTCATTATACGGCACCATCCTACATACAACTGTGCAAATCTGAAATCAAAGGGTGGTCTCTCTTTCAAATCAATATCCAAAATTTTCATCAAATTTTGTTATTTGTATCCTATAAATAGCCTATGGGCTTATTTCCTACCTCTGTCTCATCTCCATCATTATAAACCTAAAATTATTAACACATCCTACTTATTCCCTTTGCATTAAATCTATTATCTCTCTTACCATTTATCTGTAGAGCAGCCACAGTGATCTATTTTATGGGAAAATTTAATGATACTACCATTCATATTTAAAGATAATTTATTACATGAAATTATTTTCACCTTTCATTCCGTTCCTTGCTCTTTGTCCTTTTGGATCTCTTAGAATATTCATAACTTAATGAATATCCCCATGTAGTAGAGATTTAAATGCTGCATTTGCTTAAAGCATGGGCTCTTCAGTGGGGCCCATAGATGTCCTACATGTTATGAAAAAACAGGATTCAAGCTTGGCCTCTCTGCCATCATATTGCAATTGTCACCTTTGCTACCTTAAGCTTTGGATCAGACTTATGCTCAACTATGTATGTAGATATGTTAATTATTTAAAGTGTTCATGCAAAACTTGTAATACAAGGTTGATTTGTGTTATATTTTCCTGATTTCTCTCCTCCCCTTCAAGGATGAAGACACCAAAATAAAAGTAACTAGTTTCAATATTTACAAAGATATCATAACCAACACATTATTAAACACCAGGTTTTATGATGTCCTATTCCAGACCACTGGTATGATACCTAGACATCCCCAATCATTGACCCAACGTTTTGCTCCTCTGCCCTAGTCTCTCTCTGAATCATTTCTCCTCCCCAGCTTATCTCAGAAACAGCTAGCATTGCAGACAACCAGTTTTTTCTTGGTGCCAGCAGCCTTCACAGACTCTGACCTGAGATAATGATCAACCAGATCACAGTTTGGCCAAGATGATTTGACTACCTATCTTCTGCCCTTGGCCCTGCGTTTGCTTCTTCCCTGTAGAATGGAGAAACAATTTTTAGAACTTCAAATACAGATCTTGGGTAGCTAATCCCTTCAGTTTTTCTCGATGAGGCCATGTTGAAAACAAATTCCTGTCCTGTTTTCACCATCATTCATTTCTTTTTGGTCTATTAGAGCAAGAGGACAGGCCTGCCTGGTCTCAGGCCTGACCCCCCACTGCCTGAGTCAGGCCTTTAGCAAAGGCTCTGGTAATGCAGACTGAATGCACCAAGGACAATAACATGTGTAGGTTAATGATAAATAAGAAAGGGACAGCATTCATTTCATTAGATGTCATTGACAGCAGAAAATCCCTAAATAGTAGGTGCAACTCAGGGAATGGGATATAAGAAACTCTTATATTGACTGAGAAACACAGAATTGATTAAATTAATCATGAATTAATGATGATTAAGTATTGTGATCTGGTAGAATGGACTTTAAATACACATTAAGGTGAAATACGGAAAACTTTGGAAATAACATGCTTTCTTCACAACTCTGTGGCATGACATTCATGGTCAAACTTTTGATGACTACTCATTGCTCTTAAAAAGTAAAGGAAACTATGATGGGTCTATAAGATTCATCTGTATCTGACCCTCTCAAAGAATCATGGCTAACTGCTATCTTTATTGCTTTTACTACTTTATACATGTTGGACTGTATTTTTAATTAATTGCCATGGTTCAGCTTTCACCATTGCAGGATGCATGAGCATTTGTTTTCTCTACCCTGAAGTCTTCCCTTACTTAATATCTATCTATCTATCTATTTATTTTTGTACCAGATATTGAACTTACAGGCACTCAACAACTGAGTCACATTCCAACCCCTTTGTTATTATTTTGTGATCTCACTAAGTTGCTTAGGACCTTGGTAAGGTGCTGATCTTCCTGCCTCAATCTCCCAAGCCTTAGGATTACAGACACCCACCACCATATTTATTCTTTGGCCTTGATGTCCTGCATATTCATTCTTTTTGTAAAGTTTCATTTTATTTTTAATCAAAATGTAGTAATTGCACATTTTTGTGGAGAAAGGTGTGATGCTTTGTATATATGAATTACTAAATTCATCACTTCTAACATTTCTTCTTTTATTTGTGGCAAGAAAATCCTTTAAGTTCTTTTGGAACATTCAATACAACATTGTTAATCAGTTATTGTGTAATAGACAATTAGGTTGTTTTCATTGTTTGGCTATTGTGGGACACCTCATATTTAACCCAGAATGGCTATAGTAATTTGCATTCCTATTAATAGTGAGCAAGGTTCCTTTTTATCCACATCCTCACTAGCACTTGTTACTTTTAATTTTTTTGATATTAGCCATTTTAATTGTGGCATGTGATCTTCAAAAAGTGTTAATTCTTTTATGATTTGGATGTCCTTCTTTTCTTTCTCTTGCCTAATGACTCAAAGACTTTCAGTACTATGTTGAATTGATGTGATGAAAGGTGGCATGCTTTTCCTATGTCAGATCCTAGAAGAAAAACTTTCAACTTTTCTTCATTCTGTAAAATGTTACCTGTAGTCTTGTCATATATGGCCAGTATTATGTTGTTATATGTCTCTTCTGTACCTAATCTGTAGAGAGATTTTTATCATGAGAGAATGTTGAGTTTCATCAAATGCTTTCTTTCCAGTTATTGATACAATCATATGTTCTTTGTTCTATTAATGTGGTGTACCACATTTATTGATTTTCTATGTTGAACATCCTTACCTCCCCAAGATAAACCCACGTGATCATGTTGAATAATCTTTTTGATGTGCTTTTGGATTGAATTTGCTATTTGTTTGTTCAGGATTTTTGCATCTGTATTCATTAGGGATATTGGCCTGTAGTTTTCTTTCTTAGTCTTTTTTTTTTTTTTTTGCATTGGGATAATGTGACATCATGGAATGAGTTTGGGAGAATTCTCTACACTTCAATTTGTTGTAATAATTTGAGAAGAACTGATATTACTTCTTCTTAAATATTTGGTATCTTGGCAATAGAAAATGTTTTCCCAGGAAACCTTCTCCATTTTCTGTGACTGGACCAAATTCCTTTATGTATCATAGCAGGATACAGCTTTTAAGGTATCATGTATCTCTCTTTGGCAGCCATTATTACAGTTGTCATATTAAAATTTTATTTGCTTGAGTCTTTGGTTTGTGGTGTTCTTCTTCATAGACTCCAGGATATGTCCATGAGTGGATCATATCGTTTTAACTTGCACTTTGTCTTTAGCACACAATACTGACCTGGTACCTCTTAATCCTCAGCAAATCTCTATTGACTGGATTAATCTAAGAGTCTGTAGAAAATTCTGAAAAGACTGTTTTAATAGGAATTATTAAAAGCTCCTACACTATTAGAGAGTGTGTCAGACGCTAGGCTACAATGGATTAAACAATTCATATAGGATGTAGGCAAAGCTGGTAAGAGTACATTTGGGCAGTCTTTGCTCTTCAGAGGGAGTCCAGTACTTTATACCAACTTTCTAGGAGATACTGACTCTACCCTTCCCTTTATGGTTTGAACTGCTCCATGGCCCTTATTATGCTCATATTTGGGAAAGATTCATTGCAGCATTGGGTTGGCTGCTCTGGATTTTGGCTGTGACTCTGTGGACCGTCCTGATTAGTCATGGATCCCCTACCCCACATGTACCCATGTAATACTCTGCCTTCCCCTGGCTCTGGCTTCACCCTGTCATTTATACCCTAACACTACCAATTTCTGAGATAAAGTAGAATGAGGAATGTCTGAATTCTTGGGACAATTTTTCTAGGGAAGAATAAGGATAGGTTTGAGATGCATTGAGGCATCTTTGGGACAAGGAGAAACTGAAATACAACACTGTGTTTTCATACATTTCCTTTCCAGTTGAAAAGGTTCCTGTGAATTTGAAGTCAGATACTGAATATAGAGTGATTTGACATTTGTTCTAAATCCTTAACAAAAATAACCAAACTAAAGGCACTATCCGTATCATATAGAATAAAATGGCTTGGTAATATGTCAGTGGTTAATGAAGTTGCTGGTGACAATTGTTATGAAATATTTCAATATAGTAAACATGAGCTTAGGGATAAAACATAAGTAATAAATCAGTGATGCACAGCACTGGGAGAAGAAAAGAAGTGAGCAGGAGGAAAATGGGCAAGGGCACTGATACTAATACATGACTAATTAGCTCATGATCTCTAATTAGCAGGATATTGTGACAAGAGTTTTTGTTTGAATCTCAGTATTCTAGAATATTGGAGAAAGTTCTCTCAAGAAAAGCACAATGGAACAAGATGCAAGACAGTTTAGTTATATAATGTATTTTGATGAAAAATGGCACTGAGTAACATTATCTTCATAGAATCCTTTTACCTTCCAATCTGACCTGAACCTTTAAAAGTTTTATTTAAAGGAAGAATTAAGACATTTTCTTTGGGTTACAAACAAGAGGCTAGGAGAACAGGTACAAAGAAGGAAGCAACATAAGACTGGTTAGCAGAGGAAAAAATGGTCTTATCATTCACTGAGGAAATAGTATGCTTCTTTGCAAACATGCCTTATACAAGCATCCTTTTTTGTCCAATGCTATGTAAAAAAATTATTCCCAATTTTTCAGCCAGCTGTTTTTTATACAAGCCTAATGGATAGGATGTAAGTGAGGTCTTGGAGAGTAACAAAACAAACCTGTCAGTTATATGTGTAAAGTCCTCTCATGACAATTCTAAACACATGAATTAATATCCCTATGCATTTTATTTTAAATAATAAAGATTTTACTGAGAATTTACTGAAATTCTCAATAAAATTATCGTTGTTTTAAAAGACAATCTTGCCCTGAAGACTCTTTGTGTATGTTTCTGCCCTTTATTTTTTTTTCTATTGCTTAGAATTTCAGTCTTTGTATATGAGGCGAGTGGCTCGGCACCCTATCAATAACCTCTCAATTGAATCTGGGCCTAATGGATAACAGGAAAGGTAATCTCTGACAGAATATGATCCAAGAAAATTCAAAAGATTTTCTTGTCTCTTTGGGACCTTCTAAGCCATTAACCATCTCCTCTTGGTCATACTGACACTGTGTGGACAGGTAGCTAAAGACTATGAGCAGGCTGCAAGGATACAAATAATAATCAGAGATTATTATGAACAACAGTATGACAGCAAATTCGATCCCCTAGAAAAAATGAACAAATTCCTAGACACGTACACCTTACTGAGACTGAATCATGAAGAAGTAGAACACCAGAACAGGCCATCAGCAAGTATTGAGAGTGAATCAGTAATAATAAGCTTGCCTGCTAAGACAAGCCCAGGACCAATTTAATCATAATTCATAACTTAATTCCACCAAACATTTAAAGAATAACTGGTATGTAGGGATTCTGACTATGGAAATATACAGGGAAGTGTTTCTCTGGTGAGAAAACTCCTGGGGGTAACAGGCACCCTTTTCCCACCCTTAGAATGCTAATAATATAGCTAATATATGTGCTATGTCTAGCTGGTATGGGAATGCCCTGAGATGCCTCTGTTAGAGTCTCATCAAGCCTCAATCTTGATTGCAGGTACATATCTCCTGGGAATAGAAGAACTTGTTTGCTAGAAAACTACAATGTTACACCAAGCTCTGCTGCTCCTGGAGCTGCCCCTGTAACAGTAACTTCAGACAATGGACTTTCTTGAACTGCACAAAGCTCCTAACATTGCATATTTTAACTATGAAATGTGACTGCAAAATAAGCAAACTTACTGATACTCTAAACAATAATGTGGTTATGGTACTAATGACCTAATGTAACCTATTGATATAATTAAATGTGGTGCTTGGACAAAGAGCCACTCTGCCACCTTCCCTGCCTCTGCACCTTGTCTCTCTGTCTCCTCTTTATTATTATTCCTTACACTGGTACAAATGATTCTTAAGCTATTCCAAAAATATACAAGAAAAAGAAAATCTTCCAAACATATTCTACAAGGCCCACATTTATCCTGATGCTGGAACCAGATAAGGCAACAAAAAGAAAACTACAGGCTAATATCCTTCATGAGCATGGGCACAAAAGTTCTCAGTAAAATACTGACAAATTGCATCCAACAGTGCATTAGAAAGATTATTCTCCCCATTCAAGTGGGATGTTTCGATATATACAAATCAATCAATGTGATGCACTACACATATCAATAGAATTAAGGGCAGACAACACAGTCATCTGAATAGATAAAGAAGAGGCATTTGATAAATTCAAAATCCCATCAGGATAAAAACACTAAACTTGAGGTATAGAAGAAATACACATTTAGATAATAATGGACATTCATAATAAGAGTACAGGATATCTATAATAAAACAACAATATTTTTAACAAGACATCATACAGAGTGGGGGAAAGCAGGAAGCCTTCTCTCTAAGGTCTGGGGAAAGTCAATGATGAGCACTTTTTTAAAAAAATACTTTATTAGTTGTTGGTGGACCTTTATTTATTTATGTGGTGCTGAGGATCGAACCCAGTGCTTCACACGTGCTAGGCAAGCGCTCTACAACTGAGCCATAGCCCCAGCCCCATGATGAGAACTTTCATCTCTTTAATTCATCATAGTTCTGAAAGTCCTCACCATAGGAATCAGACAGAAAAAAAGAAATAAAAGGCATCCAAATCAGAAAAGAAGAAAGCAAGTTTTCAGTATTTGCAGATGACAAGATCTTATATATATATAAACCCTACTCCCCCAAATCAACCAAAAACTGAACAAATGAATTCAGAAAAGTCGCTTAATACAAATGTCAACATTCAAAATTAGTAGTATTACTATATGCCAATATAGGATTATCTGAAATAGAAATAAAAACAATTCCATTTGAAATAGCTGCAAAAGATAAAATATCTAAGAATAAACAAACACGGTAAAGGTCTATACAGTGAAAATTATAAAACATTGATGAAAGAAATTGAAGAGGACATAATACATATGTTTATGTATTAAAAAAATATTGTTAAAATGTCCATGCTATCCAAGTGATTGACAGATCCCTATAAAATATGAATAGCATTCTTCACTAGAAAAACAATGTTAAATTTATGTGGAAATACTTCAACCCCCAAATGGCTAAAACAGTCTTAATCAAAAAGAGTATAGCAGAAGAAGGCATTATACTACCTGACTCAAAATATACTACCAAATTGTAGTAACCAAAACAGCATGGTATTGGTTTAAATAAACCCCAAATATCTATAGCCAATTGATTTTCAACAAAGGTGGAAAGCACATTTGTTGGAGAAAGAATTGTCTTTTCAATAAGGTTTTAAATATAAAACTGATACTATGAAGCTATCAGAAAAAGAAAATAGAGGAAACACTTTGGGACATTGAAAAGTTTAGATATCCTTTCAATAAAATCCTAAAAGCATGAGAAACAAAAGCAAATCAAACTAAAAAGCTGTACCAAGTGCAGAGACAACCTACAGATGGGAGAAAATATTTGCAAACCATACATTTGATAAGGGATTAATATTCAGAACATATAAGAACATATATAGCAAAAATACAAATAACTCAAATAAAAACGGACAATGGATCTAAATAGATATTTCTCAAAAAAGACATAAAATGGCCAACAGGTACATGAAAAGGCTTCATATCAATAATCATTACATAAGCCAAATCTGGAATGAGAAATCTCTTCGCCCAGGACATAATGGCTATTATAATAAAAACCATAGGTAACAATTGTTAGTGAAGACGTGGAAACACACACTGTTGGTGGAAAAGTAAATTAGTGTAGCTATTCTGGAAAACAGTATGAAGATGTCTCAAAAAATTAAAAATAGATCCACCATATGATCCAACTATCTTATTATATCCCAAGGAAATGCTATCAATATGTCAGAGACATCTGTAATCCCTTGTTTATTGCAGCACTTTTCACAATAGCCAAGAATTGAAAACAGCCTAAGAGTCCATCAATTGAGGCATGACAAAATAAAATATGGTACACATATTTAGTGGAATACTAGTCAGCCATAAAAAGAGTAAAATCCCATCATTTGCAGCAACAAGAATGGAACTGGAGAGCACTGTTAAATAGGCTAGTCATAGAAAGACAAATACCACATGATTTCACTCATATATGATGTCTTATAAAGGTAATCTCATAGAAGTTGAAAGTAGCATGTAGTTACCAAAGTCTAGAGAGAGTAAGGTATGGGAGGCATAGGCAAAGGTTGGTCAACAGGAACAGGAGAAATATGAATGATAATATCTCAACTACTTTGATTCTTATTACAATGACTATGCTGATAAAGTGCTGATGTCAGAGCCAAGAGTGGTGTTCAGGAACTTGCCTCAAATTTCTATTCTTAGCTGTCCTGTTTAATAATTTCTAGCTCAAATGAAGAACTTGAAGGTATCTAACATACTCATTGGTGATGAAATTTGGTAGCACCAATAGCATAATGGAGGGATGACAAAATTAAAACTCAAAGTCTCAAATTCCTAATAGGGAGAAAAGGACACATTAAAAAAAATCTTACTTCCTCTTCCATTTTTTGTAATCCTTTACTTATTTATTTTTCAATTTAGTAAATAAGCAGATTTGTATTTTTAATTTCCTTTAAAAATTTTTATTAGTGCATTATAGTTATACATAATTGTGAGATTCGTTTTGACATCATAATTTCTTCTAATTTGCTCAATTGCAATTCTCAATAATGTTCCTTTTCTTCCCCTCCTCCCTCTCCTTGAGCTGCTTCAGTCTGGCACTGAAGTAAAACATAAAAAATAAAATTAAAAAGAAAGTGTATATATAGGTTGGAACATGGCCGCCGAGGAGGAAGCAGGGACTCTGATGTCGCTGCACTAACGGGATCAAAAAGACCCTTTGGAACAGCGGCAGTCTTCACACTGAGGAACTTCTAGCAGAATTCCATGAAGAGGGGTCCTGCAGGGATCTGGTAGGTCTATAAGAAGTGTCGGTGTGTGGCCGCCGGGACTCGGGGCCTGGGGACTGTGATACTTGCCGGAGTCAGGCCGTCGCCTCCCCGGCCCCGGGCGCCACGAGCCATAAAGACACGGACCAGGCCGCGGTGCAGCTAGAAGCCGGGAACGCCGGGGGCGGAAAGAGCGAACAGGGCAGCGCCGGCTGTAGAAACCGCGGCGGAGAGAGGCGCGGGAGCTCGAAGCAGAGACACACCGGAGAGAGTGAGCCAGCACCCCGCCATCATCCCGAAATAGCGAGAGGAGAAAGTTGGCGGCGGGAAGTGAGTAAGCCCCTCCTGTTCCGTGCCCCGCACCACCGCGTCTGAAAAGCTAAGACAGACAGCTGCGACTCAGCATTAAGCTATCCGGCTGAGGCGGCTGGTCAGCGCTTCTCATTCCCCGGAGGTGGATGCCTGCCGGGCCTTCGTGGGTAGTGGCCGCAGGGTCCAGGCGGGGCTTGGGAGACAGTGGGGACCCGCTCGAGGCATTGGTCGCCCGGCAGGGGGAGGCGAACTGCAGCCGTTTGCTGAGGACACCACTGTGACAGAGGGCTGGCGTGGCAGGACTGCGGCGGAGGAGATAAATTCATTGAAGCCTGCTGCAGCAGGTGTGTGGTCTCCTGGTTCTCCCTCCCCACGCATCAGGGAAACCTTAAGAGCCCCTCCCAGCTCTCCCGAGAGTGCTACAGCCAGCCCAAGGGAGTCAGAGGTGCTGCGGGACTGCCGCTCCCTCCAGGGATGGCTGTTGAGGTCTCTTGCACCAGCTATGGGGGTGTGGCTACAGGAGGGCAAGCAAAATTCGCTGAGGATTCTCAGCACCAAGCTCTACAAGCTTAGGGTCTGAGGGAATGGCAATCTGGAGGAGTGAGCCCAGTCGTTCATGAAAACAGGGCTCCCGGGAGCAGCAGACCCGGCCTGTAGCCAGTATTGTGGTGAGAGGGGCCTGGCTAGAGGAAAAGTGGAAGTGTTTGGACACAAGAGGAGGCCCTAGGCACTCAGGATTGGAGACTCGCCCAGTCTGGGAGGAGCTGCTGCACAGTGATTGGTTCCCGTGTACTGACGGGAAAGACTTGACCTGGGGGGCACAGCGCCACCTAGTGGAAGAGAAGTTAATCAAACTCTAAGACGGCATTTATTAGTCTTTTTTATTGTTTTTTTTTTCTTTTTTTTTCTTTTTTTTTTTTGATTGATTGGGGTTTTTCTTTCATCTTCATTTTTCAATCTTGTTTTTTCTTTCTTTTCTCTTTTTTTTCTCCTTCTTTCTCTTCTAATCTCAATTTTATTTATTTTTTTTAATTATTATTAATATTTTTTTAAATTTTTGTTCTTTTTTAGTTCCTATTTCTTTCTCCTTTTGTCTTTTCATTTTTCTTATCCCCCCTTCCTTGAATTCTACCTGCCTACTCTCATTCTCCTTAGTGACTCCTTCCCTTCCCTTCTAATACCTTTCCTCCCTAGCATCAAATAAATTTATAGGAAAATAACAGTAACCCAGCAGTCAACCAGAACAAGCAGCTTCAAGAAGCAAGGAAGAAGAGGAGTACAAGCAATGCAGGACAGCCTAAATACTCAGGAGGACCTAGAGTCATCAGAAAAATGGTCATATAAAGACCTCAAGGAACACCTTAGACAGATGGAATGGAACCTCAAAGAGGATACGAGACAGCAAATTCAAGCAGCGAAAGAACACATTGAGAATGAGTTACATAAACATCTAAAAGAAGAAGTTAAGCATCTTTATAAGGAGATAGAGATTATAAAAAATAATCAAACAGTAATTCTAGAAATGAAGGAAACGATAAACCAAATTAAAAACTCAATCGAGAGTATCACTAACAGAGTGGAGCAAGTAGAAGCCAGAACGTCAGATAATGAAGACAAAATATATCAACTTGAAAAGAGTCTAGCCAACTCAGATAGGCTGGTTAAGAATCACGAGAAAAACATCCAAGATATTTTGGATAACTTAAAAAAACCAAACTTACGAGTCATCGGGATAGAGGAAGGCACAGAGATTCATGCCAAGGGAATGAATAACCTGCTGAATGAGATAATTACAGAAAACTTTCCAGAAATAAAAAAGGAAACAGATATACAAATTGTAGATGCATACAGGACACCAAGCACACAAAATCACAGTAGACCAACGCCAAGACACATTGTTATGAAGCTATCCAATATACAGAACAAGGAGAAAATATTAAAAGCTACAAGAGAAAAGAGACAGATTACATTTAGGGGTAAACCAATAAGGTTGACAACGGATTTTTCATCACAGACACTGAAAGCGAGAAGATCCTGGAACAACGTATTTCAAACACTGAAAGACAATGGATGCCAACCAAGAATTCTGTATCCAGCAAAATTAAGCTTCAGATACGACAACGAAATAAAAATCTTTCATGATAAACAAAAGCTAAAAGAATTTGCAGCCAGAAAACCTGCATTGCAAAGCATTTTGAGCAAAACACTACATGAGGAAGAGATGAAAAACAATAACCAAAACCATCAGTGGGCAGTGCCTCAGTAAAGACAGAGGGCGAGGGGAAAGATAATCACGGAGAAACAAACTAAATATTAAAAAAAAAAAAAGGATAAACATTCAAACATGGATGGAAGTTCAAACCATATATCAATAGTAACTCTGAATGTTAACGGCCTAAACTCTCCAATAAAGCGACATAGGCTGGTATCATGGATTAAAAAAACAAATCCAACAATATGCTGCCTCCAGGAGACACATCTGATTGGAAGAGACATACACAGGCTGAAGGTGAAAGGATGGGAAAAAATATACCACGCACACAGTTCTCGTAAGCAAGCAGGAGTGGCCATCCTCATATCGAATAAAATCGACTTCAAGACTAAGTTAATCAAAAGGGATAAAGAAGGTCATTATATACTGTTAAAAGGAACCATTCACCAACAAGACATAACAATTATCAATATTTATGCACCAAACAATGGTGCTGCGACATTCATAAAACAAACTCTCCTCAAGTTCAAGAATCAAATAGACCACAACACAATAATTATGGGTGACTTCAACACACCTCTTTCACCGTTGGACAGATCCTCCAAACAAAAATTGAATAAAGAAACTATAGAACTCAATATCACAATCAACAACCTAGACTTAACTGACATATATAGAATATATCAACCATCATCAAATGGATATACTTTTTTCTCAGCAGCACATGGATCCTTCTCAAAAATAGACCATATATTATGCCATAGGGCAACCCTCAGTAAATATAAAGGGGTGGAGATAATACCATGCATTTTATCTGATCATAATGGAATGAAACTGGAAATCAATGATAAAAGAAGGAAGGAAAAATCCTACATCACATGGAAAATGAACAATATGTTACTGAATGATCAATGGGTTACAGAAGACATAAAGGAGGAAATTAAAAAATTCTTAGAGATAAATGAAAATACAGACACAACATATCGGAATCTATGGGACACAATGAAAGCAGTTTTAAGAGGAAAATTCATCGCCTGGTGGTCATTCCTCAAAAAAAGAAAAAACCAACAAATAAATGAGCTCACACTTCACCTCAAAGCCCTAGAAAAGGAAGAGCAAAACAACAGCAAATGTAGCAGAAGGCTAGAAATAATTAAAATTAGAGCGGAAATCAATGAAATTGAAACAAAAGAAACTATTGAAAAAATTAACAAAACTAAAAGTTGGTTCTTCGAAAAATTAAATAAGATCGACAGACCTTTAGCCATGCTAACGAAGAGAAGAAGAGAGAGAACACAAATTACTAACATACGGGATGAAAAAGGCAATATTACAACAGATCCTACAGAAATACAGAAGACAATTAGAAATTATTTTGAAAACCTATATTCCAACAAAATAGAAGATAGTGAAGACATCGATAAATTTCTTAAGTCATATGATTTGCCCAGACTGAGTCAGGAGGATACACACAATTTGAACAGACCAATATCAATGGATGAAATTGAAGAAGCCATCAAAAGACTACCAACCAAGAAAAGCCCAGGACCGGATGGATATACAGCGGAGTTTTACAAAACCTTTAAAGAAGAATTAAAACCAATACTTTTCAAGTTATTTCAGGAAATAGAAAAAGAGGGAGCTCTTCCAAACTCATTCTATGAGGCCAACATCACCCTGATTCCGAAACCAGACAAAGACACCTCAAAGAAAGAAAACTACAGACCAATATCTCTAATGAACCTAGATGCAAAAATCCTCAATAAAATTCTGGCGAATCGAATACAAAAACACATCAAAAAAATTGTGCACCATGACCAAGTAGGATTCATCCCTGGGATGCAAGGATGGTTCAACATACGGAAATCAATAAATGTTATTCACCACATCAATAGACTTAAAGATAAGAACCATATGATCATCTCGATAGATGCAGAGAAAGCATTTGACAAAGTACAGCATCCCTTTATGTTCAAAACATTAGAAAAATTAGGGATAACAGGAACCTACCTTGACATTGTAAAAGCTATCTATGCTAAGCCTCAGGCCAGCATCATTCTGAATGGACAAAAGTTGAAGGCATTCCCTCTAAAATCCGGAACAAGACAGGGATGCCCTCTATCTCCACTTCTATTCAATATAGTTCTCGAAACACTGGCCAGAGCAATTAGACAGACGAAAGAAATTAAAGGCATAAAAATTAGAAAAGAAGAACTTAAATTATCACTATTTGCAGATGACATGATTCTATACCTAGAAGACCCAAAAGAGTCTACAAAGAAACTACTGGAACTAATAAATGAATTCAGCAAAGTGTCAGGATATAAAATCAACACGCATAAATCAAAGGCATTTCTGTATATCAGCGACAAATCTTCGGAAACGGAAATGAGGAAATACACTCCATTCAAGATATCCTCAAAAAAAATAAAATACTTGGGAATTAACCTAACAAAAGAGGTGAAAGATTTATATAATGAAAACTACAGAACCCTAAAGAGAGAAGTTGATGAAGATCTTAGAAGATGGAAAAACATACCCTGTTCATGGATAGGCAGAACTAACATCATCAAAATGGCGATATTACCCAAAGTTCTCTACAGGTTTAATGCAATGCCAATCAAAATCCCAACGGCATATCTTGTAGAAATTGACAAAGCAATCATGAAATTCATATGGAAAAATAAAAGACCCAGAATAGCAAAAGCAATTCTAAACAGGAAGTGTGAATCAGGCGGTATAGCGATACCAGATTTCAAACTATATTACAAAGCAATAGTGACAAAAACAGCATGGTACTGGTACCAAAACAGGCGGGTGGACCAATGGTTTAGAATAGAGGACACAGAGACTGATCCACAAAGTTACAACTATCTTATATTTGATAAAGGGGCTAAAAGCATGCAATGGAGGAAGGATAGCATCTTCAACAAATGGTGTTGGGAAAACTGGAAATCCATATGCAACAAAATGAAACTGAACCCCTTTCTCTCGCCATGCACAAAAGTTAACTCAAAATGGATCAAGGAACTTGATATCAAACCAGAGACTCTGCATCTGATAGAAGACAAAGTTGGATCCGATCTACAAATTGTGGGGTCGGGCTCCAAATTCCTTAATAGGACACCCATAGCACAAGAGTTAACAACAAGAATCAACAAATGGGACTTAATTAAACTTAAAAGTTTTTTCTCAGCAAGAGAAACAATAAGAGAGGTAAACAGGGAGCCTACATCCTGGGAACAAATCTTTACTCCTCACACTTCAGATAGAGCCCTAATATCCAGAGTATACAAAGAACTCAAAAAATTAGACAATAAGACAACAAATAACCCAATCAACAAATGGGCCAAGGACCTGAACAGACACTTCTCAGAGGAGGATATACAATCAATCAATAAGTACATGAAAAAATGCTCACCATCTCTAGCAGTCAGAGAAATGCAAATCAAAACCACCCTAAGATACCATTTCACTCCAGTAAGATTGGCAGCCACTATGAAGTCAAACAACAATAAGTGCTGGAGAGGCTGTGGAGAAAAGGGTACACTTGTACATTGCTGGTGGGACTGCAAATTGGTGCGGCCAATTTGGAAAGCAGTTTGGAGATTCCTGGGAAAGATGGGAATGGAACCACCATTTGACCCTGCTATTGCCCTTCTTGGACTATTCCCTGAAGACCTTAAAAGAGCATGCTACAGGGATACTGCCACATCGATGTTCATAGCAGCACAATTCACAATTGCTAGACTGTGGAACCAACCCAGATGCCCCTCAGTAGATGAATGGATAAAAAAAATGTGGCATCTATACACAATGGAGTACTATGCAGCAATAAAAAATGACAAAATCATAGAATTTTCAGGGAAATGGATGGCACTAGAGCAGATTATGCTTAGTGAAGCTAGCCAATCCCTAAAAAACAAGTACCAAATGTCGTCTTTGATATAATGAGAGCAACTATGAACAGAGCAGGGAGGAAGAGTAGGAAGAAAAGATTAACATTAAACAGAGACATGAGATGGGAGGGAAAGGGTGAGAAAAGGGAAATTGCATGGAAATGAAGGGAGACCCTCATTGCTATACAAAATTACATACAAGAGGTTGTGAGGGAATGGGAAAATAAACAAGGAGAGAAATGAATTACAGTAGATGGGGTAGAGAGAGAAGCTGGGAGGGGAGGGGAGGGGGGATAGTAGGGGATAGGAAAGGTAGCAGAATACAACAATTACCAATAGGACATTATGTAAAAATGTGGAGGTGTAACCGATGTGACTCTGCAAGCTGCATTTGGGGTAAAATTGGGGGTTCATAACCCACTTCAGTCCAATGTATGAAGTGGGTTATGTCAAGAGCTTTGTAATGTTGTGAACAACCAATAAAAAAAAAAAAAAGTGTATATATAAATCTGCAAAATGAAATTGACCAAAATATGAAGATCTGTATTTTTGTTTTATAATTTACTTTAATGCAAGACTTTGAGTTCATATTGATTTGTTTCCTCAAGCAACTCTACCAGCTCTGGATGGCTGATGAGAGAACATAATTATTTTTCAAACCATTGCAGTTGGGTTTTATGCCACCTGTGCTTAATGTAATCCCTGATTGACAGACAAGAACTAGCTCATTTGATTTCTATAATCCAAACAGGTAGGTTTTATTACTAATCTCATTTTATCAGCTAAGAAAATTAAAGTTTAGAGGTTAAGAAACTTGATTCGAGTCCTATAGAAAATAAGTGGGGAAATCTTCATTGGGATTGGCTAATTCTGAATGTCTTGCTTGCTCTTTACCACTGTGGAATAGCATCTATATAGCGGCAAAGAACATGGGCTATGAAATCAGAAAATAGCCAGCTTTGCCATTGCCTAGCTCTGAAATTCAGAGAAAGTCCCTTACTAACCTAACTAAATGACAATCTCACTCGCCAGCTCTGTTTTCTCTAGTCTAAATGGTAGCTACTACCATGTAGCTACTAATAATGCCTAACTCATTTAGTCATTTAATGGGTGTCTTTTGTGTCGTAGGCACGAACTGATGCAAAAAAGGAGGCAGTAGTAAACAAAACATTAAGATATTTTCCCTGCCATTATAGAGCTCATTTTTCTGGGTAGTGACTTTGTCTAGTGTATCATTGGAAAATACAACAGAGAAAATTTAAGCTAGGACAGCATAAGAGTCCTAAGTAGTTCAAGTGTGATTTCCCACTTTAAAACATTAATGTCAGGAAACTGCACGAAGAAAGAGACATTGGAGCAAAGACCTGAAGAAGATGAGCCAGATGGAGAGCTGAGGGCAAAAATGTCCATCCAAGAAGAGACCATAGAAAGGAAAAATCTTCCAAGGCAGGCATGTTCTGGCATGCTCCAAGAACCAGGAAGATAATATGGCTGCAATGTTTTGAGAGAGAGAGAGAGAGAGAGAGAGAGAGAGAGAAAGTAGATGAGGCAAGAAGGTAAGGAAGGGCCAGATCATGTAAGTCTTGGATCATTTTTTATTTCTTTCTTTCCTTTATCCACTTCATCTCTTCCTCCCCTCTTTTCTTCTTACCCTTCTCCCCTCCCTCTTTCTTTTCCATTCTTTTCTTTATTATCTTTCCTTCTCTCTCTCTCTCTCTCTCTTTCTCCCTCTTTCTCCCTTCCTCCCTCCCTCCCTCTCTTTGTATTGAACAGAAGAGCAAGATGATCTCACTTATCTTCAAGAAAAAACAGGTACTTTGTTGGGATAAACTATAGGGTTTCCAAAGTTAGAAAAAACTACATAGTAAAGGGCCATTGTAATCATCAAATGGACCAGTGTGGTAAGGATACAGTGATAGGAAATGGTCAGTTTCTGTATATAGTTTGAAGGTAGCATCAACAGGATATGCCAGCTGATTGGATGAGAGATAGGAGAGAAAGAAAAGCCAATAATGACCACAAAGTCTTTGAACTAAACGACTAAGAATAAATTGCCATCAACTAAAACGGAGAGTATTAATATTTGAGGAGATCAGCAACTCTAATTAGGACATGTTGAGACTGAGATGCTTACTGGGCATTTAAAAGAAAACATCAACTAAAGGTTGACTACAGGAGTCTGGAGTTCACAGGTGAGGTCTGCACTGGAGGTACAAATCTGAGATGGGAGGTTGAGTGAAATCACCAAGATTGTAGGTATGGATAGAAGAGACCATGCTCAAGGGCTGAGCCTAGAGATTCTTAAGTATATAGAAGCTGAAAGAACGTGGAAGACCCATTTAAGAAGAATTACTTTACCAAATATATAACTGATATTAAATTTGTGGTTATATACGCCATCTATCAGATTCAGCCTCATTACATGTCAAGATAACTTTCACTTTATGAAATATTTGAAAGTGAAAAGAATAAAAAAGTTTTTAATGAAAGAAAAATTTACCCACGGATATATTAACTCTGTGAGTATTCCGGATGTGTTGGATGTGTGAAGCAGTCTTGTATAAAATCTAGTGAGGCCCACTGAGTGAGACAGAAGGGTTACTATTGCATATTAGTAGAAATTTGGAGGAATAAAATTTGGTTTTTTATGATGCCAATTATTTATGATGCCAAAATTAAACTGGTATGGGTATCAATTGTTGAAAGATACAGAGATAGCAATGGAAAAAGAATTTTACCAAAGAACCCTGATGTAATTTTTTTTGACATTTTTGAGTCATTCTTTTAAAGGTGTTGAAGGTTTACATACAGTTTTCATTTGGGGTAATAAGTAGTCACTCACTTTATGTCAGGGTTTCTAGTGGGAAGGCAGAGACAAATTTCTAGATATTGATGAGAATTAAATTATTTGAAACCTCACTATCATGGATTATTACACAACTGCCTAGTTGTTCCTGGACCCAACACGATCCAGATATGTATAGAAATTCCATAGTGGGAGTTGAAAGCTGAGTGCCTTGAGCTGGGTGTGCTCACAATGTGCCACTACAGGGTACTGGATCCTCACTAACAGCTGGCTTATGTGCTGTTACCTTAGCCCTACCACTGGCCTCTCCCATGGTATTTTCTCTCATGGACTCCAGATATAGGCTCTAGGATAACTTTCAACATGTAAAATTGGGAGCTAATTTTCATGAACTGGCATGTAATTTATATATTAGTTGGGTATGTGGGAGACCTTGCATTTTGGTTTTATTTCCCCCATCAGGTTTCTCCCCGCTGAAGTTAAGTTTGCTGAAGTTAAGTTTCTGTCTCAAGAGAACATCATGTAACCCCTTAATCCTCTCCCTCTTCTCTGAAGGGTGCCAAATTCAAAAGTTTTCTCAACCAATCCCCATGTGCTCACCTTTCCTGAGTCACTCTGCCAATCAGCACCCACCACGTTGCCTATGCAACCTTTCTTAAGCCAAAGTTTGCAAGTTAACTCTCTCTGCTCTCTCTTTCTCTCTGCTCTCTTCCCCTCTGCCTCTCTGCCTTCCTCCTCTCCTCTGCTCTCTGCCTCTCCTTTTCTTCCCCTTCAGGCAGCCCCCCAATAAAATATCTTGGTTGAATCTCCATCTTGGGTGAGTCACTCACCTTTCAGTATTATTCCCTCAAAAAAGGTGGTCTTCACTTTTCATTATTTTTGGAATCCTTCACCGTGGTGCCAGGGCTGGGTGGAAGGGCCTAATTTTTTCTAGTGAATCAAATAGGATCTTATTGAGTAGGCCAGGTGACAAATGTCAGCTTACCCCCCTCAAATATCAGCTGTTGTGTTTCTCTGTCCTCTAGTTCAAAACATTTTCCTCTTTTATACACACTCATATCAGCAGGGGCTGGGATGCAGATTCTTGTTTAATCTGTCTCCTGTTACACAGAAGTGTAGGTTTATTAGTTTATTTGTAAGTGTTTTATTTTACTTTTAAATTGCATCCTTCAATATAAAGCCTATGGGCATAGTGACTTTAGAAACTACATAAACTACTTTTTAAAACATGGAATCAAAACATTCATCACAACTATATTGGTATTTTAGTTATAGATTTGGGATTTGCCAATATAAAAAGAGCATTTACCTCATCTTTTGAGAAGTGCAGGAAAGGAAACAGGTGAATTCTATTGAAAAACCTCTCCTTTCTTTCTAATTTCTGTAGTAATAAGTAAAATAAAAATGTGGCTATTTAAATTTTGTTCATTAAAATTGACATTATATTTTCAAGAAAATTTCATTCTTTCATTTTCTGGGATTTTTTTTTTTTTTTTTTTGGTAACTGAAGAAGACTCTCCTCCATTTCAATTCAACAAATATTTATTGAGCTCTGAAATCTGTGTTCACTATTCATTCCCCCTGGCCCACAGTAAGGGATGCCATGATAATTGAATCTGTGTCTGTGACTTCCAAAGACTCATAATCCGCGGAGGAAGTGAGACAAAAAGCTAATATATATGAAAGAACATCTAAAGTAGGGACACAAAAGCTGCAAAAAGTATACTGGGGAAAAGAAATCAACTCTGTCTCTATTGTACCACAACTAGACTCATGGGGGATACAAGGCTTGCTATTGTATTAAAAGATGAGAAGGGTGTTCAGCTAGGTAGTGAGGTAACTGAGACATCAGGACAAAAAGGGCTGAGGGTTAGTCTTAATGTGATGGTGAATCTTGTTTTCTTTTAATTTTTTTCAGTAGTTATGAGGATCCAATTAAAATTTAGGGGGTAATAATCTACTTCTGATATTTGACTAACAAATGTGTTACATGTTATTTTTTTAGCTAAGCTGAGATTCTTTGAAACAGTAAAAAGTAATCAAGATTCTCATGGTTACTAAGTATGTGATGCATACCACTTTTATCACTTCATAATGCTTATATTTGCATATGCCCACTGTGTTGTAGGCATATGCAAATATAGGTAGAAAAGTGGCCATCCAAATTATCCTAATCCTTAGAACCCATGAATACATCATCTTACATGGCAAACAGAACTTGGTGGTTGATTAGATCAAGGATCTTGATACAGAGAGGTTATTCTGGACTACCTTGGTAGATGTTATGCAATCACATCACAGGAGTGCTTAAAAGCTAGAAATGGCAAGCCAAAGCTCAGAGAGATCTGAAGTTGTCACAATGCTGTTTTTGAAGATGGAGAAAGGACTCACAAGTCAAGGAATGCAGGAGCCTCTACAAACATATGCTTCTCTAGAACCTCCAAAGAGATGCAGCTTGCCAACACCTTGATATCAGTCCATGAGACCAACCTGGGATTTTTAACTTCTGGCCTTCAGAACTATAGAATGAATTTTTATTATTTGAATACAAATTGTGGTAATTTATAGCAGTGATAGGAAACTAATGCATGATCCATTTTACACTCAAATATTCAACAGACAAAATTCTAACTTATTTCTTATTAGTTGTTAGGTAGGACTTGACAGAGGCAACACCATTTTGGAACATACTCTCATTCTTAGAACAAGAGTTACCTCATGATCACTCTGATTCAGGCTGATCGAAACCACTATGTTCTATCATCAAGCAAAGAAACTCCAAACACTTCATCACCATAAGAAAGGACAAGGACCCTTCTCTGACAACCCCCTCAGTAGTGGCTTAACCAGCCAAACTGCAAAAATTCTACCCCCTCCCTCACTCTTCTATATCTACCCAAGCTGTAAGTGGAAGACAGATTTCAGTCTCCACTGGGCTCCCTTCCACAGGTTTTCCCTGAATAAACCTGTGTTATGGTGGGCCGCCTCTCCTCTCCATCTTTATTTCCTTTATTCATTTATTTTCCTTACGTTAATCAGTTTAAATTCTGATCAAAACTCTTAACCGATCTAATAAAGTATCTGGTCATTTGTAGACAAATGTAATTAAGTTCAGTAACTATTCATTAAGTTGTTTTCCTGGCTCTTGCAAACTGCTAGCTCTGAGGCTGACCCAAAATACAGAAGGGTCTTTAGGAAATGTAACAAAGCATTGACAGATTATGTGAGTGACCACTTTTCTACTGGATCTCACTAAGATTTAGAACCATCATGTGATGGAACTGTAGTTATTTTTATCTTCAGGTTCTATCCCTGCTGCATATACAGAGCTGTTAGTTACTCTATCTGACCTGGGGACTTCATGCCTACAAGTGGCTCAGGTAGCTCCGGGTCTTCATTTTGACCTCTGGCTCCATTTGTTTTACTGCCTGTACATAGCTCCTCCCAGGCCTTCAATCTTCTCTCAAAGACATGGAAAATATTTATTTGTTCTCTTGTTCCCTCATGCCCTGCTGGAGACCTGGGACACTTATTTTGCCCCAGCACTCCTGGTCTACCTCTTGTTTTACCACCAGTGCTGCTAGCAACAACAGTATGTTTGTTGACCTTCAGTGCAGAGGACTTCTGTCCTTCAAATGTCTGATCCTTCAAACTCAAGAATCTTTTGTTTTTACTTCCCAACCTCTCTAAGATTGAGATGTGACAGAATGAGGAAACAGACACACTGCCAAGCTGAATCATTTACTCTTCAATTCTTTCACTCTCTTTGCTCTAGCAGTCTTTATCTAATGGGAGGGGTATGAGAGGAACCAGGAAAAACTTACCCTGCCAAGTGCATTTTTTCAGTTGGATTTTTAGACCTTGCCTTACAGATTAAAAAGCCAAGAATTTATTCCTCTCTAATCTGATAACTAACTCCATCTCTGGGACAAATAGAGGTTTCAAGGTTCATGTTCTACATTAGTGGCCCCAGGGCTAAGGAGAAATACTAAACTCTTCCAGCAGAAAAAAATAAATAAAAAGAGCATACCATATTCTTGTTTTTCTGCATATAGAGGAAGAAATTGAGGGGCAGAGAAATTTATAAAATTGAATTTGTAGAGTTTGGGACTCAAATATCTCTCTGAATTAAATCCCAAAGTTTAGAAGATATCATGCTGCCTACTTATATCGTTAAACACATCTGGTCTTATTTTCTCTATCTCTAAAATGAAAATCTTGGAATAGACAGATTTCAAGTCTCATTGTAGCTCTAAATGTTCTTTTTGGTTAAAAAAATTGGAAATACCCAGGTGAGAGAAGAAGTACGCAGTTGTCCCCAGGTGAACTCGTAAACCTTATCAAGGAAGAGCATAAATGTGGATCCTGCACCAGTTTGCAGAGACCTAAGTATGATTGTAACAAATATAAAATTTCTATCTATTAAAATAAACAATCAGTGGCCATAGAACCCAGTCATTTAGATAATTTTCTGTTCATAAAATAATATTTACTATTTTTATTTTTAAATTTAATTTAATTATTTACTTGCATGAGGAGAAAGTTTTGTTTTGGTTCACAGTTTTGTGAGTTTCAGTCTATGATAAAATGGCTCCATAGGTTTTGGCAAGAGCAGCACAGTATTATTGCAGAATCTAGAAAAACTGCTCACAAAAGAAACAGAGGAAGGGCCTAGGTCAACTGATCGCCTCAAGGGCATGGCCCAATGATCAGAAGAACTCCCACTAGATCCTACTTCCCAGTAGCAGTAGTGACACACTGGGGACAAAATATTTAACTCAAGGGCCTTTGGAAGATCTTCTATTGTAGCTGGCCTAACAAGTGAAGAGTGGATATTTCAAGAACTTGGATAATAGAACAACACACTTAAGGATATTTTATAAAAAGCATTTAAAAGTTCAGAAATCTTAAGGAAAGAATAGAAATATGGCAAGTAAAAAGATGTTATCATAAAATAACAAAACACAAGTTTCAGGAATATCCAATAGAATTACTAATGATTTATGGGCTTTATATATGAACTTCAGGTTCTGATACAGCACATGAAATACAAAACTACACCCATGAGACAATCAGGGAAATATATACAACATTGACTGGTTAAGTGATTATTTTAAATTTTAATTATAAGAATGGTATTTCACCTGTGTGTTTTTAAGAATGGTGTTAGAAATATATTTTGAAGGGTCTACAAATAAAATTCTGGGATTATTCAGTTTGGTTTAAAATACCGGAAGAAAGAAAAAAAGGATGTTGGATCACATATACCAGTTCCTGAATCTAAGCTGAACTGTGTTGAAAAATAAATCTGGAATGGAAATCAGAAAAGATAGAGACAGAAAGATAGATGCTTGGCTTCTCAGTTAGCAGGAAGTACTTTACAAAGTTGAAATGAGGGGTCTGTATAGAAGAGATAAAAAGGTTGAGTTCCTAGAAAAATGTAAATTAAGTGTGGTAAGAGTAGATCCACAAATTCAATAGGAGATACTGTTCATAATTGATTGTAGCATTCAACAGGGAGAACACAGTGAGAAATTGTAAGAATGGACTCTGGTAATGGAGGGTGTATATACCTTGTCTGAAATACTTGGTACCAGAAGTGTTTTGGCTTTCTGATTTTTAAAAAAATTAGAAATTTTTGCATATGCACAATGAAATGTCTTAGATGACATTATATCAATTATAAACACAGAGTTTATTGATAATTCAGATGTACTTCATACACTTAGCCTGAAGATAATTTTATACAATATTTTTACCCAAGTATATCAGCCTGTGCTTTGATGCAACCCAACACATGGGATCAGGTATGGAATTTTCCACTTGAGACAACATGTAGGAATTCAAAATATTTCAGATTTTGAAGCATTTCAGATTTTGTAATTTTAGAACTGGCATGTTGTCTCTTTTGATTCTCATTACAAATTTAGAGTTGGCTGCGGTTCCTTGTTTTGTTGAGGTATACAATAGGAGATTTTCCGATTTTGTCTTATCAGGATAAGCTTAAGACTGAAGTCTTTGGGTCTTTGGAGACTTTTCTTGGAAACTTTCTGTGTTTGAGAAACTATCATCCCTTAGGCAGTTGACACTTCACTAATTTTAAATCTAAATTTAAGCCTTGGTTACTCACATGTACCCAGCAACTATTTTTATCAAATTAATATATGAGATTCCCTCTATAATTATTCTTTATGCAACCTAATTACTATTTGGCTCCATTTTAATATTGCATCCTGTGTACTTGGCATCATCATCTTAATATTGGCATTAGCTTTGACTTTTCTTAGCTGATTACTTCCAAAAAAATCTTTATCTTCAAGTTATTTTCTAGTATCTAATACTGAAGCTTGGGCTGTTTACTCTCCTCCTTCTTCACAGCACCATTTATACCTGGCCACATCCTGACAGTTTGAGTTAGTTCCAGGCAATGAAATGTGAAAACTCTGATTTACTATGTATGCCTGTCCAGAACAGACCTGCCACTACTTTGGGAGAAACCCCACTTCAAATTTTTCTCGAATTGATTCTGAAACTTGAACTGCAGCAGCATTTATCAAAGAAATTAGAAATGGCTCAGGTGCATTCCCTAAGGTAGAGGATTCTGCTTGAACGTGACTGTAACTTTCATACAGCCTGTGGAATAAGGATATTTACTCTCTATTGGCTCATTCATCTTTTTACTAGGGGAAAACAAAAGCAAACATGTTTTTGTTAAAAGAGTATTTTCTCCCATTCTTTTTTGATAATTAGATTTTGTATTTAGGGACTTAACAATGTGCCTCATTTAGTTAAGAGTTTATCAGCTAAAATGTTAAATACACCTGGTTGAATCCAAACATCTAAATAATGTACCCAAGTATATCAGTGTATTTTACAAGTTGCAATCAGAAACAAAGAAGTTCATGTTTAATTTAAAAAGTACACCAACAATTCTGGTATTTGTTTCTTTAAGCTCACTGGTTTTAGAATAGGGAAACTATGAAAATAAAAAATATTTATAACAGCTTATTTATGTATTTATTATTTATATATGCTGCCTTTGGACAAAAATGATGATATTGAAGAAATCTGAATTCAAGGAGCATATACTCTAGTGTTATTATATGGAGGTCTGTTTAATGTGAATTATGAAAATGATGTAGAAAACAGATACAATAAATGTAGCAGGAAACAGACAAAAGGTAGCAAGTGTTTTAGGAAAACAACAGATGATACATAAGTAGGGAAGAAAAAAAATGGTGTTTCAAATTTAGCTACAGCACCATCAGAAAACTAGCTGTGGAGTGGATGCCTGAAGACTGATTAAATGTAGGGAAATATATAATATATTAGACTGGATCCTGCAAGAAAGGCTTAGTTGATGTTAGGTACTGAAAGAACGGCCTCTGACATCTTAAATCCTTACCTTATCAGCAGGATTTACACATTCATATTTTCAATAGATAGCTTCCTCATATTACAAAGAAGAAAAGTCATTCTTACTGATTGCCAGCTGTGTGGAACTGTTTGGAGAGGTTGTGACTTGGTTATGCACTCAGCTCTATCAACACAACTACACCCAGAGCTTGATGTCCACAGTGATAACTATTTCCAGGAGGCTATTCAAAAATAGATCAGGAAGCCTGCATTTCTGTAAGGAAACACCCTCCTTCTTATACCTCATGAGGACTTTGGGGACTTAATCAGGTGTTCATTGGCATGCTCTTAAATTCAGACCTGAAGATCAATACTAGTGAATGAATGCTGAAAAAAGAATGCAAAACAGAGAAATCATGTAGTAGTATCCTAAGCCTTAATATAAGATAGAAAGTAAGCAACAGACTCTTATTAAAGTTTGAAATAAGTTGCCTCACATTTTCCCTGCTCCTATTAAACATCAAATCTGAAAAATAAAATTCTTTTTGGGGGAGGGGTACTGGGATTGAGCTCAGGTCCACTGGAACACTGAGCCACACCCCCAGCCCTATTTTGTATTTTAGTTAGAGACAGGCTCTCATTGAGTTGCTTAGTGCTTCACCTTTGCTAAGGCTGGCCTTAAACTCTCCATCCTCCTGCCTCAGGCTCCCAAGCCACTGGGATTAGTGGTAGGTACCACCACACCTGGTAAAAAATAATGTTCTTATGTATAAATCAGAATATCTGAAAAACTTAAAAAGAAAAACAAAAAAGCTCTACAAAATGTCCTTCTTCAAAGTGAGAAAAGGTTGATTTTTTTTTTAATTTCCTGGCTAGACTCTCCACCCTAATATCAAAATTCTTGTGGTCAAAAAGATAGAGTGTTTCCCAAGAAAGCTGCATGATCAGGGAGGGTCAGGGAGCCCTACGCTCAGGAGCTGCCATCAATCCTCACTAACTGGGTGGATGAGAAGATTGAGGAAATGTCTGAGAGTCTAAGCCAAATAAATGGACTTGAATGGATCACAAATCTTGTAATGATAGAAGTAGAAAATGTTAACCTCACACATTATTGGAAAGTGCCACATAAAATACAGTCTTAATGAAAACTAATTTCTTACTATTGAGAAGATGAAAAACCTTGAAAAGACCAAGTCTCATTTCATATTCAGAAAACCAGCGAAGGGTAAAAGAAAAGAGGAATAGCTAGAAGGGTTGCCAAGGCTCCTGACCACAGCATATGTAACAGAGAGAGACATGGGGTAGCCCAGATGGAGAAAGCAAAAAAGAATTATGTTTGATAAATGCTTATTCAATTCTAGGCATATATTAAACTGTTTAAATTTGTTATCTCAGTCCATCCCCTCAACAGTCTTTTGACATAGTAGGTATGATCATCACAACCAGGTAAAGTAATTGTTCAGGATCATTCTGGTAGAGCCAAGGTTTGGATCCAAGCCTGTACATAACTGAAACTTTTCCAACTGCACATACAAAACAAACAAAAGTCTCCATTGCCACCACAAATGAGAGGAAAAGGTCTGTAAAGGTTAATAATTATTAACAAGAGCTTTAATTTACTAGCTCATCAGAAAGCTGAATTTTATATTATAGTTAGAAGTATTAGTTACTACTGAAACATTACCATGTTCTTGAGATAACTCTTTTAAACAGGAGAACAATATTGACAACATCTTCGGCTTTGTCAGAAATAGGGCACACCTCTAAGTTCAATTGACAGCCCAATGGAGAAGATAAGTGTTCATATTTGATAAACAAATTTACAAATGTTAAAATAATCCTACTGAACACTAGGCCAATTTTTTTTAAGAAGACTTAAAATGTTCTCCATTATTAAAACAAATGCTAAAGATTTTGCTTGGTTTCTGGATAGTTTTGTGCCATATTAATTGAAAATTGAGCAAAACAGCTATCCTTAAGTGAAACTAGCAAATGGGATATTGTCTTTTTCATTTCTGTGTGTCTCTGATCTTTGATTATAAGTAGTAGATTGAGATGTGGCCATGTTATATTTTTCACTATTTTTTTTAATTTAATACAGGAAAACAGAAATGCTGAATATAGCAATGCTGTACCATATAATGCCACATACTTTTAGATCAGCTTAAATATATTCATTGTCTCAAAAAGTATCATTTCTTATGGTTAAAACTTTCAAAATACTTTCTTCTAGGTTTTGAAAAATACACCACATAATTTTTTTTATCTCTAGTCACTATACTATGAAGCAGGATTCCAGAGCTAGTTATTTCTATCTGACTGTAACCGAGTACCCATTGATCAGTCTTTCCTATCCTGGCCCCGCTCCCATCTGCAGCCTCCGGAAACCACTATTCTACTTTCAACTTCTATGATATCAATTATTTTAGATTCTACGCATGAGTGAGAACACGTGGTACTTGACTTTATGTGTCTGACTTGTTTTACTTAACGTAATGATTTACAATAATGTAATGAAGCCATGTTGTCAGAAATGATAGGATTTCATTATTTTATGACTAAATAGTGTTACATAGTATATATGTAGCACATTTCCTTCATCCATGGATCACTTGGTAAACTCTTCAAGTTTTTTTCACTACTTGGCTATCTTGTGAAGAGTGCTGTAATGAATGTGGAAGTTCAGATGTCTCTGATACTAATTTAATTTTCTTTGGATATATACTGGATCATATGGTAATTCTATTTCTAATTTTTTTAGGCACCTCCATCCTGTTTTTCATGGTGGCTATAATCATTTACACCCCCCCCCACCTATAGTGGGCAAGTTTCCCTTTTCTCAATATTTTCACTAGTATTTATTTTTAGTCTTTATGATATTAGATGTTCTTACTGTGCTGTGGTGGTATCTCATTATGGTTTTGATTTGTATTTCCCTGATGATTAGTGATGTTGAGCATACATGTCCTGTTGGTCATTTTTATGTCTTCTTTTGCGAAATGTCAGTTTAGATGTAGTGCACATTTTAAAAAATGCATTATTTGTTTTTGTGGGTTTGGGTATGTGTTGAGTTTTTAAACTTAAATATTCTGGATAGGTACCCCTTGTCAGATGTATAGTTTGCAAATGTATTCTCTCATTCTTTAGTTGTCTCTGGGACCTGTTTAGTCTTTCCTTTGCTGTGAAGAAGATTTTAAAATATAATACTATTTGTCTATTTTTTCTTTCATTTCATTGGTTTTTGTGATCTTGTTGAAAAAAATACTTGGACATTCCAACATTTTGAAGCATTTTACCTATGATTTCTTATAGTATTTTGATCACTTTAGGCCTCACATTGTAGTTTTAATTCATTTTTACGTGATCTTTGTGACCAGTGAGAGATGAGAGTTATGGTTTAGATATTAGGTGTCTCCCAAAAGCTCATGTGTGAGGCCATTCAAGAAAGTTTAGAAGATAAATGATTGGGTTATGAGAACCTTTACAGTGCAGTAATTCACTGAGAAGGATTAACTTGATGGTAACTATAAGCAGGTATGGTGTGGCTGGAGGAGGTGGATCATTGTAGGGTGTGCATTTTGGGTATATATTTTGTTCTTGTTGAGTAGAACTCTCTCTCTGCTTTCACACACACACACACACACACACCGTGAGCAACCTTCCCCCACCACACTCTTCCACCATGATGTTCTTACCTCAAGCCCAGAACAGCAGAGTTGGTCATCTATGGACTAAGACCTCTGTAACCACAAGCCCCCAAGCAAACTTTTCCTCCTCTAATTGTTCTTGTCTGGTCTTCTGTTCACAGTGGCAAAAAGTTGACTAAAACAGTAATTGTCTTCCTTCATGTAACACATGCATGTGGCTATTCGATTTTCCCAACATCATTTATTGAAACAACTGTCTCTGATATGTGTTCTTAGCACCTTTATCCAAAATCAGTTGGATATATATGCATAGCTTTAGTTCCAGGTTCCATTGACTATGGGTCTATTTTAATGTGAATGGCATGCTGTTTTGATTATTACAGCTTGTAGTATATTTTGGAGTCACATAGCATATTGCCTTCTGCTTGGTTCTTTTTGCTCAAAATGGCTTTGGCTATTTGAGGATGTTCTGTGGTTCTGTATAAATTACAGAATTGTATTTCCTAGTTCTGGTTGAACACATTGGTATTTTTATATACACTGAATTGAATCTCAAAATCACTTTTGTTAGTATGGATATTTTAACAATATTGGTTTTTCTAATCTATGAACATCAAATACCTTTCCACATCTTTGGGTTCACTTCAATTTTTTTCTCACCAATGTTTTGTCACTTTCATTGAGATTTAATTGTTCTCAAGTTCATTCCTATTTCCAACATGTTTCTTTTTATTGATTTCAAGCTTTATTGCATTATAGTCAGAAAAGATAATAAATATTAATTTAATCTCTAAACATGTGTTCAGACTTATTTTGTAACCTATCACATGAGTCTACCATGAAGAATATTCCATGTACTGATGAGGAAAAAATAAGTATGTGTATTTGGTAGCTACTGGATAAAATGTTCTATGGATGTCCATTAGATCTGTTTGGTCTAGGGTTGGACTGAATGCTGATGTTTCTGTGTTGCTTTTCTTCTTGGATTATCTGTTAATTTCTGAAAGTGTGGTGTTAAATTTCCCAACTATTATTGTATTGTAGTCTGTATATATTTGGGTGCCCTGCTATTGGGTGCATAAATATTGAGAATCTTTATTTTCTCTTGCTTAAATGACCCCTTTACTATATATAATGACCTCATTTATTTCTACTGGCTTTGATTCAGAGTGTATTTTATCTGATTAGTACAGCTACACTTACATTCTTTTGACTTCCCTTTGCAATGGAATATCTTATTTCATCCCTTCACTTTCAGTTAATAAATGTCCTTAGAAGTTAAGCAAGTTTCTTGTAAGGAACATAGAGTTGGGTGTTGCTTTGTTTTTACTTTTAAATTCCTTCAGTCACTCTATGTCCTTTAATTGGAGCATTTAATCCACTTTCTGTGTTAGTCATCTTTGCATCACTGTGAAAGAAAGTACCTGAGAAAGCAGCTTACCAAAGGAAAGATTTATTTTGGCTCATTGTTTCAGACCATTATAGCCTGGCTCCATTGCTATGGATCTTTGTGAGACAGAGCATTATAATGGAGAGCTTCTTACCTTATGGGGACCAGGAAGGATAGATAGAAGAAGAGAGGCTGGTAACAAGAACTATATGCCTCTAGTGACCTATTTCTTCCAACTAGGCCCTACCTCCTGAAATTTTCACCACCTCTCATTAATATCATGAAATTATTAATCCATCAATGGATTCATTTAGTGATGACATCAGAGCCCTCATGATCCAATCACTTCCAAAAGTCCCATCTCTGCACATTGCTGCACTGGGGACCAAGCCTTCAACACATGAAACTTTGGCAGACATTTCCAAACCACAACAATTTATATTCAAGGTAACTTCTGACAGGTAAGGTCATAGTATAATCTTTATGCAATTTGTTTTCTAGTTTTGTTATCATTCATTCCTTTCTTTCTCCATCACTTATAGTCTTCCTTAGAAGTGAATTACTCCAGCAATGTGTTTTGACTTCTTTTTAAATATTTTTTGATTGTATATTATAGAGTTTTGCTTTGTGGTTACCAAGAAGCTTACAAAAACATCATGTGAATACAGAAAACTTATTTGCTGAGCTCTTGTGCAGGTAGCTTCATATATGAATAGCTGCTCAGCTTGATGTGTCTGTGGGAAGAGATGACAGGCAGAACTTAGTTGCCGTCTTACTCTGACTCCATATTTTTCCATCAATACATTTTCGTTCACAGTCTTTAATTAGTACTAATAAGAAAATGTACAATACATCTCTTTTACTAATTAGTTCATTTTGCTTTTCATTAATCATCTGACTACACCTCACCAGACTGCTAGGAGTTGAATTATGGTGTAGATTTTAATAATCAACTCTCAACTATTCAAGGGGGTTTATTTTCCAGTATGTGAGACAAGGAAAAAAAACAGTAGAATCATATTTTTAATTTAAATTTTTCATGTCTGTTTACTTCCTGGACAAAAAAAAATCACTACTTTAAAGTTAGTGTATTAATTTTTTGAAGTAAAACTTTTAGGATAATATAAGTTCCATTTTCTACTTGTAAAACATCATATAATAAAAACAGATGTATCTACTCTGTTGATTAGTTTTTAATAATCTACCCTAAGATTATTCTAATTTTTGTTAGCAATTGAGAGTTGACTACTTCCCAAATAGCTGAGGGAAGCTGTATCTGCAGGATGGTTTAATGAGATTTTCAAAGTTGGTTTTAAAGTCAGGAGTAGAGTTGCAGATGTAGTTCAGTGGTACAGTGTTCGCTTGCAAGCAGTAGACTCTGGGTTTAATCCCTAGAACTACAAAAATAAGTAAATAACTAATTAAAATGAAAATAAAACTAGGGTATTTGGACTGCTTGTTGGTTTCTCTGAGGTCATCAATTATTGACCCAAGGTTTAGACATTTATAACCACAGAGCAGTTAACAAAATGCTAAATATATTTGAAAGTAGATAAAGGATAAAATTCTGGGCTTTGGAGCAGGACATATCTGTGCTGGCATTTCTGCCTTGCTTCTTACTAACTCTGTAACCTTTCAAATCTTATTTTTAGAAAGGTGATAATAGCTCATTATGTTTAGTTTTCCTGATTACAAATGCAAAGGGTTTAGTGCCTAATATGTAGCAGGTGTATAACTAGAGTTAATTTCTGTGTTCTGACTGAGAACTAAGTGGATGAGTATAAGGAATTCGGTCTCTTGGAAAGAATCCCACAAGGAAGGCCTGGAGATGCAGTTTAATGGGAGAACTATACACTTGGGAACTTATCCAGGAGCAGACATAGTAAACACATCACTTTGTATATTCAATAGAACCAATGGCCTGAGAGCAAGGGTGGTGATAAAATGGACCAAACAAAGGAATAGCTGTATATTTGCATAGAATATCTGCTTCTGATTCCCAGCTAGCTCCATTCCCCACATCTGCCATGCTTATATTTTCACACAGTCAGCTGAAACGAGGGGTTCATCGACCTTACAAATCTGCTCTGGAGTTAAAACTGGAGTTTGAGGTGAAACTCAATTCACCACTTCTGTTGATTCACATATCTCAAATCACATGTACCTAGAGTGTCAACTACATTATAATAACAGTTGCTTATTTAACCAGTTATGGAGTAATGATTTAAAAGAACTTAAAACATGTAAGAACTCTAATTTCAAAGATTTATTTTTCCTAAGATATAAAACACAAGAAATTATCTTGATAAATATTAAATGTCTCTTTTAACAAACATTTGTGAAGAAATATTTAGTTAATAACATTATGTTAACCATAAAAACTAAGAAATCAGACAAGCCTACTTAACTTTTAGCCAGTTTTTCTTGTCAGAGAAAAATCTTTTAAAGCAATGGACATTGTACTTTAAATATTTTATAAGCAAACTAACACTGCATTGATTGGCTGACCACCTAGAAAAATATGAGTTAGTAATTTCAAAGACATCTTTGCTTTTACCAATTTACATTGACCTTCTTGTTAACTAACATTTTATTTAATGTTGGTCTGTTTCACTCACCAGAGTGCCCCACATTGGGTGCCAAAAGATGAAACTGGAGTTTGAGATGAAATTGATTCACTACTTCTGTGGTGGGCAGAGTCTATGTAAGCTGCCAGCCTCCTCAGCTAAGAAAGCCTGTTTTAGTGTTAGTAGTTAATTACAGTAGTGAATGCCTCTGGCATCAGCTCAGAAGTCAGCTGCCAAAGCCCAATTTTCTCCTCCACCACCATTGAGTGGCCTGTTTCAGCTCTGCATTGCAGCTCTTAACATGGGCCATTCCCTCCAATGTTGCAATAGACTCTAGCGGCTAACCACCAACATTTTTCCAGGTTCTTATCAAACAAATCTGAAGAATGGAACTCATGGGACTACAGAAGGCAAGGATGAAAGAAGTAGGATTTATTTAAGTGAGGAAAATAAAAATAGAAATCTTTCAGAGGCAAGAGGGGACGCAATAGCAGGTTACTATCTGACTGTGCTAGTCTATGGGTTTATATAGCACTTGGGTCAATGCTATTGGCTCAAACTTATGCTAATCAAGATTTGGAGGGGTACCAATGCTGTGGGTTAACCCTTGAGTCTCAACTTCCATTCATTCAGGTATGCTCCATTTCTATTTTCTCACTGTTGGTTGGGAAACAGGAATTTTAGGTCAATGGATCGTGGATACTAGGGATTCTGGCTGCGGCATCGTGTGAAGCAGATTTCCACACTTGGCCAGGCTGGGTCAGGCCAGGCCACCATGGCAGGACAGGTTGGTGTGCCCTGGCTCACTTTGGCCCTGGCTTGCTGCACCTCAGGCCTGGGCTGGTATAGCAGGCTCCCTGCCTGATGTCCACTCTCACCCCACTACCCTCCTGCCTATGGGGGCCACTGATGGACAGCTCTGGTACAAGGACTTGGCTTCAGTGTTTACACTTATTGTAGTTTTAAAGCCTGAATGCTCCTCTGACCTTTGTATTGTTTCACCTGTCCATGAGAGCTCTAGGAGGGCGTACTTGACAATTCTTATCTACTCTGCTGAGACCTGAGAGATAACATAAGGGATGTGGCAAAGAGAAACATATAGTGCTGTAGTATGAAAGGGTTGTGACTATTGATTCTCAGCCATCTGGTCACCTTGCAGCAGGTAGAAAAGAAAGTGGTGCACATATGATGTAGTCCTACAATCATGCTAAACTACTGTTTAAATTATCAGGCACCAGTTTCACTTAGCCAGCAGCTTTTAAAGAGTTCCTTCTGATTAAAGAAGTTTTCTAGAAAACATGGAATGGAATGACCCTTTGACCCAATTATCCCACTCCTCAGTATATACCCAAAGAACTTAAAATCAGCATACTACAGAGACAGGGACACATCAATGTTTATAGCAGCTCAACTCACAATACCTGAGCTATGGCACCAACCTAAGTGCCCTTCAACAGATGAATGGATAAAGAAATGTGGTATATATACACAGTGGAATATTATTCAGCATTAAAAAAGCATGACTTTATGACATTTGCCAGAATATAAATGGATCTGGAGACTTTTATGGTAAGTGAAATAAGCCAATCCCCCAAACCCAAAGGTTGAATGCTCTCTCTGATATGTGAATGCTAACATACAAAAAGAGTGGGGGTGAAGAATAGAAGTTCAGTGGATTAGACATAGGGTAATAAAGGGAAGGGAGGGGGACAAGAATAGGAAAACAGTGGAATGAATCTGACATAACTTTCTTATGTACATAAAGAAATACAGTGAATCTCCACATCATGTATGATCACAAGACTAGGAGCCTAATTAGAATAAGATGTAGTCCATATTTGTATGAATATGCTGAAATATACTCAACTATCACGTACAACTACAAGGAACAAATAAAAAATAAATAATGTGATAAAATTAAAAAAATTGGTTTTCTAGAAGTCATATATTGAGGACTTAGATAAATAGGAAAATAACATATTTATATGTGTCCCCCCCCCAAGGACCTGCCTTTCAGCCTTCATCCCTCCACATATTTTTTCCATCCCATCAGGACCACCTTTAAATACGTCTTATATGATTATATCCATTTTAAGCTAACATGTTGCCTAACATGACAAAGAACCAATGAACACTCTGAGCTTCATAGTATTACCATGCTGAGTGAAGCAGAAAGAAATTCAGTTATATGTTTCTAGAGTTGATTTTCTTTGAGAACAGATATTTGACTTAGAAAAGTGGCAAGTCTGGAGAGAAATTTTGGTATGTGGGGGTGCATTGATGAAAGAGTACCTGGGGTGCATCAGCCAACAGAATGATTTGATTCAAGTGTCTAGGTTCTGAGGCAAAGATGAAGGTGAAGGGAGAGAAGGAGAAGGAGGAGATGGAAAAAACGAAGGAGGGAGATGAATGAGAAGTGGGGAAGAAGATGGAAGAGATGTGAACCTCTATGGCCCACCAGAAACAGACCAGTGCCTGTGTTGTGTGAAACCATCTTCTCTACCCAGTGAGAACTGCTGGAACATGTCATAGTGTCAAGATAGACTTTGGTAGGTAGTACAGGAACTAAGAATCAGAACAAGGTAGTTCCAGTTGTGACAGAGCACTACAAGACCGCTCTTGGTGAGGCCTCGCCACATCTGCTTAGTCAGAACATGCTCCGGACATGCTAACCTGGCTGTGATTCCTTGAGTGCCCTGTGTTTTTATTCTATGGAGCCTTTGTACATACCATCTACTCAGCCTGATACACTCTTCCCTTTTATCCTCATTCCCTTATTTCTCTCTATATTTTACTTCCAACTGGACTTAAAGACATTAGCTTAGAAGTGATATCTTTCTGAAAGCCTTTTCTGACTGAATTCAGACTAAAGTCAGTGCTTTGTGAATGTAATCCTTCAATGCTCTTTATTAACTTAATTCCTTCAGAAATCCATTCCTTTATTGAACAAATAGTTAGTAAATATTACTATGTGCTCTATATTGAACATGAATTCTAAGTATTCTGATAGAAGTTGGTTAAATAGTGTCCTCTCCAATTCATGTCTATGTGGAATCTTGTGATTTCATTTGGAAATTTGGTCTTTGTAATGTAATTGTTTAAGGTAAGGTCATGTTGGATAGGATGGACCTTATATCCAATGACTGGCTTCTTTATAAGAAGAGAACACACAGACACCCACAGAAAAGATGTCTATGTGACAAAGAAGTAGATGCTGGAATTATACTGCTACATGTCAAGGAATGTCTAGACCACTTTAAAATGGAAGGAATAATCCCACCTTCAGGAGTATGGTCCTGTCAGCATCTGGATTTCAGAATGCTTGCCTCCAGAACTGTCAATAGAAAAAAACATTCTGTTGTTTTAAGTCACCAAATTTGTTTTAAATTATTATGATAGTTTTAGGAAACTATGACAAGGATACAACAGTGAACAAAATAAGAGTCCCTACTTTTAGATGGTTATACCCATGTATTTAGGTGCTTATCTTATAGTTGCAATCATCTGCTATACCCAGCATCCAACAGGATCATGCCAGGCAAGTTCTGTGCTTGGCTTATCTGTGTGTCCTTAGCAGGAGGCCCCAAAACCATGACTGAAAACAAAAAAAAAACAAAAACAAAAAACAAACAAACAAAAACAACCCTCATTGTATGAAATAATTTGAAGATGATAAGGAAGGAAACCAAATTGACTTTGTTGGCATTATTGCTTATGTAATAAAAATATAATGTATGAAAACATAGAAGATGACCATAAGAGCACTGCGGTTCATTCCTTGGAAAGGCGGCATCGGGAAAAGGAGAAAGGAGAAAGAAGAAAGAGAGTGACTTCCAGAGAAGTAAAAAAGGTGTTAATATGTGACTCAAGATTGAAGGAAATTCGAATGTCTGCTGTAAAACTCTCTATTTAGATTAGTGCTGAGTATCAATCAGGACACATCATCGGTGAGCAGAGATTTCCTAGAAATGAAGAGCATTAGCACATTCAGGGGTGTTTCACAGCTTCAGGGAGACTGTGAGGCTTGACTGACTTTGCTATTGATGTCATTTTGTTGAACACTGAGTACAAATAATAAATATTTTTATTGGCTGATCATCAAGGTTTTCTTTAATCAAATAGTTGTAACCAAAAGCTGCAAATATAATTCTAATTTTTAATTTTCTAATTCTGTACTTTCAGCAAAGAATCATGAGACATTAGTGATGAAAGTGACTACTGATTCTTTGGGAAAACTATTCTTTTCACAGGTGAGGATTATTGACTTTTCTGCATCATTAACAAGTTTTCCAACTTTATGTGTTAGGTATGTATACAATTCATGGCATAGGACCATTCCTGTCAATATAGGTATAGAGATCATCTCAATGATCTGAAACCCTTAGCAAATGGGATCCAGTTCAGGGAATCACCCTAGGGATTGAATCTTGGTGATAGCATGTGGGTTTTTCTTTCTTCTTACTTAGTCCTTAGGAGACAGGCAGAGAAAAAAAAATAAAAAAGATGAAAGTAAAATTATTCTCTGAAATCATATTTTTTCAAGATAAAATCTAAATTATGATAAAATACACTTATATGGAGCATTAAAAGATCTGTACAAGGCTTAGTAGAAGGAATAAAAATGAAACATAGCCTCTTGTAAAGAAAAAATGTGTCTGAGAGCCAGTTACTTATCACACACAAAAGCTTCTTGAAAACCTGATTGCTAAGCAAAGTACTCACCTCTGATTCATATTTTTGTTGTTAATAGCTCTGGTGAATTCTGAAGAACCACATCCATACCAATTTTAAAAATATAGTGAATGGTTTGAAAAACAAAGCCATACTGAGTAGAAAAAAAAAGTGTTTTTTTTTCAAAAAAGATGGCTAAAGAAAAGATCAAGTATAGTCTTTATATCCAGCATGAAAAGATGAGAGAGAAAAGCACAGTTGTTTTAATTCTAAATATTTAAAATTTCAGGTAAGGTTCTTAGTAAAGGAGGCAGTGCAGTGTGCACTGTGGTGAACCAAAGGGGCAGGTAAAGGAGGTTCTTCATGTAAATTGAGCAGCTTCTTAGGAGGGAATTGCCTGCCACCCCCACACCCAGAGCATAGGCATGCATATTTCCAAGAGCAAGCAAAAATAGCTAATATTTGCACATTCTACCTGGCTTATAATGGTTATAAATTTCCATAAAAAATAGCATAACTAGCAAACTTCAATTTTTTACCCTTATTTTCAATTATCTTTAATCTGAATTTATAATTAGATATGTTTTATTTTGGCCAAATGATCTGACATACATGTTTTTGTTCTTTGTACAAACAGTGCATTTTTTTATAAAACAGAATTTGAATACACTAAATCCTTTTAATGATTACTTTAATGCAACATAGGTACAAAAAAGTTTCTATGGAGGATGGGATATAAATCTCCTTAAACCTAACAGAATAGTACTAGAGATTCTTAAAAACTGTCAATATGGCTTTATACTTTGAAGAATTTACTAGCAGTTCTTTAATTACTACCTACAGCAGATACCTCATGTATTTATTAGAAGTCAAAAGAGGATGAACAGCTTTCATTAAAAAAAATGTCTATCAGCCAAATGGCGACCCATTCAGTCTTACTGGAAATCATTCCCCCCACCCTCCATCACCTGAAACTGAAAACTCTTTTAATACCAAGTGACAGGGTATGCTTGTTGGAGAAGACTAAAATTATTGCAATTGTAAAGGACAGATGCCACACCCAGCCAAAGATGACCCATTGTAGAAATCCACAACTGATCATTTTTCAAAGCTGATTTTTGACCAAAACATCTTGAATAGAATTTCTTTTTTCAAGAAAAGTAGTTTAAAACACTTATGCATGTGTTATTTTTGAAGCATATTTTGAAAACAAGACAAAGAATATACTGACTATATTGATTTTGATATTTGGATGTGCCATAAAAGGAATTTCTCAAGTATTCTGTTAGATTTTATGCAAATTTTTTTTAAAAAAATAAAAACCTCAAAAAGAGATAATTCTTAGCTCTTTATTCAAAATACTTTTCTTCCCAATTTTTTTAATGGATTAAATTCTAGGCAAAACTTTAAATTGAAGTCTGAGGAAGAACTTGGTATTCACATTTTTCTTTTTCAGTCCCAAGAAAAAATTCCCAGTTGATAGCATTCTTGAGTGGTTCTGGATAAAGCTGATGAATAATGCTATTGGGTTGCCTTCACACACATTTCTGAGATTTCAGTTTATGTCTTGGTTTTTCACGTGGATTTTTTCCTGGTAGAAAGTCATAAACAGTTTATGGTGGTATCTCTTAGGGGAAAATTGATATAGCAAGCAAATTCAAACTCATAATTAGAGCAGATGTCACACATTTTTCTCACACAGTTTAGAGACAATTTCATGAATTCTTTCAGTCTACAATGAGACCTTTTACATACCTTGGTTGTGTGCAGTCCTTAATAAATACTTATTTAACCAAAAACAAAGATAATATATATGCCAAGACAGTCTTGTAACTTCTCTAAAGTAAAAGAATTACACAATATATATTTTCATAAATGGAGAGAGAAAATGTTGATAATACTCAAATAGGAATTTTTATTGAAGGAGGAAAATTCTATGTATTAGTTCTTCAATGACTACTTCATTGTACTTTTTAGCTGTGTTTTTTTAAAATATATATATTTTAGTTGTAGTTGGACACAATACCTTTATTTTATTTATTTATTTTTATGTGGTGCTGATGATCAAACCCAGTACCTCACACATGCTAAGCAAGTGCTCTACTGCTGAGCCACAACTACAGCCCCTTAGCTATGTTTTTAAAGAACTAAGTTAAAAAATTATTAATCATTTTTAAAAATTAATGTTGCTTTTACATGGTTAATAAACAAAGAATACTTAGCAGTTTAGTCAACAGTACAGATTCTAAAATACATACTTCTGGTCGCTAAGGCCTTAAATCCTGGCTATACAAATTCTAGGCTGAATATAGGAGATATGTTACTATTACTAAATATAATTTTTCAAAAAAGGTATTACAAAGCCATAGGTACAAAATAAAAATCACAAAAGATATTAACATTTCAATCAGGTTACAAGCAGTCAGGGTTTCACACATTTTTATATGTTAATATATATATATTTTTTAAAAAGCTAAAAAATACATTGTCATTTTGGTTTGTTTTTCAAGTTTAAAGAGAACCCAATTTAATTTCACAAATTCCCTCAGTCTACAAATGAGGCCTTTTATTTATCTTGGCTACGTGAAGGTCCTTAATTAATACTTGTTTAACCCAAATGACTATACTCATGTACTTGATATAATTTCCAGATGTGAAGGAAACTTCCTTGCAACAGTTAAAGAACTTACAAATCATATACTTCAGCATAATCCATATTAAGACCCCTTGACTTAAATAGTGCAAAAGTTATATTTTGGTATGCAGGTCTTACCTTCAGTGAACCTTGAGAGATTGAGTGTGATTTCAGTAACTGCTGAATTTGGACTAATTTTTTCCCTTGTGAATATGCTCATTACTCATATTCAGTAAATATGAAGTTTAGAACCCCACGTAGTGTTTGTTAGTTTCTACATTGTGATAAGATGCCTAATTAAAGGCTTCTAAAACTAAAAGTTTTATTTTCTACTTATGAAAATAAAAGCAATACATGTTTAATTTCAAATGAAAGTAACAATTCAAAAGAGAATTAAATGACAATTATATGTAATCTCTCTACTCCCAAAATACCAATGGTTAACATGTTGACACATTTCCTTCCAAACTTTATCAGTTGAGTAAAGATTTGGTTTTTTAAAAAATATACAGCTTCTTGCATATTTAAGATTGTCTTCATGTTTCTCTTACACGTGAATCAAAATGTCAAGGTACAGATTTCTAGTTTTGTACGTTGTATTCTCTTGAAACTCTGTAAACATATCTCCATTATTTTCTGGGAATAAAGTACTGATGCAAGAAGGATTGAGCTTGTTGAAAGTAACCTGCCTTTAGTTTGTTCAGCTTTTTTTTAAGATTTAAATATATATATATATATATATATATATATATATATATATATATATATACATATATATACGATTTAACACATATGTCTCTTCTTATTAATTGGCCTGAAATTTGTAAGCACTTTCAGTAAGTAAATGTATTTTTTTCTTACTGAAAAATCTCTTTAGAACACTGACATATTAAATAATTCCTCATATATCCTTTTGCATGTATCTAGCAATTCTCACATTTTCTTTTTTTGCATCTTACTTTGTATATTGTAGAAGTTTTTTATAACACTCATTTTTGTTATGTTATAGTTTCTTAATTGGCTTCAGTAAGGATCTGTCCCCACTTATTCATATATAGTCAGATTACCAGAATTGGACTCATGAAGTTTATTTGAACTTCTCTTGATTTGTACTATTCATTCTGGCTTCTTTCAGATAAACAATGAAATTTTAATTTTTGTCCAGTTTCTAAGATGACTATAATATTGTTTATATGTTTTAGATATCTATAAGTAGATTATGCACTATTAATCATTGAGAAATATCAATATATTTATACAAAATGGACTATATAAACACCAGCAATAATGAATATGCAGGCAAAGCTCATAATCAGCAGACCTGCCAGATGAGCTACTAAAGTATTGAACTTACCCTATTTGATTAAGTCTAAGATGAACTTTTTTTTTCTGCATTTGAGCTTTTCTGAAATAGGACTGTATTCTGTAATTACTAAAGGAAGTTTTCATGTGATTGCCAGTTGTCACACGTTTTTCTGTATCTCTAGTAAAAGCTATTAGAGTATTGCCCTAGGAAAAAATATCAGAGATGATAGTGAAGCACTTATATTTAAAAAATGGTATTTTACCCATGCTTTTGGTGATATAGATAATGATGACATGTGCAAAGATACAGAAATTGGTTATTATATCCAGTGATTCAGAGAACTTAGATTCTTAATCTAAATAAATTCAAGGAATATACCTTGACCATTTAATTTTGTTTGTTTTATGTGTGTATAAAATAATATAGAATGATCTATTAATATTAAAAAATCCCTTTTAATGTAATAAAAAATTAAATGATAAGGAAAGAATTTAACAATTGAATAGTTTTTCATTGGTATGACATTGATGTCTTCATAAATTAGATGACATATGGTATGCTTCCACACCAGATGGTAGTTCTCACTTAAGCCCACTCAGTCGGCTCCTCATTTATAACACAGCGACTCAGACCTTTTGTCTAGAGCTTCCTGGAATCTCCCAGCAGTGCTGCAGTGGGTCTCCAAGACCCTGCTTTAATAAGATTGTCAGTTCTCATTGGTTGGGATTCTTTCTTGAGTCTGGAATGAATCTGAGATTTTTGACAGCAAACATGGAAATGTCTAACATCCATGACTGCTAGCAGATTAACCAATAGATGGTGATATAAACCCAGCAATTCCCCAGATTTTATTCTAAAATGGTTACAGCTGGGTAGAGAAGGGATCTGCCACATGTTAGTGGTCCCTCAGCTCTCAGGTGGCTATATGAGATCAGACCTTCTAGAGCCCCATTGAGCTGATAGAACCCATCAATTATATAAAGAATAGTAACACATTTTCCACCCCAAATATTTAAAATAAAAGTGTATTACTAGATATTCTGCTATAAATCAAAAAAGTGTAGCTTTTGCTCTTAATATAAACTTAAAAACTATCATTTCAAGTTACAACTTGATCTTACTATAAGCTTAATAACTATCACTTCAGGAATTCTTAATCTATAAATCTTTATTAGTAAAACAAAGACTTTGACACAAACATTCATTCACAAATGTAAGTGCAACAACAGTACAAAAATACTATGAAACGCATTCAGGAAAAAAAAAAGAGCTTCACCATTAGGACATAAAGAGTGTGTTAGTCAACTTTCTGTTACAATAACAAAATTCCTGAGATAATTAAGTGTTTTATTTAATAAATACATAAATATTTATTTCAACTCATAATTCTAGAGATTACAGTCCAAGAGAAGGTCCATCCATTGCTTTGGACTTCTGATGAGGGTGTCAGAGAGTGTGTGGCAGATCAAACTGCTCACCTTATGACCAGGAAGCGAAAAGAGAGAAAGAGGAAGAAACAAGTCTCACATTCTACATCAAAGGTAAGTCCTCAATGACCTGAGCACTTCCCACAAGGTACCACATCTTAAAGTTTCTACTGCTTCCCAAAGCACTCCCCTGGGGACCAGTTCTTTAATATATAGGCCTTGGGGGAACATTCAAGATCCAAACTTGATCAAGATATGATGAAAATATGATCTAATACATGGTAGGAAGCCGAATATAGACCACAAATTAGAAACGTAAAATGTTCTACTAAGAGAAATCATCACTTCATTTTAGAACTGTTCATTCATGATTACAGAAAAAAAAAGACAGAAAACATGTCAGAGAGAATTATCCAACCAAATAGTCTTTACTATATAAGAAGTGCTGATAAGGAAGAAGCATTTAGATATTTTTATAACCCATGTGTCAGCAATCAGCCTGTGTAAATCCATGAGAGGAAGGCTCGGAAAATTTTACAAAGAGCTGATAGAACCCAGCTTTTTACTCAAACGTGAGAAGGGAGCAGAGTTAGATTTGGACATTTGAAAATCCATGGAGAACATCACAATATGCCATGGCTCTAAAGTGTCCTGGCATTAAAGCAAATGGAACTTCTTCTTACTTAAAAATATTATGTTTCTCTGAAACACATGGAGTGATTACATAAAATAGAAAAAAAATTGTCCTTGTTTTATTTATTTATTTTTGTAGTTTAGAGGCAAATTGATTTTAAACTCATGCAAATTAAGATGTTTATAGTAAACACCAATATATAAAGAACAGAACAATTTCCTGTTGGATGGCAGGACCATGGAACAGCTGCCCTCACAGATGAGACACCAATCACATAATCACTTTAATAATTCTGTCAATTGCAAAATCTCATTAGAAAATATAGTTTAATCTAAAAATCAGAACCATGTTACACAACAGAGCGCTAACTAGCATGTAATGGCACATACAAATGAAAGGATCATCTAAATAGTCTGTAGAATTAAATAATTGCAAGTCTGCAGACCAAAACACAGTACTAACAATTGAATTCTCAATTGAATAAGGAAATAAAATTTATTTATTTTGCTGTAGTGGGTATTGAACCCAGGAGTGTTTTATTATTGAGTAATATCTTCAGCCCTTTATATTTATTTATTTATTTATTTATTTATTTATTTATTTATTTATTTATTTATTTTTTGTTTTGAGATAGGATGCCACTAAGTTATTCAGAATGGCCTCAAATTTCAATCTTCCTAGTGTAGACTTGTGAGTCTTTGGCATTACAGGCATGCACCATGCAAGAATGTGATTTTAAAAAAGAAACATGGGAAGTTTTACATGGTTATCATGTCCTGCCAATCAATACTTTCTTGCTCATGAGCTAATGGGCTCAAAGTATATTTTGTTCTGGGAAAAGGTTGCCATAAACTGTTATCAGTCTCTCTTTTATTTCCATGGAACAAGATCTATGAGTTCTGTATAGAAGAGGTAGAGAAAGATAACACCGACTCATTCATTGAACATTTACAAGGAATCTAATTAAGGCAAGTCATTCATATTATCTCTAAATTATAGTTGGCATAGCTGGTGATGTACTTCTGTTTCTTTTTTTTTTTTTGTTGTTGTTGTTGTTGTTGTTTTGTTTTTTACAAACAATAGCAATGAAAACTTCACTTTGATTTTATAATACAAGGTCTCAAGGTTTGAATATTTCCTGCCATCGATGCTACATAAATCCTTTTATTTTAGCATTTTTTTTGTCATAGCATATGGAATGTGCATTCTAATAGTACACATTATTAAATCATATTCCACAAGAACAACCTGGTGCAAGAGTCATTAGTTGCATTTTCGAGTGTAGATAGGCAATAAATTTCTTAAGATACCCTCCTTTTATTTATGTTTATTTTTAAATACTAAATTTGTTTCCAAATAATTTGTTCACAGAGATAAAAAAAATCACAACTACATAAATGATTTACCCCAGGTACCAGGTACCCTTTCATCCCAAATCCTTTAGCCTTCCCACAGTAAAGACTTAAATTTTAAAAGAAATCTCAGAATTACAGAAGAGCTGTAAAAATAATACAAATTATACTTATCCTCACATGGTTTCCCCTTATTTTAACATCTCTGAATGTTAGTTATCACAGTTGAGATCCATAACATCCATGGAATGTTATCACAACTGAGAAATTGACATTGTGCATCACTATCTTTCATGAGAATATTGTTTCCCCTATTCCAAAATTCAGTCCAACATCTCACATTGTCCTTATGGAGCACATCTCCTTGGTCTTCTATGCTTTATGCCAGTTGTTCAGTCTCTCCTTACCATTCCTGAGCCCAGTATTTTGAAGAACTCTGGGTAGGTATTTTGCAGAAGTCCTCCAGGGGTTGATGTGATGTTTACATAGTGGTTGTGGGTTGTGTGAGAGGAATGCTGCAGAGGAGAAGTGTCATTAATATGGAGAAGGGAGGGCTTGACAGACAGGACATGACTTAGCATTCCTCAGGCAAATTAATCACTTTACTAAGGGGATGTCTGCTGGGCCTCTCCACTAAGTTTACTGTGTACTGCTTTGTAACTCATGAGTATTTTGAGGGATCTACTTTGATACTATGCAACTATACTGTTTCTGATTACATTTTCCTCTTCTAAGTTTAGCACTCATATCTGTACCATACCTTGAGAAATGATTCCTGTGGTATTCTAGTGGTAATATTCTATTGTTATCATTCTTTTTATTTTATTGTTATTTTTCTCCCTAAGGAAGACTTATTTTTACTCTATTTTTATTTATCCATTAGCTTGTTTGTAGTAGCATGGACTCATGGATATTACTAAATTATTTCCATTATAATCTAACCAAAAATGTCATTGTTTATTTTGTTGCTGAATTCATTCCAACTGTGGCCATTTAGATGGATACTTTTGTGCTTTTTTGGTGGTGCTGCTGCGGAATGAACCCAGGGCCTTAATGCATATTAGGCAAGCACTTTACCAACTGAGCTATATCCCCAGCCTAACTTTGTGCTTTTGACATGCTTCATGCTTTCTTCTTTTGCCATGCCTGCCTTTTCTTTCTCTTTCCTCTTCCTCCCAACCTATTCCCAGTCTCTCTCATACTCTTTCTCTTTTTGTTTTTTAGCACTTTTTTTTTTTTTTTTGCATACGGATGATTCAGATTCATCTTGCATTTCTTTACCCTAGCATCATAATCAGCTGGTTCTCCAAAAGCTTAGGTTCTTTTTATTGAAGCATGTAATTCAGAAATTAAAATCTGGGGGCCAACCTATATTGATGGGTATTGCAGTATCTATCAGTGCCTTTTGGCCCTCTCAGTTGTTAGATCTAAAATGTGTATGTATTCACATCTAGATCTTCATTTATTTCTACATCTATCTATCTATCTAGTCTATCTATATATACTTTTAAAAACCACAAATCCTTATTGATAACCAGGACTCCCATCAAACACCATAGAGTACATTCTACCCTTCTTAAAACAAAACAAAACAAAAAACCTACTTTCTCTAATGGGAAATTTAACTCTCGTTATCTGTCATATTTTTACTTATTTGGTCACTCTTAGTATATGAATAAAGTAGTTTCAGAATTCCTAATGAATTCCCCCAGGAGAAACAAATTTATCAACTGAAGTTTTTGTCTGTATATGGTTCTCTGTTGTCCTTAGTCTAGCAGTATTAAGTCAAGGCATTGTTTTGTGAAGTTATGTAGGTCAACATCTTTCTCCCTCATCTTCTGTGTGGTTATCTAATTCATCTGTAATGGAGTTAGATTGATTTGTCACAGTCTGACTCTGTCTTGTCTTTTATAAGCTGATTTTATATATATTTGTAGCTCTATATATGTATGCATATACTTTTTAGATCTATCCACTGATGGGGCCAGTATATATATATCCTCCCTATCCGAACCACTGACAAACTGGCAACTGTCTCCCTGTCCATAGTCTCACCAATTCCTGAGCGTCACATAAATAGAATTGTATAAATTTGAATCTGCTTTCTCTCACTTAAATGCACTTAAGCTTTATCCTTGATGTTGTGTGAATCAATAGTTCATTCTTTTTTCCTGATGAGTTGTATTGTGTTGTATGCATGCAGTTTTTATTCATTCATTGAGAGCCATCTATGATGTTTTTAAATTTTGACAATTATGAATAGAAGTACTATAAATATTTATATAAAGTTTTTGGTATGAGCATAAATTTCATTTTTATTGGATAGACAATTTGAAATAGAATTGCTGGATCACAGATGTACATTTTATTTTATAAATAATCCCACTAATCTCTTCCAAAGTGGCTGCTTCACCTTTTTGCATTCCAACTAAGAGTTCCGTAGCTCTGCATGTTTGTCAGCACTTGGAATTACCAATATATTTTTAGTTATTTTAATTGATGTAGAGTGTGTCTCATGTGATTTAATTTGCATTTACCTGATAGTGACACTGTCATTGTTTAATATGCTTATGTGTCATCTATTGTTCTTTGGTGAAGGATCTGTTTTTGTAACTTGAGACTTGTTTCCTGTCTGGCATATATTTTGCTTGTAAGTGCTCTATGTGCCCTTGAAAAGAATGTCTATTTTGCAATTGTTAATATAGAATCTTTTATATGTCATTTGATTGAAATTAAGAATACTATTCAAGTATTTCATATCTTCGTTGATATTTTTCTATTTATTTTGTCATCTATCTCATCAGCTAATAAGAAATTTTTGTGTTTTAAAACTCTAAAGCCGGGCTGGGGATGTGGCTCAAGTGGTAGCGCGCTCGCCTGGCATGCGTGCGACCCGGGTTCGATCCTCAGGACCACATACCAACAAAGATATTGTGTCCGCTGATAACTAAAAAATAAATACTAAAAATTCTCTCTCTCTCTCTCTCTCTCTCTCTCTCTCTCTTTAAAAAAAAAAAAAAACAAAAACTCTAAAGCCAATCGTAACCTTGTCTAGTATCCCTTTTAGCTTATCAAATTTTGTTTTAAATTATTTGAAGCTATGATACTAAGATTCTTATGTCTTTCTATATAACTTAAATATCTCTACCTCTTCTTAAATGATACAAGAATTTTTCCATAGTTCACTCTGTTTATTTCTCTTTTTTTCTGACAGAAGCCCTTTGCATCGTTGCGTCCATGCATTTCACCTCTCCACATGTGTTAGAACCCTGGAAAATTATTTGTTCTATTTCCTCGTGTGGTTTTACTTTCCTTCTTCCAGGTTGTATTTCCACTTGGCATAACTTTGATTTGCTTAAACTACTCCCTTTATTATTTCTTGGAGCCCTGTTCTCCTGTCCACAGCTCTCTTGCCTTTTCTTTAACTGAAAACATCTGCATTTATTTCATTTTCAATTGTGGAGGACATTAACTCTTAGGCATAGAATTCTATGTTGACATATTTCTAATTTTAACTTATATATAACATGTTACTATGTTATCTTCTGACTTTTATAGTTTCTGTTTAAGTCAACTCAGCCTTATTAGTGCTCCTTTGAAAATAATAAGTGTTTTTGAGAATTTTATTAATTTTTTTACTTTGTCATTGATTTGTTACCCATTTGATTATTATGAGGCTTTCTTCTTATTTATTCTGGCTGGAGTTCTGTGAGTTTTTTTCCATGCCATGTTTTTTGATGTACTCACTATTTCTGGAAATTCTTGGAAATCATCTCTTCAAACATTTTCTTTCCCATTCTCTCATGCTTTTCCTCTGTACATGAATTTAGATTTTTTAACTTAATCTTATACTCTATCCTTTTCTTTTCACTTTCTTCTCTTTGCTTCAGTTTAGTCATTTTCTTTGACTCTTCTGAAGTCACTAACCCTGTCTTCTGCTGTGTCCAGTGAGCTAATTCTCCATCCAGTGAGTACTTATTATCAGATGCTGCATGTGTATTTCTTGAGTGTCCATTTGACTTTGTTTTTAAAGATTCCTGCTTATGGCTGAAATCTGCTTTCTTTTTCAGGTGATTTATTTTTTCTTTAGCATATTAATAACAGTTGTTTTAAATTCCTTTTCTGCTAACTATAATATCTTTATTATATATGGATTTACTTTCATTTTCTAGAATTTTTACTATTAGTTATATTCTTATTGATAATATGCATATACAATGCCTTTTATTACAAGCAGATATTGTATATAAAAGGAGTCTAGAGGTATCAAGTAATGGTATTTTCTCCAAATAGTGTTCCCCCTTCCTATATTAGGCAGAATGCATGAAAAGCTGATTGTATCGACTAGTTATATACTGAGCTGAGTCAAGGCTGATTTGTAATTATGCTCAGTCCTATCTATGATTCATCCTATTTTGGGGGCCTTGCTTTTGGTTGAGAACCTGAAAGATTTCTGTCTCCTCAGCCCTGAAACACTGCAGATGGATTTTTTTTTCTCCTTTCAGGGCCTTACTCTTGTTTACTGTCCCACTGAGTTTTAAAATCTCACAAATTGTTGGAAGGGAAGAATAGTGATATATTTAATGTAGGTCCCTGACCTCCAGAGGGACTTTTTCTTCTAAGCATTCCAAGACTATAGGAGATTAAATTTGCATGTTAGAATTTTCTTATCCTTACTCTGGTCTCCAGTTTTGCTGCAGTATGTAGCAGATGCCCACGTGACACATTGGCTCCAGCAATCAGGAAAAGTTCTTCTTTTTTCACTTTCCCAAGGTAGAATCGCGCTCCCTGTGCCAAGTCTGATTCACACCTGTGCCCAGAATCAGAAAATGCCTTAAAGGAATAAAACAATCATTAACTCATATAGAAACTGATTTTCTCCTTTCCTGGAATTTTAGGTTGTCTAATTCTTCTTGCTTCCACAAGTTTTCAAAATTTTTAAAATATGATTTTTCAGTTGTTACTTTTGCAATGTTGATCTTTCTGGGTTTCCTACATTTTACTCCAAAGCAAAACTCTTTTCTTCAATTTTCCAAACTTGGAACTGATTCAGATTTGCTTCTGAAATATGATTGAAACTGTACAATGTAAACTCTAAAAGTGCTAATTGTTGTGCTTTCAACAGTGTAGGAAAAGCCTGTCTACAGTGAAATGGATGAAAGATGTCCCCATTCAGACTGCACCCAACAGAGAAAGAGGAGAGTCCTGGGGATGATACAGAGTGCTGACTTTCCTTAAGGCTCAGAGGCAGGCTGCTGATTCAACTCCTTTTGGATTTTGCAATGCCCCACTCTCCTTGAAATAGATTCCTTCTTTTGTTTTTAGGTATGATTAAGTTATTTTTCCATCTCTAGCAACAAAAAAGTTAGTTATGTTATTCAATGTATTAACACAAATAATAATGTTGTTTTATTGTTATTCTTTTAGACTTTTTAAAGTTTACTTTTTATTTCCTTCCTTGTTTTACAATAATGTTGACAAATATGGCATGTTGCTAACTTCTTTATGCTTATCTGATGTAGTTTCTCATTATTTCTAATATGATGCTTTCTAAACTTCAGGTTCTTGGGAAACACACAACCAAATATATTGCAACTTATGTAAAGTAAGTAGAATTAAGATCTGAGTGAGGCTAGGAGGAACTCTTATGCACAAAATATGAGTTCTAGTATACTAACATTTAGACTTATTTTTGTCTACATTTTTGGTTTTTATATTATTCTTACTAGATGAACTTGCTGAAGTATTGTTTTCTGGTTGATAAGATACCTTTTAAATAACTTTATTTGAATTATTTTATGCATAGGAATAGGCCTTTTTTTTGCTTTGGTCAGTTGGCTGATCCATAGAGAAGAATAATCAATTAAATTCAATATACCAGGGGAAAAAAGACAAGCAATTTAAGATTTCTAGGTTATTTGTCTAATTGATATTCAAGCTAATATGGAAATATGGAAAATATAGAATATTACGATGTTTAACACATCTTCCTACCCCCACAATTAAAAAAATAAAGTCATTAATGAATTAATATATTTGTATATATATGTGTGTTCTTGGCAGTGGTGGGTGAAATGTGAAAGACAAGGAGACAGAGATAAGAGAAGATGGAAATGGGAAGAAAAAAAAGGAAGATGAGACAGAAAAAATTAAAACACACCCTGAAAGTAATTAAGGAAAAAATATTCTTGGGTAAGATTTAGTTTCCATTTCATGGTGCATAGCTTTCTACCTGATTTTTATGATAATCACCATCACTCTTCTTCCTACCCCCTTCCAAATTTTGAAACCTTTAAAGAATATTCTGGAGACTTCAATAGTTGTAAGCAGTGATGTCATCTGACAGGCAGGAAGAAATAGTAACAGGCAGGTAGGTTAAAATGGTTGCCAATGATGAGCTGCATGACTGATTCAGTGTAGAATATTGGTAAAGGGCTGTAACATGAAATTAAAGAGACTTGAATTTGGAACTTGGTTCTATCACTTACCAGCTGTCTGACATTGGCAAAGTTACTTAAATTTTCTAAGCCTCAATTTCCTCATCCAGAAAATGAGGATGATAATGACAACTCTCAGTGTTATAAGAATTAAATGAGGGATGTATATGGAACACGTAGCATATGGCTTAGTACATAGTGCTCAATAAAGGATAATGATTATTATTCATGAATTACAGGTACAGAAGCAATTAAAAAAAAAAAAAAAACAGCTTGGCTTGTTTTCTTTGCAAGACCAGAACTAACTGTACAGAGTGATACAATTTTTTTCTGGTTTGAAACTAAAGAAAAAATTCTTATTTTCAATGTAGAAAAAAGCATTTCTATTTCCATTTTTTCTTAGGTTGGTGGACAACTTTATCATCAAGCTCTTTGATTTGGTTTTTTACCACCAGAAACTTCATGAACAAAGCTGCTTAATGACACTGTCAACTTAAAGCAGCAATGTTTTTTTTTTTTCTTTTTTAAAAATAAGTTCCATGGATTCAATGGCATAGTTTTTCCATGCAGATTTCTCAGTATTCCACTCTTTGTCCAAGAAGAAAAATTCACCACTCCATCTTTCTTTTTCTTTCCATAGCTTTATTGAGATAAAATTGAAATATAATAAAATATACATATTGGAAGTATGCAATTTGGTCAGTTTTAACATGTATGTAACCAATGCAATCAATCAACATAAAAAGTATCTCTGTTACCTTTTTTAAAAATTTGAAAGTATGCAGGCTGTTTCCTGTATGATGTATTACGTTAGAAATCAGTCACCTTAAGATATATAGAACCCTATGCCCACATGTCAACTATTTCAAAATTAAATGGCACACTTTGAAATATGTCAGAGGTCATGGAAGAAAGCACAAGAAAAGTAAATAAAAAGTCCTTTGAACCAAGGGATAATAAAAGCTTAAAATATCAGAATCTCTGAGATGAGGGATAATAAAAGCTTAAAATATCAGAATCTCTGAGATGAAACAGTACTCAGATGAACATTTGTAACTTAAAGTACTTGTATCAGAAAGAAGCTAGAACAACGGTCAAATTATTTTCAAATTATGTACTCAGAAGGAAAAATAAGAGTAGGAGCAGAAATATATGAAATAGAGAAAAAATAATAAAGCAAAAATTTGATAAAACCCACTGCATCTTTCATACAACTAGTACTTATATTACTTAGCAGTAGTTTTGAATTAGAAAATTTTTAAGACCTATATATTCATCCAGGATGTGTGTGATTTATACATCTTTTGTGAGCTAAGTAGTTAAAGTTGAGTTAGCTTTGAACCAGCAATAATCTGTATGTTGCAGATCTTTGTGTAAAGTCTGTTTATAATAATAGTTATCTATTACTATAGAGACAGGCATTAAAACAGTCTTAAGCTGGGCAGGAGTGCAAGTTCAAAGCTAGCTCAGCAACTCAGCAGGCCTTAGCTAACTTAGTGAGATCCTGTCTCAAAATAAAAATAAGAAAGGCTGCGTATGTGGCTCACAAGTTAAGTACCCCTGGGTTCAATTAACAGTACAAAAATATGAGCCTTAAGATATGTAAATAAATGGAAGTGTAACTGATGTGATTCTGCAATCTGTATATGGGGTAAAAATGGGAGTTCATAACCCACTTGAATCAAAGTGTGAAATATGATATATCAAGAACTATGTAATGTTTTGAACAACCAACAATAAAAAAAGATATGTGTGTGTGTGTTAAAGCTTAAACATTATTAATAAAACTGACAGCATGTAAGCACCATGACACAAATACCAGCTCAAAGGCCTAATGGATATGGAAGTTAATAAATATGGAAAAGGATTCTGGAAACCCTCAGAATTGTCTTCCAAAATTGCTTGTGTATGTATATGTACAAATATGGTCATTTGTCTGAACATTCTTAGTTTCAGCAAGGAAGACACAAAGGATGGTAAGAACCAAGGCACTGGGTAGACCTGTACTTTCTTGCAACCAATAAACTTTTAAACACAGTCACTGGAGGAAATATAAAAGGAAACTAGAACTGGGCTGTCATCACACATGAAACTTATGTTTAGAGCTACTGGTCTCCTGCTGCTCATTTCCCTGGGTTGGAGTTAAAATACACACACACACACACACACACACACACACACACCAATAATAAGAACACCATAGATTTATGAAGCAAGACTTAATAAATTGTAGCTTTCCAGATACCCCCATTCTGTTTTAAGGAATGCATGTAGATTTTGCAAATGAATATTCAAGGGGATGAAGGGCAAAGAGTTGCATTTGTCATCCTTAGTTGCAGCAGTTGAGTTCTGTTGGGTGTGACTGGTGGTTTTGTGAAGGTGGAGGAGAAAAGGAAGGTTTCTCTTAGTAAGGTCCTAGGTCTAGTTAGGGGCTTTATACTTTCTAGTTGGTGCCTGGAATTTCCCAGCAGCAGCGGAGGCGACCCAGGCATAGCATTCTTTGGTATAGGGAAGGACTCCTAGGGGAACTATTCTTTCCCAGTCCCTCCCCAGGTAGATCTCTATGGAATCTGGTTTCCTGTCTGACACTGCAGTTCAACAATTATCCCACACTTACTCAGCTTCTGCTGAAATTCCATCCACTTGCAATTCACGGTTGGGCAGTTTAATTCTCAATTGTCTCCCCTCCCTCCCCGCCCGGCTCCGCCAACCTGGTCTCTCTTCTTTTGGCACTGGGAATTGAACTCAGGGCCTCATATATGCTGGGCTAATACTCTACCTCACTGAGCTGCATCCTCAGCCCTACCCAGCTAAATTTGCTGATATTTTCAGCCTCCTTCCCTCCTTGCCCCTCTTACTGAGACTGTGTCCACTGAATTTACTGCAAACTTGAAGAGAGATTCCCATTGGTGCTGCGGGGTACTGCGGAGCGGGCGCGTGAATCAGGCTCAAGGACAGTGGTCAGGGGCGGGTCCGCCGCAGAAACAATGCAGGCATGAACGCCTTTAAGGGTCCTCTGTTTCACGCGAGCACGCTGATGTGCAAACACCTACATTATACGTTTATAAGCGCTAAAGGAATGAGTGAAACTCAGAAGCCAGGTTAATGAAATGTGATTCTCCAGTGAACGCTGCCAAAATTCCTTCTTTGCCGAGACACTGTTAGTACAACTCTTAACAGAAGAGGCTAAAATCAAACTTCCCCCAGAAGTAACATATTCTGCTCAGGGTTTGGGACTCAGAAGCAGATGGAGAATGCCACAGGTCGTTATATCGCTAAAGGCAAACTCTAAGGAGAACAAGTGGTTTTCTCCTTCCCAAGCTCTTGAAGCAGAAATAAGAGGAAGAGCTGTCCTCAGCGAGTATCATTCCTCTCTACCCTCCCCGCAACTCGCTTCCCATCCCTCCAACGTTTCTTTCAAGTCTTTCCTAGTTCCCCTAAGACAGAAGGAAAATAGTTTCCTAGCACACACCTGCCTGCAACCACACACACTTTCGCTCGATCCTGGCCAACGCCCCCACCTAGTGGTTTCAGTGCTCTTGCTTTGCTTCCTTTTCAGGTCGCTAAGAGAGCCTGGCAGTTTGCAAAATAATTAAATAAGGCTCCTGCCATGCTTGGATGGAATGTAAGGATGGGGAGGACCCTTGAAAATTGATGTAAAGGAAGCTTGAGATGCTGGAGAATTTCTGGGCAAGGGACAAGAACAGGAACTGCAGCCCAACCCCTGGAGAGCTTCCACTTTAAAGGAGTACACTCTCAATGCCTGGATGTTTTATTTTCTTCATAATGCTTGATTCTATTTGAAATTATATAAATTATTTACTTGTTCATGTATTTACCGTCAGCCTCTCCTAGAATGCAGGCCGCTGGAAACCTGGGTCTGCCTCTACCCTATTGGCATCCATACTCCTAGTGCCTAGAATAATATCCTTCATAGAATAGGTGTTTTATGGTTTTTATACCTGCGTAGCTTAGAGAGCCAAGAATTAAGAAAACTTGGGTTTAGGCTGTGTCACCTTGGAGAAAAAAGCTCTTCTTAGCTAGGACAGCAGTGCATATCTGTAGTCCCAACTACTTCAGAAGCTGAGGCTGGAGGAACTCTTGAGCTCAGTCTTTCTAGACCAGCCTGGATGACATTGTGAGACTCTATTTCTAAGGGGGGGGGGAGACAAAAAGAAAAGGTCCTTTTTGCAAAGGATCTCAATTATTCTTCCTCTAAAACTGGATGGATTAATCACATAATATTTGACTCAGAGAGTGAATGGCTCTCTTTAAAATATGCTTGCATTTAACCTGATAAATTCAATTACAGTATGGTTTTTATTAGACATATTGGACATGCCAAACATTTAAGGGGTCTAGGAATTTCTAGTGGGGATCACTTATTTCTTAGGACTGAAGAAACATTGTCTTTTCTGGTGATTTCTTTTAAACTTTCTGATGTACATCCACATTACATTTGTTTTGTTGAGATTGGAGGAGAAACTGAGAACAGGGAATTAGCTCAGTGTAAATGGGATCTAAGTACTGCTATTGCTTGCTGCTGCCCATGGCTAAGGTCTTGATGTATTTTCTGAGGGCAGAGAAGGTATACTCATAATGTTGATGGCGATGGCTCCAGAGCCTTTTTTTTTTTTTTTTTGAATTCTGATGACCTCCTTTATAGGAGTGCTGTGGGAAGGTACATGCTCAAGGGGAACTGTTTTCCAGAGTATTGAACTGCTGAGAGGCTTGGAGCATTCTGGTGGAGCGGAAGGTTTAATTTCACATGCAGTAGGCTTCTGTTTGTGATACTTCTACATTTTTGTAGACAGCTTCTAGCCCCCGCTGTTGACTCACGAAGTTAAAGGAGAGGAATTGAACGACAAGCACGAATTTCTAAACCTAGCTATGAAAAATTACTTTTTAATGTACCAAGAGTTAAGGATAACATGAAACCCTAAGTATAAAAAGACTGTTTTCCTTCTAAGGAGGATATTATTGGCGCCTCCTTCTAATCTGGGTGTGGCACTCAGTGGATAAGATTCCAGAGTAGAGAGGTCAGAGACTCAGGCTTGCTCCATCAAGCACTGCCCTCCAAGAAGGAAGGGAAGGGGGCTTAGGAGGAGACTAGACTGGGACACTGGGACAAAGCCTGTAACAGCATCTGAAGGTGTAGGGTTCAGTGTCGGAAATCTCACAAGCTCCAAAGCCCGCATTGAGAAGAGGACGTCCTTATCCCCATTCTTGGCCAGAACTGCGACTTCGGGTATCAGAGTCAGGAGAGGGGACAGGGGATGGGAAGAGGGGAAAGAGGGCAGTAGGACCCGGCGGGAGCTTGTTTGTCCGGGAAGGGAACGGGGCGGGAGGAAAAGAGGGAGGGAGACAGAAAAAGCGAAGGTGATGTGGAGCAGGCGTCCGCACTCGCCGAGCCGCACGAGTTGCACGACTCTGGCGGACTGGACCCGGACTCTATAAAAGGAGCCCATCTGCTCCGCCACTCACAGGCTTCTCCCAGGTTGGCGCTTGCCGGGTCCCTCCAGCTCTCTCAGACACCTACTCCTTCCCAGTGTGCGGCTCCAAGTACCCCAGACCCGTGCGCCCAGCGGCATGGCTCCCAGCGGTGCTGGTGGAACCAAGGTGGTGGTGGCAGCGGCGGCACGACGCCAGCAGCCACAGCTCCAGTCCCCGAATCCCCCCTCTTGCGGCCCCTTCTCCACGGGGCAGCTCGCCCAACTGGTCTGCGCGTGAAAAGAGAGGGAGGACAGCTACAGCGCAAGGCGCCACGGAGCGCGGCTCCCAGACTTCATCCCACCCAGCTTGGCGGCTGCAACCGCCGCAGGAAAGTGCCCCAGCTTGGGGCGGGGGTCGGGAATGCAAGACCAAGATTCTTGGCTGGCCTGTAAGCTTTGGTCTCTACTGCTAGAAAACTCCTGCGGGCGGAGTGTGCAGATACAGGAGCGCCCAGGTTAGGAGATGCTGAGCCCTGAGCAATAGGGTAAGAGATCCCACTTGACCCAGCCCCTATCTTCAAGCAATACCTCTCCCTTCTCCACTTTGTTTCTCCAGAAAGCAAAACCAGAGCTGGGCTAGGTGGGTCAGTTCTTCAGGTACCAGGGCTAGGACAGGGCGTGGAGAGGAGCAGTCAGTAACGCAGACGCAGCGCCGGGCACACTGGAAGTGCAGAGGACGCGCCCGCCTGCTTGTCTGCTGCGCGGGTGACCTCTAGTTTCAGCTAGGAACCTGGGCGGAGGAGTTACAGAGAAACCCACGGAACTGACTTCAAGGCGAAACCAGACTGTGGTCTCTATGAACCTTCCATTTTCTGCTGTCCTCCTCGTCCGCTCCATGCCCAACAGCTGCGCTCCAGAGCTAGGGCCAGAAGAGCCATGGAGGGACCGAGTGTTCAGTGCGCCCAGCCGCCGCCCGCGGGATCTCAGATCGGGGTACCCCAAGCCAACCTCTCTGCTGCTCCCTCCCACAACTGCAGCGCCGCCGAGAGCTACATTTACCAGGACTCCATTGCCCTGCCCTGGAAAGTACTGCTGGTTGTGCTGCTGGCGCTCTTCACCTTGGCCACCACGCTTTCCAATGCCTTTGTGATCGCCACGGTATATCGGACCCGGAAGCTTCACACCCCGGCTAACTATCTGATAGCTTCCCTGGCCGTCACCGACCTGCTCGTGTCCATCCTGGTGATGCCCATCAGCACTATGTACACGGTTACGGGCCGCTGGACACTGGGACAGGTGGTCTGCGACTTCTGGCTGTCGTCGGACATCACCTGTTGCACTGCTTCCATCATGCATCTCTGTGTCATCGCCCTGGACCGCTACTGGGCCATCACGGATGCCGTGGAGTATTCAGCTAAAAGGACTCCCAAAAGGGCGGCTGTCATGATCACTCTGGTGTGGGTCTTCTCCATTTCTATCTCTCTACCGCCCTTCTTCTGGCGTCAGGCCAAAGCCGAGGAAGAAGTGTTGGACTGCTTAGTGAACACCGACCACGTCCTCTACACGGTCTACTCCACGGTGGGTGCTTTCTACTTACCCACCCTGCTCCTCATCGCCCTCTACGGCCGCATCTATGTGGAAGCCCGCTCGCGGATTTTGAAACAGACGCCCAACAAGACCGGCAAGCGCTTGACCCGAGCCCAACTGATCACAGATTCCCCTGGGTCCACGTCCTCTGTCACCTCCATTAATTCGCGGGCTCCCGATGTGCCCAGCGAATCTGGGTCTCCAGTGTATGTGAACCAAGTCAAAGTGCGAGTCTCCGACGCCTTGCTGGAAAAGAAGAAACTCATGGCCGCTAGAGAGCGCAAAGCCACCAAGACCCTGGGGATAATTTTGGGAGCATTTATTGTATGCTGGCTGCCCTTCTTCATCATCTCCCTGGTGATGCCTATCTGCAAGGATGCCTGCTGGTTCCACATGGCCATCTTTGATTTCTTCACGTGGCTAGGCTATCTAAATTCCCTCATCAATCCCATCATCTATACCATGTCCAATGAGGATTTCAAACAAGCGTTCCATAAACTGATACGTTTTAAGTGCGCAAGTTGACTTGCCAATTGCAGTGGGGTCGCCTAAGCGACCTTTGGGGACCAAGTTGGGTCTTTCCACAGGTAGGTGGAATCTTCTTTCGCTGTTACTGGGTCCGAACAAGGCTCTCTCTTCTGGGCAAGGGCAATGGATCCTGAGAAGCCAGGACAGCCCTGAGAGCTCTGAAAGGAGAACTGTTCAAACTAAATGTAGAGCTTCCCTGCTGAGGAGAAGGTTCACCTCCTCCCCTCAAACCTTGGGCTCAGCACAGATACTGCGGCAGCCAATCACAAAGGGGTTTGCAACTTAAAAATTGATGATGGATAGGTGATCCCTGCCCTGCTTTAGTATCACGGATGATGCCCTCTAAAGCCAGTGGTACTTGTAGTTGTTGTCTGAAGCCTGTCTGAGACAGATCTACAAACAGCCTGGCAGTACTTGAACTAGACACTTAATACCCTGTGTTTTGGGGAGAACATTGTGTTACAGCTTAATTTAAGAACAGTTACTTTGGCATTCTTCAGTCTTCAGTTTTTGTTTATTTAAACTTGGTTGGAGAAACTTGTGGATTTGGTGCTTCAAACCCTAAATGTGTCTTGGATGGCACAGAGAACCCTGAAGAGTTAACAGCAAAATTCTGATGCTAAGATCTCTATTTTTATTATAATTGAAACTATATAGGGTGGGCGGGTGGGAGTGGGAGATGGGAGTGATATATTGAGAATCAACACCTATGATTGTTTTCTGCAGATTTCTAATTTTTTAAATTCTTGTTTAGTGATTGTCAAACTACAACTTTCACAACTCAAAATATTTTGTGTGCTAGTGCCAAAGTCTGCAGATTACTTTATTTTTCCTCCTGATTTCCATGTGCTTGTCATTTTACACACTCAAATCCCCATAAATGAAGGGTATAATGGGCAATTCAGCCCAAAGTGCTGCCATATGTCTTATTAATGCAGTTGGTTAAACCAATTAGTATTAGATATTTACTGTTCCTTGAAAAGAAAAGTATCTCTCTTCTTTATCCAATTAGGTGAAATGTAAAGAAGACTAATGAAATAGGAATGGTTTTTTATACAGTTAAGGAATGAGGGGGGCAATGGAGGATGTATATTTTGACTTGTAAAAAAAATCTTAAAATGCATGAGACATTTTTTCTGATAGTCATTTGCACTCTCCTCCCCATCTGTGATTCCTTTGTGTGTGAGCATATAAAGTAACCAGGAGAACTAGTTTTCTTCTTCAGAAATCTTCAATATGCAGCAAGAGCCCTAAAATCTGTTTGTATTGGGATAGGAGAAAGAAACTTGTTTCATTTTTCTTGCTATTAAAGTTTGGGTAGGAACAAAGATTATTAGAAAATAAAATGCAAGAAATTTTGAAAAGCTTAGAGAGGCTGAAATTGAGCCTATTTTCTTTACAATATATAGAACCAAACCTCAGATTTACCAACCAGGAGACTGGCAAGCCTTTTAACCTTAGAAATTTGTCACAGACCTGTCATCTCAAAGAATATAATATTTCGAATACTTTAGACGTATCTTTTTCCCCCCAATTTTTGACTTGGTTATTTCAAATTCATTATGAGGACTTCCCATTCCAGGGTCAAATCACACACTAAAAGATTTTTAAAAATACATTATCTTAATAAGCAGAAGTATTCCTAAAGGATCAACTGCATGGAAAAAACATGTGTACACAGAGTATTTAATAAGCCAAAGATTCATACCCCTTTCTTCAGAGGGATAACTGTAGATGATATGATTTATCTGCAGAAGTGAGTTATCTTTAAAATGGATTCACTCTCTGCTTGAAGGTCCCCAGTCCAGATCCTCAGACAATAGATGTGTTGAGCTGAAGTACACTGCTTGCCTAATGCACAGAACTTTGCTTTGGGTAATGACTATGGAAAATGTAGTATTCAAAAGTTCACATGTAAGCTAAGTAAAAAAGGAAATTTTAATCAACGTTATACCGGTCACTGGAGTAAGATAAAAATTTTAGGCATTGGATAATCCTATACTTTTGCTGGATTCCCCAGGTTAATTTGTTCACTTTTTGTAACATTTCTCCCATGGAGGAATGTACACAGAGCATGGTATTTTTGTGTGTGTGTGTGTTATTAATATGTTGGTCTTCTGTTTATGTGGCTGTGTTTTCTTGGGGCCTAAGAGGTAATTAAGTCAACTTCTAAGAGCCTTAGGGGGGGAAATTAATTGAAACAAATAGCTACTTACAAATGATTTCTTCATAGGGCACCTGCGATGATTGTGTCCTCATATTAACAAAACAAGGTCAATTTAGTCAAAGGGGTTGTTTGCCATTTTGTAAATTACCCACCTTAATTATTGCTTGACTATTTGGCTGAATTGACTGGATTTGGAGCATACTGTATCAAGTAAAAGCTTGCAAACTCTTGTAGTTATGAGATCTAGAATCATCATCCAGCATTGCACATGATTATGCAAAGTGTATTATTCATCCCAGGGGTATGCAGTTAAGACTGTTAAGCTCTTTTTCAGTTACTATTGCCTACAGCATAGTTTATTTCATAAACTAGACACATGGCTTTTTTGCAGAACATAAAATGAGAGATGGAAATGTTTAACTTACATGGAAATGAAAATATATTTTCATTGTCTGTGGTAACAAATAACATATTTCCATAATGTTTAATTGCACAAAATTTCACACAGATATATGAATGTATACTCATCTAAAGATACCAATATTGTCTTGTATTTCTAGGAATTTTAGAGTTTCCTTTTAAAAAATGGACACTGCACCCATGAATGAATGTTTATTGAGTTCAGCAAATTTCCTGCTGAACAATATTTGTCACTTTTCCTCTCTATTATCTTAGTTTTGTCTTCTTTAACCAGGAAACCCTGAGAGGACTATAATTCACTCAGTCAAGTAAGTGTATTCAATGGAGTTGCTGTGACTGAAAATTGCCTTTGGTATTCCACATTTCAGCAAATGTATAACTAAAAGTGAAATTTCAGAAAATAATGAAATAAAAGTTCTTTTTGCGTTCTACAAATCATTGAATAGTGGTTAGTTCATTGGATTCTGGGATTGTATTTGGAAGTTTGAAACTTCTTGAGAGAATGACTGATAATAACTGAGTCCATGGGCAGACTGATCTGTGTCGTGGTGACTTGGGGATTTAGTGTCCAAGGGAAGAACTTAAAAGGAATTAAACAGAAATGTGTTCTCATGTCCTGCAAAGAGGGTAAGTCATATCCTCTGTCACAAGTGTTTTCCAGACCAGCATTTTTCGGAATGTGTAATCTCTAGGTAGGTAGTAAGATTCCAAGGTACTGTATGATGCTTAAAATACAAAATGAAGAAAAAAAGATCTGAGTTAGAAGTAGACTTGGGGGGAAGGGTGATTTATATGAAGACCAGTAAAGTATACAGAAGGATAGCTTTTGGAATAAGATTTTAGTTACGAATGAAGTAGGTTAAAACTGTATGGTTCTCTTTCCAAAATATCATCTACTTGCAAGTTGTTGCAAAGGCTTAGAGCCTATACATGCAAAGTCCCTATCAAGATGCCTGACATTTTTCTTTTTAAATTCAGAGATGGTACCTCCTCTTAGTCAATATTTCTCAGTGCCTCTTTTATGAATGCAAGACACTTATAGCCTAGGAATGCAGGGCTCTTTGGAAGAGGGTGGACTGGGGAACACCAACTAGCTTGAATGAAAAGAACTTGGATAAACTAGAAATGACTGAGGTTTGCAGCTTTTTGTAATTATCTGACTTGGCTGGGGACATTCAGCCGAAAGGACAAAAGGGAGCACAAGAAATAGTTTACAGTGTCTCTAATGGCCAAGAAGAAATAACCAAATATTTAATTTCCTATAGAACTGTCTTATTCACTTTTAAATTCTCTTCCCTCTTTTCCTTGTCTAGAGATTTATGGATATCTTCCACAAATTCAAAGTGCATGGCCACATCCACATCTTTTCTCAGCACCTCATTTTCAACTTTTAAAATCCTTATAAAGCCATGATAACCAATAATGACAAATAATGTTTTTATTTTAGACGTGTATAACTGATTAGGTAGCCAAGAATTTTAAAATTATATAAAAGGAAATTGTTGATTCAATGAGTATGTAACTATAGGGGGCAAAAACCTCAACCTGGACACCTCCCTAGAGTTTTAGAGAGAAAGGTTAGGGAAGAGTGTGAGAAGTGAAGCTTTGACAACTTTCTTCAAAACCCACCCCGGGATATTCCACCAGGGGGCAGAGTGCCTCTGAGTTGTTTAGCTGATGTGGAGCTCACAATTCACACTCTCTAAATCCTTTTTCCTGGACATTGTATAAGTGATATTAACATTTGCAGGCTCAGTAAAAACAAATCTCCATGAATTTAGGAAAAGGAGGTTTATCACTGATACAAATTCATGGCAGAGGATTCCCTAATGCAAAACTAATTTTTTTCCAGTTCTGCAAACTTAGTTTTCTTAGTATTTTAAAACATTGTGGCTATTAATGTGACATTGACAACAACAGAGATTAAAAGACAAAGCATTTATTTCAAAATAAAGAGAAGTAGTTACTTAAAATCTTTCATCACTATTATTTTTCTCATCACTGTTTTCTTTTCAAAATTTTCATTGGTTTGAGAATGATATATCCATGGTTAAAGGGCATAACATTTGTCATTTGCCATTTATATACAGGTATTTTTTGTTTTTGTTTTTGTTTTTGTTTTTTGCACAGAAGAAGGACATCCTTACATGCCAGTTTTACCCCTAAAAGGCAAATTTTCAAGTCTGTGTAATTTGGGTATTTATTTTAAAAAAAGGCATACAAAATATGGGTACAATCTTACATATCACAAAAATGGTTTTTGTACAAACAAAAGGATCTTTTAAAATGAGAAATGAATGTGTTGATATTATTGCCTTCCTCTGTAATATTGCTGCTACCCTTCAGCATCTTCACTAACTGCACTAGGGAGTTTTCTATGTGCCGTCTCACACATCTGGCAGTTAAATCAAACTTTCAAAGTCAACCACCACATATTAGGATCATACTAGAATTTTTAGTACCCCCTGAGAAAGACCCAGTCCCTGGAATTGGGCCAGCTGACAAAGAGCATGACTTAACCCTATTCCAAGTAAGTAAAGTTAAGTAAAGGAAAATACCCATTTCTTTTGACTGATTTACATATATCTTTAAAGAAAGGAGACACCTTTTTTAAACTATTAACTGGAAATCCATATAACAAGAATAGTTTTGTAATATTTCCTGTACCAAAAGTGAACAGATGGTGATGAAGGAATTCATTTATGATAAGTGCTTTTAAAAATCTACACATGTCTTGCTTTAACGATGCAGGAAGGCATGACGCACATCCTCCCCAACTCTGTGGGAATGTTCCACATATCAGTCTCTGGTTGGTCACCCTCATTGGTTTCAACAAATTTTAGAATATTTCTTGCTCACCAATATGGTAACCTTGTCAGGTGATGGGTCAGCAATGATAAAGCAGCCCACAAAGTGTAGGGTACTTGGTTGAAGAGCTGTGCTCAGTCCTGCTTTTCTCTTGTCGAAGCCCATTTGCTTCATCTGGTTTGTGATAGTGTCTGTAGGCCTGCAGCTCCACTCTTCACTCAATCCCCTCTTCGCTTATTGAATGATCTCAGTGGATGCAGCACCTAACTGATGTGTTTTTGAGCAGAAGCAGTTTTTTCTGGCCTTAAGGTGCTTCAGTCTCCTATCTTTGCCCTGCTCCTCTTGGCTTTCCCACAGAGTGTGGCATGTTGAGAACCCACTGTTGGCACGATGGCCTCCGAGAGAAAGTCAAAGTCAGAAAGATCTGACTCTAAATCCATGTTTAGAAATTCTGACCAAGTTCCTCTGCAATATGATAATATAAATTTCTATGTTTACAGATAGAAATTAAATACAAAAATTCCATTGTTTGTAACCTCGATTGCATGTTTGATTTATCAAAAGAGCTTAAAAATCCTTTGGTCAGACCCTTTCTCGGACAGGTTAAACTATATTATCTGAAGAAGCATCTGATACTTTAATTTTAAAACTTCAGATAACTTTAATGTGTGGCTAGGATAAGACACACTGACTCTCTATGTAGCTATATATATTAGTATGATCTTAGCACACACAGACTCTATGGGTGAGAAGGGGGTCCTTGAGTAAAATGCAAAATCAAGTGGTTTAGGTGGTGTTTCTCAATATTTAAGGGAATATTACTTACCAGAAGATCTGGTTGAAATGCAGATTCTTACTAGGTCTGTAGGGACGCCCAAGATTCTTGTCCCTATGAGACTCTCAAGAGATGCTGATGATGCCTATCCATAGATCACACAGGGATAGGGTAATAGGAAAACAGCTTGCTTGATCATAGAACATTGGTCATTCTGTGTATGCGTGTGCGCATGCGTTTAAGTGTATTTTGACCAAAACAGAAACAATACCAGACTTGCACATGAGAGAACTGTGATTTTGAATGTACACTAGGTTGTGTTCCTCAGCTTGTTTACATGATGTTCATATCTCAGCTTCAGCAGCTGTTAAGTGTTTCCCCTTAAATGCTTCAAATCCTCAGGCTACCCTAAAACCAACAGCATACAAGTCAGCAAAGCATGACCCTCAAATGTAGATCTTTGTTTTTACATCATTTCTAAAAACATCATCATTTATAAATAATAATTAAAAATGGAAAACAAGTAACACGAAGAATTTACAATTCAACATATGGCAAAAAGCTCAACTGCCTTGGTAATTTATTTCATTTGGTGACCACACTTGGATTGTTTTTTATAACACACACACACACACACACACACACACGCACATTTATGTATTGTGTGTAGATATTTATGTTTTGTAAACACAAGCAACTACTTAAAAATGAAAGAGGTGGCCTTTTCATGCATTGTTTTAGTGTTACTATTTTAGAGACATCAGACCTTAGACCAGTGATAAAGAGAATTTTTATTTCACTGAGAGCCCCTCCTAATTTTTCATATCCAAAATATTTCATGCGTATTTTCAGTGGAAGTAATTTATTTATGAGTAATGTTTGTCACGTTCTTGGAATGTAGCCATATACCCATGAAACTGGAAACAACTGTTGAGTTTCATAAACCTAAGTTGGGAATAAGAATCAAAGAATCCTGCTTCAGAAAGGATCTTTTATTTTAGTTTTTATTTAGTGTTTGAAGTTAAGTAAATAGTGTCCTGGTGGGTTTTTATTCTACATTACAAACAAAGTTTAAAGTTTTCCATATTCTCTATGAACAATTATGATACTTCTGGTTGGATTCCAGAGAAGACGCATTGCTAGGAATTTAACTGCTTCATTTTCAAAGAGGTGGAGGTTGGAGATGGAATTATCATGATTGAGTATTTACTCCATGCAACATAAACCCATTTAATGACCACACTTACCAAGTTAGTCCCAATTGCATTATTGTGAAGTAGATATTGTTTTTATCATTCTATTTTTATTATTATATTCATCACAAATTAGGTATTACATCAGTTTAATCCAGTTATGACAACAGTTCTTGTGGAGTAATTTGTATTTAGACTAGGAATGGAAACTTCATTACTATGTCTGTTTCACTTATTCTTTGAAGATAGTGTTCTAAATTCTATTCTGAGGCATTAAAGTAGAAGAGAATTTTAGGGATAGATTTTACAACTATTCTGTTGAATCTAAGGAACACAGGTTTCCTATTGGTCTGCCCCCAAATTTCTGCCCCTCTTTGTCTGACTACAGCCTGGCCAACCCATGGAAATACCATGCCCAGTGATCTCTTCTAGAGAAGACAGGTGTGAAAATGAACACGTAAACTGCTGGATATGGCAATATTAAATATAGGTGCTTCTGCTGTGATGAGTAATGCATCAGGAGGTGTTTCTTTTTTATGGAAAGTTACTGAGAGATACAGATCTCAAAAACGGGCTACCTAGGATGCTATGTCTTTTTTTCACATGAAGTTGAGTTTTCAAGTGAAAAGTAAATTCAGGAAAGTAACAAGATGTTTTCAAATAGTATGGTTGTTTTGCATTATGTAGAGAAAACTTCTGAATCAATGCTGGTTTTTCCCCCTCTTTCTTATACTTGTATGTTTTATTAACACAGCTCTTGCCAAGGCTTTAAGTTACTTTCTTCTCCCTTGCCTTCCACAGCTCCCAACCCCTAAAATACCATACAAACAACAAAACCAATGAATTCCAGGGACTGAAACTTATCAGTATTCACAAAACTTGTGAATCTAAATTCACAAAATTTAGATTACATATAAAAGAAAGATATGTTTTCATTAAGGAACAAACATTACAATAATGCGTATACAGAATTATGAAATCTCCTTTGTCTTTGGAAGGAGTTCTGCTCAAAAAACTTATTACTCTATGTCTTTAATATAAGTGAAACAATATAAAATCCTTGACATGAAGATTTTAATACTTGCAATTAGAATCCATACCCAGGTTGACCTTGGTTCAAATCCCAGGTTTGTGACCTTAGCCTCACTGAGCATTTATTTCCTCTTGTGTTAAGGTAGGGAAAATCATGCCTTATTCACAAATTTATTATAAGGATTGAACTGGTTACTATGTGGCATTTCCTAATCCAAGCAGTGCTTAGAATATGGAAGATATTTATTGCTTGCTGACTTCCTTCTGTTCAGACAAAATATAACAGGTGTCTGTCCATGGCATTTGGACTCAGCAGAGCATTTTAAAATCCTGGTTTCTCTAGTATTAACATGTGATTTGAAATGAGTTTTTAAATCTATGTTAGTCTTGGCTTTTCTTTCTCTAAAATGGGCCCATATGATTTATTTTGAAAGACAGAAAAGAAGACTATGTTATTCTTGGAGCAAGGCAGCAGCACAGTAGCCTACATTTTCTTCTCTTTTAACCTCCTTTCCTTTAGGAGCTAATGCCTGAGAGTGTTTGCTGGGTATTCATGTTAGTTTTTATTGTCAAAAGTGAGATCTGTAGAACTTGGTGAGATTGACACCAGTTTTATTGATCCTGATTGGAAATTGCTTAAATGCTGAAATTTAAGAGAAAAATTACCCTGTTTCCTGTCTAATGTTGATAATTAAAGAATAATCCTTTTAATAGTTTTAAATTAGAAATACTTCTTGAAGTTTTAGCACATTATGTTAACCATCAGCCACTTACACTTTAATGCAAATTTATTTTTTGTGCTATCTATCATCTGGTCCTAGAGCATTGAAATAATGTGGGTTTTGAAAATAAGGGAATAAGAAAGTACTAATTTTGATTTATAATATATTTGTAGATAGACACAAACAAGTAGTTCACCACTGCAGACGTGCAAGGATCTTAGGGAAAGAATAAAATTTAAGAGGTTTTAAATATAAAATTTAGGGCCTTGATAATTTATTAAGGCAATGGTGTGCTTGCATTATATGCAATAAGTTTTGTGTGTATCTGTTTTTAATATCTATGAGCTTTCAAGTCTGGAGGGAGAAAAACTAATCTGGGTTGGTCAATACGACATTATATTCAGCTTGAAAAATAAACGCAGCAGGGCTGGGGATGTGGCTCAAGCGGTAGCGCGCTCGCCTGGCATGCGTGAGGCCCGAGAACTAAGAAAAAAAAAATAAATAAATGTTAAAATTCTCTCTCTCTCTGTCCCCCTCTCTCTCACTCTCTCTTTAAAAAAAATAAAATAAAATAAACCCAGCAGTATAGTCCACCTGCAGTGCTCTTAAATGATCACTATGTATTCTCCAAGTTTAGATGGCTGTGAAGTACACAACAGCTAAGGGGACTACTCTTGCAGAGTCATGGTAGGACACTTTCTGGCCTCTATAGAAGCAGTCCCAGGTGCCACATGTGCATGCCGAGTAGATATTTGTCCACGATAACTCAAAACATTGTCCAGAGGCAAAGAAATAATTTTAAAGGTCACTTAGTCTGCATTTAATCAAGTCTGTTCATTTTTGACGGATTGAGTTACTCAGTGGTTTTCATAAAACACAGATATTTGCTATAGCAACTGCTGCAAGCTAACACCACAGGGCGGATGGACTGGCCAGATTATTGTCATTCCACAAAGGAAGGAGACACCCCTGACTTTATGAAATGATACCTGTGACCTACTTTAGATCAAAAGCAGAAACAAAATAAGGCCTTGAAAACAGCATTATTTAATATTTTTATTTCCCTACTTATTTCAGTAAGATCTTTTTTCCCCTCAAAGGACAACAATAAATATACTGTAATTATAAACTGAAATATATTAAGATAATAATCCACTTTGGTCTCCTTCTTCCCCAAGTGAAAGACATTATATATTTGCATTAAAATGGATCTAGCTCTACAGTTTTTTGTTGTTGTTGTTTCTCTTTATAATCAGTTTTGACTGTGGCTAACCTTTCCTCATAAAAATGTATTTGAGCAACTTGATTTGTGTAGACAAGGATATCTTAACCTTGGCATTATTGACATTTTGTTTAGACAATTCTTTGTTACTGGTGCAGTCCTGTGCATTTTAGGGATTTGATACCATCCCTGATCTCTATTTTCTGAATGTTTGTTGAAACCTTTTCTCCTAACTAGGCACCCAAATATACTTCAGGACAAATGTCCCTTGTATACTATATTATGAAAGAAATACTTAAGCTCTATTTAACCCAAGGGTTCTTATTGAAGTGTCCACAAATCTCCACAAACTCCATGGTGAATTTCAGGTCACTTTAGACCCAATGGAATTATCTGGTTTTGAGTCTATGTCCATTGACATGTTTATAATGGACAAAAGTGTGTTCTTTAATGGTAGTAAAATATATATGATGTAACATTTTCCATTTTAACCAGTTTAAAATGTAATGGACAACTTTTTTATTAGATTGTTTACACGTCCCTTGTTTCAGAGTAATGAAACATTGTTAGTGGAGAGAATCACACAAAGTAGGGTTAATGACAAAAGTAGTTGTTGCTAATGTCCCCGCCTCATCTTTTACAATCCAGTTCAATTGCCCTCTCTTTGGAGAAGCCATTTTGGATTCTTCCAGACTGAGGTGTTTGGCTCTCTTGTATGCTGTCCTTGAAATCTTTCAACCATATAACATGGGGCCCGTGACACTGAGAGCCCACAAGTGGGCTGTCAAGAGAGTTCAATAGTATCTTAGGATTTGATTTTTCAGGATCTCAGGAGAATTTATACTGAAAGCTCTTCCTTTCTAAGTGGTTCTGGTGTTATTAGCAAATGCATTCCAGGGCTTCATACAACACTCCTCTAAGTGCACAGTAAATGATTGTGTGAATGAGTGAATAATGAATGTTTTACCTTGCATTATAATGTTTGGTAATTTTTTGAGTGAATCCAGGGCCTTGGTTGTGATAGGCAAATTGATCTACTACTTCCTCAGTTCACTAAAATATTTTAACCATATGGTTTCCTAAGTCTTTTAGTTAAAAGCATACAAGTGAAAGAAAGGTGTGCTGCCTTAAAAGAGAAACTACCAAAGTGCTCTAAAGTGCAAGAAGATGCTGAATCATTGAAAAAGACTAAATGACATTAATTCCTCAAGGAGAAAGGTGAACTAATACATTCTAGATTTTCAGTAACAAGGGTCACAACTGAGGGTCATGACACTTAAAAATCAAATCCCTCTCAGCACCACAAAACAAAATCAAAAGGACAGCCTTGCTTCCTAAGCTTTCTGCACAGTTGCAGTTTTAATGCCTTTGAATGTTCTAAATACAAATTTCCATACATTGGTCTCTCATGGGATCATGTTATTTTTTTTCTTCTAGAAATGCCTGCTGTACTTCTGTGCAGAGGATAAGGGAAGCCTTTCCTAAAGGAATGAGGTTATGGTGGATGCACTGAGTGTGACTGCCTAAGGCAGTGGGGATGGTTAGGAGCGGAAACCTGGGGTCAGGGTCAAAAGTGCTTTTGTAAAGGTAAGTATTATTCTGGATCTTGGCTCTTCTGTGCTTCCCATAATGCCTGACACTCAATGGGAGTTATGGTAAAATCTGAGAGCCTGGTGGGACCCTGTGCAGTCATGTAGGTGGAGGGTTCATGGGTCCAGAGGTGCAGGCAGTGAAATCCTATCAGCATAAGTTTTCAGGTCTGAAAGATGATTCTTTTCTGATTCTTGTTCTACCCAGTGAAGCCCTTATATCCTCAGATTTAGGTGACAAACATAACTATGTAAATGTCTTTCTTTGCTCATTTGCAAGATAAGTTTCAATTAGAATGTGAAAGGATTCTTATTATACACATCTACATCAACAAAGGCCTAACCTCCACACAAGATTAGGGTAGTAATTTTTTTCAAATAATTTAAGTATTAATACAAGAACAATAATAAGAAGAAGAGCAACAACAATTTTTGGTGCCTGAATAATTAAGTTAGATGTGAAGTTTGCATTGATTGAATTCACTGGATAAATATACATTCCTATTCTTTTTGCTCTTGTGAACTTATAGCATTAAGTCTGAACAGTGTTAAATTATGGGAAATTTTTGTTTATTATGTAATTCAAAGCCATCATTAATGCTTCGTATTAGGTGATTGTAAGACACAAAGAAAGGGAAAAACTACCATTTTCTTGCTCTGGCTGCTACACACAATTGGATCAATTAGTGCTGGTTTTCAATTATGCAGAATTATGAAGTTGCCCTTCAAGTACCAAACTGAATATCTTTTAAGGGGAATCACAGACAAGGAAAAACGTAGAAAGATTGTGACAGAAGATTAGGTTTATTATGATAGTGTTTATTGTTTTAATATCAAGTTAGTTTCTTGGAGCTGAGAGGAGAGAAGGCAAACTAGGTACCGAAGAAGAGAAAGAACTAATAGGAAAAAGCAGTGTGGCAAGAGCAGCAATATTTCTGATCATTTATCATTGACACTCCCAAATGAGTGTTTGAGAATGAAATTATCTTATCATTTCCCTAAGGACGAAGGTCATGAGTAAGGGAAGAAGAAACCAAACTCTTCTCTGTAAAATCAACCTGCTATCTAAGCAAGTGGAGTTCATATCATAGCTAGTTCTAATTAAACACTGGATCGCTTCATTACTTCTTAAGCTCCCTGTCATGAATATTGCTTCTCACTGAGAATGTCAGAAAGTAATACTGCCTAGAGTCCCTGGTTTTGAATATGGCTTTATATAGTCTGCATGATACAAGGGTACTCAGAGAATTTTATCTGGTAAACACAATATTTATCTTTTGTACCTAGAGACATTTTTTTCTTCTTTTGGAATTATGGATATATAAAAATTTCAGACCCTCTTTTCTAAAACAAGTACTAGCTGCTTAATGAAGCCCTATGCTGGTGGTCTTATAGGTGTTATATCATGGAGCCTTCGTAACAGCTTGAGGGCTGAATTATTATGCTCATCACAACCCCATCTTCAGATGTACCTCTTTTTGAACCCCTTACTCAGGTAAATCAATTGTCCTAGTTTTGTGAAAACTGATACTATTTCCCAATTCCAAATACATAATACTTCCTCTGGACTCTGTTCTCATTTAGTTGCTTCCATTGAAATGGTACATTTTACTTTCCGCACTAAAGCATCACCTATTAAATTTTTTGACATATCTGGGTGTTCTCAGGTGTATTTTTGTATCGTTAATTTAGAGCTCTTAAATTTTCTTCAATTGCTTCTTAAAACAATTGTCTTTCTTCTATAAATTTTGATTAAACTGATCATTTTGTAAACATGCTGAAGGAAGCAATGAAAAAAGACAGTGCATAGACATTTTACATTAAAATGAACTTAGATATATAAAGTTTAGGTGCATTGAGAAATACCTTTTAAGTTATCCAAGCATTACAGGTTTGAATATGGATAGTCTCTGAGTATGTTTAATATTTTATTGGTCTAAGGCACCAACTTTCATTTTTCTATAGCAGATAAATAAAATGAAAATTTAAAAAACCCAGATATTTCTATCCTAACAGCACTATGCACATTGGCATTTATTGATTTCCTTTCCTCTCGGAGGTGACTGGCACTTTACTTTTATAGGGCACATTAATAAATTGTGGTTAAACTCATTTTGTGCTGCCTGTGCATTTTTTATTAAGGCCTCTCATTTTCTCTTGACTATTTTCAAAAATTATTTTGAGTTTCGGCATTTGCATTTTCCTTGTTCTTTGTTTTCTTTTCTGGGGAATGTACAAATAGTACATGTCTATATCCCAAGAAACACTAAAGCCATATTGTATTCTAATTTGTGGAGGTTATTTAAAGGATCCCTTTATTGTTTTCTCTTACTAAAGTCTGAGAGAACAATGCTTTGCATATTCTGAAATCACAGGACAGCAAACCAAAAAGTGAGAGTTTTGTTTTAGCAACTGAGTAAAATTGGTGTGAGCTAATGTAGTGTTTTCTGAGTGTCATTTTTAAGATCAGTGATGACCAGTGGTCAATTGTCACTAAATCCATAGGAAATAAGAGAAACAATAAGGATAAAGCACTTTTTCATAAAGTAGCACTATTTAAATTTGAATACTTATCCTAAACCCAAGGGTATGTTATTTTAGTTTTTTAATTGATAATACATGGCTATTATAATGAGTTTAATACTACTACTACTAATAATAATAATAGCGATGACTTGATTTTTAAAATAAGAAATAAATCAACATAACTATGCAAAGCATGTTTTTTTCCTTACCTGTCTCTCATTTTTTATGGATCTTCTTAAACCACATGCATGCAGGTTAACACTGTTATTGGTATCTATTTAGAGTTCTTTTGTGCATATATTTATCAAAAACAATTTCTCAGAGATTTTCAATATCTCTCCTTTTCTCACAAAACAATTCCATACCACACATAATTCTGCACAACGCTTATCAGCTTTTATTTTGAAATAATTTTATATTCACAGGAAGTAGCTTATAAATAAATGTTCCTTGTACCTATTACCCAAGTTTTCTTTTCTTTTCTTTTTAATAAGACTTTCTTTTTTTTTAAATTTGTTTATTTATTTATTTTTTTTACGTGATGCTGAGGATAGAACCCAGGGCTTCATGTGTGTGAGGCAAGCACTCCACCACTGAGCTACAACCCCAGCCCTTACCCAGTTTTTCAATGGTGACTATTGCATACCTTATCATACAATATCAACACCAAAAAATTTATATTGGTACATTCTACAGACTTTATTTGGATTTCATCAGTTTTACATATACTTGTATAAAACTGGTAAAATCTGGCAACCACTAACCTATTCTCCATGTCTAAACTTTATATTATTTCAACAATGTTATATCTATCTATCTATCTATCTATCTATCTATCTATCTATCTATGGAATTATATGATAAGTTACCTCGTAAGATTGGCTTTTTTCACTTAACAGTATCCCCTTCATATTCATCCAATTGGTTGCATGTATCACTAGCTACTTCTTTCTTATTGCTGCATGATATATATATATATATATATATATATATATACATATATATATATATATATATATATATATATATATATCACAAACACACACACATACCACATTTTGTTTAACCATTCAACCATTCATCTTTTGAAGGACATTTGGATTGTTTTCAATTTTAGGCTATTGTAAATAAAGCAGCTATAAACATTTGTGCACAGATTTCTGTGATAGTACCCAAGAGTACAATTGCTAGGTCAGATGGTATATACATATATATAAGTTTATGAGAAACTGCCAAACAATGTTCCAGAGTGATTGGGCTATTTTATATTTTAACCACACTGTATGACTGCCAGCATTTGGAGTTGCCACTCTTTCTTCTAGCTATTCTAATAGAGATGTAGTGACATCTTATTGGGCTTTGAATTTAACTTTTATAATGGTTGGTGGTGTTAGCACACACTGATTTTTTTTTCAAAATACCTTTATTTTATTTATTTATGTGGTGCTGCGGATAAAATCCAGTGCCTCATGCATGCAAGACAAGCTTTCTACTACTGAGCCACAACCTCAGCCTAGCATGTACTCATTTGCCATTTGTACATCATCTTTGGTAAAATGTCTGCTCATCTTTTGCACATTTAATAATCGTATATTAATAATTTAATGTTGAAGGTCAAGAATTCTTCCTAAGTTATAGATATAAGACATCTCTCTATTGTATAACTTGCAAGTATTTTATTCCGGTCTGAAGTGGGGTATTTTTATCAATTTTATATGGACTTTTACAGAGTAAAAGTTTTAATTTTGATAAGGTACATTTTTCCAATTATTTCTTTCATGGGAATGTTTTTGATATATTGTCTAAAATCTTTTCTGTTACAGGTTCTGAATATTTTCTTCACCTTAGTTTTGCTAAAAATTTCATAGCTGTGGGCTTTATATTTAAGTTCACGACTGAATTTAGGTTAATTTTTTATAAGGTTTAGTGTTGTGCCTCTGTGTGTCCAATTCATTGTTTTGCCTATGAATGTCCAAATGCTAAAATACCATTGTTGAAAAGTCTCATTCTCACTATCCTTTTTTTATTGAATCACTTGTGTGCCTTTATAGAAAAACAAATGGGCTATATTTTTATGGAGTAATTTCTGGTTTCTCTATTCTGCTCTGTTGATATATGTGTCCATCTCTCTGCTAACATCACACTGTCTTGAATACTCTGGATTTACAGCATTATTATATTGCATAGACTGATTCTTTTTACTTTGTTCTTCTTTATCAAAATAGTTTTAGCTGTTCTTGGTCTTTCAGCTTTCCATATAAAGTTTAGACTAAGCATGTCCATGTCTAAAACAAAACAAAACAAACAGAAAAGAAACAACAAAACAAATCAAAACAATAAAACAGCAAAATATTTCCTTAACAGGAATTGCATGGATCAATTTGAAGATAGTTGTATATTTACTAAATTGAATCCTCCAGTTCATGAGCATGATGCATATTTAAATTTATTTAAATTTTCTTTTGTTTGATCACCAACAGTTTGTAACTTATAGCATATGGATCCTGTACATATTTGTTAGACTTATAACTAAGACTTTCATTATTTTGAGGTGAGTAATTATTATACATATCACGGTTTCTAGTAATACACATTGGAAAACTTATAAAGAGATTTTTCTTTTCACAGCTTTACAATATAGCATTGTGAATATACACCATATTTTAATTACTTGGGCTATTTCTAATTTATTTTTATTATATTAATCAATAACATATATATGCATAATGTGGCACATATATAAATATATCTGTATGATACATCCTCAGAAGTGGGATCACTGGATCAAAAGGGATTTGATTTATAATTTTATACATATTTAAATACTACTTTCCATAGAGTTTGTAGCAGTTTGTATTTCTACCAAAAATGTACTATTTTCCCACAACCTAACAAATAGAATTCGATGTCAAAGTTTCTGAGACTTTTGTAGAGTATAGTATTAATTAACACTTATACTGTGAGTCACTTTAGGCAAGTTTTCACACATTCCAAAACTATTTGTATTTGTTTGATTTTGGTTTCAACTTGCCTGGGTTAAGGGATACACAAATAGCTGGTACAGGTTGAACACCCCTAATCTAAAAGTCCAAAATCTGAAAATGTACAAAATTTGAAATGTTTTTAGTGTTGACATGATGCCATAAGTGGAAAATTTTACACCTGATTTTATGTGACAGATTGCAGTCAAAATATAGGTGCACTAAAAATATTGTATAAAGTTACCTTCAGGCTATGTGTATAAGGTATATATGATACATAAATAAATTTCATGTTTAGATTTCGATACCAGGACCAAGATATCTCATTAAGTATATACAAATAATTAAAATTCCTCAACCCCAAAATCACCTCTGAACCCAAGCATTTTGGATAAAGGATATGCGACCTGTAAAACATTATTTCCGGGTATTTCTGGAGGAGAATTACATTTTAACTGGTAGACTGAATATAGATTTGTCCCTACCATTGAGGGTAGGCATCATCTAGTCCATTGAAGGCCTATATAGAAATAGCACATTCCATGTTCCCCTCTCTTCAGACATCAGAACACCAGATTCTTGGGCCTTCATGGTGGATGACTTAACTGCAGCCACAGCACTCTGCCCCAGTTCTCAGGCCTCTGAAAGCCTGAGAACCAAGGGAGCTGATGGCATTGCTCCCTTGGTTCTCAGGCCTTCAGACAGCCTGAATTATATCACCAAATCCCCCAATTCTCCGGATTTCAGATGGCATATCATGGAACTTAGCCTGAGACAATTATAGCATGAGCCAATTCCCATAAAAAAATCTCTCTTACATATTTATATATCTATCCTATAGGTTCTGTTTCTCTAAAGAACTCTAATACATTTGGTGTGGAGGAGGGCTGCTGCTCCATGTCTTTTCCCATATTTCTATTGGATTATTTGGATTTTTTTTTTGCAATCATAGTAATTTCACTATACATTAGGGAGCTTAACACTTTGTCTTTGCCAATTAACAGCACTTTTTTTCCACCATATATTTGCCTTTTAAAATTGTTCATGCTATTTTTTGGAATTTTATAATAAATAATATCACAACATGGCATTTCACAAATCTGCATTATATCTACAGGATAAATTTCTGGCAGTAGGAATCTTTGAAATTCTTCATATGCTTTTATAACAATGTTCAGAAGACATAGCCATCGCAAAGTGTCATTTTTTTTCCCCTAAGTTATTTTGTAACTTAAACCAATAGGCTTTTTTTTTCTAATTGGACAAGATAAAGGGCATATAAGAAAATATATAAGATGCAATGTTTTAGAAAGCTATTATATAAGTTCAGTTTGAGCAGATTAGGTTTACTAAGTTTTATCTGGTATAGAAAAATGTTAAAAAAGTCTTGTATAATTATAGTAAAATGAAGCTCACAAATGAGAGGACAGACCAATGAAATGGAATGGATAGTTCGTAAATAGATCCAACTATATAGAAATCTGGCATATGATTATATTTTATATCTTAAACTAGTGAAGAGAAAAATGGACTAGTCTACTTCAAAATACTTTTTTTTTCATATAGTTTAGCAAAATTCCAAGTTTTATAGTGCACTTTGTAAGGCTAAGGGAAAATGGGTCCTCGGGCAAGCTGATAGATGTATAGGAAGCTACAACATCTATAAAAGGCCATGCAGCAGCATCTGTTCTCCATTGGGGTGTGTGGTTCTCCTGAAACTTGACAAGCGTTGTGCTTTTGTTTTTGTGGCTATCCTTACAAGTTGAAAGAATACTCCAACACACTACTACTTGGATACTGATTTATTAGTTTGTTACTATTCACAATAACATAGCTAGTGTCTCTCATTCTCTCTCTCTCTCTCCCCAATCCTTCCCCTATAGCTCAATATTATTAATTATTAGTTCTTTTTGAATGTTTACCTTTGTGCTTCTGTGACTTAGCTTCTCTGGGACCCTCCAGACGCCTTCTCTGTCAAATGCCACTCTGATCTCTGCCTGGCAGGCTGCTCTGTGTGGACCACATCAATAGCCCTTTGCCACCTTGATTCCAGTTAGGTTCATCAGAAAACCTAAAAAGAGAGTGAGTGAAGTCAGAGACTTCCATGATGTCACCTCAGACTGTTCTCAAGTTTCTAGTAACAGATCCTTACCCTCATATCTATGGGTCTTTGGGTGACAACAGCTCTACTGTAAATATCCTTGCCATGCTTATACCTTCATAAATGTTCCCTTCATTAAACCTTCCATGAATGACTCTGAATGTGAAGCTTATTCTCTCCTGGACCTCTGAATAATGTAGTTACTATATGTGTGCATTTAGGTTTGCCTTACCTATCTATAATACTAATATATATATATTTGTAAAACTAAACTTTTTTAAAAAAAGTAAATTTGGAACAAACTCACTTGCTAGGCAAAACTTGAGTAGAACTCTTAAAAAGTCTTTTTTTTCTATGATTCAGTATAAATATTCATTTTGAATTACAGAAAAACATATGAAAGCTGCTTTTATCTCTCTTTCTATTATGGATAATTTTGAATATACACAAAAGCAGAAGAGTATAATCAAGCCATTTGTGGCTCTCACCAGTCCCAACAGTTATCAACTCATGACCAATCTGGTCCCATTTATACTGCCATTCGCTTCATCCTGGGGCCCAATCAGGAGACAGTAAACACACAGTAATTTGAACAAGAAAATACTAATACAAATCATTATTAACTATAAAAGGACATTGGAATAATAAGAAATTGAATTGTAAGAAGTATACTCTTTTAGGACTCTGGAAAGTACAGGAAGAGTAGATAAAAGCATCAAACCACCATCTCCAGGGCTGAAATTGATATCCAAGAAAGAGCCAGACAACTGAAATGTGGACTTCATTGGAGGCCATAGGTTTGCTGAATGGCAGAGAAGTCACTGGTGCTTACTGGACTACCCTTTATAGTACTATAGAAAACCATTCACAGAAAGGTGCCTTGGCAGTGTTACACTGTTGTATTTCTTCTGTTACTCTGCTACAAAACTTTGAAGGTGTTATTCCTATTGAAATTCCTATTGTTCCATCTTACTGTCTGGCATGACTATGTATTCTAAGTGTATCTTATGCATTTCCTATGCTACATAGAGGTAGAATCATCCATATTCCCAAGGAACCCTAATTCCTTTCCATGGGGCAAAGCATTTGAAGACAACTATCTGTATACTAGGAGGGCTCTTTACTTAGTCATTGTTTCTGGAGATTTATTGAACTAAAATAAGGGTGAAAATATTCATGAATTCATACTGATGTTTTAAATCCACATTTGGAGTAAGTTTTTTTTTTTTTTTTAACTAGGTATTGAACCCAGTGGGACTCCACTGAACTATATCCCCAGCCCTTTTTATTTTTTCTTTTAAGACAGTATCTTAACAAGATGCTTAGGGCCTCACTACTTTGCTGAGGCTGACCTCGAATTTGTAATCCCCCTGCTTCAGACCCCAGTCACGGTGATTACAGGCAAGTGCCACCATGTCCAGCCAGAGTTCTTACCTTTTTCCTCTTTTCTGTCTTCTCCCATGATGAAAAACCCGACTTTCAAGGATTCTGAGGTTGATAGACTGTTCTGAAATTTTTCATTTTCATTTTTTTCTCATATTAATAATGCAACAATTTCAGAACAGCAACTAAAACACTGCAAACAACAATATGATTACTCAAACAGTTATTTTGGGATTTTCTTTGGGTATATTCAACTAGCATTTTAAAATCACTTGTATTAGTTTTGGTCCATGTGATTACAACAACAACTGGCTAATAAACATGTTTAATTCATTTTATTTTAATTTAAAGGATTAATTTTTTGAGATAATTTTAGACTTAAAAGGTGTTGCAAACATACCCTTTGCCCAACTTGCATTTATATTAACATGTTGTATGATCATGAAAAACTTACCCAAACTAAAATCAACCCCGTTCAAATAGTATTAACTAAAGCATAGGACTTACACAGCTCTTACAGAATTTTGTGCAAATATCCTTTTTTCAGTTCCAGGATATTATATAAAATTCCATATAATGAAAACATAGATGTAGAGAGAATGTTAAGAAGGTAAATCTCATGGTAAGTATCCTTGCTGCAAAAACAAAGACAATAATAAAACAAGAGGACAGAGGGAATTGGGAACTGTGGGCTATGTCTGTTACTTTTATTGCATTGACACTACCACAGATATTTGGCTATGTTCTAATTCATCAAAATATGTGGAATTATTTGTGTATAAGTTATACCTCAATAAAGCTCTTTAACAAAAACAAAGAAACAAGTATTGTAAAAAGAAAACAGGACTGAAAGAAGAGAAAAAGAAAGAGAAATTGAGAAATAAAAATCACTATGAAGGGTAATAATTGCAGCAGGCAAGATTCACTAATGGATGTTAATTTTCTTTCAAAAAACAAAGAGATATTTTAAAGATTTACAAAACAAAGAGATACTTTAAAGATTTACAATGTAAAACATACAGTTAATTTCAAATTTTAATTTGGAAAGCAAATATATAAGTTGAATTTAAATTTTAAATTGAATTTTTAAGTTATTAAATTCCATTTTAATTAGAATTATTTTCTGGAATCATCATTTAATAGAGGATTTATATTCAAGATGTTTTTTAGTTTAAATTTTTCCTATTGTTAAGTTACATTTTTGTTTTATAATATCTCTTTAAAATACATATTTATTTCTTAAGTTTTACAAACTTTACAAAATAAGAGCAAGAAGAGAGCTTAAAAAATGCATGCAAATTTTAGCCAGCTAACTACTTTCCCCATAGTGGTTAAAACCCATAATATATAAAGAACTAAAACAACTGTAACACCAAAGAAGACAATAAAAACAAAAATCTACTCAGTACATGACTAAATGATCTAAAGAGACATTCCCCCTCCCCCCAAATACAAATGGCTAACAAATACATGAAAAAATGTTCAACATTCTTAGCAATTAGGGAGATGCAAATCAAAATTCTACTAAGATTTCATCTCATTCTAGGTGAGCGCTCTACCACTGAGCCATAACCTCAACCCTCATCTCATTCTAGTTAGAAATGCAATCATCACTAAAAAAAAATAACAATTGTTGGCAAGAATGTGGAGAAAAAGATATACATTGTAGGTGTGACTGCAAATTAGATCAACCACTTTGAAAGCAATATGAAAATTCCTAAAAAGACTGTGAATGGAACTGCCCTATGACCCAGCTATACCACTCCTTGGGAAATTAACATGCTATAGTGATACAGGCACATCAATGTTTACAGCAGCACAACTCATGATAACCAAGTTATATAACCAGTCTAGATGCCCATCAATACACTAATGAACAAAGAAAATTTCATACACACACACACACACACACACACACACACACACATATTCACAATGGGGTTCTACTCATCCATAAAGAATAAAATTATGGCATTTGCTGGTAAATGCATGGAAGTAGAGAACATCATACTGTGTAATAAGCCAGTCTCAGAAATTCAAGGGTTGAATGTTTTATCTTATATCAGAAAGCTGGATTTTAAAAAAAGGGGGGGGAATCTCCTGAAAAATAGAAGGAAGAGCAATAGAGTACAACTGGAGTACCAGGGTAGAGGAAGGAAGGAAGGAAAGAAGAATAATTGTGGAATGAATAATTGATTAAATTATGATATGTGTATGTATGAATGTATTACAATTCATCCCAATTATCCAATTATATATATATATATATATATATATATATATATATATATATATATATAAAATGAACTTATTAAAAATAAATAAATGAATACAAGGAAGAACAATAGAGTAGAAAAAGGGGACTGGGTGAGGATAGGAAAGAAAGAGGAGTTACTGGGAATAGAAATGAAGAAAACTAGGCTCTAGGTATACATTGAAATAAACCCCACTCTTATGTATAACTATATGTACTCATAAATTATACATATTTATGAGTCATAGTATAATAATTAGATAATATGCATACAATGTGTAATGATCAAACTGGTGTAATTAGCATTTCTGCTTTATTAAACATCTACCATTTCTTTGTATTGGGAACCTTCCAATTCCTCTAATTCTTTTTTTTTTTTTTTTTTTTTTACAGGGGGCGGGGGAGAGTGCAAGCTGGGGATTGAACTAAGGACCAGGTGCATGTGAAGCAAGCACTCTATCAACTGAGCTATATCCCTAGTCTCCTCTCTAATTCTTTATAAAATATGTAATAAATAGTTTTAAAGCATAGGCCCCGTTCTAGGGTATTGAGCACTAATGCTTTTTCCTCCTTCCTTAACTGTATGTTAGCACCCATTATTGACCTTCCACCACCACCTTCCTAGTCTCTGTTAACTAATATTCTATTTTCTACTTCTATGAAATAAACATGTTTAGCTTCTATATATGTTTTCATTTTAATTACCATGCTTTCTTTTTTACTTGATAAATGAGATAATTATAGAAACTATATTTTCATAAATATCTCAGAAAATATACTATTACTGTGAGCAAATATCTGGGTTAGTAATTCATAGCCTGAATTTTTGTAATCTCTATAAAACTTAAATTTTCATGTTATAATATTTATTTGTAGTTTCTAAATAGAAACACATCCTAATTTCAGAGAAGAAATATTAGTCTGTAAATTTTTTAAGAAATGGCAATGGGGAAATTCCCAACATATAATATAAATGTAGATTGTTTTCTGCTTAGTAAATAGTTTAATAAAATATTATAGTTGAACTCCTTTACTTTTTCAGTTATTTGTGAGAAACTGCCAGGTGATACTTCAGAAAATCATGCTGTCTTTCAAATGCTCTTTTCTATTAATAAAACTTATATAGAATAGTTTTGTGTATTAAAAACAAACTAGGATATTTGTTTGTCAGAAGATAAAAAAGTTTATTTATAGAACAAGAAAAAAGAAATAGGCAAATAAATAAATGGCAGAATGCAATTAATTTCATATTGCACATGTAGAGCACAATTTTTCAAGTCACTGATTATACACAAAGTATCTTCACATCATTTGTGTCTTCATAGATGTACTTAGGGTAATGATGTCTAACTCATCCCACCATCAATCCTATCCCCTATCCCCCTCCTTTTGCCCTTCCCATTCCTCCCATGCTCCCTCCACATTGTCATTATGAGTCAGCATCCTCATATCAAAGAAAACATTTGGCATTTGGTTTTGGGGGATTGGTTTGCTTCACTTAGAATTATATTCTCCAACTTCATCCATTTACCTGCAAATGCTGTGATTTTATTCTTTTTATGCTGAATAATGTTCCATTGTATATATACACCAAAATTTCCCTCTCCATCTACTGAAGGGTATTTAGGTTGGTTCCATAATTTAGCTATTGTGAATTGTGCTGCTATAAACATTGATATGGCTATGTCCCTACATTTTCTTATGACTTTGCTACTATTGAGTACAGAGCTTATGTGGATATGCACATGGTGGAGGGGGAAATGCGACAAGAAATATTTTCCTGCTGATCTTGTTCTCAACCATCCCTCCTTTCAAGCATTCTCATTTCTTATCTCATCATTTGCTTTCTTTCCTTTCTTGAAATGTGAAAACTGTAGTTTCATACAATAACTCTGTTATGGTTTGTACCTGAGGTGTCCTCTGAAATCTGGTGCGTGAGACTATGGGCAAGAAGGTTTATAGGAGAAATGACTGGCTTATGAAATACTTAACCCAATCATCGAATTAATGCCCTGATAGTATTAACTGGGTGGTAGCTGTAGGTGAGTGGGGTGTGGCTGGAGGAGGTGAGTTTTGAGGACATGCCTTTGGGGCATATATTTTGTATCTGGCCAGTAGAGTCTCATTCTTGGCTTTTGATCATCAAGTGAGCTGCTTCCCTCCACTACACTCTTCCACCCATGAGCCCTGGGGAATGGAGCCAGCTGTCTATGGACTCAGACCTCTGAAACTGTGAGCACTTAAATAAACTTTTCTCTCTTAAAATTGTTCTTGTCACATCTTTCAGTCACAGCAGAAAAAAAAAGCTGACTAAAACAAACTAACAGAAGAAAACCCATGTATTATGCCTTCATTTTTAGAAGCCACTGAACACTATGTAAATACAATAAGTAAGGTTATAATCAAACAAAAGCAGCAGCAAATTTTCTCAGTGATCTATAGAGATGACTTATACTTTTCACAGATAAAAGAAGGAAAGATGATAGTGATTTTCTACATGACATGGTGGTGTTTACAGAACCCTCAGATCATTCAAACCCATATCTTCTGTGGACTACTTTCACAAAATATATAGCCTCAATCTAATCATGAGAAAACATCAGAAAAACACAAACTGAGAACATTGTATTAAATAACTATAGTAGATATTACTATACTGGAGGAAAACCTGGTTTAACTATTATTTCTACAGTCCAGTAGAACTTGCTTATGAAATCTGGACTTGGGATTCCTTCCAACACACCACAGAGCCTCTTAGGAGAAAATTTCACTGAGAGATGAGAGTTGGAAGAACAGGATTTACGGGATAATATGTCTGAATCAATTAACTTTTTCTTTTAACTTTCTTTTTTTTTACTGGGTATTGAATCCAAGGGCATTCAACCACAGAGCTACATCCACAGCACTTTGGGAATAATATGTGTTAGGATTGTTTAGGGAAAGGAGAACCCATTATTCTAGTTGACTTACACAAATGTTAGAAAAATGTGGAGAACTACCTACTAAGGCAAGTTGAAGTCACTAAATACTTTTGAACAAAGAATGAAGAAAATAATTATTCATTTAATGATTGTGTGTTGGCTATTTTGGAAAAGGCTCATAAATGCACATGTACTAAAGATCTATTGTATTTTCTGTCCACAATTTTTCCTCTGGAAATGTTTTTTCTCTCCTCTCAAACCACCTGGCCCCATCCCCTTTCCCTGCTAGTAAACCCATAAAACTTGCCATTTGTGTTGTAGTGGCCATGCTACAAGCTAACCTAACAACTGGTCATTCCTAATTCATTCAAGAGTAGACACTAAACTGGGCCAGTGAAGTTCTAATGAGAGTCACATAGTAAAGCAACAAAGCTCGAGAAATGTAGAAATCATATTGTATACTATGAAGACATGAAAAGTGTAGACACCTCTTGCAAAGAGACAATTAGGCAAGTAAACATGAAAAGGGGAACATGGCTGACAGTCAATGTGTTCTGATATTGTTTAAATACTGGATTCATTGTTTTTGGAGACTCAGATATGTTCTTGATTTTTTGGTCTAAGACGTGTAGTTTAGGATCCTGGAAGTCAATTCACAAGTTTTTATTAAATGAGTTTGAGACGTTTCTGTCACTGGTAAGGATACTAGTTAAAAAAAAATTAGTAAATAGTTGAGGAAAGTGGTAATAGGACCTGAATTAGGGAAGCTCTGGGCATGAAAAGAAGGGGATATGGGAAAGGAGGTCAACTATAAAAGTGGATTCCAGTAGAGTGGCTTATGAGCCCATTTGTGGGAGATACCATATGTTTAAGTTTCAGATAAGAGAGAAGTGTACAAGGAGTTTGAAAAAAGGAAACAAACCTGAAGGATATTGAAGAAGCAGTTATGAGAAAATTAGTCTAGAATTAATTAAGGTAGAAACAAGGGAATTTTGGAAGAAGTAATGGTGCTGAAAAATTTCAAAGGTGATTTGGAGAGACTTTAAAGAAGAGAAGAGGGGGGGGCAATGAAATTATGCAGCTCATGAGGAAATCCACACAGACCTCTAGTAAATTACTTATCTGGAAATCTGAATGATGAAAGTATCCAAATAATGGAATTATTTGAAAATGAATTCATGTAGTCATTTATGTAAAATGGAAAATTTCTCTGTACTGTTTTACAAATAATTTGTTGGAGTACCTGATGCTAAGTGAGGGCATTACACAGATATACTGAGTTCTAAAAATTTGGTTTATGAAGGAAGATTAATCCAAACCATGGGATACAAAATGGGAGTGTGGATGTTTTCTTTATACTTAAATATTTTATGGTGTATTATAACTATGCATATTAGTGGAATTCATTGTTACATATTTATACTCACAAAGAAAGCATGGGTTTTAAGAGAAGTAGCATCATAGTGGTTTGACTGATCAGGTTTGAGAAATGGTGGCTTCAAATTAATCTTAGGAGGTAAATAATGTTTCAGAGCATTAAATTAGTATTGGGCAAATATGTATTATATATATGTTATATAGGATATTTAATTTATCTATTTTTATACAATATTTGCCTAATGGTATTTTAATACTTTGAAAAATTAAAATTGAAATTATATATATATATATATAATATATATATTATATATATATATATATATAATTTCAATTTTAATTTAATTTAATATATATAAAGTGTGTGTGTGTGTGTGTGTGTGTGTGTGTGTGTGTGTGATGGTCTCTGTGTGTGTATAAATAAAATGCCTTATTTATGAGAGTTAGAGAAACAAAGGGCTAATATTTGGGAGATGACAGGGTACCTCACAACAAGGGGTAGGAGCACAAGGAACTTTGGGAATAGAATTATCCAACTCCAGAAATTGTCAAAACAGATCAGACTCTGTTCCTTCCAGGTAAATGATCTTTAAAATTAGTTTTAAATTTTTGGTCAAAAGCATGGATATGAGGGATTATATCTTCACAAATGTACCTTCTATTATAAAATGAGCAATAGTTATATTTTTTTAGGAGTCACAAGTATAGTTCATGTAGTCTTTTTTGGCAGTATCTTTGAGGACTCATTCATTGTTTTCCAAACAAATAGATATTTACAGAATACAGAGAGCACAAAACATAGGTAAAGACTTACTGTGTCTCTAACCTTGGCAACCCATTTCACATATGCATAGAATTGACTTCATTCTGATGCTCTTTGTTGTTTGGTTCAGAATGTTGTTGCCTCCACTTATACCTTGGAAATATATAGGAAAGTCTACAATAATTTTGCCAGGTTTCAGTGCAAGGGAATTTTTATTTTATATTATTTTATGCAACTCTTAAAGAAGTTTGAGCATAAGTCATGATTCTTTAGAGAAACAGAACTATACATATATATATTTAAAGCATACACTTTTACAGGTAGTCAGATTTTCAATGATTAATTTAAAAGTTCTCAACTCCATAATACTGTGAAAGCAATACACATTCAAAGAAACCATGCTTTCAGTTTTGAATTTTGATGTTTTCTCAGGCTAGCAGCATGTGATACAAGACTCTTTCATGATGTTGGGTAGGGAAAGCCAATCACAGCTCCTAGTTAGCCACTCAATAACAAGGGTAAATAAACAATGCTCTGTATTATATAATGTTGCTAGTGTTTTCCAGATACTGGTATTCAATAAATTACATGACATACGTTGTTATAAATTCCATATGTTATTATAAAACAGGTATTGTGTTAGATAATTATGCTCAACTGTGGGCTAATGTAAGTATTCTAAGTAGTTTAAAGTAGGCTAGGCTAAATTATGTGTTTAGTAGGTTAGGTATATTAAATGCAACCTAGATTTGGGATTTTTTTCACTTATGATGGGTGCTTTAGTCAGCTTTTCCACTGCTGTGACTAAAAGATCCCGACCAGAACAATTGTAGAGAAGGAAAAGTTTCTTTGGAGGCTTATAGTTTCAGGTTTTAGTCCATAGAAGGTTGGCTCCATTCCTTGGGGCAGGCTTGAGGTGAGGCAGAACATCATGGTGGAAGAGTGTGGCTGAGGGAAGCAGTTTACATGGTGATCAGGAAGCAGAGAGAGGGGCTCCACTCACCAGATACAAATATATATCCCCAAGTCACAACCCAATTTCCACCTCCTCGAGCCACACCCTACCACTCATTAAATCTATAAGGGGATTAATTTGTTGATTGGGTTAAGACTCTCACAACAAAATCCTTTCTCCTCTGAACCTTCTTGCATTGTCTCACACGTAAGCTTTATGGGGGATATCGCATATCCAGACCATAACAAAGGGTTAATTGTGATGTTATCTCATTGTAAACTGAGAAGCATTGTATATAATATAAATAAGCATGCATACACACACACATTTTTTAAAAAGGGATTGATTCATATAATAATGTATTCTGAGAAGTTCTAAGATCTTCAGTGAATAGTCTAAAACCTCAGGAGTGCCCATTCAGGTCAAGAGGGCTGGGAACCATAGAATCCATGGTATAAGTTCCAATTGGAGAACAGAAGACCAATGTCCCAGCTTAAGCCTAGGTGCCCTCTAATTTTTGTCTAATCTGGGCTTCAGTTGATTGGATGAGGCCTACCCATATTAGGGAGGGCATTCTGCTTTACCTATCATTTGAAATGTTAATATCATCCAGAAGTATCCATACAGACATACCCAGAATAATGTCTGACCAAATATCTGGGCTCCCTGTAGTCCTGTTGACATAAAAATGTAACCACCACATGTTGCAACACACGACTAGACCAGTCAGGGTCACTCCAGGTGAACTGGGCTAGCATGAAATAATCACACAGAGACAGAGAAGTACATTTTTCTTTGGGTTCTGTGATGGCTCCGCTGACCCAGTTCCCACAAAGGAGAGGAGGTAAGGCAGGCAAGAAAGAGAAGAGCACAGTGAACCCTTTTACTGGGAAGAAGCCATTCAAATGAGGCAGAGGTAGTTGAAGGAGCAATAAACAAACAATTATTCTTAATTTCTGTGCCCAATTATTTCTGTAGTTGTATCTACACAATGATTAGAAATGTGCATAACATATTAATTCAGATAGAACTATAAATATTTTAGAAGAATAAATATTTTAAAAACTCTATCATCTTTTCACATTGTTAGAGACTTCACCTATTAAAAGGAATGTCAAGGGGCTGGGGATGTGGCTCAAGCGGTAGCGTGCTCGCCTGGCATGCGTGCGGCCCGGGTTCGATCCTCAGCACCACATACCAACAAAGATGTTGTATCCACCGAGAACTAAAAAAAAAATAAATATTAAAAAAAAATTCTCTCTCTCTCTCCTCTCTCTCTCACTCTCTCTTTAAAAAAAAAAAAAGGAATGTCAAGATGGGTAAATTTAAGTGCAATAATATATCTCTGGAGTTTTGTTTACCATATTTTTCAAAAGTATCAGTAAAGACTGGTATATTCTGTCTCACTGGGCTGTGTGCCTGTTTTTAAGTATGTTCCAATGTGCTCTGCTTACATAATAAGCTGCCATTATCCTGAGTAATTTGGATCCATTTCTTCTGTGTCTGCCTTTGTGTAAATACGTGTGCTGTTTAATGGCTGATTCCTTAATGTAAAACTTAAGTTTAATAAAATTAGTTAATGTATTTCTCAAATAGAAAATATTACATCAGCTAAGGATTACTTTATTCATTCAAGATGCATGCTCACAATTATAGACTATTTTTCATAAAGAACATAGAATTCTATATCAGTTATCTTAGGAAGTACTTATATGAATTTAAAACTATAAAAGGGGAATATTTCCTTCAAATGAAGAAAGAATGGTGAATATTTTTTAATCATTATAAATCATTTACTTAAGACATCCAAGTTGGGCACATTTAGAAAGCATGATATTTTGGGACTCATTAGCATTTCTATTTATAATTCATTAAGTAAGCATCCCACTGGTTAAAATGTGTATGCAAGTATGCACATATGCATGTATGCTTTATTATTTTTCATTTGCAGAGGAAATAGGCCCAGAGAGGGTCAATAGAATATGATATCCAAACAAATGACCAGTGCTAAGAAACAGCTTTCATTTCACTTGGGTAGTTCTGTCAAGGGTTTCTGACAAAAGGAGGGCATCACTAGGATTGCTAAGTTCTGAGAATAAAATTTAAGAGAAATGATTATGTTGTTCATGATTTTGCACGAACAAACTTAAGAACCTCTAATGAGATGAGCAGCTCTGACTTGACCCTGAGGGTTGCCATTTAGGTTGGCAGGCCCAGTGTCACGGAATATTTCACATTTTTAAAGAAAGCTAAAAGTTGAAATGTTTGTGAAGTCCATTTTTATACATTACGAAATAATTCAAAATATGAGAATGAAAACATTCCATGAGCCAAATATAGTCTGCCAAACTTGTCAGCCAGTTTACACAATTTATGTAAGGGTATGATGATTCTGGCTTCTCACCTAGTTCATGACTTCACTGTGATTCCCATCCTTAAATAATACTTTATCTCTAGGATATGATTGAGAGGTTAAAAACAGTAAAAAACATTTATAAAATCCTTATTATGTAACAGGAACTACACTAAATGCTCAGTAACATCCCTTTTAAGCCTCTTAACTATGCTATTATAAAAATTAAAGATAGAAGGTAAGAAATATGACAAATTTCACTAAACTAGAAAAGGAAGCTGGATAAACCATCCAACACAGCATGGACAAAATCAGTATTAGCAATCATTATGATTACTTCTAGATGAGGCGCTCTAGTTATGGGGTTGTTAAGTGACTTTTGCAAACCAGTCTTTCCCATCAACCTAGATTGCTTTGATTTTTTAAGTCTTGTCTCTGAATTCAGTTATTTCTGTGAATTTTATCAAATGCAATAAGTCATTTTGTTTTGTCTCCCTTCATATTATCTAATCAATATGTTAGCAGTGCATGAAGCAATTTTCCCAAGAAAGTGGATGGAAGAAATTCTGTAGTTACATGCTTCTTCAGAAACCCTTTCTCTTAAGAGAGTTTCATGAGTGTATATTGTTTTTCTGATGCATTTCTTAAATATTTTGCTTATACATCAAAAGGAACCTCATTAGGCATGTTTCTTCTGAGTATTTCAAAGATACACAAGAAAAATATTGCTTTACTTACATACTTCCCCAAATATCTCACAAATCTTAGAGAACCCTGAGAATTTATCTCCAGAGCTTCATAAAGGAACATAACTCTTTTACCAGAGAATGGTTATCCTAGTTTCAGAGTTTCTCAGTAATAAAATGTCAAGAATCATGATTTTGTTGAAGTTAAATGCCACCTACTTGAGTCTTTTTCTTGAGTGTTTCCCTTTAAAAGTGGTATGAAAAGCAATAACTCCTAAAGCTACTTATCTTCACAATTGTCTCTTTTTTCATATTATTCATTTTGAGAGACATGATTTAACATTTCTTTATCATCAAGGCATAAATAATAATGTTCACCCAGAGGCCCTAGTCTCTTAACTTGGGTATTCCAGAGGCCAAACTTGAAAATCAGACTTAATGAAGTGAAAATGAACTCTATGCCACTCTGTCACACAGATCGAGTGTTTGAGATTTCATGTCATTCATTTGATCAATGTTTCTGTGACAGCCAGAGTTGCCCTGCATGGTGCCAAGATTGGAATGTGAGACCTGAATGTTCCAGAATCACATTTTTGTTATTGTTAATATTCAAAGCCATGTTACTCTCCATAATTGCAGGTATACTTACCTTTTTCAAAACACCTAACTTTTAAAATGAAGACAAGCATTCTCTGTTACACAGCATAAGTCATACAAAAATGGAGTTATCATTTCAAAAATAATTTATCTTATGTATTCTTCTAAGAATTATTGGAAGAGATTTACCCACCTTCTTTCTTGACTAATTTATATAACTTTACCATTTTAATTTTAAAAAAGAAACTCTTTTTTATAGTCATGTTTCTTTGAATACCCTTTTCCCTAAAACATACTGTCAATGGGAATCATACCTTCCTAAATACAAATGGGTCAGAATTTTTAGACATTGTGTAGACAACTATTACAGTAATGACAGCCTTAGTTACTCATCAGTATTGGATAAGAAATACAGCCCCATTTATATATGAGGCTTAGTGGTTGAGTTATTTTAAACACTGTTTTTATGAAAAGCAGGCCATACACTTGAACTTGAAGTGGCCCAATTAATTTTGTTCAATTGAAAAGTTGCAGATTTTAGCCAGGCACAGTGGTGCACACCAGTGGTCCCAGCAGGTCTGGAGACTGAGGCAGGAGGATTGGAAGTTCAATCAGCCTCAGCAAATGCAAGATGCTAAGCAACTCAGTGAGTCCCTATCTCTAAATAAAATACAAAATAGGGCTGGGGATGTGGCTCAGTGTATGAGTGCCCCTGAGTTCAATTTCCAGTAATTTCCCCTCTGACTCTTCCCCGCAAAAAGAAAGTTATTTAGCAGTTACATCATTTGATTTGTTCATATTAAATATAAAGTAAGTGATAAACCTTGTTTTAAATGATAAAATATGGTTGACTGACCATATTTATGTGGGTGTATGTGTGACCAGACTGTCAAAAAGATTACAGTTTAATTATAAATGCCTATGTTTAGCACATTTATTGGCTTCTTTTCTTTTGTTCTGATTTTCCATTATTTCATATGTGTGTCTGTGGTCATACCACCCTGAATGTGCCTGATATTGTCTCATTTCATGTGTGTTTCCTTTATGAAAAGAAATGGTATAAAGTAATTTATTAAATATTTACAGCAGTGCTTTGCTTTGGAGGTAAATTTTAAGTTGGTTTATTCATAAATGAATGTCTATAAACTACATGGTGAAATAATTAAAAATTTAACTCAATTATAATTTTTGAATAATTACCATATTTAGGATACGGATGAAAAGAAGAAAGATAAGTCCTCCAGAGAACTTATAATCAATTGGAAATAAAGGGAACATAAGCACAAGACAGTGGTGTAATGTGAAGAGCAAAATCTACTCACATCCATTGTCCTGCAGTTAGACCACTAAAGGCTTACTAGATATTTTCTAACTCTCTTCAAATGTAACTTGGGATTAAGTTCATTAGTGTTGGTATTTGTAGTAATTATTTATATAGATATTATTTTCCTGGACAAAATAGTTTATGGCAAAATGGGAACTGAGTGATAATTTCTTCAATTTTCCAGAATTTCCAACTTTGGGGAGATTTTCTTGTTACCTTTCGAATCTGAGTCAGAGAATATATTTTTTTTTCTCAAAAATTTGTGAAGATATTTTATGGCCTTTATGCTCTATTTTGGTTCACATTCCATGGATATTTAAAGAGAGCATGTGTTCTGCTGCTATTGGCTGGAATGTTCTATATGTACTGATTATATCTTGTTCGATTGTGATGTTGAATTCTTATGTGTCCTCACAGGTATCCTCACACTGATTTTACTTACTTTGGCTATGTAGATATTAGTGGAATCACTGGATTATGTGGTCATTCTATATTTATTTTTTTGAGAAATTTCATAATGTTTTCCATTATGTACTAATTTATATTTCTACTAATAGGGTACATGTTTCCCTTTTCTCCACATATCAATATACTTCTTTTCTTTTTGTTCATAGCTATTGTAACAAGTGTAAGGTAATATCCCATTTTGATTTTAATTTGAATTTCCCAGATAATTAATGATATGGAACTTTTTCCTCCCACATACTTGTTGGTTACTTGTATGTCTCTTTTTAAAATGTCTATTCAGATTTTTGTTCAATTTTAAAATCAGGTTTCTTGTTTTCTTGCTATTGAGTTACTTGTGGGTTTTTTTTTATATTGAGTTGATCAAATTATGACTTGCAAATATTTTTTTCTTATTTCATAGGATGTCTCTTAATCCTATTGCTTCTTTTCCTGTGCTTAACATGTTCTTAGTTTGGTATAATCTCATTTTGGATATTTTTTTAAATTTTCTTGCTGGTGCTTTTGGAGTCCTATATAAGAAAACATTTTTTTCCCAGAAGTCATAGAGCTTTTCGCCTATGATTTTTTTTTCTAAAAGTTTTACAATTTCAAGTCTTACTTGAAATATTTAATATATTTAAGTTTATTTTTATAAATTTTATAAGGGTCCAATTTTACTCTTTTTTTATGTGTATATGTAGTTTTCCCAATGTCATTTATTGAAAAAACTATCCTTTTCTTATTATGGATTCTTGACAATTGTACTGGCATCGTTTGATTATCTTTTAAAATTCAGTTAAAATTTAACAATGGTTCTTGTTAAATGAGCAAATTTTAAAAATTGAAATCTGGGCATTTTTAAGTTATAAGACACTGGATCTTATTTAAAACTTGTTAGGTGTCTATGATACCCCACCAGCAGGGTAGAGTGGGAGGGGCACTCTCATTTCTACTAGGTAGAGGCAAAAGTTCCGCTTCCTTCTGGCCTCAGTGGATGCCCCGCAGAAAGAGGGTGCCCCTCCTTATTTCCAGGTGGTTACAGGAGTTCTAGCTCATCAAGTAGCTGTCATTAACCCTGTGGCACATGGTCTTGTTGCCCCTAGGGGATGATGCAAATCTGTGCTCTCCACAAGACCCTTCCACACTAGCTCAGCAGAATGATGCTGGAAATCCAGGAGTTCCCTCTGGTTTCCCCTGTTGATAGGGACATGGGAGAAACTGAGGGGATGTACTGCAGCAGAAACACAAGTTTTAGCTCCCTATTGACTTTCTTCATATCACCTTGTATTTTTTGAAGACAATAATTACATATATTTATGGGATACAGTGATAATTTGATACATATATACATTGTGCTATGATCAAATAAGTGTAATTATTTCTATCTCCTTAAACTTTTATGATGATTTTGTTGGGAACCTTTGATTTTCTCTCTTCTAATTCTTTATATAATGTATAATGAGTTGTTGTGACTATCATCACACTACAGTGCTGTAGAACACTACAACCTGCTTCTCTTATCTTAATTTATTTTACTATACAATGTCTACCTTCCCTCTCACCTGAATTCTTACTTCTTTTCCTATTCTGTAGTGATAGAATTCTCCAGCAGGTGTTTGGTAGTACCTCCTCACAGTTTAACAAGGGTGGAAATCCTGGCTGTCTATACGACTTTGCTGGCATGCAGGTAGGGATATCCCATCTTGCTATTTAGCTGAAGTACAGTAGTTTTCATATAAGTTTTATCTTGGTAGTTTGCTCCTTTCTTCATCCTTTGACAAAATTATTTTATTTTTTGTTTTGTTTTTATTTTCTTTTTGGTCTGCTTTTGGCATTTTTGGTTTGCAAACTCCTTTAGCTCCAAGTTTGTGATATGTGAGGCAAAACTCAAACCCAGAGGACTCATACCATATCGTTCCTGAAGTTCCCGGGTCCCCAGCAAGTCTGCCTTCTCTTCACCTTTCAGAATCTTGTATTTGATTTATATACATTGTCCAATTTTATTTGCACTTAGTGAAAGTCATAGAGAAAAATACATCCAATCCTGATACTAGTTTCCAAGACAATGTCTGTCCTCCTTTCCACTACTACTACCTTATTTTTATTTGGGGAGGCAATGGGCCAAGTTAAAAAAAACACTCATTTCCTTTCTTTAAAGATAGCCATGTGATCAAGTTTTGGTCTATGTTAAAAGAGCCATAATCTACTGAATAGGACTTTGGGAAAAGCTATTATTCTTATACTAAAGACAGGTGGAAAGGAATGTTCTTTTTTTCCCATCATGTTTCCGCCCCCTCCCCCCCCCCCCCTTCTACTGTACTTTTGGTTTGTGCCTAAGATGGGAAATGATGCCTGGAGATTTAACACCCATCTTTTGCAAAAGACAGCAAAAAGCCAAGAGCTATGATTGGTGGAACAGGAAGCTAAAAGGGCCTAAATTCTTCCTCAACTTTTTGAGCAACTGTACTAGCCTCAAGCTTCCTCCATAAGGAGTATGTATTATTTAAAAACAAAGTAAAAAAAATACTATTGCCATAAGTGTTGTCAGTTCTATGTTCCATGTTGGTTGACTTTCTGAAGTATTGACTAAGCAGACTCTTAAGGGTTATCCACTCTGTTCTCTTCCATCCAATTTGGAATTCAGGTAATTTACTTCTTCAAAATTTAGCACATGCCACTTCTAGGAAGATGATTTTCATATTCCTAACATGAAAGTTTTGTTCAGCTGCTCTAGCACCAATTGTCATCTCTCTCACCCCAGAGCAGTATTTAACTCATGATTCGGTCATCTTCACCAGAAATTTTTTTAGGGCAGGCATTATGTTTTGTACCAGGTGCTATGTTTGATACTTTCTTTTGCTACACAATACATACATGACTGTCAAACATGCAGTTTAAGTTTTCTAGATTGCATTTGGGTCTTTGAAATTTGTAGTTAGTATTTGCTTGTTTTCTAAACAATCAACTACATAAAATATGCCTATGTTGGCACATTTCATTTTCTCAGCACCCTTGGAAATAACTGATACACTAGGCAGAAATTATTGCCAGAGGTATATTAAATATATATAATTAAAGTAAAACAAAATCAATTCATTTGCTCTTTATGAAATTGGCAAGTCTATTCTTCCCACATTATGAAATTTTGGAGATATATATATATATATATATATATATATATATATATATATATAGAGAGAGAGAGAGAGAGAGAGAGAGAGAGAGAGTCTCAAAACTAATTTACAGAGTTTAAAGCTATGGGTGGCTTCCTGGACAAATTTTCTAGATGTTCTACCTCCCTAAATTCCTCATGCAACAAATGAAATTATCCTTCTGGGATCCATTGTGGGATCACTATGAGCTTGCCGTTTGGATGCTTTTGTGATGATAAGATGCCTTTATGACCATCCCAAATAGTCACTGGTTTTGTCTGAGAAAGAGTGAAGTAGTTTTCCTTTCTACTGTCATCATCTTTTCTTTCCATTACTGGAGACTGCTTCTCATCTTTCCCCTTCTCTGTCTCCTGAATAAGATTCTTGGCGAAGATAAAATGAACTCAAGAGAAATGCCAAGGCTGAGAGCTCAGGAAAGGCAGAACTGATAACTCTCAGTACAAGTCTCCTGGGATATCCAGAGGGCAGGGTGAGAGGTCTAGGAGTCCTCCGAAAAAGCACAGAAGGACTGAAGGGATGGCCAAGCAGCCAGTGTTTGCCTCCTTTTGTCCTAATTTTCAGATGTAGATTTCTAATACAGTGTAAAACTTTCTATAATAAACACATTCATGAACATTTTTTGGTCCAAGCAGAAGTGAAAGTATATATTATACATATATATATGTATAATATATATATATAAGTTATATTATACTTATATAAATACTTATATATATATATAATATATATATTATACTTATATATATAGTATGTGAGTGTGTTTGTGTAACATATATATTAATAGTGCTATCTTAAAAAAAATATATATATATATATATATATATATATATATTTAAATATGTTTCCTATCCATGGGTGTGTGAAAACAAGAAAATTACAATATTATCAGTAGGTGAATACACATTGCTGCATTTGAAATAAAAACTCTATCAATTACATAAGCAAAAATACATTAGTACTAAAAGCAGACAATTTGGAAATTCCAAGGTAAGATAAAAACATTATATACTAATATATAGGAAAAAGCACAGTGTGATAAGAAAGGCACCATGAATATTGGTTCTAAAAAAACACAGTTTTAAGTACTTAATTTTATAAACCTTAGTTTCTTAAATTTTTTAAAACAGAAATTGGGAATGAACCCAGGGGTGCTTTACAACTGATTTACATCTGCAGACCTTTTTATTTTAATTTGAGATGGGGCCTTGCAGAGGCTAGCCTCAAACCTGAAATCTCATACCTCACTCTGCCAAGTCACTGGGATTACAGGTATATACCGCTATGCCTGGCTAAATAGAATTAATATTTAATATCAACATCAAATATTTAATTAATATTTATTTTGCTTTCATCACAGGATTATTGGAAGGATAACTGATATTATATATTATAATGCTTTTATACCTCCAAAGTAACACAAATAATGGTTTTATCTTATATAGTTAATAAGGATATATGCCTTTAAAGTAATAATTTAGTCAATAATTAGCACTAGGAAAAATAAGAATTCAAGAATGTTCAATTTTGGGGGTTGATAATGTAGATAAAGACATTCCTTTTAAAAGTCTGTATTAAAATTTTATGTTAGCTGTATTAGTCAGGGTTCTCAAGAGGAACAGAATCAATAGGAAGTATAGTTTTAAAAAGGGGCCTTATTAGGTTGGCTTACTGACCAAAAGCGGGATAGTCCACAATGGCCTTCTGTAGGATGGAGAGCTGGAAGAACCAGTAGCTGTGCAGTCCAAGAGGCTGAAGGCCCAGAACAAGAGGGCTCAAAAGGGCTATCCTAGTCCGAGACACATTTCTGGAAAATTAGTACTGGCAGAGTCCACTTTGGAAGAGTGAAGAAGTGAAAGTCCAATATCCTCATATGATCCCAGTAGCAACCAACAGCTCATTCAAGAGGAATCAAACTTAAACTGCTGCTACTTCCTTGCTCTTCCAACTTTTATTATATCCAAGCCATCATTCTATTGATTAGTGCTGCGCAGGTTTAGGGAGGTTCTGCATTTCAGTTGGCTATCTCACATGACAATCATTCCTAGACACACCCTGATTGACAGACCCATATTCCTCTTAATCCTTGGCATCTCTTAATCCAATCAAGTTGATAATTTAAATTTACTTTTTCATTAGCTTTCTGTGTTTAAGAAAATATTGTGGCAGTGTTTCATTGTGAGAATATCCTTTGAGATAATTCAGTTCTAACCTCAAACAACTTTTGTATGGTTAAAAAGTTTGAAATTTAAGAATACAAGCACATTATTATAAGAAGTCAAATAGCATCATAAGACTAACAATGAGAAAGAACTTTTTTTTTTCATCTAGGTCCTATTCCTCAAAAGCAAAGCTGTAATTCACTTGTTATATATTTATTTCTAGGGCTATTTCTTGATTGATGATTTTTAAAAGCTACCATTTTACCTTCTGTAATAAAAATGAAGAGATAATTTTTTAGGCCTCCCCACACACCTATTTTTCCCAGTTTGTCTCTCCAAACACTGGAGTAAAGTCCATAGATGTTACTTAAATAATTATGCTTGTGCAAAAACAGCTCTTTCAGAGCCAAAGTAATGCTCTGCCTGGAAAACACTTCCTTATAAAGCTTTTATATTGTATAGTAAGTGCCCACCTTTTCATATGCCGGATTTGCCAAGACAATATCTTTAATTTATAATTTCCCCTCTGTAGCTGTCGATCTTCCTTTGGTGTTCTGAACTGTTTCCAGCAGGTTGAAAGCTGTCACTTTTCTCTCTCTTTGTTGTCTTCCTGACTTGATCCCAGATTAACTAAATACAGTCTTTCCCTTTTGGGATTTATTCATAAGTTGAATGAGCAATGTTTCCATGACCTCCAAAGAAGGGGTCCTGGGAGGAGCCTGCTCAGGAACAGGCATGCATGATAGTGCCTCCCCCCCACCCATCCTCACATGGAAGAGGAATTTGGCTGGTTTCAGTTTGAAAGGCACTATTCCTCAGAATTGTAAAGAACTTGCTCCAATGTCATTTAGTATTTTAGTAAGAAATATTCCTGCTCCTGTTCATGACTAGCTCCTTTAAAATCTATAGAGATTAGAAATTTCTATTTCCTATACTAACATCTTATAATGAAGAGTTTTAGTGTGGATCTGTCTTCATTCTTTGTGCTGAATACTAAAAAGGCCTTTTATATTAGACATATCTATTTTTATTTCAGGCAAATTCTCAATTCCTTTAATACTTTTCTCCTCTGAATTTTTCTATAGAATTGTCATTTCTTGAATGTTGAATTTCTAAATAATTTCTCTAAGTTTCTTAATTCTTGCTTTTTTCACTTTCTCATTCTGCATATTTTATTTCTTTAACATTACCTTTGAAAGCTTCCACTGCTATTTTTAATCAATTAAGTTATGGTATAATTATTTTTTTGTCTGACTTTTGTTTTCTTTTCCAGTGCATGGTAGGCAGAATTCTAATATGGTATCATTGTTCCCTGGCTCTTCTTGTACACCTTATATAATTACCCCTTTTTGATTGTGAGAGGATTCTATAATGTTATTTATTCCCTTGATTATATTACATTTTGTGTGAGAAAAAGATTTTGCACATATATCTGAGTCTACTAATCATCAGACTTTGAGTTAATAAAAGGGGAGAATGTGCTGGGTGGATCTGACATATCATGGAGCTCTTCCTAGATCAGTGTTAGAAGTTAGAGGGTTGTGCTTTTGCTGCCCTGGAGGAGAGTAGCATTCATGTTGTGATCTGCTTATGGAGGCCACCTGAGAAGGAACTGTGGGTGACCTCCAAAAAATAAAGTTTCTGTCCCATAGCTAGCAGAAAATCATGGATCTGAGTCCTACAACCACAAGGAAGTGAATACTCCCACCAAACCATGGCCTTGGAAGAGGAAGGAGCCTGAGCATCTGATGAGAACCCAGCTCTGTCAACAGCTGACTGCATCCTCGTGTGACCTTAAGCAGGCCTTGATTATTGGGTATTGCTTTTAGCCACAAGTTTGTAATAATATATTACACAGAAGTAGAAATTAAGACACACACTAGCTTGTTCTTATTTTGTGGATGAAATATCTTTCTCATTCCCCTGAGGCTAACTCAACAGTTTTCTTTTGTTCCTCCATTACTTTCATTTTTTTTTCTTTCACTATTCTCAGTTCTTTCTTAAGTCAAAAGCTTTTCTCAAATAGTAGTTATTCTTAGTCTTTCTTAGGTTTAGATCTGAGACACTAAAAAAGAGATCAGGCACCTGAGTGAGGCGTTATAACAAACAGGTTTCCTTTTCGGTAGACAGAAACAGATATGAGAAGATCTTTTCTCTGTTCCTATTGAATTTCCCCAATACAGAAATCTTTGATCTCTGGCTGAGTGCTAATGCCTGACTGCTACAATTTTGCTTGTGAAAAGGAAAGGAAGTCTAAGCATTTGACAACCTTATAGGCTTACTCTTGTGAAACAAAGTTTATTTTTAGGGACTAGCATCCTTCACTGGACTTCAGCAGACCAGACTGAAACAAAATGGAGTCATTTATGCTAAGAGGAAGGAAGTAGGTAGATCTTCCAGCAAACCAGCTTTTCCTGAAAAAGGGAGATTCACAACAACCAAACAGAAAGAGCCTCATCTACTAGAGTTACTTCAGTAAGGAGGTTACCTTTGCTTTAACTCTTACCAGAAAAGTGACTTCTTGTAACCAGATATTAACCAATTCACTTTTCTCCTTTTCACTTTTTGTTTTGATACTAGCTAAACAAAACCAAATATTCTGTCATATCTGGTGAATGAAGGATATGAGTTTTATATAGAATGAGGTGTTTCCTAATTCTAGAACTGGAGAAAAAAAAGTAAATTATATCTTTAAATTTGTTGTAACATTATTTTTTGACACTATCAATTCCTAATTTTAGCCACAGGTCACAAAATGCCTCAGCTCTCATTTTGCCCAGTGATAGATATTTGGATGCCAGAGTTTGGTGTGTCTGCCTACAGCTACTTTATGAACTGACTTCCAACAAATCTCTATAATCTGAAGCCTTACAGCTGCCATCCATGGTATGTGTGGTGGGTCTGTGAGGCCTCCTCAATTTTGTCTTCCTTTCTACATACAATTTAGATAGCTCACAAGAATTACAAAAGGTGATGAATAATTACCATTTTTTAAAAATTGCTATTAAGAAAGAAGGGAAATACTATTTAATACAAGTTGGTGTGTTATTTACCTTTACTAAAATTATTTTTATGGTTATAATGTGTAAACTACTGTTTATGTCACAGAAAGCATTTGAATTGTGAAAGAGGAGAGAATTTGTTTTTTTAAGGTTCAGAATATGGATTTTATTAGTAGATTGTTTTACACAATCCTGGTTTTAAGGATAGCTGCAAAAATTGTTGACTGACACTGGAAAGAATCAGTTGTCACAACTTCTCTCCTCTTCAGAGGACATTGCTGAACTGAAGGCATCTAAGCATTTATCTAAGAGCCCCTTTACCAGAGGCAGCCAATGCTTGTCACCAGCTAATTCCATTGTTCCAGTACTCACTGGCCCATTCACCCAAATGGCAGGATTCCTGATATGACAGAAATGAAGCTGTTCTGTTAATGTAAACTCTCCTTCTGAGTTAGGCAAATACCTTCATGTAGGCAGCTCATGTTAATCAGCTCCCAGGTGGGTAGAGTTGCTTAATTAATACAGAAATACTATGTACTGTTTCTGCCTTTTAGGTGTAGCAGAGGAAAAACAACAAAAAATGAGATAAAGTCTTAAAAATGTGTTCACATAATTTAGAAAGAAACTATGGTTTTACATGAAGAATTCATAAATATGTAAATAGGATAAATTTATAGGAGCTATGTTAAGAAGAACTCTTAATATTAGAGATAGGAAAGACTTCTCATGCTCTAGCTCTAAATTCTAATGAAATCTTACAGAAATATAAGAATATATATGTAAATATATGCACACACACACACACACACACATATATATATATATATATATATATATATTCATATTTAAACTGTTACTTGAGTGACATCAATGAATAATAAAGTTTTAGGATGGGATTTGAGAAGTTTAATAACATGCAATGAATAGTGAATGTAGTTTACTACTGTCATATTCTTTTGTATAGTGATAAGATATATGTCTTCATAACAGAAAACAAAGAGAAGGACTGGTTTTGTATTCACAGATTCTTGAGGATAAAGACTGAAAATGATTGTTTCTAATTTGACACATAGCTCACCCTATGTCCAAGAGATTTTAGACTTTGAAGAAATGTTCATTAAAATTACATTTGAATTGTTAACTTATTTCAAGTATATTTCCATATTTTGAAAAATATTATGCAGCATTCATATTATTATTGCTTTTTGGAAGTGAGGAAGAAAACAATTATTATTATTAATATTAGTAATAAAACAGTTGTGATTGCAAAAAGTCAGATGAGTAGAGGCAGCAGAAGTAAGAATCTCATTTTATTTATTCATTGGACTTATTAAAACATGCTATGGCAACAGTTTGTGGGCACATATAAAGATGTAAAAAAAAACAATTGTAATTGTAGGTTGAAGTATAAATATAATAAATATGGAGAGAAGACAAATAAATAATACAAAATGTGTTAAATTTCCTGACTAGAATAGGTACTGAGAAAATCAGATTGGATGATATTATCTGATTTCAAAAACACATTACTTAAATTTCCTTTGTTCTCAAGGATGAAAGAAATCTAAATTATTTCTCCATTTTTACAGGTTTTATATTTTAATTTTTCCTTTTATATATGCTTATAAGCATTTTGATGGGTTATTTTGAATATATAAGTAAAATAATGTGATGACACCATCTATTTTTTCATATGCTGATAACCATTATCACTGAAAAAGATATGTAAATTGGAAGACATAGTAACTAAATTGTTTACTTAGTGAAAAGATGAAAAATATATTTTGTGAAATAAATATTCACGAAGGTGCGGTGAATTATCTCTTCCATGAAGCTTAAAGTATGTATACTCTTCTCTTAGTGCCCTGAATAGCAATATTCCCACACCCACAGAAAGAAACTTAACTTAATATGGGATGACACTTTATTTTAGAACAGCACAATTTTACTTGTTAGGTTAAAGCTCTTCAAATACTTGGGCAACTTCACTAGTGACCTAATGACCCTCAAACTAAATATAGAGTTGATTATTTTATATTTTGCCTGTTTTTTTCTTTCTTTTTCCTCAATCCCTTACTAGAATTGATACATTAAAGAATTGGATATTCTAAACAGATGTACCTCTGACATAAATAAATTTTAAAAATCCTTTGTGAATTCAAACACTCTTATATTTATATAACCTTTTGCTTTCTTCTCATTTTATAAATATGTGCTCATCATATAGAGCACAACATTAGACTATGCAGAATAACAGAAAATAGGTTAACAAAATTCTTTAAATATTAAGATTCTTTTTGTAAAAATCAATAATACCTCTTCTCTAAGAAACAATTAATCTTTTTAAAATATGTATACATGCATATAAAACATTGTCATATCTAACATATATATTAAATTTAACACTACAGAATAGATTTTTACATTATAAACACTGCTCAATTGTATTTTCTTTATCTGAACAATTATCACAACTCTGATGGACATATTTCCATTAAGCAAACCTAGATATTTTTTGCTACTTCTTGCAAAGAAGAAGAGCATGATCTTAATCAAATAAACTCTCTTTCTTAGGAAAGGTGTTGAAATAAGTTTGTATAGAGGTCATTAAGCTTTGCTTTTTATTATTTTAGTGCATACTAACTCTAAAAATAATGGAATTCATTGTGTCACTTCATACATGTACATAACATATTTGATCACTCTCCTCTTTCTCTCTTCTCTGTTCCCTTCCTTTTCTCTGATGGTCTCCCTTCTACTTTTCTGTCATCTTTCCTTATTCTAGATTTCATGTGTGAGAGACAACATTCAATACCTATCTTTCTGAGTCTGGCTTATGTTGCATAACATGATTTCCAAGTTCCGTCCATTTTCCTGCAAATGAGTTACCTTTGTTCTCATTTTGGCTGAACAATACTTCATTGTGTAAATATACCTCATTTTAAAATTTTATTCATCTGTCAGTGGGCACTTAGATTGATTCCATAACTTGGCTATTGTGAATTATGATGCAATAAACATGGGTATGCAGGTTATATCTATAGTATGATGACTTTAATTTCTTCAGATGTAGATTGAAGAATATTATAGCTGGGTTGTACCTTGCTTCGGTGCTTCTATGGTTCATTTTTTGAGGAACCTCCATATTGATTTCTATAGTAGCTGCATTAATTTAAATTCCAACTAAGGCAATGCAAATGTCCCTTTTTTTCCCCACATCCTTACCAGAATTTATTGCTATTTGTATTCTTGATGACAGTCATTTTTATTGGGGTGAGACAGAATCTCAGTCTTGTTTTGATTTGTGTTTCCATGATGGCCAAAGGTATTGAATTTTTTTTTCATACAATTATTTGGCCACATGTATTTCTTTTAAGAAATGTTTAGTTCATTTGCCCATTTTTTATTTGATTATTTGTTTTACTGGTGTTAAGCTTTTTTGAGTTCTTTATATATTCTTAATATTAATCTTTTGTTGGAAGAGTAGTTGACAAACTGTTGTAGACTGCCTCTTGACTCTGTCAATTGTTTTGTTTGCTGTACAGAAGATTTGATGCCATCCCATATATTGATTCTTGCTTTTATTTCCTGAGCTATAAGATGCCTATTCAGGAAGTTATTGCCTGTATTTCTTTCTTTCTTTTTTTTTTTTTTTTGTCTACAGGGATCAAACCCCAGGGTGCTTAACCACTGAGCCACATCCTCAGACTTTTTAATTTTTTATTTTGAAACAGGGTCTTGCTAAGTTGCTTAGAGCCTTACTAAGTTGCTGAGGCCGCCTTCAAACTTGTGATCTTTCTGACTTGGCCTTCCAAGATACTGGAATTATAGGCATGTGCCACTATGCCTGCCTATGTGCCTATATCTTGAAGTGATTTCTCTATGTTTTTGTCTAGCAGTTTGAAAATTTCATGTATGAACTATATACCTCTTTTATAAAAATATTTAGATGATTCCTTCATTAGCAATCATTATAGTTTTGGAAAATATGTGAACATCTTTTAAACAACTATTAATACATGTAAATGCACAAAATAGTGGGGTTTATTGTGATAATTTCATACATGCATATAACATACTTTGACTATATCTATCTTCTCTATGAATGACTTTTTAAAGACAGATGTCCAGAAAAATAGTGTATCTCTGTGTATATGCTATGAATATGATTTGTAATTTGTTAGAAACCAATTTACTCAGCTATTACTGATTATCCATTAGCTTTATCTTATAATTGTTGCCCTGTTTAAAAATTGAATCTACTTCCATAAACATTATTGTCATTTATAAAATATTCCGTATTCAAACTCTTTACAACATCAGGCTTACCAACAACCCCATTATTCTGAATTTATGAGTTCTAAAAGTGATTTTACTCACTTAATTATGATGGGGTGGCCAGCACCCCTACAGAGCAAGTTCTTGCTTAGGAGGTGTGAGCTGCCTGGGAAAAGAAAAGTTCTGAAATAATCATAAGAAAAAAGACAAAGCCAAAGATTAGATTTAAATAGTGGGGCTTCTGATGGGTCTTACAGCCCTGATAGAAACTGGAACCGAACAACTGAAAAAAGCCCCAATTCTTTATTTAAGGGGGAATACAGCAAAGGCAGAGATAAGGTTTCAGTGGGAGGAGTCTTGTTTGGTTCTTGTTTCTGCCTGAGGGGTCTTGCAGTAAATAGGTCGGTCGTTCCATGTTTGGCAGGTTATGCCCACCCCACCCCCCACCCCTTGCTCAGGTTGTTTGATCCTAAGGCTGTGAGCTAAGACAGGGTACCAGCATGATCTGGGCTTTCTTGAACCAGGGAATTTCATCCAGGAGTTTGCAGAGAAGGAGCTTCTCTGCCTTAATTGCTTGAACAAACCCATAATTTATATATGGCCTCCAACACTTATTAATTTTAAAATAGTTATCAGGCTCTTCATATCCATCAGACTTTGTGGAATTGTGCTGATTGATGCACAATTCTTTTCCTAAGAGGAATTCTTGTCTGTTTGGAGAGATAACAGGTAAATAAGCAATTGTAAGACAGTGTGATAAGTGCAATTATAAAGGGGCATGTAAATCCAATGGTGTACAGAGGCTGGAGGTCAGAAGTATATCCACAGAGGAAGCAACTTCTCTTTTAAGAATTACAAAACAAATCATATTCTTACTTAAACAATAGTTAAAAGGAAATCATATGCAATGGCATCAGGAAATCAAAATAAGATTTTGAAGATTAAACTCACAGATTCAACATAGAAATAATATAACTTAATGCCTAGTTACCCCAGAACCTAAAAACTGAATGAAGGTGTAATTGAGGTTAGAGTTTTGTAGAATGAATGATGGAAGGCTTCTGACAGTGGTCTTTAGTACAGACAAAGAGAATACTGAATTCTTCTGGCAAGTTAGAAATATTTCATAATTTAAATGTAAAGTCTACACAGCCACAGAAGGAGAATAGAATGTTTAAATATATGAAGCATCTAGTAGGAAGTGAGCAAGCTGGATCACCCTAATTTTAAGGCCATTTTTAAAAGGCCATGACTTAACAAGTGAAATGGCTTAGAGGAAAGTTTCATGTGAGCAAATGCAGTTACAAGAAAATGGCAGTCTCCTACATTCTGGTTGCCTGAAAATAAACCATGCATTCTTTGGTTCTGGGAAGTCTGTGCTTCACTGTAGATGATCTCATCAGTGGCTTCATTTGGTCTCCACATTTCTGTGCTGTCAGTAAGTGCCAACATTTGGCATGTCAGCTTGGTGGTGGCAGTACTGTGTTTACACAGTGAGTTACTGTGGCAGGAATGTGTGGGAAGAGCTGCCTGAGAACTTCACCATGTGGCTAGGTTCTATTCTCAGCTTTGCTCCAGAACTCGCATTTCCAGTTGACCTTGAGGAGTCCTCCAGTTTCTTCATGCCTCGGTTTCTCTTTTACGTATTTCCTTTGTAGAAGTGTCTCAGGATAATGGAAAGTTTTACAGAGCTTTGCCATCTTTATATACTGTTTTCTTAATTTCAATGTGAAGTGCATCAACTTATCAAAACAGGACTGAAATGTGTACTGCTATAAAAGTAATTTTATGGGATTGTGATTTTTATTTTAAAGTTTAATAGTTTGATGTTTTACATGCAACACTTTATGATTCCAAAGAAGTACCCTGATAGTCATATATGGCTTATTTTAGCAATAAAATTTCAGTCTTTAGAACTACAGTCCTGAAGTTTCGAGTCTCAGTTGTAGAACTTGACCTTGAATGAGTTTCTTAACCTCTAACTGCCTCAGTTTTTTCATCTATAAAATAGGCATTTCATCTATAAAATAGTTCTAAGAATTGTTCTAAGGATAAAAAATTCCAATGAATATAAGGTACATACAACAGTGCTTAGCATATAGCATTTCAAATAATGTGTTATTTTTAAGAATTTACGTAATCTATTAGAATTTCTATTTAATTATGTGAAAGGATAGTTTATATCTCACAAGGTTGTTAAAGGAATCAAATGAAAATCTGAGACCAAACAATCAGCAAAATATAAAATAAAGAGTTGATTTTCTCTTCCTAGAGCTATTTCCAAATATGATAAATTTATACACAAAGAGTTTGTGCACTGCTTTAGTAACCAGGGATGCCTAACCTATTGCTCTATCTCTTCTACTAAGTGTGGTGTTCTTAAAGATAGTGCCTGAGATCTTTCTTTATAGATATTTCCAAGGTTAGCTGATGAAACTAACTTCTAAATTAAAATTAGATGTGTCATCTTGCTTTTCATTACTCTTTATGAAGTCACTTTATATAGGAAAGCCGGATATCTTTATTGACATTTTTACTGAGCTTTAATTGATTTAGATTGGCATGCATAAAAACATATCCTTGAGATCAAAGATTTTCTTGGGTTCAAATGCATGGCTACCACCTGCTCTGTGGTAATCGACAAATGACCTAAGTTCTGGTTTCTACATTGATGAAAAGTGAGACTGAGAATTCTTGCTAAATAGCTATTTAAAAGACCCACTTTTCACAATAGCCAAGCTTTGAAAACAACCTAGGTGTCCTTCAACAGATGAATGGATAAAGAAAATGTGGTATATATTCACAATGGAGTATGAGTCATCCATAAAGAAAAATGAAATAATGGCATTTGATGATGAACGGATAGAACTGGAGAATATCATGCTAAGTGAAATGAGCCAATCCCTCCCCCCCCCAAGAAAAACCCCCAAATATCCTTTCTGATTTGTGGTTGCTAACCTAAAACAAATGATATTGGAAAGGAGAGTAATAGAAATTCATTGGCTTAAACAAAGAAAATCAAAGGTGAGGAGGGAAATAGGAAAGACAATATAATTAATTGACATAACTTTCGTATCCTTGTATTTGAATACATGACCAGGGTATCTCTGTATCACCTACAACCACAAGAGTGGGATTCTAAATAGAATAAGTTGTACTCTATGTATGTATAATTTGCCAAAATACATTCCACTGTCATGTATAACTAAAAAGAACAAATGAAAAAGACACAGTTTATATGAAGAATTTACAATTATGCATGCTACATCCTAAGAACTACAATTATGTATGTACATACTAAGAACTCAATATAAGTTGAGTTAATTTTGTTCTTGGTGTTCAGCTGTAGAGTATATCCTAGTTGTAACAGTGTGCAAGTTTATGTAATTTGACACTGAACATTAAAATATAAATAAAGAGTAAAAAGATGATGCCAGTAAAACTGGTAAGGACCTTCAAATATTCTTCCCTCCACAAAAATTAAAACATTGGCAAATATTGTCAATTTTATGTAGAACTATTAAAATTAACAAAAGCCCTGACAGAATCTCTAGATACAGCTTAATCTCAGTAAGAAAAACCATTTTGTGGCATTTTGTGGCATTTCGACTTTGCTTATTCCATACCTTCTTTTGCAGTTCTACGGTAGTCTTAGAAACAAACAGCCTATAATCACTGTGAAAGCAGCAGCTTGGCAGCTATGAGAAGAGTACATTGGAGCTGAAACCCCTCCAGAGACCCATTTCCAGAGAATTGTCATTATTTTGCCTGGTTCTTGCTGGCAAGGTTATTTTTACTTAACCTGACTTGGAGCTGACCTAGTGATGAAAGCCTTTTCCCTGGAGCATCTGTCAAAAAAATTAAAGACAATTGTTAAATATTTGTCTGCCAGAAATGGTGGTTAAACAATTGGAACAAACAATAGGCTAACCAAAAAACTTAAAGGGAAAATTTGGCATATGGGATCTTCATGGGGGGCTTTGGAATGCTGGCATTCTCCTGGTGATTCAGAAGGCCAGAGGCATATATAGGACTGCTCATATGCCCAGGGCTGCATATATGCTATGAAAAAAAATCATAGCTGGCCTAAATCCTAATCTCTGGCAAACCTTGAGACTTCGTGCAAATAAAAAGTGAAGGTTAAGATAGAGTTATACACTATCTGACTGAGTGTTAGATGCATCCTGAAAATGCACATACAAAACCTCAGCTAATACTGGGAGACTTGATTCCAGGAATGTATGAAAATCTCTGTGCAATCATTAGCTGATTACTAAAACAACTAAAAAGAGACTGCAACAACATAACAAGGGGTATGGACTTTACAAAATTAGCTCAGAAAAGTCAATAGCAGACAACATTAAACAGCAACAATAGCAAATACCAAAGACAGGGGAGAGTCTTATTTCCTGAGTTGCCACATTATATTATTTAAAATGCTCAGGTTTCAACATAGAGCAATGAGTCATGCACCATACATGAATGTATTACCATACACCAGGGGAAAATAGTCAATAGAATTTGTTCAAAGGAAACAATGGTTAAAACTACCTTAACAAGGACTTTAAAGCAACTATTTTTGAAGTGTTAAAATAACTAAGGAGAGCATGTCTAAAAAATTGAAGTTTGAGAATCATGCCTCCTTAAGTATATGCTAAGGTTTGGATGTGTTTTTTTTCTCCCCAAAGATCCTATGTTGTAAATTTGATCTTTAGTGTCATGGTATTAATGTAGTAGAAACTTTAAGTGGTGGGGTTTAGTACATGGTAACTAGGTCATTGGGATTTCTGCCCTTTGAAAAAAATTAACATACTACTTAGAGTCCAGTTTGTTCCTGAAGGAGTGGGTTGTTGTAAAAGAACAAGACTGCCCCCTCCCTGCTCTCTGCCTTCTTTTCTCACCATGGGATCTCTCTTGCTTGTGTTCCCCCAATTGTGGTAACATCCATCGTAAAAACTTCACTGAAGCATGAACAGATGGGACTGCCTGAGCTTGAGTTTTCAAGCTCCAAAACTGTACAATAAATAAATAAACAAATAAACAAATAAATAAATAGATTTTCTTTCTAAATTACTTAGGTTTAGGTAGGTAAATCAATTGAAATCATCCAGTCTTTGGAATAGAAATTTAAAAGAATGTAGTAAAACAGAGAGTCTTAAAATCCTTTGGAAAACTATTGAGCATATCAATGTACACATGTATTTCCAGAATGAGGACAAAAGAATATTTGAAGAAATTAATAGCCCCAAATTTCTCAGCTTTAATGAAAAATTTTATGCATATAAGAAACTTAACAAATTCCAAAGTAAAAAAACAAAACAAAACAATTCAATGAGACAATGAGACTATACCTCAGGAGTCAAAGACCTTAAAATGCTCAAGCTTCAACATAGAGCTATGAGTTATACAACCATACATGAATGTATTACCATACACCAGGGGAAAATAGATTGTGCTACCAGAAATTGAACACAGGGATGCTTAACGAGTGAGCCATATCCCCAGCCTTTTTGATTCTGAGACAGTCTTGTTACTCAGGGCCTCACTAAGTTGCTTAGGCTGGTTTTGAAATTTTGATCCTCCTGACTTAGCTTCCCAAGCTACTGGGATTACAGGTGTGCACCATGGCACTCAGCCAATGACCTTAGACTTAAAGAGTCTTGAAAAAGAGAAGCAACTCGTTGGGTGTAAGAGATTCTTAATAAGATTAACACTTGATTTCTCAATATAAGCAATGGAAACAATTGCTGAAAAAATATCATCAATCAAGAATTCCATCAGTAAAATTGTTATTCACCAATAAAGAAAATTTTGAGGTATTAATAGCTATTAATATATAAACAAGACATAATAATTTACTTGTATATAAACCTTTTTTAAAAATCATAAAGGGAGACTTTCAGAATGAAATGAAAGAACACTGATGGTAATTTAAATTCTAATAACAAATAATTTAATGATTAAATTAAAGAATGACCAAAATATTATAGGTATGTAGATGAATATAAAAACAGTGTGAATATATTTTTATAATTTTTCTCTTTTAATGAATTTTAAATATAATTATATAAAGCAATATTTGTAAATCTTTGTTGATAGTAGTCCAATACAAAAAGATATAATTTGATAATAATAGCAAAAGGAAGGAGAAAGAAATGGAGATGCAAAATTTCTGATGTATACTATGGTAATCAAGTTGTTATTGATCAGAAATAGATTTTATAAGTTAAGTTGTTAATTGTAATCTCCATATGTAAAAATATGTTAAAATATAGTAAAAGAAGCAATAAGGAAATTGAAATTGTACACTAGAAGATAGCTATTTAACACAAATATGATAGTAATAAAAGACCAGAAAAACAAAATAAATGTATGACATAGCAATAAATGTCAAAATGACAGACATAAACTTTTTTATTAGTAATTATATTAAATGTAAATGGATCAAGTGCTCTAACTGAAAGGCAGAGATTATCATGATAGATACAAAAAGTAATTTCAAAGACAAATTTATTAAAAATTAAACACTAGAAAAATTCATATTTTGCAAATGAAACAAAAGGGAGCTCAGTTGGCTATATTAATATCAAATAAAATAGACATTAAGACAAAATTTTGAAGAGACAAAGAAGGATATTTTATAATAAGGAAAAGGCCACGGGATCAAGAACCTATAATAATAAAAAACTTAGATGGGCCTAATATCAAAGCCCAATATGTATGAGCAAATCTGACAGAATTGAAGGGGTAATGGCAGGTTCAACAGTAGTAGTTCGAGACCTCAATATACCACTTTCAAAACTGGGTAAAATGACCAGAAAGAAGACCCATGCAGAAACTGACTTCAACCACACTACAAACTACTTATACCTCATAGACATTGATAGATTATAATAGCCAACAACAGAAGACTACACATTCCTCTTAAATCAATAGATAGATAGAATGAGAAGGTACAAAATAAGTAAAAATATCTGTTAAAAGATTAAAACAATACAAATTTTATGTTCCTGACAGACTGGAATGAAATTGGAACTCTTTAATAGAAGGAAATTTGGAAAAGTTACAAATGTGTGAAAATTAAACAATACACTTCTATGTAATCAAGAGGTCAAAGAAAAAATAACTGGGACATTAAAAAATACTTTCAGATAAATTAAAATGAAAACAAAATACTAAAACTTATGGAAAATAGGTAAAATGGTGCTTATAGGGAAATTTATAGCTATGAAAGTTTCAAGTATAAAAATAAAGAAAGCTATCAACTCAACAACCTAACCTTTCATCTTCAAACACTGTAAAAAGAAGAGAAAACTAAGTCCAAAAGAGAAAGTTAAAAAAAATAAAAACCATAGTAGGCAGAAATAAGTTTTGGATAATATGATAATTATGGCTAATTATGGTAATTAAGTGTTGTACTGAATATTTCAAAATAGAAGAAAAGATTTTGAATGCTCTCATTACAAAGAAATGATAAATTTGTGAATTGATAGATATGCTAAATTCCCACATTGTGTGAATGTATTGAAATATCACACTGTACCATACAAATATGTACCATTATGGGCAAATTAAAACAAAATTAGAAAATAGAAAAACAACCAAGACATTTTTTTTTTAAATGAAAGCTAATTCTTTGAAAATATAAGTCACAATCTTTTAAGTATTTTGAACAAAGTGAGGAAGGGGGAAAAGACAATCAAAAAGAAAAGAGGGAATGTTACTAATGATCTTACTGAAATAAAAGAATATTATAAAGTGTGGATTACTATAACAATTGTATGTCAACCAATCTGATAACATAGATGACATGAACATATACCTAGAAAGACAGCCAAACTAATGAAATCAACACAAGAAGAAATTAAAAACCTGACTAAACAAGGCAAACTTTAATAAAGATAAAGAAAGGCAGGGACCCTGCACCAGCCCCAAAGAAACCTGGTCGTATTTTATTTTCATTCACTTCTAAACATTTCCTTCTTTCCTTCCTTCTTTCTTTCACATCAAGTTGGTTAACTGAGTAGTCTGAATGGTTGAGATACTGCTAATTTGTGGAATAAAATGTCACTCTTTATTGTTGGCCTGTACTTATGGATGGTGACTCAGAACAAGTCTATTGTTTTCTAATGTTGACATCCTGCTAACTAAGGGCAATAAGCCTACATTTATGATTAGGAAAGGAATATTACCCTTATACTGGACTTTTTCATTTTTAGGTATTGCATTCAAAGTGTAAACAATGGACTCTTCCTTTCAGTTTGCTTACTTGGAAACTAATAAAATATGCTACATAATAAGCTCACTACAGAAGCAAATGTGATATTTATTATTACATACGTTGGGTAGATACTTCTGACTTAACGAATGCTCTGTATTTTACTTAACCCTAATTGGAAAACAAATCAGATATTTGCTTTACTTTAAAGGCCCCAAACAGAATCATACATGCTGTCTGGACTAGATGTATACTGTAGTTAATGCTAATCTTTAAGTATGGTAACATTATTGTGCTTTCAAACACTATATCATCATTTGTCACTTTCCACACTCTGAGTAGCAACGATGATGAGAAAAATGCACTTGAATAACAATTCAGAAAAGCGGATAATTATCTTCCTGGAGAAGTTGTGGGGGTTCTTGACTCATAAGTTTCATATTTCTATGGCCCTTTAGTATGACCAGCTAGCTGTAATTGCCACTTTAGTGGTTGGCCAGAGAGTTGTTATATCAATCAATCAAACAAATAAATGGGCAAACCAATTAATATTTTTTGTTGAAACCAATTCAAAAGAATTATAGCAAAGCAATTTTGATTTTCAACAGTCCTACTCACCATCTGCATTTGGCAGAGCTCTTGACATCAGTCTGGGTTGCTAAGCAATAAATACCTCTGCCTTGACTTCGAAGTCTCTAGGATCATTCCATTATTTTGTCATTCAAAGGAGTCACACAGCTTGGTGTGGGCCTTCAATTCCTGCACAGTCAGAAAATACAGACATGCTGTTCCTGTAATAGAAAAGGAATAAATAAGAGAATTTTCGGAAAGCAAGATGATCAAAAGATTGGGGAAGTGAGGCTACATTAACCTCAGAGTTAGGGGATGTACTTTTGAAAGGAGAGATAAGTCATCATAAGCTTAGTAGTTTTATCACTTTTAAAAATGCAGGTAAATTTCACACCCAGCAGAAACTCACTACCTTTGGAGGATTGAAACTAACTTTGCTATCTTAGCATCACTTCTCAGATAACATATAGTATGTTTTTATAAAAAGTCCTATTACATTTTCAATTTATCAAAGGGTAGTCCTGATCATTTGATCAGATATATTAAAGTCCTGACTTTGGTAAAGATAGGAAAAACTGGTGAGAATCCTGTGCTCATTTAAAGGGCTGACTGCAGGCTGTCTATTTTTTGAAAAGCCTCCAAGTATTAGAATGAAAGTAATTATTTATTTAAAATCAACTTTTTATTTATTTATTTGTTCAGTGCTGCATTCTGTGTGAATATTTCTTTTACTAGATTCTATTATTTATATAATATATATATTTCTACACTATTTACTATAGGACAAAGAAATATTGACTTATCAGTGTGCTTAAAATTAATCTTTTTCCTCAGCCATAGGAATATATGGGAGCCTATCTCAAAGGATATCTGAGACATGTAAATTTTTCTAAGCCATCCATCAAAATCCTGGGTCTCTATTTCAAATTAGTAACTTAGTTCTTTTGAAGAATGAATTTAGATTACATTGAGTAGGTAGGTCATGGAAAGATTAATTTAATCATATTAGGCAGAGCTGAGATGAAAAGGAATAGTGTCCTGTCAACTTCTTAACCTTACCTTCCTAAGGTTATTTTTCTGATATACAAAGTATCCAGGTTGATGCAGATAAATTTAAAGTTCACATTCAGCTCAAAACCTTTTTCATATTTAATATAGAAATGGAAACACAGTAGTTAAAGTAGGTTTATCCCATACGGGGGTATTCAGTCAAATCAAAGATAAAAATCTGCTAAATGACTATTTTATTACCTCAATTTATGCCACATTTTAATTTGTCTTAGGGTGGTCCATCAATAAACAACCTAAAGACATTGTATTTCAGACATTTCTCAGTATTATGACAGTGAACAGTAAGAGAATTGAAGTGAATCTGTGGAGTGAAATGACCACAGGTAAAGTGTGACCTCCTCAAGATCACACGGCCAGGAAGTGTGAAGCCAAGATTCAGATCTGTTCACCTGACAGCCAGGCCAAAGGAATTCAAAGTATAACACTTTTCATAGTAAAAGAATTCCTCCAATACCCTTATTTTTTTAGCTAAAGCAACTGAGTCCCAAGGATGGCTGTAGAATAAACATGAGAATTCACTATTCTTGATCTCTACCCTGGTGCGCTGTCTTCATACATATCCAGATTCAGAGAAAATCTTCATTCTTCCTCTACACATTCTATTTTGAAGGGTAAGTACTATGAAAAAGGAGAAGTGAAAGCACTGCATTTCATAATACTTTGATATAAAAAATTGGGGTCGGTTTCTTGAATTGTTCAACCTTTAATTTTTTTGTAGTTAATCACTCTGTTTTCTTTTAAAAAGATAATCCAGATTTCTATTGACTTGTCAGTCCCTGTTTGCAAAAAGGCAGAACCTCAGGCCCATCTTAGTTCCTTCTTGGCTACTTCAAGATGCCCTGGAAAGCTAACACTATGTACACAGGCCCTTTAGAGTCCCCCTGGATGATCATTTATTGAGTACATGATATGTGTGAGGCATTATAACATATGGGTTATTTTAATTAAATACCTTCCTAATAACCATATATTATGAGTACTGTTAGCTCCCTCATTTGACAGGTGAGGAATCTGAAGCAAAATGATTCCCAAGACTTTATAGCTATTTGGTGGCAAAGCTAAATTTTGAACAGAAAGGCTGACTCCGTGGCTAGTGTTCTTATGAGAGAAGCTCCACACTGCTCTTCTTATACTCTTCTATATGCCACAATCCTCATACTATTTATGGAAAAAGGAGCCTTGACACTCCCTATTAGGGGATGAAGTCTTCAAAGGCTAGACAAGTTTGCAATTCTCAGCCCATTCTGGGTTATATTCCATCACTGGAAGGACTCAGCTTATGATGCCCCTTTGTTTGTGTATACAGTCTGTATACATATGCACATATATATTTTGTAAAGAGTGAAACCCTATCCTAGAGGTCATAAAAGGAGCAGGTGCTCAATCACCTTCCTCATGCTTCTCCCTCTTATAGCCCCTTTTCTCCTCCTGTCCTTTCCAAACAAAAATGTTTGTACATATTAATGTGCATCCATGTACCATGCTTCTTAGGCCAGATTGGTACCTTTTATGAAAACAATATTAAACATCATAACAATCAATTTACTAGTGAAAAATTATAATGAAATCCTCTTTACTTAACAATTCTCTTATTTATTATTGCCAAAGGAATATGTGTTCCTTGAAAAAGCTGCTGCAAAATGATAGAAAAAAAATCACCAATAATTCCACTATTGACTTAAAAATAACTATTGTTAATTCATTAATATATACAAATCCAGAATCACACTGTAGTTAGTGATATAGCATATTTTTATTTTTCCCCCTTTGGAATTTCAGTGTAAGTTTCTACAGACATTTCTAATGTCTTCTCAGCCATGTCAGAGGTACTCAAGAGTTAATTGAAAGAATTATGCATTTCTGTTACCATGTTTTTATTTATTCATTTATTTTTATTCTTTCTTAGAATTTCCATCTATGCTTACATAATCCACTCTTTTCTTTATATGATTTAACTTTATCCTTAGAATCATTAACATGCTAATTATTTGAAGTTTTCTGATTATTTCAACAACTGTGTTAATGTGAGCTTTGTTATGATCATATTTTTTTCTTTCAGAGTGTTTCCTCTGGCCTTTTGTTATGTCTTGTAAATTTATTTTTGTTGAAATCTACCCTGTTCTTTTGGATAATAAGAAATAAGGTAATGCCATTTCGTGTGAGAATGTATTTTAATTTGGCTAGGAGTTGGGCTGTTTTTAATGCCTGGACTTCCTTCTCCCTTCTTGACTTTGCACTTTCCTGTGTGGTCTTACTCAGAAGGAGCCTGTGTCTTGCAACTCCTTCAGCTATAATACAGTTCTATCCTGGAGCCCTGAGGTATGGTGGTAAGAATGCGGGGAGGGGTGAGATTCCATAATTGTGATTATATTTCAGTCTTTCAGCAGGCTGATATTTTGGGGATGGATTTTCACAATTCCAGTTGTAAAGGTTTTGTACTCCCTTACCTTACTCCCTTTCTTGACTCTGGTGTTCTTGGTGTATTTTCCTGAAACTCTGATCCCTGTTGACTATGATTTTATTTTCACTTTGTGAGATAAGGTTTAGGGGGCTGGACTGGGGACAGTTTCCTTCTTGTACAGGGATACAGTTTCACACTGGAGCTCTGGAAAAGTCCTTTATTATCGATACCTTTCTAGATTTATTTTAAAATAGTTATTTCTCCATTCCTGTGCCAGAACCAAGAAAGAATCTTTCTCATCCTGTAATTATGAGAACCTGGTCAATTCCCTAGAGGAAGATAAATTTTACAAAAGTATTCCGGGATCCCCAAACACTGTGACCTTATCAGTTTCTCATTCTCAAACATAGATTGATCCTCCAGCAATTCATTAAATTACTATTTAAGTGTTCCTACCAGTTTATGGTTATGCTAACTTTCACTCCTAATTTCCGTGTTTCTCTAAATGAATTCAGATTACAAATTGCCAATTTTCTTTGTGACAGTAGTTCTTTAATAAAAATGATTTCAGTTTGTTCAGCTTCTTCTTGTAAGGATACAAGTGACAATTTCCAAGTTCTTTACATGTTAAGGCTCTAAAATATGTATTCTTCCTTCCGTAATCTACAATGTATTTAATGCCTATGAGGCATTGTATTGCACATGTTTTCATTACCAGTTAAACCATTTACACTATTTTCACTATTTTAAATAACATCATAATTAACATCTTTGAAGCTAAGTATGTTCACATTTGTTATTATTTCCTCAAGATGAGTTACTATGAATAAAATATGTCAGAAACTTTGTATATTTTAAGTCTATTGTTAAATATTGTTAAATTGCTATCCAGAAGGTTAATGATAGTTTTTGTTTCTTCTAGTCATTGTAAGAGGTCATGATTTTTTGCTTTTCCTAGCACTGGATAAAAGAAGTTTTATATTTCTACTTTGATGGATTTGTTTTTTCAGTTTACATTTATCTTTTCACTAATGAACTTGAATATTTTAAGTATATATTATTATAGTTTTACTCTTAAATTTGAAATTGCCTGTTTATCAGTTGCTCATTTTTTTTTGCTTTGAAAACTTTTGTTTTTTCTTATTGAAATGGATAGTTTTTCCCCTTTTCATTTTCTTTTCTTTTTGCCTTAAATAGCTGAACATATCCTTTGCCTTAAATAGCTGAACATATCCTTTGCATTATAATGTTAAAGTAAGACACAGTTATTCAAATGCTAATAGAATTCAGAATATGCTGCCCAGGATATGTACAATGCTTGTTGTATGTCAGCAAAAAAAGATAACACAGGCTCACCTAAGCTTTGGCTGAGAATAAATCTCCCTACACTAATCTTGAAATTATCCCTCTATTTTCTCATTATTTCCTCATAATGCATAATCCATTGTTGTTCTTCTATACTTGGTAGTACAGCTTTTATCATAGGGCTTTTGGTTTTCAGTTTTGAAAAGATAAGCTATCTAATAAGTATCTGCAGCATTCATTGGTGTTGAATCATGGAAAACATAGTTCTTATACTAGTGCATTCATAATACTGAATTAAACATCAAGAAGATAAGGCAGACTGTTATGGTGAGCAAATTGGTTTGGTGGTAGAGATTGAACATATGCTTCTGATATTTTTTGAGCATGCAATTTAATCTGAAATGGAGTTAAGTCTTTAGATGGCATAAATGTGGGTCACTATGATAATACAGATTGATAGCTTAGCAATGGGAATGGAAATGTGTTTTGTATCATATGGTAATGACTGAGGAAATTTTAATTTAATTTAATTATTCACATCGTTTCTGTTATTTGGACATAAGATTATTTTTTAGCAAGTAATGAAGTGAATTAGAGAAAGAAATAGAGGATAAACTTTTAAACTTAGTAGCATATGCTAGCAGCTTTGGTGACTATGAAATTGGCTTTCATGTAGTTGCAGCAAATTGCATGCATTACTTGAGTAGGAATCTGGAAATTGAAGTCATTGGGTTTGACCAAGTCATTTAATATCTTTTAGAAGAAATATAGGAAAACACATTAAACCTAAGAAGGACCTTTAATTCTACAATGTATAGATCAGTTATTATCTGAATAGTCAAGATTGCTATGTTGATTAACATTCAAATGAAAGCGGGGGGTCGGGGGGCTGCATATGTGGTAGAGTGCTGGCCCAGCATGCATGTGGCCCTGGGTCCAATTGCCAGCACCACAAATAAGTAAGGAAAAGGAGAAAGGAATTTAAATCAATAATTTTACAAGTATAAAATTAAATGTTTGAAATGTTTGTATCAGGAAGAAGTATGCCTAATTCTATTCCACTCCTGTTTCCTCCCTATCTGATGAACATTTTGAGGGCAAAACTCTGTCTTATCATGTGCAGTTGTCATTTCCAGTACCTCTTACAGTTGAGGAAACTGGGAGTCAGAGGGTATGAGTAATTTCTCAATATTATTTATAGAATGAATGAATTTATTAGTGTAAAACCATTTTTGAAAGACTGGCTGGAAGAAAAAAAGATCTTTTAAAGCAGGCCATACAACTCAGGCTGTCCTTGATTGTTCAGTTGTCTTTAGTAATCACCCTTACAGCTAAAACATTGTTCCATTATTGTTTATACTCTTGATCTAATTGTTTATGATACAAAGGTGGTTGGAACACTACCACAATGAATTAGATTGTATTATTACAATATGTCTATTGATGTATCTTCTTGAGGAGACACCTATCCCTTGTTTACCTAGGATGCCTCTTAACAAGAGCTAACTCAAATGCCACCAAGAAGAGAATGGAATAGTTTCAAATGCATCATTGGCTATTTTAACATAACATTCATTCAGTAGACATTTATCGAGAATATTTTATGTGCAGTATATTGTGATATGTAAGAACTATACAATAATAGAGAACCTGTTGTCTTCCTTCAAACAAGTTACTGTATAATTGGATCAGAAATACAAAACATTGGAATAACTGAAGATTGCTGTTCAGCTCTAAATATTAATATATGTAAATATCAATGTTTCTAATTGAACTCAAATGTGTTGACAAAGTTTGGCTGGAGTTAACAAAGTCAATCAGAAAAGTGTCAAGAAAAGAGCAATGATTGTAAATGGTAAATTGGCTCCTGAATTTAAGATGTGTGAACTATAAATTAGCAATGATGCGAAGAGCAGATGTTTTCACTGCAGCATTATTATATTCAAAGGCCTGAGGGTTGTGGGAAAAGAACAGCTCTGAGTAAGCAGAAGGGATATTCATGTGATTGAGTGTGACTGGGGTTGGTCAAAGGGGTGTGAAAACAGTGGACTAAACAGCTGCATTGATAATCCAGTGAGGACTGAGCTTGGGGGATCCTCATATCAACATCAACAGAAATCTTGGGGATGTTAAGAATGTGGGAAGAGGCACCTTTCTAGCTTATGAGAATTGGGGAAGAAAGAGGAAGGAAGAAATGGAAGTAGATAATCTTAGAGTCATTTTGTGGGAAAATGTTCTTCTGTGGAGATAGAAGAAAATATTTTGAAAATGTTATTCTGGATGATTGTGTGTGTGTGTGTGTGTGTGTGTGTGTGTGTGTGTGTGTATGCTTCTTGGAAGAAATTTAAGTAATGGCATCCAAGATGACTTAAGATAAAGTCTTTTGAATTAAAAACTTAAACCTAAAAAAATATCATGCTGCTAATTTCATTCTGCTAACTCCACTTAGACACATGATATGGGTTTGGGAAATTAACTATTGCTACTATATATATAAAAATTTTATATAACTGTGTTGGGTACAGTGGAGAATATTATTCAGTTCACAACCATGTGATTTTTACCAAGAGTTTATCATTCATTTTCTTCTGCACATAAGCAGAATTAATCTGACTTCTGAGGTTATTTGGGTATCTGTATAATTGAAGGATATTGAATAGAATTATAAGAAAGCCACTTGTAGAGACAATGAGGTAAAGTTTCAAAACTCAGTCTTTCCAACAGTGGGGAAATTTAATTTTAAAGGTGCATGCTAAGTGAATCATCTGAACTTTCATAATGTTCTCACTAACCTTGATAGAGAATACATATACAAATATAGCATTTCTAGAAATTTCAGCAAAATATCAGAGATATAAAGTGAACAAATGGATATCTTTTGTATCTTTTATTAAATTAAACAAGATATCCAAATCTTTCCATTTTTTGGCATATCACTTATTCATAGTCATCAAAATTTTACACTTTAATTTACTAAAATTAAAATTTATTTACTAATTTACTAAAAATAATTATTTCTCTACTTTTTAAAACTGTTTTACCTTAAAAGGTATAATATTCCCTATTTTAAAAAGCCCTAATTGAAGAAAGCAGCACAATGGGGTTGTTTTTAACAGTTTATTGAAAATGGGAGAAAAGCCTTTGGAGTTCCTTAATTAGTTGTGAATGAAACCTTGGCTTTGGACACCAGGGTAATGGACAATTCAAGGGAGGGACTGGTAACAAGGACAAGCACATGGCAGGCACTTGGGAAGGGAATCTGCATCCGACAGGCTTGAACACATTCGACAACACCTGCCACAACTAATGATCACTGTCCTGCTGGTAAAACAGCAACCTTGGCAGTGCTGTCTCAGATAAGTTGGCCATTCCCCGCCCAGCAGCTCATGTAACTTCCTCACAAGTATTTATACCTAAATCATCAATGCTGACAAGAGAGTACACTCCCTTTTCCTTTTAACTTGTCATAATCGATAGGGTCTCTCCTTAAACATTGATGCCTGTCAAATCTTGCACAAAACTGAACAAGCTTCACAACAATGCTAGTTGTCCATATCATCCAGAGAATGCTACATTGGATAAAAGGAAAATAAGAATGTTTTAATCATATAAAGATTATATTTGTGGAAAATAAATCAATGATAACTGAGAGAACACAATTAAGTTGTGCTTTTGAGGTAGTCAAGAACAGTTTAAAAAACATAATTGACAAGTTTATAGTGAGTGAGATTTACTCCATGTTAATGAAATGAGGCTTGATTCTCATATGTCAATGATAAGGATGAGACAATATCCATCACTATTTCTACAGCACATGATTAGACAAAGAAAACCAGAGAATTAATTGGCAAATGTCAACAATTAATTAATAAGATGTTCAAAAACAGGCTTGATAAGAAGTGGATAAAATCTATGCTAATTATTCTGGATTCTGTATTTAAGAATCTACCAATGTTATGGATTGGATATGAGTCCTTCCCCCTACCCTCCAACTCCTATGTAACTGCAGGAATGTCCAGAAGTGAAATGATTAGATTATGAGGTCTGCAACATAATCAACAAATCAATCCATTTGATGGATTTAATGATTTGAAAGAACTGTGCAGAGTGCTAACTGTGGGCAGATGGGGTGTGGCTGAAGGAGGTGGGTAATTAGGATCATGACCTTGGGGACTGTATCTTGACTCCCCAGCTTCTTCCTCTCTCCCTCTGCCTTTTGGTGGACTAAGCAGAGGAGCTTTCTTCTGTTATTCTCTCTGCCATGATGTTCTGCCTCACCACTGGCCCAAAGCCATAGAGTGAGCTTACCATAGATTGAAACCTGAGAAATCTTGAGTCCAAAATAAACTTTTCCTCTTCCAAAAGCTGTTCTTGTCAGATACTTTTGTTACAAGGATGAAAAGCTGACTAACACACCTACTAATTAAAATATATTTGTAACCTCCAAATTAATGCTAGCCATATTTTTTGTGACAATTTGTAGACATACACAAAGTGGCAAAAATTAGAGTTGCATAACAGGCACATTGCTAGCCAAGGTTGAACAAAGTGATAACTCTGCTTTCTTATTAAAAAGTGTCTTTTATGGTCTATTTAGTGCTTTATTTTAGTTTTTTTGTATTTTATGTTCTTGTTAGTGATTTCATTATTTAAAATGATCACAAAGTTTAGTGTTGAAATTATGTCTAGTGTTCTTAACCACAAAAACTTTGAAGTACCCTATGAAGAAAATACACATAAGAGGATATTTGTTCAGGCTTGCTTCAGGGATGTTGGCCATGAGTTCAGTATTAATGAATCAATAATATATATTAAATAAGGTGTCTTTAAGAAGAAAAACACATAAAACATGGTTATAAACTGGTTGGTGACATTTTGACCGGACACTATCAAGAAAATGACATCACATATCATATCAGTGATTCACAGTGATTTTATATAATATAGCTATGGTGAATAATGAGAATCATCAGTATATGATAACCCCCAGGGATCTTATTGATGAGAAATGGCATGTTTTGTTTTGTTTGGTACTGGGATTGAATTCAGGGGTGTTCAACCACTGAGCCACATCCCCAGCCCTTTTTATATTTTATTTAGAGACATTATCTTGCTAAATTGATTAGGGCCTCACTAAGTTCCTAGGGCTGGCTTTGAATTCCTATTACTCCTGTCCAGCCTCCTTCAGCCTCCCAGGCTACTGGGATTACAGGCGTGTGACACCATGCCCAGTACAATAGCATGTTTGGAAATATAATATGAACATTTTCAACTAAAAAACAATACAATGTATTAATTTAGTAGTGAAGTTAAACCATTTGGGTACTTTTAAGTTCTTTGTTCTTTTTTTTTTTTTCTTTTAGAGTTTAGGCTGCCTGAAAACAATGTCAGATTAATTTCTACAACTCCAGCTCCAGAATTATGTTTGGCACATGTAAAGAACCCAAAAAGTGGTAGCATTGTTGCTTTTAGTTAGGCTTTTTGCTCCCTTTTATTTTTTATGTAATTTCAGAATTACTAAGTAATGACATTTAAAATTTATATCAGAAAAGGGAAGTAAATAATGACCATGGGGTCAACTTTGTAAAAGCAATGGGAAAAATGTAATGAGAAATACAATTTAATACAAGTATTCCATAAATTAAAATGTGGTAAAAAATTAAGAGAGCATGTTTTACAAAGCAATAAGTACAAATACATAGGACAGAAAGGGGACAAATGTGGCTACACAAATCAATGAGAAAACTGAAATCTTAATGAATGGGGAAAAGGCAGACTATTTTTACAAAAGGAAATGCAAGTGGATAAAACTGGAGCTGGGGTTGTAGAAAGGAATCTGACATTATCTGTCCCTAGGAAACTTAAATTCTATACGAAAAGGGAAAAAAAAAAAAAGAACAAAGAACTTAATACTGCCATAGTAGTTTTGTAACCAGAAAACTGAAACAAAAAATTCAAATTCATAATTTTGAAGAATATCAAACAAAATTGTGTGATTTTAAAAGAGATTAATCAGCACTGGCAAAAAAGGACTTAGCACAATAAACCCACTCATCTGCTGCTACACATCAGTTTGACATTGAGCTGAAAAACTTTTATAAGAATTTATGTGTCTCACAGAGGAAAAGTGCTCAAAAATGTTCATCTAAGCATTATTTATAGAAGCTGAAATTTAGGAATAAATTCTATTCTAATACAGTGGAGTTTCTATAAGACTCCTGAATGTTTGATAGAACAACATATATTGTTTAATTAACAAGACTTACAACAATTTAATAATGTTGGAAATAATCAGCTTAACATGCATTCTAAAGAAGACTAATACTTGGATATAGAAATTTTTCTTATGGAAAAGTTTTCCATTATGAAGAATTTGAGAAACTCTGGACTATTGTGCATTCCCCCCACAATAAGTTTCATTTTCTGGAAGGTTTCTCAAAGCTCCTTATATGCTATGAATGTTTTTTCTTAGCAAAAGTTGCTACCATAAATATTAATAGTATATCCTTAAAGAAAATGATATTATAAAAAAAATGAAAAAAATCTTGAAGTCTTAATAACTATCATTTAAGCATCTTTACAGTTCCTTTTCTCACAAGCAGCATTACCTATTTTTAACTATTTAAGATTGGGGGTTCTGAGCTAGACACTAAGGTGCATGCCTATAATCTTAGCTTCTCTGGAGGCTGAAACAGAGGATTGCAAGTGGGAGGCTAGCTTTGGCAATTTAGCAAAATGCTCTCTAAAAAATAAATAAATAAATATTAAGGAATGGGATTGTAGTTCAGTGGTAGAGTGCTCCTGGGTTCAATCCTAATACAAAAAAAAAAAAAAAAAAACCTCCCAAATAAAACAACAACAAAAACCAAGTGAGTGTTCTTAACTTAGATGACAGATTTCAATCTCTGCTGATGCCAAGGTTCAGAAGGTTCAGAGAGGAAAACCATATCCATTTGGGGAATTTAAAGAGGCTTTCTATTCTTGAGAAATTAGTAGAATTTCGATATTACATAATGCTTTTTGAGAGTATATTTTATTTCAGGCATTGTTCTAGGATCTTTGTAAGTGCCAACAATTAATCCTAATAACTTTATGAGGCAAGCAATATATTTCCTACATACAGGAATTTGTGTCTTGGGAAGTCAGAAGAAGTTATGTCACTACTGGGTTATCAAAAATTCAAAGTAAAATGGTTACATGTAAGTTTAAAAAGTCATCTCTGATTATACTCTGGGAATTGTTCAACAGAATAAGATGTGTGTATAACTTAAGGAGCAGAGAAAAGTTTCTGAAGACATTGTGGATTCCGGAATATCCTGGCAATGCAAAATAAAATGGACAGTTATTGCTATTGAGATTAGGAATGAGGCAGAAATGTCTAGAATTTGGATGGTGGTAATGAGGAAAGAAAGAACACAATAGTGAAAGCAGTATATATATATATAGGGTCTTGCACTTGATTAGATATGCAATATTTTTATTTGTATAGGAATGGAGTAAATATGGATGGTGGTGAAGGGAAAAGCCAACTACAAACTTCTTTATGTTAATCTGAGTCATGGCTATATTAGCAACGTCAAAATTTGATTTTGTTAGATTTTATTATGTAATATTTTTTTAAATTGTGTTTTTATTGTGACAAAATATTCATGATATAAAAATTGATCATCTAAATAATTTGTGAGTGTAGAGCCAGTGGTGTTAAAACATTCATAAACTTTTGTTAACTACTGCCATCATCCATCCCCATCAACCTTTTCATCTTGTGAAGCTGAAACTCTGTATTCATTACAATAACTCCTCATTCCCCTCATCTTCAGGTCCTGGAAACCAACATTCTGCTTTCTGTCTCTATGATTTTGACTACTCTGCATCATGTAAATGGAATCATACAGTATTTGTCTTTTGTGACTAATATCTCACTTATTAATTTCATCCATGTTGTAGCATATGTTAGAGTTTCTTTCCTTTGAAAGACTTTATAATAATCAACTAACTGTATATAACATATTTTGCTTATCCATTTATCTTTTCATGGATGCTACAGTTGCTTCCACATTTGAGCTACTATGAATAATGCTGCTATGAACATGGGTTATTTTACATATATACTCTTAAGTAGAATGGCTACCCCTATGGTAAATCCACTTTTTAATATTTTAAGAAACTGTCACAGTGGTTCTACCATTTTATTTCCATCTCAAGTGTACAGGGTTCCAGTTTATCTCCATCTCCAATTTTTTTAAATTGTTGTTATTGTTTTGTTAGTAGCCATGCTAATGGATGAGTATGAGGTAAGTATCTCATTGCAGCTTTAATTTGTATTTTTATAATGATTTGTAATACTGAGCAACTTTCATATTGTTAATGGTCATTTCTATATCCTCTCTGGAGAAATTATTATTCAAGTTGATGGTCCCTTTTTTAAATGAGTTTTTTCTTGTTTAATTTTAGGAGTTATCTATTTATTATGGACGCTAGTCCTTAATTAAATATATGATCTGCAAGTATTTTCTCTCACTGGCTCTTTACTCTGCTGGTGTTTTTTAATGCATGAATTTTAAGTTGTGAAGTCAGAGTGAGTCCCTCAACTTTGTTCATTTTTCAATTGTTCATTCAAGAAAAAAAAATAGATGTGTTTTGTGATGGAGACAGAGTGGAGTTCATTTAAATGAGGAATGTCAGAAAAGTCTCCCTGAGGAACAGGTCTTTGAGTGAGGTCTGGTAGACATTTTGGAGCTATTAAGTAAGAGTAGGGAATGAGTGTTCAGTTGAGTGGAAGAACAGGGAACGGCTTGATGTCTTTGGGGGAATGGTGGCTAACTCATACAACTGGAGCTTCATCAGCCAAGTGGGCGGTAGCATGGCATTAGACACAGTCAGAAACACAGGAAGATCAAGATCATAATGTTTTCTGAGCTAGGATATGAATTTTTGAAAGAGAATGTGTGCCATAAATCATGTAGTTCAAGATATATACAAATACAGAGGAAAATATTTCATACAGTCACTGATGAAGGAAAATGACGAGTCTCAAATATATGAGATAAAAGTCATGATCATACTGTGACTTATTTGAAAAAGAAAAATAAATTGGTTTCTTAAACTGATATAAAAGTCATTGTTATTGATCAATTTAAAAAAAATACAGTTCTACTGAGTCAGTTAGTGAAGTTGTAGAAGCAAATGATGACAAATACCAGTAAAATCCAGATTCTTACCTCTGCATTGTCTCATGAACCACAAATTTCCCTATCATCAGAGTACAGTAGTTCACTTGACTGAGATTGCCATTGCTATTTTCCATAGTGGCCATGAGAGAGTGCAGATTTCCACTTCAGCAGGAATAATGGTCTTTCATTCTGAAAAAAATTTTGTTTTGTTTAATTTTCTTTATCTCAAATATATTACTTCAATTTCAATGGACAATTTATTGAGTTGCTTAAAAACCAGAATCTTGATAAGCCTGTGCATTATGAATTAGAGAAAGTTATAAATGCTAAAACAGTGTTTATTTCAGAGTTACAGTAAGGTAGCCATTATATGATCAATTTACAAATATAAATAAAGACATTAATTAGTAATTAAATTTCTAGTGCTGCAGTGGTATTTTATTTCACAATGTAAAGTTTTCCTCCTGTGTTTGGGCCAAAAACAGATAATGGTTGTCCAACTAAATTGATCTAAAGAAACAATTAAGGAAAGAACAAGCAAAGCAGTCTTCAAGTATGATTTTGGCTCACAAAAACTATCCAGATCCTTAAAGTTAAAGGCTGAATCATCTAATATAAATGCAGTTATGCACCAAAAGATGAGCATTGAAACTTGAAGTAGGGAAGAGCAGGGACACCTGAACAGGAATTTCCAAATATTTTTTATATTAACTAACAAAAGGTAATTTATTTTACATTGTGGCCCAATAGATAAGCTCAGTATCTATCTATCTATCTATCTATCTATCTATCTATCTATCTATCATCTATCTCTATCTTATACCATATATAGTCTAAATATAATTCAATATAATATATGCAATATATAAAAGTGTGTGTACTTAGTAAATGTGACAACATTTTGTTATATTCTTTTATTATCTGCTCTATTTGTGGCTACTCCATTCCCTCCATTAAAACAGAAAAAGCTTGTCTTGATCAATTAAATTGATCTCATGCTCTAACCAAGGGGCTGAAAACCTAGACTTGACTATGTCACCATGTTCCAGAGAAGGTACAAGGTTGGAAGAGACATTGCAATGAAAATATAGTAACTATGTGAAAAGAGACTTATGCATTTGCCCCAGGACTCATGGTGAATTCTTACATGCTTCTTGTCTTGAGATTTGAGGAAGGATGCAAGTGGATAGTCACCCATGGGAAGATAGGCTAGTGGCTTCCTAGGGAAATCTTAGCTAAGAGAAATGGGTGGAAATAACTAAGTTGAGTTTTGCTTAAAGAATAGAGGAGAAATAAATGTTTGTTTAAGGAAGAGCTAAAAGAATTCTTGTTGTCTTCTAAGACCTTATATCTGAGGTGGAGACCTGGGAAAAATGGGGAAAAAAAGCCAGTATCTGTAGGTGTTATGTATGGGATTCCTAACTGTGATTCCCTAGGAATCTTTTAATGTCTAATTTTAGTCTACCTACTTAAAGAGTGATATATTATTATAAAGTAATTTCTGCTAATTAAACCACTTTATATAACTTTGTCACAAGACTGCTTGTTGAGAGAAGTACTGAAAAAGCAGATTACTTTCCATCTAACATTATTTCACCAAACTAGCTTAAATGATTATCTGAGATATTCATGTAACTGGGCATGAATTTTTGTGCTACATTGCAAAGTTTGGGGGTGTTCCTACAAATGCTTGCTTTGCTGAAAATCCTATCCCTGCATCCCTAGCCAGCACTGAGGTGATCTTGAGATGTGAGTACTGTGTGGCATACTGCAAGGGTAAGGATAATCAGGTGATATGGTTGTTAGAGTCCTGATGTAGTGTAAAGAATGAAAATTCCCTTGAGGCATGTTGATCTTGAAGATACCCTTGGACTTGAGTGAATAAATATTGAGAGGATTCCACTGACTATATTGGTACCCCTGCAGTTTAGGAGGACAGGTTGTACATGGTTCTTTGAGTTAGTTACTTTTAAAAAATCTTAAAGTAGAAGTAAGAAAACTTATTGTACATGAGGACCAGCAGTGAGTATTTTTGCTCTGTGTCCCACATATTTTCTATGTCAACTTCTCAACTTTGCTCCTGTTGAAAGAAGACATTGATAAGCAAATAAGCATGACAGTGTTCCAGTAAAACTACTCACCAAAACACGCCATAGTCTGGGTTAATCTGTGGGATTTAGTTTGCTGATTCCTGCCTTAAAGAGGTATCTGAGCTAAAATATTTTCACAGAAAACCATTTCATTTTGTTTGGTGAGGGGAACTCTTTTTGGATATTAAATATTCCGTTAAGCTCCATTTCCAGCAAAAGCTGTAGAGAAACAAAACAAGAGCAGTTACAGGACAGTCAGCTTGTGGGGAGTTCCACTTGAGCATTGCAAATAGCTGGCTCAAAGCAACAGAGTCCATAAAACTTCTCTGATGCTGCTAGAGAATATTATTTCTTTCTTCTCTTATTTATCACCTTGATTTTCTCTCTGGCACAATTTCATTTATCTTCTAAGCCAAAGAGGGCCTTCCCATGGCCATTAGGTCTTCTAGTGGGTTCTCTATCTCTCAGTGTTATACGGCTTTCTATAATTTATTGTGCTTTAATTTAAATACTCAGAGGAGAATACTGCAGCCCACATAAGTGACATGATGCTGAGGAAATTAAGCCAGTGGCCACAACCAAAACTGGCTTCTGATGCCCAAGCTGCCCTTCTTTCCATGATATCACACCTTCCTCTCTAAAGCCACACTTCTCCTTCCTTAAATATTCAGGGAATTTGGTTCTCCAGAGAATCCTGTGGTTTCCACTTCAGCCATGGCCCAGATTCTAATAACAGCTTGGTAAGAGCTTTGACTCCATCCTGCCTTTCGGAGAGCAGAAACACACTTTGGAAAGATGACAGGGAAGATTCCAGGAACAAATGTGGTGAAATTGTTTATAATTTCTGGGCTGTCCTGAATTTTTCAGTTAAATCTCCACTGGAAGTTATGCCATGTACATCACATTTATGAGTATGCATCATATAGGAGAAGAAATTTAGTATAATGGGTAAGAGGTTAGGACTGGAGTCATGCTGCTTGGTTTAGTTGCTGAGTGCTTCCATTTTCTCCTGTGTAGAGATAATGAGACTTCATTGGGTTGATGTGAGCCCGATGAAGGTAAAGTACTTGGAACAGTATCCGGCACATCATAAAACATCCAATAATTATGCAAAAAACCAGAGGTCTAGAATACATGTCAATTAAAAAAAAGAGGGGACTAGAGAGTACATATTTTTCTCAGGTAAGATTATGCTAGTTTTCCTGTATAGATTCATTAAAATTAAATAGTTCACAACTGCTATTTTCTCCTCTCTACCTTGTTTTTTCCTCTTTCTTTAGTCTATGAAGAAGACTCTTTGATTCTTCAAAAATAAAATCAGACATCAAAAATAAATGACATCAAAATAAAATCAGAACAACTTAAAGTTTGAAAAGTTTCTTGTGCCTACAAAGAACAGTTTGTAGATGTGAAACCTACAGTGGTAAAAAGCTCTGCTCATAGCAGTTACAGCATCACGTATAAAGCAGAAAGGAGGGAGTATTCTGACTTTTTTTTTTAATTGGCAGCTATACATTCTTCTTAGGGAAAGTATTGCTGTTCAGAATGAGCTGTCTCTAGCTGATTGATTTAATTTCACTAAATCATGCTGACAAGAATGTAAAGCTTACATTGTGTGCTTCTTTTATGATTAGAGCTAGCATTTGGGGTAAATCAGGATGACTTACATTTTGATTACATGTTATGGGTGGTTGGTCTTGGGCATATCTAAACCCTGGCTTCCATTTTTTTAAAATTTTTAAAATAATGAACTTCATGTCATTTGAGGAAAGTAGTGGCTTGTGTACTGAGTTGGCAGTTTCAATATTCTAATTGTGACCCTGTGAACTTCTTATGATGAAAAGTGGCTTTCTTCTGAGTTATCAGTAATCTAAAGTGCAACTGAGCCTTATAATACACACTTTAAATAATTTTGTACATACAGTGCCAGACTAAAACAACAAACAATAAATTTCTAGTAGATGCTCTGTAACTCAGGGGTATTATGACTATCACATTATATTTTTATGGTCTGATTATTCCTGCTGTTCATGTGAAACTTTAAGAAAGGAAGAGTGAATTTGGAAGCTGTGATCAGAAACCTGAATTTTTAGTGTACCCCCATCAAGAACAACCTGTAAAGTGCCTGGCAATTCACTTCCCTTTACTGTATATTTTCTTTCTCTTTGAGAAGATGAAGATGATATGATGAGGCCAAACACAAATTAAGAGAGAGAAACCAGAAAGAATATTAGAGTTTTCTCATTCATAGTGCTCTGGGGAGTTCTGAACTTGTCGTTCACAGGTGGACATTGTGGAGAGAATATGGCCACACCATGCTGGGAGGTGGGGGAGCACTGAGGTCAGTCATGAGGGAGGGGAGCATGTGCAACTGTGGGCAACTGTCTTATTGTGGTTTTTTTTTTTTTTTTTTTTTTTGCATGAAGGGAAGGGCAAGGAAGGTTAAACAGGCTCAGGATTGATTATTGATTAATTTGCATGCTTTCAGCAGACCCTGAACATGAGGACTGTCCCAGGTTGTGGGGGTAATTAGGGAGGTGTACAATGTCCTGGAATGTGTACCCAGATAAGAGGAGTTGTGGGGATGTGAATTAAATTCATTTTTCATAAAGGGAAACCAACTGGCTGCTAGCCAGAGTCTCAAAAACTGAATCAAGATGGCACACAAAAACACCTATACTACAGATGTTAAATTAGATGAAAGTAATTAAGATCCTTTCCAGGCTTAGACATTGATTCGAGAAGGAATGAGTCCCTTACTCAGCAATTGTTGGGCCAAAATATCTTTGCCACACATGTGTTAGCAAGAATGCCAAGAAATGCTTTCCTTGGATGGATGGGAAGGACTCCCAGTGCTGTCCTTCTAGATTTGTCCACAGGAAACTGTGAGGGATGACATCCTGTCAGGAAGGTTTGGTCTGGAGACAATAGTCATTTTGCAGCTTATGGTAAGGTCAAGTTTCTCATCTTGTTCTGGGTCCTTGGACCTGTTTTCCAGATAGACTAGCTGTTTACTTTCTAAGTAAGAATGGAATCTGGCCTCAAACGCTGAAAGGACTTTATACACCGATTACAAACTAATTGATGTGTCAACCCTTTCCTGAAATTGCAGCTGCCTTTAGGGTGGAAGGTAGCAAGCAGTAATGAGTGTACAGCATCATGAAATAGCATCCTAGCTCATAAAATAGACTACCTGATCCAATTCTAAGGTTGACAGAATGCAATTAATGGTAAATTAAATTCAGCCTGGGGTGAAAGTGTAAAGTTTAAAAGAGAGTGGTTGCTTATATATTTGTTCAATTTATGTTGATTTTTGGTATTTTGCTAGCATAACTTCTGCAATTTATTAATCTAAGGATTGAAATATGTAGACTTGACATTTTTTTTTCTAAATTGCTGAAGTAGGCTTATCATCAAATAGGAAAATAATATGAAAACAGAAGCAAGGCAGATCGCATTTGGAAGTTTCTAATTGCAATAAATCTGGACCACAAAATACAAATTATACTCAGGGCCACATCACATAATAACTAGTTTGCTTTTTTTTTTCCCTGTTGTATCTTTGATTTTTCTGATATATGTATGTGGTTACCTTTTGAAGATTGGTTGACTCCTCACACCAGAATGAAAGCCAGGATTTTGTCTGGCTTATTTACTATATAGCATATTTTCTGACTACTCTTTAATAGTCACTTCAAAACATTTGTTTCATCTGTACATGTAAAGTAATACATTGATATATCTCAACTACTATTAACACTCACAAAAACTTTATTTTCTATGGTAAAATTTTAGTGTTATTAACATGATTTTGCTACGAAAGTGGTCATACAATTGTGGAGTTAGACACATCCAAGTAGAAGCCTGACAAACTTCTTCCATGAGGCCCCCTAAAGTCTCTTGCAGCTCTTAAGCCACAGCCGTTTGAAGAATGTGATGTCAACAGAGAGGCACTGTCCTTGTTGACTTTCTTCACTTGGTAGTCCATTGGCTTTATTTTTAGAGAAATGGTCACATTTAGCTAACACATTTTTAACTTCTTACTTTGCTTCAGAAAAGTAGATCTTCTACAGAAATTAGGATGAATTTCTGAAGTAATAAGCTGTAGAATACATGTGAACAGTGGAGACCTATTCTAACTGCCCCAGGTCAAATGGAGGATGTTCAGCAAAATGATGAGCTTACTGCCCAGTGGCAGCCTGGAACTTGAATTTTTTGAGAAGACCTTCATAAAAACTTCTTTATTCATTTCTTTTTTTCTACCAGCTATATAGGAATCCTAACTTCCTGAGAATTACAGATGAACGTATTTCTGAAAAATGAATTATCAGCTGTTATGCAAGGAGAAGAATGGAAAATCAAGTATTTGTTGAATTCTGTAAGACAAAGGGTGTCTGGGTTTGACTGCTGACTTTGTAATACTGGTTGGATTTCTGTTACTGGGATCCAGGAAATTTTCAGAGTATAGAAAGTTCATTGAAAAAATAGGAGAGTCTGGGCTTGTGGCAACATTTGGGGGAGGAGAGTTATTATATTCTTAAATTCATGGCTCAAATTCAAAATGTGCAAAAGGGGTATAATGCAAAGTAGGGTTCTACTCTCCCTATCTCCTTGACCTACATCATGTTTATAGTTTTCATTTCATTTCACTTTATTTCATTCTGCTTATTTGTCCTTCCAGAGATATTCAGTGCACATTTAAACAGAGCACAGATTTATATTTACACTGTTAATAGCAATGTGCATGCCCATAAATGGTAGCATAATGTTTTCTTTTTTTTTTCCTATTAAACAGCATATTTTTGAGAGCCCTTGTTGCTAGAGTTATGTCTTATTCTTCTAAAATGGATAAGAATGAGTCTTAATTTATTTTTCCTATTTTCAACTGATGATATTAGTATATTTCCAGTCTCTTGGTGTTACATACAATGTTCAAATGAACACTCTGGTATATCTCTCTGTTATTTCCTTCACTTGTGAATATGTATGTGAGATAAATTGTTAGAAGTGATATTTCTGGGATAAATGCTACATGCATTTACACTTTTTGCCAAACTGTCTTCCATAGAAGTTGTAAAAAGTTAAACTTTCACAAGCAAAGTAAAAGAATTTCTGTGAGCCCACATCTTCACTTTCATAGTGTAGCATCAAATGTTTTGGCTTTTTCCAATTTGATGGATTCAAAATACATCTCATTACTTTAATGTTTTAAGTATCTTTTTCTTTTAGGATCTTTAAATATTTTTGGTAAGGTTTTTTTTTTAATTTTGTTTGCTGAGTTTAGTGAAAAAAATTCTTTGAAATCAAATAATTCTTTCCTCAAATTATGGGAATTTAAAAATTTGTGTATTTAGGAGCTTGCAACATTAACAAGTACTTATTAGGCCAATTTAATAGGTTGCTAAATTAGTGTCCTCAAGAAATTCAGTAAAACACCATAAATTTAAAAATTAATGGTACCCAGTTTAGTGTCTCTCCATTTATCATTTTATGCATTATAAAACAGCTATCCATTTCAGATCTAAGAAAAAAATAAATATTAAAAAATGAACATAACTTGCTCCCCATAATGGAGTTTGAATTGGTATCAGCTCATACCTTACCAGGTGGGTTCTTATTACCCTATTAGCAGCCACTGTCTAAAATTTGAGAAATGATGTATATGAAAAAAAAAAATCCAAGTAGTTGCCAGAATATCAGACTACCATTCCTGTCTTGTAATGAACTGACTTTATGGACATGACCAAATCACCTAAATTTCCTGGCTCTGGTTTATCTAAACATATAGGAAGTAGAATATTGATGGATGAAAACTCTAAAGATGACCAGCTTCATAGGAAATATGTCATAATTCCAAGTGTTCTAATAACAAAAAATTAAATAAATTAGTGTTAGCCACACAGCATTAGAAATAGATCTGATGTTTTACAAATATCCTCAAATTCAATTTTCCTACATTCAAATAAATTTATCTGTTCACTTGCCTCTCTGAATACAATACTTATATGCTATCTTTACAAATAATCCTCAAACTCTTTTTTCTTGGTAATAAAAAATGAATTTACATAAAGAGTTTATTAGTTGACTATATATATATATATATATATATATATATGTATATATATATATATATATATATATATATGTATATATATATATATATATAAAGAAATAGAATAAAAGTTTTCACATGCTTTAATAGTTTGTGTCCACTAAACTGGCTAGATTAGGATACATTCAATAGATCTAATGCCATGATTCTGAACTGTGGGAAGTTTTGCACTCAGGGGATATTCATTAATGTTTGGAGACATTTTTTTGGTTACCACAACTGTGAAAAATGGGAAGGGGTTCTATTGTCCAGGGTGCCCCTAAGCTTTCTATAGTGCTCAGGATAGCCCTTCCAACCAGGAAGAACATTACTCTAAATATCAATAATAGCAGAGGCTAGTGACGGAAAAATTCACCAAGTTTTAGGGTTACTATCAAAGACATTGATTTAATTATACCAATCTTAAAAACACACTTGTAGAAATCAGTTCCATAAACCGATACATGCGTATATATTTAGTCTAAATATGCATATTATTTTTTTGGGTACTTTAGTTATTGGACTGAGATTTATTGTATTCAATGTGACAACAAATGCTAAATATCCAAAAGATTAAACATTTTTCCAACCTCAAATTGGTTAATTATGTCAGAGCTAGGACTAAAAATCCTTGTCTGACACAAAATTGTCCTCTACCTGATATTTTATAATCTAACATGGGAAATTTATCTTGTCTTTGCCCCAGCTGTTTCTTTCCTACTTCCAACCAGCCCTTCTTGAGCTCTGACTTATATCAGAAGATCATTTGTTTTTTGTTTGTTTGTTTGTTTTTCATTCTGTGGATAAATTTATTATTCTGTGGATGTCCTAGGGAAAGAGAAATAGATTTATTCTGTGAATCAGTAACCAATCTGAGAGCATATTCTGGTCAAAGTGATATAGTAAAAAATAGTTCTTTATTCCAATAATATAACAAAGTAACAAAACCATCCAACAAAAGTAATGCCAGTCACTTGGTTAGGTAAAAATGTGTACATACATAATTGATTGAATCAACTGTGGGTTTGGCTTTATGAAGAAACAGTGACAAATCAGTAATAGAATTTAGTTGTATAATTTATAACTATGCATATCCCTAATCTATGTAATGTATAATTCAAATACATCTGATTGTTTTAGAAATAGTATATAAAGCTCAAAGAGTACATGGATGGTAGAGTAGACTTATAAAAGTGTGAAATTATTAAAAAAGAATAATTAAACAACTACAATTTTTTTCTTATAGAAAGATTAATAAAAGGAATAGTTCTGTGTAATCAGGTCACCATTTAGATAACACAAGCAATTTTCACATTGTTTTGATATATTCTCCAGACCTTCAGAGAGAGACAGAGACCAAAGGAGACAGTTTGTTTTATGAATTAAAAGCTGTAGGCAGTCAAGAAGTTTTCTTTTTTCTCTTTTTTAGAAGTTATGGTTCACATATATTATCTGAAAATAAGCTAAGAGATGTTTTACTGTAGCTTGTAATTTATCTTTTTTGTAATTTTTAAATTTGTTTTAATTAGTTACACATGACAGTACAATGACCTTGACATATCATACATTTGAATCAGATGGGATATAATTTCTGATTTTTCTTAGTGTACAGGTTGCAGAATCACATTGGTCATGCAGTCACGTATATACACACAGTAATAATAATGTCCATTTCATTCTATTATCCTTCCTTCTACAGGTATGGAAGGAAGACTTCTAAATCATTTATCTACAGGTATGGAAGGAAGACTTTTAAACCATTCTTAATTAGATTCCCCTTTAGGAGATGACACTGAGACTATGATTGATACTAATATCTGTGATTTGTAATTTGGAAAAATAACATTTTCAATAGCACTGGATCTCTCTGTGCTCTATCCGTTACATTACCATAGAAAAAATTTGAAAGATATGCTGTTCAAAAGATGTTTGTGACCTCTGGGGAGATTTATGCCTATGTATAAAAATCCCAGTGGGAAATTTACAACATCCTGGTGTTTGGAGATAGCTAAGATTTTTCTACAATCTTATCACTATTCATTTCATTACCTTTATAAATATAAATGTTCAATGGACCAAAATAACATATATTTTAACATGGTAGTGCCTTTGTCATATCTGTATATTTGGTTAAGCAACATTTTGGATTCAAGAAAATATCTCTCAAATGGGTAGCAAAGATGAGTCTCAGGGAATTAATAAATTTAACCATTGAAAGCAGTGAAATAAGGGAGGAAAAGCATATTAAAATTAGAATATTAGTCCCTTAGTTTGCTATAAAAAGTTTCTAGGTCATAAAAATTTCATGTGTGATATCATGATGTTCTATATGGAATTGAATAAAACCTACAGATGGTATTACTGTCAGAAGACTGGCAATATGAGAAGGAAAATCCAAATCCATATAAAGTGTCTATCCCAATGAGGACAAATTGCTGTCTCATTTATGAAAGAAAAATTGTCTAGTATATTTAAACTTTCACTAGCTGTGTGGCAGATCCTCTAAGGCTTGCTGCTTTTCAGAGGATTAGGGTGAGACAGAGATACTAAAAAACTGAATATTCAACTATACTAGTGGCCAAGTCATTCTTGAAGAGGGGAATCCACGTCAATGAGCCCATGCATAACATCTATTCCTATCAATATGGTCCCCTTACAAATAAGCTTAAAGAATAATCACTGAGTTGGTGGCACAGTGAGGTGGATTGGGAGCCATAGGGCGAACAGTGACACCTGCTTGGCTCCTTAGATCATCCTTTGCAGTGAAAACATTTGTTTAGTAAACATATAGGATAGGAGTATTCTTACATTTCAGACCCATTCTATCTACATAGTCAGTCTTCAATTTACCTTTTTTTAATCATCCAATATTATTAACTCTAAGTTCTTGGTCATATATCAAATGAATACCACAAAACAGTGAATAACAGGAATAATTATTGAAATTTTTGCTTACCATGAATATTCTCTATCTCCAGTGTGCTCCAGGGTCCCATGAACGAGGTTAATCCTCCAAAGAAATCTACTTCCATCAAGCGTCAGTGTGTCCTACTGAGTACCTAAAACTGGCTCTAAAGTTTTCTTTTCAATCATCTGGTCATAAGGAACTCCATGAGAGCCAAGATAAGGGTCAAGGCACATTGGTAGTAGAAGTTAGGCACAACAATCTCAGGAGAAACCTGTTCGTGAAACTTGTGAATTGGCACCCACTTAGGCTCAGTTTCATATACATGAAATTCACTTGATATGCTGCTATTCACTGCAATTGTGTCGCTTGATCAAATAACACTGATATATAAAAGGTTCATGGTTCTCTATTATAAGTTAGGCATTCCTTTCTTAATGGAACTCAGAAGCAAGGCAAAACTGCCTATCATAAGAATATTTACTTTCAAACTTTAGGGACATCTGCTATAAATTTCCTACCAGGATTTGCAAGAGTCATTATTCAGTATCACAATCTGGCATAGATATTTCAAGAACATTGCATCTGTGGTCTAGTCATACCAGTCATAGCAGAGTCTTTTGTTCAGGACCTTTCAAAACTGGCAGCCTTTGGGGTCATTCAGTAAATGGGTTGCAAATAGCAGATCCAAATGTCTTATTTGTTATATTGAAAATACCCCAAAGAATTTCACCAAATATTGTGTCTCCTACTTTGAGTTAGAGTTTGCAAAGTAAATGTTTTCTGGAAATTTTACCTAAAACATTCAGCTAACCATCTCACATTCGCAGCCTTTTATTCCTAACACTGATCTGGAACCAACTGTGGAGCAAATACTCCATTGCTTCAGTGGAGTAGCACAAACCCCACCTCCTGTCCTTGGGGCCTTCTGATGCATGAAAAACCTGCAAAAAATCACTCAGCATCTATTCATATGCAATTTGAATTTGTATATAAGCTCATGATCTCTGGGAAATCTGTAACCAATTGGCACTGGGTGAAGCTAGATTTATGTTCAAGCAGACAATTTATAGCTCCATACAAAGAAAGCTGAACTATATTATATAATTTCTTATTTCCTGACCTTGGACAACTCTGATAATAAGATGGAATCTTGTGGAAATCTGCTCAGTTTTCATGCATTCACTATTTATAATTATAAATTTTGACCAATGGAAGATGGTGCTAATAAATAAATCAATACCTTTAATTCTGCTATTCACAGTTCCAATCAGTATTGACTATCCAGTGATTGACTCTCTCTTTTCCTGTTTTATTCTCCTGCATTCTCCATTGCTGATTCTTGAAATCACTTCCCAAATAAACTACATGCATGTATCAAACTCTGCTTTAGTGACACACAAATGTAATCTCTGACCATGTCTTCAACTCCTGGGCTATTAGCTTTACTGAAGTGATGAGTGCCATTTATCTCCTTCTTTTGGAAACGTGTCTTACAGAGGCATCTGTAGTTCCATTTTTCATTCACTCCATTATCTGAGCAAGATATCATACTAAGGTAGATTAGGATGGTGCTTTAGAGATCATAAGATTCCCAAGGACTAAATTATGGATTCTGGGACCAAGTTATGATAAGCTGACAAAACCCTGAATTAGGATGCTACATGTGTGCAACTATCCCTATCAGATAAAAACAAATAACTTCTGGAGTTTTCTGATGATAGGGATAGAAGTGGGGGGGGGGAGTAAGACAACTAAATACATACCAGGTAACTGGAGCTTTGCTCCAGGAAAGAGAGCACATCTGGAAAAGCAGCTGTGACCAGACTGGCCACCTGATTAAGCTTATGCTAATCAAATACCATTCCTAAGAGTGTTCTGTTGGCACAGAGCAATCATGTTAAGTGATGATGTTAGGAATTACCACATTTGCTTCCTATAATTTCTTGTTGCTCTTCTTCCTGAGATATGACTTTTCCCCTTTCTTTTGGTTTAATTTTTTGGAACAAATATGGAGCTCAGCTTTTTCTTAGCCAGCTCTTTCTTTTTTTTTTTCAAACTAAAGAATTTATTATTTTTTATTTTTTTATTGTTCAAGACAATACAATGATCTTGACATATCATACATTTGATTCAAATAGGGTATGAATTCTCATTTTTCCACATGTACAGATTGCAGATCACATTGGTTATACATCCATATGTATACGTACAGCAATCCTAGTGTCAGTTGTATTCTGCTGCCCTCCCTATCCCCCCCTCTCAACCCTTCTCCTCCCATCCCTAAATAGCCTTTACTCTGTTGATGAATGCAGTTACCATGTTTATCTGGTTGCCTATGTTCTCCAAAAGTTAGTTTTCACACAAGATGGGCCTGGTATCTCACTGGCCCCCAAATGAGAAGAAACTTTATTCATCTCCATTTTATATGCAAAGCAGGAAAATTTGCTCAATGAATACCCATTCAAACCTGCCTAAGCTTTGCTCCCTTTGTTGGATGTTAGATAATCTGGACTTTTTCATATCCTTTCTGCATTCATGACCACATGACAGAGTTCTGGCTGATGAGAACTCAAAACCACTTGGAGAGGACTTGACTTCCTGAGTAAACCTGGCGGTCTTAAGAAGAAAATATTTGACCTTGTCTTTTGCCCTTCCTTCTTCTTCCTGTTAATGCAGATGCAGTGCCCGGAAGTAGAGCATACCAATCCAGCACAATTTAGGCACAACAATCTCAGAAGCAACCAGCTCATAAAATTTGGAATTGGCACCTAGTTATGCTCAGTCTTATATACCTTCTTCTAAACTTACTATTACATAAAAAGTATGCTAAAGAATAGCCTTTGACTTACCAGAAGTTTTCCTCACATTCATGATTACATAACTGAATGGGTGGACCACACTGGTCCAATCAGTTCCTACCAAGAGCAATGACCATAGAGTTCAATTGTGCTGGAACAGAATAGGAATGTATTTCTTTTTGTTCATTTTACAGCCACCCTACCTTAAAGATAGAAGTTACATCTAAAAAGGCTAAGATAAATATTCACCAGGCTATACTATTATTGTGACTCTTTTCTCAACTTAGTCTTTTTTTTTTTTTTTAAAGAGAGAGGAGAGAGAGAGAGAGAGAGACAGAGAGAGAGAGAATTTTTAATATTTATTTTTCAGTTTTTGGCGGACACAACATCTTTGTTGGTATGTGGTGCTGAGGATCGAACCGGGGTCGCAGGCATGCCAGGCGAGCGCGCTACCGCTTGAGCCACATCACCAGCCCTCTCAACTTAGTCTTTTGTTTACTTTATGCAAAGGATTCTGAGTCTCCAACTGACTCAAATCTTGGATAAGGCGAGGACTCTCTTTGTGATATGAATGTTGTATGTTTGTTATTAGACTTAGAATGTATTTGCTTATGAAAACATATAAGTCCTTAATTTATTTTGCGTCTATTTGAAACTATAGATCCCATAGTCAATAGTGATTTCAATAAACTCCATAGGTAATTATGCTCTAATTACTGTTGTATCTCTTCTGTGTATTACAAAAATCATGCTTAATTTTGTTTGCTAACTAAGTAGCACAACTTAGTCTCTGTAAGCCTAGGATTCCTTCATTTTATTTGAAACCAAGAAGCCCATTTTAATATCAGAATCTTCTTCCAGTAGATGTAAATTAAAAAAAATCCACTACAACAGTTTTCAAAGATTTTTATGATATTTCATCTGCAGTGTATTTCTCAGTATTATGGTAAAGAAATGTTATGAATTACCATTGGTACCAATTTTGATATGAATCAGTATTCTTGTTTGCAAGATCATAGTGAGTTTTATATGATAATTTATACAATGTGTATTTCTCCATAAGGTATAGTATTCCTTATTGTCTGGTATAAAAATATTCTTACATCTCAAACTTATTTCATATTTAAGCAGTAAAATAATAAGCAAATAAAAATTATATGTTGGGCAACCCCCTTCCAAAAGGCTTGAGGTTATTTATTTATAAATGGTTTGGATTTAGAATTTTTTTTCAGATTTTGCCATATTTGCACATACATAGCAGGATAGATATCATGGGGAGAAAACCCAAGTCTAAAAATGAAATTTATTTATTTTTCATATAAAACTTATTCACACAGCCTGAAAGTAATTTTTTACCATATTTTTAGTATACCTGCATTTTGACTGCAACCTACCACAGGAAGACAGGTATGAAATTTTCTACTTGTGGTATCATATTGGAGTTCCAAAGGTTTGGGATTCTGGAGCATTCCAGATTTCAACTTCTCAGATTAGGAATAGTCTTAACCTGTCCTTCCATCTACCTCAGCTAGTATACCATTTCAGAATTTCTGGAAAGGACATAAATGTCAATAAATTCAGTCAAATATGATGGATATTTATCTTTCTTTAGCATTGTTGGAATCATTCTTTTTTTTTACTTTTCAAAAACTTTGTTCTAATTAGGCATATATGACAGCAGAATGCATTTCGATTTATTGTACACAAATAGAGCACAACTTTTCATTTCTCTGGTTGTACTGAAATCCATTCTTACACATATTTTCTAAGCTTTAACTCATATTAATCAGCAGAGTATTGAATTTTGCCTTGTACATAAGCCTTTTCATGTTAGAGTCTACAGTCTTGTCCTTATGAAGGGATAAGAAGCATATTGGATTTGTTTTGAATGGCAGGAACTGTTAATTGTATTCTATAAATTTCATATTTATTCTTCCCTTCCATATTAATCTCAGACACACTCTTTAGATGGACAACCATGTGTCCTATATAAATAGGAAATTTTCAAAATGCCATTTGTGTGTAGGCTTGCCATATGACCACATCTTGCCAACTAAAAGCATACAGACATTGCATGGTCTTTCTGAGAAGCTTTTTCAAAGTCAGGGGACTTCACCCTTTTCATCCTTTTTTTTCCTCCTGCTCTTTAGTACTAGAACTAGGATGAGAGCTTTAGGGACCACCTCAGACAATGTGAAAATACACTGAAATTGATTATTAGAAGGATAAATGGAGACTGGGATGTCAGTTACCATCAGAAACCCATCTCAAGTACTAGACTACCTATTTTTGGACTACTTTTAAGTGACAGGGAAAGAAATCCTATTTTGTTTACATATGTTTTTTTTTTCCTGATAATGTAGCTAGACTTAATTTTGCTTCACTTTCAGGGTAACTGCATTTAGTTGTTAAAAGGTGGCACACGCCTGTAATCCCAATGGCTCAGGAGGTTGAGGCAGGAGGATTGCAAGTTCAAAACCAGCTCAGCAAGTTAGTCAGGCCCTAAGCAACTCAGCAAGACCCTGTCTTGAAATAAAAAATAAAAAGGGCTGGGGATGTACTCAGTGTTTAAGTGCCCCTGGGTTCAATCCCCAGTACCGAAGAGAAAGGAGTCTTGTAGCAAAACTGATACAGCTGCATCTGCCTGGAGTCTAGCAGGATGGTTCTGCAAGCAAAGGAGGCTTAATCAAATGGAAGTTCTTATTACTCAAAGTTGGTGTTTGTTAATAGAAGTGTTAAGAGCATTTTAGGTGGAATAATTCTTCTTTGTGTAGGGTTTCTTCATATTTGTCAGGGGATTTAAAATTACTAGCACTAAGTGCTAAGTGCCAGTAGCATCCCTAAGCAAAATCAAATTCCCTACACTGAGGTAGCCCTCTGAAACAGTAGCACCTTCAAATCTTAAATAATTTCTTTACACCATGCATATTATTCCACAAACCCATACTTCCTCCATTTCTTTGGGTTCTATTCAATTTTAACATTTGCATAAGAGAGTTGGCAAAGTTACAATTCAATTGATGTTGTAAATTACAACCATGGTATTATATGATAACTGCGTTTTTTTTTCTTTTGTACACCTCATCCCTGTCTCTGAAAATGGTAAGAAATTCATTTCACACAATATCTAATTTTTTAATTCTGATTTTGGGGAAAAATTTGGAACTTTGAATTTGCCCTTCTCTTTCTGCAGTATTTTAGTGCAGTTAGGAGCCATTAGCCCATCTCATTTGTCCTCTGGCAAACTGTTTCATAGAAACAGACATGGGGTCTTTTGAATTCTTGTCTCTGAAGAGCACAGAATGCCAGGTGACCACAGGTGGTGATAAATAAATAATAAGGCTACCATAGTGTAATACAAGTTATAGTACAAGTTATGATCTTACCACCTCAGACAGAAGTAAGCAGGAAAGATAATCCCAGGCTTATTCCTTTAAGGATCAACTGTTGGGGACTAAAACTAACTCCAAATTCTGAGTCAGTTTTTTTTTTAATTGTAACAAACAGAAATCACTTAAATTCATTTAAAATGAGGTCAGTCTCAAAGAGAAGTAAATCTCCAACAATACAATAGAGATTGCTCTGACAAAGAAACCATAGCTGTAATTCCTCACAATATAGGCACATTTGCAGGCTCCAGTGACAGGAGGGACAGGCTGGGAAAGCTCCACCTTTGCCATACCAGAGAGTGGATTCCACAGGATACCCATTTCCAGCTGACTGCTCCTGAGCTGAGGTTTCCCATGGCCTTGTGTGGTCAAATATTTTTGACTTTATGTCTACATGTGGTTTTAGAATGTTGGTGTCCTTTTGTACTTGTAGTGTTTTCACTAGAATACTACCCTTTCGGGATCTTTATAATCTTTGCCAGCTAGATTGTTTTCATTTCAGCAATCATATTGATATATGTTTTTAAAAGATATACTTAATTTGATTACTTTCAAAATTGAGAAATTTCCAATGTCTCATTTGTATTTTGTTCTCTGTGGATTTTTATGCTTTTTATTGCCTCTAAATTTTCAATTATAGTGTTGCCTACTTTTTTTATTTGTAAAATATTTTATATTTATTGATAATATTAGTCTTTTGTCATATTTATTGTAAATATATTCCCAGCTCTTCCATATTACCTAATATATTTTGTATTTTATGTAGTTAAATCTACCAGTCTTTTCCTTTATAATAATTGTCATCAATTTTATCCACAGCAAGCCCTTTCTGATTCCAATCCAATTAAATATTTATTCATATTTTATTTTGTTTACAATAGTTTTGCTTTGCTTCAAGTAATAATTAACTACTTAAGTTCATGTGGACTTATTATTATAGTGCTTGGTGTAAATTAAAAGTATAATTTCTTCTTTATCCAATTTCCCAATTTTCTAATAATTTGATAAATATTAATTTGATAGTTGGTCTTGGGTTTTGAAAAAGTATAAATACAGCAATGATTAATAGGGTCTTTCATTCCTTTACTGTACTCTATAAATTTCATATTTGTGTATTTAATTTTGTACTAACATTGAACTATTTTGTATATTATAAATATGTCACATTCAAATACTTATAAAATAATCCCAGACAACATATTTATTTTTTAAAAATTTTATGGTTGTTTTACTTTTTAATGTCTCAGAATTCTTTAGATGAAATTTACTAAATCATTCTTCCTCATAATTTGAGAAATATTAATCATTAAGATTTATTTTATAAACTATTATCAATTGACATTTGTAATGTCTATAAATAAGAAATGCCTATTTTAGTCAAAATTTGTAGTAATTAACAAAGTTTTTATAACTACAAGTTGTTACCAAGTTTTGGTGTTTCAAGGTTGTTATCAAAGGGTACATTATACCAGGTGTTCACAGATAATAAATGAGGACCAGAACATTTTATTGAATTTACTTCTAATGATTTTAGCATATTTTAAAGTTCATTTTTTTACTATGAATGGATTCCATATTCCATAAAAAATTAACTTATCATTGCTAGAATATAGGAAAATTATTGGATTTCTATATTTATAACACATTCAGGATATTTTGCTCAACTCACTTAATTTTAGGACTTTTTTAAAAAAAATTATTTTGCAGGTTTTCAGTAACTGATTCTTTTCTGGGAAGGAGTTGGGGTTACCAGGGATTGAACTCAGGGGCACTTGATCACTGAGCTATATCCCCAACTCTATTTTATATTTTATTTAGAGAAAAGATCTAGCACCTCACCATTGCTGAGGCTGGCTTTGAATTTGGGATCCTCCTATCAGACTCCTGAGCCACGGGGAATACAGGCCTGTGCATATGGCCGGTAACTGATTCTTTAGGATAATTTTGTCACCTTTTCTCAAATAACTATGCTCCTTGTTTATGACTGGATTTTATCCACATCTTTTAGAAAAATGACATCAAATATTGACAATGAGGGAATTCTTATGTGAATGTTAATATTAATTGGAATTTTGCTACTGTTTCTGTTACATTAAAAAAGCATAGTATTTATCAAGTTTAAGTAATACTGTGTATTTTTTAAATCAAATTCTTGATAAAATCAAGAATCAATGGTAATTTTTAATTGCCTTTTGACATATTTTTTCAAATGCTGTAATTGTTACTAATTTGTGGATATTCTTAATGAACATATCGATACAACAAATTTAAACAACATATTTTCTTCAATAGAAGAAATAGAAGAATATTGCATTTCTCTATGAAGGTCTATATTATTGTCATGGATATTTTCTTTAATGCTGTTTTTTAATCCTGCTTGTATATCAGAGATCTGCTTCTTTGTAACTCAGCTTTCCATCTTCTTTTTAATGCTCAGCAACTGTTATTTACTTGTCAAACATTTTGCATCACATTCTAAGGGCATTTAGTTCTTTTTGTTACATTTCATTTTCAACCATTACTACTGAGTCAGTGTTGACAATGTAGTTTTAGCAGACAAATCAACAGAAATTACATATTTATTAGCTGAGAGTAGTATATTCAGTGTGCATAAGATTCACTTGATAGAACTCTTGGCTCATTCTACAAACATGTTGGCCTAGTAACTCTGTTATATCTCATAACTCTGTTATACCATCTTTAACTGACATCCAAGAGGTCTTAATTAGCAGAGTTTTGAGATCTATGCTTTGAGGATATTGGCATAGATTTAACATCATATTCTCTTTAACTGCTGTCTCTTTATTTTGCTTATTATGTCTTTGGTGTTAGTGTTGTGTTCTTGTGTACCCCCTATTTAGATTTGCAAGGTTTTTTTTAACTAACTTTTTTTCCTAATCTTTTTTATATTTTTTTTATGTGTACTCTGCTTCCATTTTATAATTTTGTGGCTTATATTACTCCTCCTTTATTTGAACTTGTCTTCCTTAGTTGTTGAGGTGCATATTCTGTTAATTTATTTTATTTCTGTTTAAAAACAGAAGTATTAAAGTTAATGTTTGAGAATTATATTTCCATTTTTCAGAGGATATAATTTCAGAAAAATGATAAAATTTATTATTTTTAAGTCTGAAGTATTAATTTTGACTTTTCTTTAATACATTAGTATTTAATATATTTCACTCCCATTTTAGTTGCTTATTTATATATATTTTACCATTTTATTATTTGTTTCTGGTATGTTTCATTGTGAACAAATATTGTGGTTTGTATGATTTTTAAGGAAGTTCTTGATATTGCCTATGTGGCCTAGTATACTAACCATTCTTTTCCACCTGTTACTATTTAAAAAAAAAGTTTTGGTTTTATAAGGTACAAATCTCAAGCTTATTCTCTATGTTTTTATTTAATCTGCATATTATGCCAAAGGATGTTTGAATTATAGATAAATCTACTACAAAAACTGTTTCTGTAAAATTTATGTGTTTTCTAAGAATTTTTACTGTACCAATTTTTGAAATTATCAAAAGATAATGTTAAACTATATTTTACATTTATGATATTTATTAAGGGGGCAAAATGTGGATCATGAAGCATGAAAAGAACAAGGTCCTATGATTCTAGGACTTTGAGAAGAGGCCAGTCTGAAATGAAATGTAAAGATCAAGAAAGGGAAAGAGAAGTAGAAATGGAGATGGGGTCTGATTGTTATTTGAATTTCAAATTCCTAACATCCTGACCTCTACCTATTTCTCTTCCCTTCCTGTGGTGCGTTAGTTTTCTAATCAGGACCCCAAACTGAACAACTGAACATGAAAAGATGATTTCTGATCAGGGCCAATAGAGTTTGAATAGCAAGCTAAATAGTTAAAAATCCTCTAGGCTAACATGTTGATGAAAACTTTGTATACCCACTGGTAGACAGAGTCAAAAAAAAAAAAAAAAGGCATACTCTACTTTCCGCTTAAATAAGTCCACTTTTTCTATTGTTTGTATCTAACAGCCTAAAGCACTTTGGCCAAATAGGACTTGCTAATCCTATTCAATTAACCTCATAGAGAAAATTCTACTATATTCTTGAGAAATATTGATTATGAGAGTACTACTGTTGCTGCTGCTTTTCCTTGATTTTTAATTGTTCTATATACTTAGTACATATTAAAAGTAATTTGAGAGAAACATTTTAAAACAAATACTATCCAGATAAAATACATTCTTTTCATTGTGAAAGCATTTTGTTTGTCTGCTCATATATATTTGCATGTATATCTATTGGCATACATTCCCCCTTTTCATATTCCATATGTGTTGAGGCAAAGGATTTACAAATTATTTGCTCCTTCACTCATTGCTAGATTAAGATTTAATTTGGATTGATTTGAAAATGTCCTAACAAATTGATTAGGTGAGCAAAAATCTGTTTGCTCCTTGATTGTACTAAAAGTAATTGAAAATAAAGAATACCAGCTCTAACTCTAAATAAATCGTAATAGAATTCCCAGGGTATTTTTATTTAAACACGGCCTTTTTCAGAGTTGATCCAATTGTACATAGCTCATTACCATTTGACTTAAAGAATGCAGTTTCACTAATTAGTGCAATATTTGATATGTATCAATTACACTTTAAAAATGAGACCTATTTTAAGAGAATTTACTGCTGATTGACATAGATCTGAATTTTATTATTAACTGCTTGTAAAATAGCTGTAGCTTATTAAGGAAAAGAATCAAGAAGATAGCCTCTTCAACAAATGGTGCTGAGAAAAAGTGGAAATCTATATGTAGCAAAATGAAATTGAACCCCTTTCTCTCACCCTGTACAAAACTCAACTCAAAACAGATCAAAGACCTAGACATTAGATCAGAGACCCTGCGTCTACTAGAATAAAATGTAGGCCACTTCAATGTTTATGGCAACTCAATGCACAATAGCTAAGCTATGGAATCACACTCCATCATCTCAGTTTAGAAAACAACTTCCCCAGAAAGACCCCTAAAACTCAGGAGTAAAATCAAGAATCAATAAATAGGATGTTATCCAATTAAAAAGTTTCTTCATAGCAAGGGAAACAATCAAAAGCCTGAAGAGAAAGCCTACAGAATGGAGAAAATCTTTGCCACCTGCACCCCAGAGAGAGCATTAATCTCCAGGATATATAAAGAACTCAAAAATCTTAACACCAAAAAACAAATAACCCAATTAATAAGTGGGCAAAGGAACTGAACAGGAACTTCACAGAGGAAGAAATATGATCAGTCAACAAATACATGAAAAAATGTTCAGCATCTCTAGCAATTATAGAATTGCAAATTAAAACCACACTGAGATTCCATCTCACTCCAGTCAGAATAGCAATTATCAAGAATACAAGTAACAATAAATGTTGACAAGGATGGGGGAAAAAGGTTCACTCACACCTTCCTGGTGGGACTGCAAATTGGTGCAACCATTCTAAAAAGCAGTATGGAGATTCTTCACAAAACTTGGACTGGAACCACCATTTGACCCAGTTATACTGCTCCTCCATATGTACTCAAATGATTTAAAATCAGCATATCACAGTGATGCGCCACATCAATGTTTACAGCAACTCAATGCACAATAGCTAAGCTATGGAATCAATGTAGGTGTCCTTCAACAGACCAATGGATAAAGAAAATATAGTATATATACACAATGGGAATATTACTCAGCCATAATGAAGAATGAATTATGGCATTTGCTGGTAAATGGATGGAACTAGAGACTAAGTGAAATAAACCAGTCCTAAAAACAAAAGGCCAAATGTTCTGTCAATATGTGTATGCTGACTCACAATAAGAGGGAAGGGAAGACTAGAAGTTCAGTGGATTAGACAAAGGGAAATAAAAGGAAGGGACTAAGGATGGGAACAGGAAAAAAAGAATGAATCAGACATAACTTTCTTATTTTCACATATGAATATATGACCAGTGTAACTCTATATCATGTACAACCAAAAGAATGGGATCTTAATTAGAATAATCCATACTCCATGTATGCATAAAATATCAAAATACACTCTACCATCATGTATGTTTAAAAAGAACAAAATAAAACAAAAAGGAAAAATAGCATTCATTTCATTGAAGTATAGTAAATGAGAGATTCTATCTCTAAGATAAATAATAACTGAATAATTTGGGCAACATGGAGAATAAATTTTCAGAATTATGTAATGCTTCCATGGCTGTGAGTCCAATATCTTTGTAAAGTATTATAGAAAATTCATTTCATAATTTTGATTTTTGATAATTTTTCTTTACTAGCAGAGTTTGAATAATCCTCTAAATAGTTAAAATCTTCAAGGCTAACATGTTGAAAAACTCTGTATACCTAAACTCACTAGCAGGAAGTCAAAGGAGAAGAAGCAAAAATGACATATTCTCCTTTTTGCTAAATCAGCACACTTTCCCTTTTGTTTGTATCTAACAGTCTGAATCAGTTTGCATATATCTGTGTTAGCCTACATTCTCTACCTCTCGCTCTCCACATATGTTGAGGCAGAGAATTTACAAATCGATTGCTACTTCACTCTTTGCATCTTTAAAGACTCTTTCAAATTAAACGTTAACAATTTACTTTATAAAAATAACCTAAAATGGATCAAAGACCTGGGGCTTCAAAACCACCAGATGAAAACATAAGGGAAACACTTTAAGACATTGGTGTAAGCAATGGTTTTCTGTATAGGGTATCGGGCTCTTAGATCACAGGAAACAAAGGTAAAAGTAGAGAATGGGGTGACATCAAGCTAAAAACGTCTGCAGCAAAGAGAACAATTGTGAATGAAGAGACAGCTTATAGAACAGAGAAAACATTTGTCAACTAGTCATCCAACAAGGGTTCATATCCAGTATATGTAAATTACTAAAAAAATTAATAAGAAAAGAAGCAATTCAGTTTTTAAAATTATAAGTGATCTGAATAGACACCTCAAAAGAAAAACTAAAATGAGTTTTTAATATATGAGAAAAATATACAAAATATACAAATATATGAAAAAAATCTAAAGCATCCAACATTAGGGGAATACTAATCAAAACTATGAAGCCAAGAGGCCAATCTCATGAACTGTGACTCAAGTTAGAATGACTATGATCAAAATAAACAGGCAAAATACTCAAAATAAAAAATGCTGTGGAGGACATGGAGAGAAAAGAACTCTTACAATATTTATAGTAATGTAAACTTGTATAGCTGTTGTGGAAAACAGTTCCAAATGATCCAGCAGTCCCGCTTCTGGGTGTATATACAAAGGGAATGAAATGAGCATATCAAAGAGACACCTGAATAGCATGTTTTTCTTCTTTACCATTGATTCCTTGAAAATGAAAAACTACTCAGAAACCATCAACACATAAACTTTGCTTTAAGCTCTGTTTCCTAAAGAATTCCGATTAAGATATTATATTTCTGTAGTTGTCATAAGGTTATCACTGATAATTATGCTTTCATTCTCCACTAATCACTCCATATTTTGTTTGAACTCCATACTGCAGGCAGCTATGGATGTTTTTATGATGCAGTAAATAGGAATTATTATTTTTGAAGAATAGAATTCATTGGTGGTCCTTCCTGTGTGTAGTTTCTATAATTTTCTGAGGTTTCGGGAGTCTTTCAACACTTTACTACATTATGAGTCAGACAAGGAAGCATGCTAGGGTAGAACTGGGGTTTGAGATATACTGTAATACTCCTCGAAGAAATCTGAAATGGATAAATGACAACCTCAGACTTCTCATGGAGACCACTGAAGGGTCTCCTGGTTGAATAACTTGTGTTCTAAAACCTCCTGGAAGCACTCAAAGACCACATAGCAGATCCAGAGATGAAAGACTGGGAAACATTATTCTATGAAAGTATCACTAGGTAGGAGAGTAAGAGGTGGAACATATTCCATCTTGTTTCTTGTGTTCTGGCCTGGTTCAGAGAATCCATTCATTTCACATTGGGCAGCATATTAATTTATTAGAGTGTATCTTATTTCCATTTGGTATTCAGACAATTTCAGCTTTCTGTAAGGAGAGGTGATTCTGCATTATATGGTACAAGATAACAATATACTCTGTGATTGTCAGTCTGTTGCCTTAATTTTATTTACCTAGAATTAGTTTTTAGTTGAAGCAAAGTTGTGAATAAAGCATTCAGTAAACCCAGTGATGATATTGCTGAAAGAACTATGTCAGGAATGGAAGAAAAATCTAATCTAGAGTAAATGGTAGTCCAGTTTGGGTAAATTATGATCCCCTTCAAGATGGAAGAGATCCAACATTTTAAACCACAATTAAATGGCCAGCTTATTCCCCAAGGGAAAACACATTTAGTTTTGGTCTCTCATTGGTGCTGAGAATGTGTATATGCAGCAGAAGTGAGTCAGTGAACTATGAAATGAAGAAGCATTTGTTGCTGCATAACCACTAACCCTGCCATCAAGGTCATGAATTCCACTGGCCAACCAGACACTTAGAGAAAAAGCCAATTTAAAAACACCAGAGTACTGAGTAACCCCACTGCAGTAGGGACCTTTAGGCAAACACTCTCACGTTTCAGAGTATATTCTTACTCTGAATCAATTCCAAAAGTTATATCTATATACTTCTTTTTAAAGTATCCTAGTAAACTATCCCTATATACCATTTTTTTCCCCAAGATCTTTTCTTTCCAAACACATTTTCACCTCCCACTTATGTCTTTATCTTTGTCTCATCCAGCCTTCTTCTCTTTTGCCAAAAGAACTGGATGCCATATAACTTGACTAGTAAGTAGGGCTGAAATGCCCAACTCTCCTGAACCTATTTTCAGCATACTATGAACAGTCTTTCAGAAATCACTTGGCTTTAGTTTACCATTTGCCTTCTTTTGCAGTTGTACTTGAGGAAGGGGTAGAAATGTGTCAAGGATGATCACAGCAGAAGCACGAGCTGCTTGTTAAAGTTAAGCACTTGGATTTTTAGAACCTCTGCACATTTGCATTTTGTACTTCAAATCTAAAAGTACATTTGATTTTTTTTCTTGGCATAGACAAACTGATAACACCCAATTCATAATAGATAGCTCAGGAACTTGCCCACTGGGTTCTTGCACTTCAGTATTTAATCTTTGCCAGACGCAGTAGTAAGCTAAGAAATATTTTTTTAACAGAATATTTACTTGTCAATTCCAAAACTGCAGAATTTTTCCTGTACTCTCTGTTAAGCACTAACCCCAATATCCTGCTAATAGCAGACACTTTTAGCAATGTTGGATTCCCTAGGTCCTATAGTTTCAGTGAGAACAACTGCCATAGAGCACAAATCAGTTAGACTATCTTCTCTTTTTCATTTTTTCTATCAATACTGATAGTACCTTGATCTACTCAGTATATTAATCAGAACCCATCCAGATCAACACTTTGTCTTTCCTGAAAAACATAAAAGCTCATACAGTGTGTTCTGTCTCATTCTTTGTGATAAAGAGTGCAAGGTGAAGCAAACTATCTTTCATTTTAGAAGGACTATTCTGAAATTTCCAGACCTCTGAATTCTTCCAGAGCTTCACTGAGAAATTAAGCCTCTGTATTTGTATATGGTTCATTTCCCATCCCCTGGTAATAATGTCTTATCAGTCATCTGGCATACCAGGTCCTAGGAGCCTAATATAATCAAAGTAGCAGAGCAGCAGACGGCCTTGGAGAAAAGATTAAAAAGGGTTGAGAGGGACAGGACCACTGAAGCAACTTAATGAAGATACAATATTACCTCTATTAAAGTAGAGCAAACAAATATTGATTTTTTACTAATTTGGGGTATAGAAAAAAAGCACATGAAAAATCAATAATTGCATATAATCTGCTAGGAGATTTGTTGATATTCCCAGGAAGACACTACATGAATATAATATGATATGGATATAATCTGAAATAATACCAGCGACAGGGATCACCAATTGAGTTCATGATATTTAACTAATTATCCAAGGTTCACCTGCTTTCTGCCTGGGACAATAGGCACATTAAATTATGATGTCATGGGTTTACTATTCCCATATCTCTTGCCTTTGTTGGTCTCACTATTGTCCAGGACTCACCCAGGCAAGAGATATTGATAGGGTTTTAGCTTTTTGAGATCAAGGGTGATGATCAGAATCTTCCCCTTGGCCCTTTCAATATTACCCTTAGGACACAAGATAAGCAGATTGCTCTGAATAGTCTCTCAGGTGTCTATTTTATTTATTCTCTTAATTTAGGAACCACGAAACAACCACTTGTTTAGTTCAAGGAGCCACTGAGCTACAGGAACAGATTTAACTAAAGTCTACACTTATCTCCTGATTCCAACAAGCTACCACTTGAATCTATATGATAAAGTGTTGTTATGGAATCCTATGAATTGATTTTAGTATAGAAGCAGTAATAATAACCCAGTAGTTTGTTTTTCATTTTCTGGTACACTAATGTTTGCCTAAAAGCCTGCAGGTCCTTTAAGAAAAGTTGGAATAAAATTTATAGAACAAGCTTCTGATATCACAAGTTCCTTTTAAAAACTTAAGTGTTTCATGTCTGTTTGTCTGTTTTCCTTTTTTTTTTTTGCTTTACTAATAATTCAGACATGTTGTATATACAGAACAAAATTCCTGTTTGAATTTCAAAGAGTAAGCAAAATTCATTGTAATTACATTCTTTCTATTGATATTGCAGAATTAATGAAATGTGATTGCAAAAGTAGATTAAGAAAATACATCTTTTCTTTTCAGCTGATCATAATACTCAAAAGGATTTAAAAAAAATCTATTCAGTGTATTGACAGGGTCAATTGAACATCAAAGAAACCATTGCTTAATGTTGATTTACCAAGTATTCTGATCATATTGTATCCTTTGCCTCTGGCACTTACTGTTGGCCATGGATAATTTCTGAGTAGAACTTCCATCAGTGATTCTTAATTGAAAAAAAAATCAGTTCTCATGAAATATAAATTAATTAAATTTGTATGTTATACTTTAGCAATTAAGACACTGTATTCATCTGTTTATCATAGTGGTAAAAAAAGTGACTTTAAATGTATTTAATCTAGATGATTTGTTGATGATCAAAGGTGACACATGAAGTTCTAAAATTCTTCTGCAGTTAAATGTTCACCATAAGGCAAATGTGGTAAAGATTATGTTGTTTTATGTTAGAGAAAAAGTTTTACATAGTGGATATGCCACTGTCTATTTTTAAAATAATAACAAGAATTTAATTTTTCATAGCTCTAGTTTGTGAATCTTCAATTAGAAACAGAAATAACCATCTTACAGGTTTGGCAGTAAAACGCACATAACCAGAGTTTGGAGCATAGCAATTAAAAGGTAGTTATGGTTTAAAATATGAAAATTATGAGGTAATAATTCTGTGAAAAAGTATTTTAAGTAAATATTAAAAAGAGAAAGAGTAGATGGGTTTTATATGGACCTTTACTGAGGTGCTTGGCATCAATATTTCCTCTTCCACATCTTAATCCCATTTCAATCACCCCTTACTAATGAGTATGCCTACTGGGATCTAATTTATATTGGGCATTGGGTGCCCTCAGTAGTGTTGAATAGGTTTGTGAGGGTAAAACAGTCCAGAGGTCACACCCAGGGATTCATATGACAACCTTGACTAAAAGGGTGATGTTTTTAACCATTTAAAAAATTTTGATCTTTGTAGTTAATTTAATTGGAAGGAAGGATTCTGTGCTTTCCATTTTTTTTTTTTTTTTGAAAACCACTAGCCTATACCATTTCTTTATGGCCTGTTAAGAATAACAGGTACTGGTTAAACCCACAAATAAGAGCCAGATGGGAGTTGTATCTTTTTTCTCTAGTAAATGCAAACTCTTTTTCTATAATGGTAAACCTGAGCATAAACCATAGTGATTGTATCTTGTGTTTTTATGTCCCTCTAAAATAAAATTTAGGTTTTCTTCTTTCATATCCTTTTATGCTAAAATGAAAATCTATTATACTTTTCATCAATACAAATATAAATTAATGTTTATTTCAAAACATTTGTTAAATTTTTCTTTCTGTAATTTTCAAAGCTGTTTCTTATCTTCTGTGTTTTCTCTGAGTTTGAAAAATAATAAATAATGATTAGGAAAGATCTCAAATCATGTCATCCTTCTGTGATCTTTAAAAAAAGACACACACTTTTGTCAAACATTTTATAGTTACTCTTTGTACTGTCAATTATTCATTTAAATAAAATGAATTTTGTAATTTTTTTCTGGAAATGAGTTGGTCTAGGCTAAAATAAGAGGTCTGGCAACATATATGTTTTCCTGTAAGCACACATTATAATTTCCCTAAAGTCTGGATTTAGGGTGCTTCTTTTAATTTGGGGGATTAGTAGAGACAGTGCATGCAGTTTGGAGTTATCTTTTTTCAGGGGGTACTAGGATTTGAATTTAGGGGCACTCGACCACTGAGCCACATCCTCAGCCTTATTTTGTATTTTATTTAGAGACAGAGTCTCACTGAGTTGCTTAGCTTAGCACTTTGCTTTTGCTGAGGCTGGCTTTGAACTCACAATTCTCCTGCCTTAGCTTCCCAGGCCAATGGGATTAGGTGTGTGCCACCACACTTGGTTTTGCAGTTTTCTTTATAATGCCCTCCATTTTATTTTTTTGGTACCAGGGATTGAACCCAGGGCCACTTAACCACTGAGCCACAACTTCAGCCCTTTTTATTTTGAGACAGGATCATACTAAGCCACTTAGGTCTTTGCTAAATTGCTGAGGCTGATTTTGACCTTGTGATCCTCCTGCCTCAGCCCCCTGGGCCACTGGAATTAGAGGCTTGTGCCACCATGCTCAGTTTATAATCCCGTTTTACATAAATCTTCTTGGAAACAGCTCTTTCTTGCTCTGTTCTTTTCATTTGTCCCTATGGGTACTGCTTAGCTTAACTGCTCTGTAGTACCTTTCAAAAGTGTCCTTCTGAAGAGTGAATATCCTTTCTAATCCATCATTGCTCTCTATTGAAAATGGTAACTGGGGTCTCAAGAACTTCTTTCTCTATTTTTGTTGCAGTGTTCACTACTGGAAAAAAAATGAATAAACAATATCATCCAATGCAAAATAGCATCAAGAAAAATATCCAAATCTTTCATCCTAACAGATCCTTAATCTAGTTATCAGACCTATTGAATGCTATTTTAAACAAAGCTTAAAGGAGGTACTGCCTTTTTGAAATTCATCAAAAATTTACAAAATTATCCTGAAATTTTACCAGATATTTGTATTATGGATATATAACCTAAGAGAAATTCTTGACATCTGTTTAAAGAACTCTCAAAGATCAGTTCTCATATTTCTTATTATAGTAATCATGAAAACAAAATTGACAAAATCATAAAAACAAAATCTCCACTATTATGAGAGCAATGGGTAAGGTAACTATGGAAAATTTCTGAATTGATTACTTGAAGTCCCATAAACTAAGATTATCTATATTAGTATGAGAGAGACATGATGTTTTGTTAAGAAAAGCAGCATGAAAGGAAATTTACAATGGTAACTATCTGAAACAAAGAAAATATTTTAGCAAAAATATAAAAATTAAACAGCATTTTTATTGAATTTTTTTAAGTGTAAGGAATTTGGACAATTTTTATCTTCATTTTATTTTCTGTGCTTTAAAGCTTACTTATTCAAAGAATACTTATTAAATACCTGTAGTGTTGAAGAAATTGCTGTGGCCATGGTGGAGATAATAACAAGACAGACTGAGGCATTTTTCCTAAGCTTTCAGTATAATAGAAGGAATGGTTATTCAACAACGGTAATTATATAGAATTTTTTAAGATTACAATGAGGATAGGCAAGGTGCAATGACAGCATGTAATATAAATACATAACTTGCCTGGAAGGTTGCTTTCTGGAAGAAGTAACATAATTTCTGAATGTATAATTTTCATTATGAAATTTCTTTTTTATAAAAACAAATATTCATAAATACATTGCTTAGTCCTATAATTAAAATTACACCTAATGTTTGAATCTACCTGGATGTTCATTCCCTATGTTGATTTCTTACCTTCTGTGAAGAAAAAGTAGCTTGCTTAATTTTGAACTTATCATTTATTTGCTTTTTCTCCCTTTTGCTATTATCACAATCTTACAATACTTGTCAATTATGTAATTCAATTTTCTGGATTTTTTTTTTGTACAATGTGCTCTTCATGCTGTGTATAACTACCTAGAACTTGTTGTGTTTCTCAACATTATGTTAGGTTAGGCTTTTCTGTTATATTTCTTCTTTTTCTTAGCTTAGGAACAGGGGACTAATTTTGATGAACAGACTAAATGCAGTAATATGTGCAACTTCTGGTCTACAGCAGTTAATTGTTGGTATACATCTGTCCCTAATGTTCTCTTTCATGTTGTGATCTTGGAGGAACCCAGCTGTTGAGATGATATGGTGCCAAAGATTCAGTAAAGAGGTAAATATGAGATAATATTAGTCACCTTGACCTAATTACTGTTTATAAAACACTTCTGAATAACAACACACATTCTTTTCAAGCACACACAGAGTATTTACCAAAATGGATGATTTGTGGAACCACAAAATGTTTCCATATAGTTGAGAGGATTGAAATAATACAGAATATGGTGTTGAACCAAAATAGAACTGTATCAGAAATCAATGACAATACAAAGCCAGAAAACTGTCACAACTAACTGTGTCTCCTATGAGAATAAGAAAACTTCAGTCTTTACCAGTATTTTAAATATTTAGGAAAGAAAAAGTATAATAATACACAAACACATTCAGAAAATAGAGAAGGAGGAAATACTTACATGTTTCATGAAACTAGCACAACAATCATTTCAAAGCCAGGAAAGGATAAGTAAATAAATAAACATGTATATACTTATATATGTTTATTACCAATAAATAAACATATGTTTGCATTTTTATATCTATGTTCATCTCATAAACTTAGATATAAAGATTTATGGAAATATTAGCCAATCAAGTTCAGCTTCTAAAGATAATAACATGATAAGGAAAAGATTTTTTTTTTTTTGATTAATGCAAGGCTGGGGGGGACCCAACATGGCGGCCAGCGAGGAGGCAGCACTTTCAATGCCTCCGCGGTAACGGGATCAGAGAGACTCATCAATACACCTACATGCGTCCTGCTGAGAAACTTCTAGCAAAATTCCGCTGAAAGGAGACCTGCCTGGAACTAGTAAGTTTAACTGGAGGTGTCAACTTGTCCCAGACGACTGAATCTCAGCAACGCAGAGCAGGGGCACAGTCCCGCCGGCTGCCGCCAAATGGCTGCAGCCCACACGTTGCAGTGAACAGAGGAGTGGGCACTGCCTGCCTGGGCCGCCGCCAGCCTGGCTCTGGGAACCGCCGCCAGCCCCCACCAAGTGGCAGTGGCCCACACGTTGCAGCGAACGTAGGAGCGGGCGCTGCCTGCCTGGGCCCCTGCCGGCCCGGCTCTGTGAACCACTGCCGGCCGCCGCCGGGCGGCTGCTGCCCACACGTTGCAGCGAACGTAGGAGCGGGCGCTGACCACCTGGGCCCCCGCCGGCCTGGCTCTGAGAACCGCCGCTGGCTGCTGGCCGCTGCCCACACGTTGCAGTGAACTTGGGAACAGGCGCCTCCTGCCTGGGCCCACGACGGCCCGGCTCTGTGAACCGCCACCGGCAACCGCCGGACAGCCACTGACCACACGTTGCAGCGAACCTGGGAGCAGGCGCTGCCTGCCTGGGCCCCCGCCGGCCCGGCGCTGTAAGCCGCCGCCGCAGCTGCCGGATGGCCACGGCCCACACGTTTCAGCGAGCTTGGGAGCGGGCGCTGCCTGCCTGGGCCCACGCCGGCCCGGCTCTGTGAACCGCCGCCAGCCGCTGTCCACACGTTGCAGCGAACTTGGGAACGGGTGCTGCCTGCCTGGGCCCACGCTGGCCTGGCTCTGTGAACCAGCGACGGCTGCCACCCACACAATGCAGCGAACTTAGGAACGGGCGCTGCCTGCCTGGGCCCACGCTGGCCTGGCTCTGTGAACCGCCACCGGCCGCTGCCCACACATTGAAGCGAGCTTAGGAGCGGGAGCTGCCTGCTTAGGCCCCTGCCGGCGCAGCTCTGTGAACCGCCACAGGCCGCTGCCCACACGTTGCAGCGAACTTGGGAACCGGCGCTGCCTGCCTGCCTGGGCCCACGCCGGCCCGGCTCTGTGAACCGCCGCCGGACGGCTGCGGCCCGCATGTTGCAGCGAGCTTAGGAGCGGGAGCTGCCTGCTTGGGCCCCCGCTGGCCCGGCTCTGTGAACCGCCGCCGGCAGCTGCCCACACGTTGCAGCAAACTTGGGAACGGGCGCTGCCTGCCTGGGCCCACGCCGGCCCAGCTCTGTGAACCGCCGCCGGCCGCTGCCCACACGTTGAAGTGAGCTTAGGAGCGAGAGCTGCCTGCTTAGGCCCCTGCCAGCCCGGCTCTGTGAACCGCCACAGGCCGCTGCCCACACGTTGCAGCGATCTTGGGAGCGGGCGCTGCCTGCCTGGGCCCACGCCGGCCCGGCTCTGTGAACCGCCGCTGGCAGCTGCCCACATGTTGCAGCGAACTTGGGAATGGGCGCTGCCTGCCTGGGCCCACACCGGCCCAGCTCTGTGAACCGCCGCCGGACGGCCGCGGCCCACACGGTGCAGCGAGCTTAGAAGCGGGTGCTGCCTGCCTGGGCCCCCGCCGGCCCGGCTCTGTGAGCGGCCGTCAGCTGCCGCCAAACGCCCGCTGCCCACACGTTGCAGCAAATGTGGGGACGGGCGCTGCCTACCTGGGCCCCCGCCCGTCCGGCTCTGTGAACTGTCACCTGCTGCCGCCAGGTGGCCGCTGCACACGCGTTTCAGTGAGTGTGGGAGCGTGCGCTGCCTGCCTGGCCCCTGCCGGCCTGGCTCTGTGAACCGCCTCTGGCGGTTCGGGGCTCCAGACAATCACCCCTCACCTGCCAGCCCGGCGCTGCAAACGACCCCCGACGGGCTCTGCGAAAGGCCCCACCCACACGGCGAACAGCAGGAAAGGAGACCCGCCCAGTCCAGGAGGAAGAACTGCTGCACAGAGATTGACTCCCGCCTACTGAGAGGAGAAACTTGGCCCGGTGGGCATAGCTCCATCTACTGGAAGAACAGTTAATCGAACTCTAGGACTGCATTTATAATTTTTTTTTTTGCTGTCTTTTAAAATGTTTTTTTAATCCATTTTATTTTATTTTATTCCATTTTTTAATTTCATTTTTCATTTCTATTATTATTATTTTTCTTTAAATTCTTTTTAATTTTCTATTTTTTTCTCTTTCCTTCTTTTCTTCTGTCTTTACATTTCTTTTCAATTTTCTTATTCCCCCTTCCTTGAATTCTACCAGCTTACTCTCATTCTCTTTAGTGACTTCCTCCCTTCCCTTCTAATACCTTTCCTCCCAAGCATCAAATAAATTTATAGGAGTAAACAGTAACTCAGCAGTCAAACAGAACAAGAAGCAACATGGGCAGCATGAAAAAGCAAGGAAGAAAAGGAGTGCAAACAATGCAGGGCAGCCTAAATATTCAGGAGGATATAGAGTCATCAGAAAAATGGTCATATAAAGAACTCAAGGAACACCTTAGACAGATGGAATGGAACCTTAAAGAGGATACGAGACAGCAAATTCAAGCAGCGAAAGAACACATTGAGAATGAATTACATAAACAAATAAAAGAAGAAGTTAAGCATTTTTATCAGGAGATAGAGATTATAAAAAAGAATCAAACAATAATCTTAGAAATGAAGGAAATTATAAACCAAATTAAAAACTCAAATGAGAGTATCACTAATAGAGTGGAGCAAGTAGAAGCCAGAACGTCAGATAATGAAGACAAAATATATCATCTTGGAAAGAGTCTAGCCAACTCAGATAGGCTGGTTAAAAATCACGAGAGAAACATCCAAGAGATATGTGATAACATAAAAAAAACAAATTTAAGAGTCATCGGGATAGAGGAAGGGATAGAGATTCAAACCAAGGGAATGAGTAACCTGCTAAAAGAAATAATTACAGAAAACTTCCCAGAAATAAAAAAGGAAACAGATATACAAATTGTAGATGCATACAAGACACCAAGCATACAAAATCACAGTAGACCAACGCCAAGACACATTGTTATGAAGATATCCAATATACAGAACAAAGAGAAAATATTAAAAGCTACAAGAGAAAAGAGGCAGATTATATTCAGGGGTAAACCAATAAGGTTAACAACAGATTTTTCATCACAGACGCTGAAAGCGAGAAGATCCTGGAACAACATATTTCAAACACTGAAAGACAATGGATGCCAACCAAGAATTCTGTATCCAGCAAAATTAAGCTTCAGGTACGACAACGAAATAAAAATCTTTCAGGATAAACAAAAGCTAAAAGAATTTGTAGCCAGAAAACCAGCATTGCAAAGCATCTTGAACAAAACACTACACGAGGAAGAAATGAAAAACAATAACAAAAGCCAACAGTGGGAAGTACCTCAGTAAGGACAGACGGCGGGGGGAAAGCTAATCATGGAGAAACAAACTAAATTAAAAAAATAAAAGAGATAAATAATCAAACATGGCTGGAAGTACAAAACATACATCAATAGTAACTCTAAACGTTAATGGTTTAAACTCTCCAATAAAGCGACATAGGCTGGTAACATGGATTAAAAAAACAAATCCAACAATATGCTGCCTCCAGGAGACACATCTGACTGGAAAAGACATACACAGGCTGAAGATGAAAGGTTGGGAAAAAATATACCACGCACACGGTCCTCGCAAGGAAGCAGGGGTGGCCATCCTCATATCGAATAAAATCGACTTCAAGACTAAATTAATCCAAAGGGATAAGGAAGGACATTATATACTGTTAAAAGGAACCATTCACCAACAAGATATAAAAATTATCAATATTTATGCACCAAATAATGGTGCTGTGACATTCATAAAACAAATTCTCCTGAAGTTCAAGAATCAAATAGACCACAACACAATAATTATGGGTGACTTCAACACACCTCTCTCACCATTGGACTGATCCTCCAAACAAAAGTTGAATAAAGAAACTATAGAACTCAATATCACAATTAATAACCTAGACTTAACTGACATATATAGAATATATCAACCATCTTCAAGTGGATATATGTTTTTCTCAGCAGCACATGGATCCTTCTCAAAAATAGACCATATATTATGCCATAGGGCAACACTTAGTAAATATAAATGGGTAGAGATAATACCATGCACTTTATCCGATCATAGTGGAATGAAACTGGAAATTAATGATAAAAGAAGGAAGGGAAAATCCTATATCACATGGAAAATGAACAATATGTTACTGAATGATCAAAGGGTTACAGAAGACATAAAGGAGGAAATCAAAAAATTCTTAGAGATAAATGAAAATACAGATGCAACATATCGGAATCTATGGGACACAATGAAAGCAGTTTTAAGAGGGAAATTCATAGCCTGGAGGTCATTCCTCAAAAAAAAGAAAAACCAACAAATAAATGAGCTCACACTTCATCTCAAAGCCCTAGAAAAGGAAGAACAAAACAACAACAAATGCAGCAGAAGGCAAGAAATAATTAAAATCAGAGCAGAAATCAACGAAATTGAAACAAAGGAAACTATTGAAAAAATTAACAAAACTAAAAGTTGGTTCTTCGAAAAAATAAATAAGATTGACAGACCCTTAGCCATGCTAACGAAGAGAAGAAGAGAGAGAACTCAAATCACTAGCATACAGGATGAAAAAGGCAACATCACAACAGATGCTACAGAAATACAGAAGACAATTAGAAATTATTTTGAAAACCTATATTCCTATAAAATAGAGGATAGTGAAGACATTGATAAATTTCTTAAGACATATGATTTGCCCAGACTGAGTCAGAAGGATACACACAATTTGAACAGACCAATATCAATGGATGAAATAGAAGAAGCAATCAAAAGACTTCCAACCAAGAAAAGCCCAGGACCGGATGGGTATACAGCGGAGTTTTACAAAACCTTTAAAGAAGAATTAATACCAATACTTTTCAAGTTATTTCAGGAAATAGAAAAAGAGGGAGCTCTTCCAAATTCATTCTATGAGGCCAACATCACCCTGATTCCGAAACCAGACAAAGACACCTCAAAGAAAGAAAACTACAGACCAATATCTCTGATGAACCTAGATGCAAAAATCCTCAATAAAATACTGGTGAATTGGATACAAAGGCACATTTAAAAAATTGTGCACCATGATCAAGTAGAATTCATCCCTGGGATGCAAGGATGGTTCAATATACGGAAATCAATAAATGTTATTCACCACATCAATAGACTTAAAGATAAGGACCATATGACCATCTCAATAGACGCAGAAAAAGCATTCGACAAAGTACAGCATCCCTTTATGTTCAAAACATTAGAAAAACTAGGGATAACAGGAACTTACCTCAACATTGTAAAAGCTATCCATGCTAAGCCTCAGGCTAGCATCATTCTGAATGGAGAAAAATTGAAGGCATTCCCTCTAAAATCTGGAACAAGACAGGGATGCCCTCTATCACCACTGCTATTCAATATAGTTCTCGAAGCACTGGCCAGAGCAATTAGACAGACGAAAGAAATTAAAGGCATAAAAATTGGAAAAGAAGAACTCAAATTATCACTATTTGCAGATGACATGATTCTATACCTAGAAGACCCAAAAGGGTCTACAAAGAAACTACTAGAACTAATAAATGAATTCAGCAAAGTGGCAGGATATAAAATCAACACGCATAAATCAAAGGCATTTCTGTATATCAGCGACAAAACTTCTGAAATGGAAATGAGGAAAAACACTCCATTCACAATATCCTCAAAAAAAATAAAATACTTGGGAATCAACCTAACAAAAGAGGTGAAAGACTTATACAATGAAAACTACAGAACCCTAAAGAGAGAAGTAGAAGAAGATCTTAGAAGATGGAAAAATATACCCTGTTCATGGATAGGCAGAACTAACATCATCAAAATGGCGATATTACCAAAAGTTCTCTATAGGTTTAATGCAATGCCAATCAAAATCCCAATGGCACTTCTTGTAGAAATAGATAAAGCAATCATGAAATTCATATAGAAAAATAAAAGACCCAGAATAGCAAAAGCAATATTAACCAGGAAGAGTGAATCAGGCGGTATTGCGATACCAGACTTCAAACTATATTACAGAGCAATAGTAACAAAAATAGCATGGTACTGGTACCAAAACCGGCGGGTGGACCAATGGTACAGAATAGAGGACACAGAGACTAATCCACAAAGTTACAACTATCTTATATTTGATAAAGGGGCTAAAAGCATGCAATGGAGGAAGGATAGCATCTTCAACAAATGGTGCTGGGAAAACTGGAAATCCACTTGCATCAAAATGAAACTGAATCCCTTTCTCTCGCCATGCACAAAAGTTAACTCAAAATGGATCAAAGACCTTGATATCAAATCAGAGACTCTGCGTCTGATAGAAGAAAAAGTTGGCCCCGATCTACATATTGTAGGGTCGGGCTCCAAATTCCTTAATAGGACACCCATAGCACAAGAGTTAATAACAAGAATCAACAATTGGGACTTACTTAAACTAAAAAGTTTTTTCACAGCAAGAGAAACAATAAGAGAGGTAAATAGGGAGCCTACATCATGGGAACAAATTTTTACTCCTCACACTTCAGATAGAGCCCTAATATCCAGAGTATACAAATAACTCAAAAAATTAGACAACAAGATAACAAATAACCCAATCAACAAATGGGCCAAGGACCTGAACAGACACTTCTCAGAGGAGGACATACAATCAATCAACAAGTACATGAAAAAATGCTCACCATCTCTAGCAGTCAGAGAAATGCAAATCAAAACCACCCTAAGATACCATCTCACTCCAGTAAGATTGGCAGCCATTATGAAGTCAAACAACAACAAATGCTGGAGAGGATGTGGGGAAAAGGGTACTCTTGTACATTGCTGGTGGGACTGCAAATTGGTTTGGCCACTTTGGAAAGCAGTATGGAGATTCTAGGGAAAGCTGGGAATGGAACCACCATTTGACCCAGCTATTGCCCTTCTCAGACTATTCCCTGAAGACCTTAAAAGAGCATACTACAGGGATACTGCCACATCAATGTTCATAGCAGCACAATTCACAATAGCTAGACTGTGGAAACAACCCAGATGCCCTTCAATGGATGAATGGATTAAAAAAATGTGGCATCTATACACCATGGAGTATTACGCAGCACTAAAAAATGACAAAATCATGGAATTCGCAGGGAAATGGATGGCACTAGAGCAAATTATGCTTAGTGAAGCTAGCCAATCCCTAAAAAACAAATAACAAATGTCTTCTTTGATATAATGAGAGCAACTAAGAATAGAGCAGGGTGGAAGACCAGGAAGAAAAGACTAACATTAAACAGAGACATGAAGGGGGAGGGAAAGGGAGAGAAAAGGGGAATTGCATGGAAATGGAGGGAGATCCTCATTGTTATACAAAATTACATATAAGATGCTGTGAGGGGAATGGGAAAATAAACAAGGAGAGAAATAATGTACAGTAGATGGGGTAGAGAGAGAAGATGGGAGGGGAGGGGAGGGGGGATAGTATAGGATAGGAAAGGTAGCAGAATACAACAGTTACTAGTATGGCATTATGTAAAAATGTGGATGTGTAACTGATATGATTTTGCAATCTGTGTTTGGGGTAAAAATGTGAGTTCATAACTCACTCGAAGCTTATGTATGAAATATGATATGTCAAGAGCTTTGTAATGTTTTGAACAACCAATAAAAAAAAGAAAAAAAAAGATAAATGCAAGGCTGGTTTACTTTTGTATATCATAATACTTGAAAACCAATATCTGTGTTTTGTAATTGTGAAGAATAAAAGACAATATATTTTATAACAATTTAATTAGATACAGAAATAATTCACTAAAGTTCACATCAATCATGATAAAATATCAATCTTCTGACAGAATGGTCAAAGATCTCCATGGTACCTGAAATTTTGCTTCTTGTACTAGGCCCTCCAGAGAAGTATGAAAATTCAATTTTTGCTTCCAACAACAAATTGTAAAATTGGAGGAATAAGAGTTTTCAACTTTAAGACTTACTCTAAGCTACAGTAATCAAGATAATATGATATTGGCCAACTACTAAACAAACAGATCAATAGAACAGAGTAGAATTGGAATACTAAGAAATAAGCCTACAAAATATAATAAACTAATATTTGATAAAAGAATAAAGGCAATTTCATGGTGAAAGGATAGGCTTTTCACCAAATGGTGTAAGAATAACTAGACATACTTACAAAAACAAAATGTGAGCACAAAACATTACAATTTTTACAAATTAACTCAAAACTGACTGCAGACCTAAATGTAAAACTGTGTAACTAGAGAATTCCTAGAATATAACATAGGAAAAATAATCTAGATGACCATGGGCTTGGCAATGACTTTATAGATACAACATCAAAAGGTCAATTCATGAAAGAAAATGTTGATCATTTGGAATTTATTACAAATGAAAACTTTGATCTGTGAAAGGCACTGTTAAAGGAATGAAAAGAAAAGGCTGGGGTGTAGCTCAATGTTAGACGGCTTGCCCAGTATGCAAAAGGCTCTTGGTTTGATCCCCTGCACCTTAAGAAAAGAGAGAGAGAGAAAGAAAGAGAGAGAGAAAGAGAATGAGAAGGTAAGTCACTTCTGGGAGGAAATCTTTGCAAATACACATATCTGATAAGGGGCTGGTGTTAAAAATACACAAAGAACTCTTAAAATTGAAGAATAAGAAAGAAAACTACCAAATGTTAAAAATGAGCAAAGGATCTAAACAGATATATCATTGAGGAAGGCACAAAGATGGAAAACAAGCATGTGAAAATACATTCAACATCATAGGCTGTTAAGGAATTACAAATTGAAATAATAATAACTATATACATGTAAGAATGATCAAAGCCCCAAATATTGACAACACTAAATGCTGAGGAGGATTGGGAAAATAGTAACTTTCGTTCATTGTTGTTAGGAATGAAAAATGGTATAGCTACTTTGGAGACAGATAAATTTTACTATATCAAACATACTTGTCAAATGTATTATGCTGCAGTCATGCTCCTTGATTTAACCCAATGGTGTTGAAAACTTTTGTCCACAGGACAACTTACACACAGATATTTATAGCAGCTTTACTCAATATTGCCAGAACTCAGAAGCAAGTAAGATATTTATCAACAGGCAAACGTATAAACTATAGTACATCTACATGATGCAATGTATTATTTGACAACAAAGAAAAAAAAGAGCTGTCAGGTCATAAAAAGACACAGAGAAATGTTAAGTGTATGTTGTTTAATGAAATAAGTCAATACAAAAAAGTATATAGTCTATGGTTCCACTTATATAATAAATAAAAGGGAAAACTATGGCTACAGCATGACTATCAGTGATTGGCAGAGATTCAGGGGGATGGAAGGAGTTATGCATGAATAAATGCAACACAAGCTTTTAGGGAAGTAAAACTATGCTTTATAATATCATAATACTGGGCATATTCCATGATAAATTTGTCAAAAGTCAGGAAATTAATAAAATGTATAGTCAGTCTGAAAGTAAACCAAGACTCCAATTAATATTAATGTACCAATATTGATTCATCAATTACAACAAATTTTCATAGCATATTTTAGTAAATAATCCTTCATACATTCACCAAAATTAAGTTTATTTATCACAATAGCTAAATTTCCATTAGTTATCTATTTCTAGATATTCTATTCTTCTCCAAATCTGTCTTTTTGGACACAGGTATCATAAAAGTTATATGGTTTTAATGTGTTCTTTTAATATATGAGGGGCCAAATCCTCACTTCTTTACTTTGTAGATGAACATAACTATGTTTTTTACAAAAGAATATTCTGATAATTTGATCGGAATTTTTCTAAATTTAAAAGAGTACCTTGGAGATAACTGATGTAGTCATGACTAAAAGGAATGTGTCAAGCCTTTTTCTAAAATACAAAACAGAAATATTTTCAAAAAAACATTTTTCATATTTATGAAATTAAAGATACTTTTATGAGTAGTGGTAACTGTTAGTAACACTTTAATATTTTTATACATTAACATTAATACTACTTTTTTTTAGATCTCTTTCAAAGCATTTCTCATGTGTTATTCTATAGCTTTTTTCTTTTTTTAAAATTTTTCTTTGTGAGCCTAGCTTCTTTCTCTTTTAAAATGCATAATTATTTAATTCTAGAAAGAATTTATCTAATTCAAATCACTATTTTCTTTATATTTATGTTAGAAGAATTAGGATATTTCTTTGGAAGACTGAATAAAGGAAACAAAATTACATTTTACTTTACTTTGTGCTTTATGAAAATTAAAGAGTCAAGTTAAGGTATTTTAGATTTGAATTGTGTGTGTGTGTGTGTGCATGCGTGTGTGTATGCTGGGGATAGAATTTAAGGCCTTGTGCATACTAACCGTGCCTTCCACAATGAGCTGCACTTCCCATCATGGACTTAAATTTTCATACTATTTTAGTCAGGTTTTGGGTCATTGTGACCAATATACCAGACAAAAACAATTTAGAAGAGGAAAAGTTAATTTTTTTTTCACATAGTATCAAAGGTATCGGTCATAGGGACAACTCAGTTGTCCTGGTCTTAAGGTTAAGCAGCACACAACAGAGTAAGGCATGACAGAGGGAAGCCAATTCCCTCAAAGTAGCTGCTCCCCTGATGGGAGCAAGGAAACTGAGAGAGAGGGAAAGGGGTCACAGGGATGGTGCACCCTTGCAGGGAGGGTATGCCCCAGTGACTTACCTCCTCCAGCTATGCCCACCTGCCTACAGTTACCACCCAGTCAGTCCATTCAAACTATAATGGACTGATCAGGTTACACTTCTCATAATCCAGTCATTTCTCTCCAAACATGCCTGCATTAATACGAGAACTTTGGGGAAACACATTATATCCAATAGACACCCAAGTTAAAATAGATACACAGAATAGACACCCAAGTTAAAAATTAATAAAATAATTAGAACTCTGCATTTTATTCATCCCCAAACTGTTTGAGTCTAAGAAGCTTTCATTTAGGGGCTTAGCTTAAATTGTTTCATCTTTACATACCACTGATTTTCTAAAGAAAAAGCACAACACACTAACGTTTTAATAGGCCCATAATATTCTTACATCTTTCAGAAACTTAAATGATATGATAAAAGGAAAACTTAATTATGTAGTAATGAGTTGAAATCTGGTTACATGCAATGGGGAGTTTTATGCTAGACAATGAAAGAGAAGTTAATATGTGTCATTCATATTCTCTCTAACAATTGTTCTACCTGTCAGTTAATTACTGCTGTATACTCTGGTATTGCTGTCTCCATGTGCATTTGTTAGGTGGATTGGGAAAAGGAGTGCAGATTTTAGAAACTTCATTGAATATTGACTTTTTGGGTTTTTTTTTTGTGTTTTCATAGAGAAGATTTAAGACCACCTGAGATACTGTTAAATAATGACGTACAATTAAATGGATTCTGATCAACTGTATATTACCATTTATTTATTTTTTTTTAAATTTTTTTTGTGGTTGTTGATGGACAGAATACCTTTATTTATTTTTTATGTGGTGCTAAGGATTGAACCCAGTGCCTCACATATGCTAGGCAAGCGCTCTGCCACTGAGCTACAGCCTCAGCCCCTATTACCATTTATTTTGAGCAGAAAGAAAAGATGGATAAAACAAGAAAAAAGTACTGCCATTATTTTGGAAAAAATATAAATAACTTAATTTTATGCGTATTTAATTTTCTTCAAGATGATGAAATAGAAACTAGAGTTAATTGAACCAATGTGACAGATTTCAGTTAGAAATGGATACCTCTTTTATGTTAATTGTTTGCTTTTGATCATAGAGTAATTGTTTGGACTTTAATGAAAAACAAAAAGAAATAAAAAAGTTTAAGTCAGATATTTCTAAAAAGATCAGTTTGCTCTTTGTTATTGGTTTTTAGTGTTGGCATATATATTATCCAAGTATTAGGCATGGATGTTGACTTAAAAGATTAATATATCTAATCCTTAGTGAAGAAGCATATTTAAACATTTTCAGTGTTTCCAGAGAAGGAAGACTTACACTCTCTTAATCTGTTCCAGTGGTTTGTCTGTTTCTCAAACAGTTTATGTAACAAAAAGCCAGGGCATATAATAAGCCCTTGATTCATCAAACAAGTTCCCATAAAATTTAGCTGATCTAAAAACATGTTCTTTAATGTAGAGGATTATGGCCAAAATATGACACAACTGTCTAAAAATATTATATACAATAATATCTCATAGAAAATAAATTACTAAAAGAGAAAAAAAAAGTGGAGTTGGTTTGCAAGTGCCAACTCCACTTTTTTTTTTCTCTTTTATTCAGTGTTGCTTTTGCTCATAGGTCTTCATTTATTCCCATCCTGAAAGTTTATGTGCTATTGCAGTCCCATGCATGCCATCTGTTCTTGCAGTCAGGGCTAGTCAACTCAGGTGATGAGAGAATGTTGCGTTTTTGATTTCTGAATAAATCAGTTAGCTACACACAGAGAAGCATTCTGTTTTGTGGCCAGTTACTATACTCTCAAATTGTATCAAATCTCCTGCAAATGTGTGCAATATATTACATGGGGGATTAGATAAAAGAGTATGAAGCCAGTTGAAATCTCACCTAATCTCACTACTTCAGTATTTGTGGGCATGATCTTTAAGCAAATACGGGACTGAAAATTTGGCTCAGCCATTTATGACTTTGTACAAGTTAATAACATACTTTAAGACTTTGTATCCTCTTTTTGTAAATTTTAGGGAAAACAAAAGTAACTGTCTTTTTTGTATGTTTATGAAATAAGGCATTTAAAACTCTTATTGCAGTGCTTCACTCAATGTAGTCATACAATTTTAATTGGCTATTATTATTATATGCCTCACTAAGTTAGTACACTAGCAATTTTAATTTTTTATTAGCAATATCATTTATATTGCAAAATAAAAGGGAAATATGTAAAATATATTTTACATTTTTTGTCGTATCCTTAAATAAGAAATAATTTTTTTTTAGATATACAATATTGTCAGTGCCTGATTTGGGAGTAAAATCTATTTTTACTGATGTGGTTCACTAGCATAGAATGCTTAAAAAGACTTCTTTTTAAAAAACATAAATTTAGGCAACAAATTCACTTTGTGAATTGGAGTAAAATTTTAATCATTTATTTTCAAAATAAGCACAGTTTCAGAGTATTGGAACAGCAAGTAATATGGAAAAAGATATGAAAATGAGCAGGAATGGGTCATCACAATTCGGAAAGGATGTGATCTTAATGAGTGATTTGGAGCTGACAAACATCCCTGGTATTTATTCAAGTAAGTACTAAACGTCAACTTGTACATGTATAAACAAATTTATTGAATAATCTGAGACATTTCAGCTGAGATCAATCAATAGACCCTAGACAACCAAAATCCAACAAGAACCAACTCCATTCCTTCTGTGGGAAAGTGGAAGGATCACTGTCTCTTTGTCAGGTAACTATTTTATTTTTCTGAAAAAAAAATTGCTTTTTTTTAGCATGGTTTAAGATATTTCATTTTCTTTTAGATTTTCTTTTGGATAGCGTAAGAATTTTCCTGCAACAAGTCCCAAGACTATGTTCTGTACCAAGATGTACGTTATAAATTTAGCAATGCCTTACAAAATGTTTATTGTACTCAAATGAGAAAATTCTTCTGCAAATATGGTACTTTCAGTTATGTTTCATTACCCTCTTCACAGTTACTGGAATTCAAATATACTTAACTAAAGAACAGAAATGTTGTAATAAAAGGAACCTTTATTTAAACTACAATCTTTGCATTGGGCTATTACATTTTCTGTAACATACTTCTAGCACTATATTTCATTCATATCCAAATGAAATATGAAATTGAAATAATAAAATAATATGAAATTTCCAAATAATTAAGTATAAAATTTCTTTTGTATCTAGTATGTTCCAAATATTGTATCAGCCAACATTGGCCTAAAGCTCAGGACTTAAGACAGATTCTTTAGTCAAAGATCAAGGATTTCACATTATAGTAGTAGGACAGAGATTCAAAAAAAAAGATCGGAATCAGCATTATGAATAATATTCCAATATGAGAGTGGAAAGCACAATGGAGAAACAGAAGGCTACTAATAATGATAAGTGTTTCGATACCACTTTCTGGGGAAATATGACCTTGTGACAAGCTACAGAAACCAAAATATCCATTGGAAAGCAAGAGGCAGAACTCTAATGTGGAGGAAATCTTTATTAATGAGACTCTGACTTAGTTCTGATCCTTGAATCTATCAGGTTGTTCATTGCCTCACTAGGTCTCCAGCTGATATAGTTGACTCTTCTAGAAATCATCTTTCATAGAAATGTGACTGTGGTCAACTACATCTTATCATTTGGGTTTCAAATCAACTGTCACCTCCTGAGATTAGCTGTCCCGTTATTAACTTTTTGTCCACCCAGCATGTCCCTTTCATTATAAGAATGTCGTGAGGACAAGGACCTGGCTTTATCACCTCTTCTGTCCTCAGCCCTGAAGACAGTATTAAATGACTAGTTGTTGCACAATAAATACATGTTTAATGGATAAGTGCATGAATAACAGTGAGTGAATGAATTGGGAACCAACTTAGAGAATCATATGCTTCCCTCTGAAAGGAGTGAAGAGTAACCAATGTACAAGGGACTTGCATCTTTCGAGAGGCCAACTAATGATGAGCCGAAAATGTGTCATTTATTTGATTCTTTCTCTCTCAGGACTGTTAGAATGGAGTGAGGTCCTGAACTTTGATGTCAGAATTAAATGGACCCTAAACATTGGAGTAGAAGAGAAAAATTCACTACATTGTTCTATCTGCCCCTTATAGAAAAATGAATATTTATTTATTTATTTATTCATCCTAATTTGTTATATAGGATAGCAGAATGTATTTCAATTCATAGTACACATGTAGAGCATATTTTTTCATGTCTGGTTGTATTAATAAACTCTTAGCCATGCTAACAAAGACAAGGAAAGAGAAAACTCAAATTACTTACATCCATAATGAAAAAGGAAACATCACGAGGGACACTACAGAAATACAGAAGATAATTAGAAATTACTTTTAAAATTTGTATTCCAATAAAATAGAAAATATTGAAGGCATTGACAAATTTCTAGAAACATATGATTTGCCTAAACTGAATCAGGATGACATACAATTTAAACAGATCAATTTCAAGCAATGAAATAGAAGATTCCATCAGAAGCCTACCAACCACGAAAAGCCTAGGGCCAGATGGCTACACAGCTGAGTTCTACAAGACCTTTAAAGAAAAACGAATACCAATACTCCACAAATTATTTTGTGAAATAGAAAAAGAGTGAGCACTTCCAAATTTGTTCTATGAGGCCAATATCACCCTGATTCTGAAACCAGACAGAGACACATCAAAGAAAGAAAACTTCAGACCAATATCTATAACAAACATAGATGCAAAAATTCTCAATAAAATTCTGGCAAATAGAATACAAAAGCATATCCATGATCAAGTGGGGTTTATCCCAGGGATGTAAGTTTGGTTCAACATATGGAAATCAATAAATGTAATTCATCATATCAATGGACTTAAAGATAAGAATCATATAAAAATCTTTTAACTAAAATCTTCATGACATTTAAGTTAGTTGAAATTAGCTTCTTAAAACTAGTATTCTCACATTTGATATATTAGAAGCAATGTGTTGTTTTAGACAATTAACTGGCTCACTGCCCTTGTTTTTATATGTCAATAGCACAATGATAGTTCTGTCAGGAGCATCATCTTCTAACAGAAATAAAATATAGACAATAAGATACATGAGTGAAATAATATTTTTGACCTTTTAACAGATTGGGTTGTTAATATCCTACGTCCTAGAATGCTAATCTGCTTTAACATTAAACAGGGCGAGAGGGGGGAGGGAAAGAGAGAGACAAGGGAAATTGCATGGTAAAGGAAGGAGACCCTCATTGTTATACAAAATTACATATAAGAGGAAGTGAGGGGAAAGGGGAAAAAACAAGAGAGAGAAATGAATTATAGTACATGGGTTAGAGAGAGAAGAAGGGAGTGGAGGGGAGGGGAGGGAAGGGGGGATAGTAGAAGATAGGAAAGGTAGCAGAATACAACATACACTAGTATGGTAGTATGTAAAAAAGTGGATGTGTAACCGATGTGAATTTGCAATATGTATACGGGTAAAAATGGGAGTTCATAATCCGTTTGAATCAAATGTATGAAATATGATATGTCAAGAGCTTTGTAATGTTTTGAACAACTAATTAAAGAAAAAGATTAGTCTGTTCTGAGGATAATGTACATTAGTGTGTTGGCAAAACCCCACTAGCAGACAACATCATGACATAGGAGAGTCTATTACAAGATTTCAAGAAATTTGAATATAAAAGAATTTAGTTAAAATGTAAGTTTACTTATCACTTAAAAATTAAATATGAATAAGCTAGAAACTAAATAGTAGAACCAAAACACGAGAGTAAATATCATATGTAATGATTAAAAAATTATAAATATTCTCACCAAACACAGAATAAAATATGACAAGCGTGTCCATCACCATTGCTACTATATAATATTTAGCCAGACATTAAATATGCATAGATATTTTTAAAAATATCTGTAGTTATCTGGTATACTACAGTTATCTACCTATAAAACTGCAACAAAACAATTAAAAATCTGCAATTCAGAAGAGAGTTTTTTTTTTAAGGAAGCAAAAATAAAAAATAAAAATAGGAAGAATTCTGTTTAATATATGTAAGATTTTATACAGGAAACTTAAAAACATTTACTATTGTTAACAAAAAAATAAAGTATATAGGAATAATCGCAAGAAACATTCCTCCTCCAAAAAAAAAGCTATAAAATTTTTTGAGTGATGCATATAGGCCAATCCATTCATCAATCGGTCAATTAAGGAACTTTATATTAAATGTCAGTTCTAAGATTTTAATGTCATTTCTGTCAGAATCCAAGGGGGTTTTTTAAAATAAAATTTGACAAACGTTAAAATCAATATGGAAGGACAAATTACCAAATTAAGCCAATACTTGAAGGAGGAGGAACAGGAAGAGAAGGAGAATAAGGAGGAGGAGTATGAGGGGTAAGGAGGAGGAGAAAAAGAAGGATGTGGTAACCTGTATTAGCACATATTCAAACAAACTTTAAAGCAGAACTTTGAAAGGCTGTATTGGAACTGGGTGCAGTGGCTCACGCCTGGAATCCCAGGGGTTGAGGCAGGAAGATTGCAAGTTCAAAGCCAGCCTCAGCAATTTAGCAAGGCCCTAAGAAACTCAGTGAAATCCTGTCTCTAAGTAAAATACAAAAAGGGGGAGGGGCGGGGGACGTGGCTCAGTGGTTGAATTCCCTGAATTCTATCCCCAATACCAAAAATGAAAGAAAGAAAGAAAAACCCTCTGTGTTGGCATATTAAAAGACAAATATAGAAATGCTACTTTAAACAGTGTTCAGAAAAACATTTATATTCATGAGAATTTAATTTATGGTATAGGTATTTCAAAATATGCTTATTAAGTGAGTCAGAAAATAAATTAACATTGGAAGAATAACAATGCATTGCCTATCAAAATACCAATGGCCTTCTTCAAGAAACTAGAAAAAACAGTTATGAATTGATTTGAAAAAAATGAGAGACCCAGAATAGCCAAAACAATCCTGAGCAAAAAGTTTAATGCAAGAGCCTTCACAGTACTGGACCTCAGATTATACTACAGTGATAAAGTAACAAAAACAGCACTGTACTGGAACCAAAACAGACATGAAGAACAATGGAACAGAATAGAATTTACAGAGACAGACCCACATATATACAATTATCTCATACTAAACAAAGGTGCCATAAACATACATTGGAGAAAAAGATAGCCTTTTTAACAAATGATGCTGGGAAGACTGGTTATCCATATCCAGAAGAATAAGATTAGATTTTTATTTCTCAGCATACTATTGTGATGCAACCACATTAATATTTTTAGCAGTACTATTCACAATGGCTAAGCTATGAGCCAACCTAGGTGCCTTCAATAGATGAATGGATAAGGAAAATGTGTATATATAAACAATAGAGTATATAAAGCCATACAAATAATGAAATTATGATATTTGCTAGTAAATGCATGGAACTGGAGAATGTATCACTAAATGAAATAAGCTGGATTCAGAAAATCAAAGGTTGAATCTTTTTCTCTTTTATGCAGAAGTTAGCCTAAAATAAGGGAAAGGAAAAGAAAAGAGGTTTGTGATTCCATCAATATAGAAGAAAGATCATTGGTGTAGAGGGAGAAGTTTAGTGGGGAAAGAGGAGTGAGTCCATAAGGGAAGAACAATGGAATGGATCTGATCTAACCTTCCTATGTACATGTATTAATATACCACAGTGAATCTCACCATCATGTATATCTACAAGACATTCATTCAAAGAAAAACTATAAATTAATAGCAGGAGTTCAGTAGAGTAGAGGGAAGGAAACAGGGTGAGGAAAGGGAAAGGGGAAATACTAGGTACTGAATTAGAGAAAATTATATTCCATAATTTTAAAAACATGTCAAAATAAATCCGTATGTTAAGTAAAACTAAAAGGAAGTAGTAAAAATGCATAAAAAACCTCCACAAAATATACAAATTGAATTAGCTTTATATTAATATATATATAACATAATACATAGCAAATGGAGTTACCTAATATTAATGATTCTTCATCCTGACCCTGAAGCTTTGGTCCTGTCATATAAGGGTCTTTTAACAATGGAACACAAGCAATGTGATTCACTGTATCAACAGACTAAGCAAGAGAAGCTTAGGGCTCATGCTAACAGAGGCAGGAAGTTTTGACAAATTCAATACCTATTAATGGTAAAAACTATCAGCAAACTAGGAAAATGAAGTATATTCTTCAAAACGATGAAGGTGTCTACCAGGTTCTACATCAATCATGAAGTTAATTGTGAAATATTGAATGCCATTCCCATGGGTTTGGAACAAGAAAAGGTTTCATACTGCTGTCAACAACTGAGGCAGCTCAGCAGGATGAAAAAGGAAAAAATACACTCACACACACACACACACACACTTGGAAGAAAGAAATGAAACCTCTCTAAAAGAAAAAAAATGAGAGAATAGGTTACATATATTATCTAAATTGTAGGGATGGGGAAACCAGGCAAGACCACTATCTAGCTTCCTCCCAAAAATGTAATTCAAGATAAATTAAGGTGCTAAATATAAAAGAAACAATAATCAAAGGAAAAAAAACTGAAAAAAAACTTTAGTTGATTTAAAAAAAAATCCTAAATGAGAAAAGCTTTGCTAAGACACATAATGTAGAAATCACAAGGGAATAGAGTGATGGATCAGCTGGCATTACAGTTAAAAGCTTTAATTAAATAAGGACATCATATGCAAAGTTAAAAAATAAGTAACAGAAGTCAGCCTGCCTGACTGAAAAAGATTTCTATGCAGAGTATACATCAAGCATGAGAAAAAATAGAGTTCAGGTGAAATGTGTGGAAAAAACTGTCATCAGTCATTCACACAAAAGAACTGGAATAACTGGTAAGCACATAAAAATGCTGAATCACAACAATATTACAGAATAGGAGTGATATTTTTTCATCTATTACATTGATAACAATTTTAAGTCTAAAAATATCAAGTTATTTTCTTGAGGAAATAAACATGGACACACATACATTTATTATGGAAAGTAATTTGCAGTATACATGAAAATATATGTCATTTAAAATTAATCCTACAATACATGTTCACACTTATCTGCAAAACACATGCTAAATGATGTCCATTCCCATTCTTCATGTGTTAGAAAACAAAGGAAAATAATCAAACTACTACCAATGTCCAAGTGGTAAAATAAATATTAGCATATCCATAATTTGGAATATTTTGTGTTTGTTGAAGACGATGAGAATAACTTAAATGTAACAACAGAAAAATATATAATTTACATCTTAAATTCATGCATGTATATAATGTCTTTATGTGAAATCTATGAATGAAAATAAGTCTACACCTATCAAGAGACCTAGGAAGATACACAATGGATCTCTGATCATAGTAAAGGGGTGCAATAGCAATAATCAGTAGAAATTCTCATTTTTCTTTGTCTATTTCTATATAATTTAATTTCTTTCAAGAATGTTTTCAAGTAATAAACATTTTGAAAACTGAGCAAAACTTATGCACTGAGAAATTTTCCTCTTCCTTTGATCAAAGCAATTGCATTTGGATACAAGGACTATATCCTTCTTTCAAAAATCAAACCTAAACTATTTTTATTGAAATAGTTACCTGCCCATTGTATTTATTTTGGAATTCTAATACATTGTAAGAACACAAGAAAGAAAAACTGCAACTGTAAATTTAGGACTCCAACCACAAGTTTCTAGAAACTCTGTTTTTCTAACACATGATTGGTTTTGATTTTATTGCTCCTTTGACTGAATTACTAGTCTATTCACTAGAAAGAACTAGAAAATACAGGTATAACCGATATCAACTGCAAGATAGAGCTGACATATTTATTGGCTTAGGTCAGAGAAAACCTGTGAATCAGTTTTATACCCTAATGAGTGCTTCACTTATCTAAGGGAAATATGTGCCTGTCAAAGAAATTTTTATCTAAACTTGTTATATTCTTACTTCTGAGATAAGAGTTATAATGTATACTGGTCATGTCCACACACACACACACACACAAACTGATGGGCAGGCACACATACTGATACCACACATAAGAAATTTGAAAACGCACACCTGAAACATCTGGAAATAGATTTCTATGCTGTGCTTATAAAGGTCCTAGAACATTTGATCTGAGAAAAGGCCATGCGATTATTCAATTGTTCACCTTTTTGTACAGATAAAGAAATGAGACCTGGATTTATCCAAGATCGTGTTAAATATTTGTGCATGAGCTAAACTAAATCCCAGGTATGCCAATTTCTAGCCTAGCATTGTTGCCATTATACACATTTTCTGTGATAATAGTGGGTGTCATGTAATTTTTCTTAATATGAGAGTTCCACTTTTATTCAGATGAAAATAAGGTTGTCTTTGGTTTGGGCCTGGTGGTGTACCCCTGTAATCATAGCCAGTAGGAGGCTGAAGCATGAAGATGGCAAGTTGAAGCCTAGCCTTCGCAATTAGCAAGAGCCTATCTCAAAACAAAAATTTTAAAAAGGTTTGGGAATATAGCTTGGTTGTAGAGCACCCCAGGTCTAATCCCAAGTATCACAACAGAGAGAGAGAAGAAGATGGTGGAGGAGGAAGGAGGAGGAAAAGATGAAGAAAGAGAAGAGAAAATAAAGGAAAAAGAAAAAGAAGGTCGTCTTAGATAGCAGACTAATATCCAGCTTAGGGAAACTTTTCCCCTGAAATATTTTTTTGTAATGTAATAGTGTGAGACTTTTCTGCTCTAGACTAATTTTAGCAAAGTGAATGAAAAAAAAATGTGGACTAATCATTTCTTGTAATATGTTCATTGTATTGGCTACCCTAAAAGATGCTCTTTATGAAATCAGGAAATAACTTAAAATGGTATTAGCAATAGTTGATCAACTTGATGAGTCTGCCTTTCAATTATAATCTGCCATGTAAGTATTACTGGTGGGATAGTTGATTCTCTTGTCCATTTCCTTCAATAGTATCTATTTATTCAACAAAAGATATTTATATGCCAGACATTTGTTTACTAGAAGTGTAACAGAATTTTTTTCTCTGTTGAGAGATCTCCCAATCATTTTTCAAATTCAATTTAAACATCAAAATTTGTAATACCACAGGTCAGATATGGCTTTTCCTGCCTACTCTTGGATTCCATAAAACTGAGCTCATGTTCTGTTACAGTACTAATTACATTAAAGTTATATGGGCACATATAGCTCCTTTCCCACCATTGAAATGTAAATCTCCCTAGAAAGGCTCATTTATGTCACCTTCTAATACATATAACCTTAGGAATAACCAAAGTATTAGAGTTTACAGTTACCATAGGTTTACATGTATTTTTAATTCATAGAGGACATAATGTGGCATAAATACCGAATATTAATTTTATACCCAGCATAGTAACATAAAAAATTTCAGAGAAACTATTATCACTTTTTCCTTCCTTCTCATATAGAGGATCATGAACCAAAACACTAAAAATCACAGTTCTCTATAACCCATATTCTTAGATCCAGAAATCATTTCATGCATTTCATCAATTTACAGGTTATTTTAGAGAAGAAGGGCACATTATGTCTTTGTTATTTTGGGATGACTGGAAGCAGAAGTTTACCTTTTCTTAATTAGCTAAAATCTTCCAGATTTTGAGTATTTCTAATTATGATAAACATTGCTCACTTTTTGCACATAAAATAGAAAATTGTGTTTTAAGTCTTCTTACCCAGAAACTAGAAACTCATCACAAGTTAATTACACATCTTAAATTTTCTTTTAATAATATTTTAGCACCTCTTCTTTGCTTATACACTTGTAATGGTGGCCTTCTAATTAATTTAATCCTTACTAGGACTAACTTGACCTCTTTCTTATTCCATGGGATCCTTGTTTCATTGGAGCCTTATTATCTGAAAAACAAATACTTCTTGGCCAGCAGAATAACTCTGAAATTCTGTTATAATCTGTTCTCCATAAAACCTCCAAATGCCCTAATTTCCAGTGTGAGGCTCTGCCCATGGAGCTATTCAAGACAATGGATTCAAGGCACACAGGGAATTTAAGTACTGGTTTCCTGTGACACAATAGGGTGGTCACAGAATGCATCGTATATCTCAAAATGGCTGGAAGAGAGGATTCTGAAAATACTGAACATAAAGAAATGATAAAAGTTTAAGGTGATCATCAGGCTAATCACCCTGAGTCGATCATTACCCAGTGTGTACATGAGTCAAAACATTACATTGCGTACTTCATAAATATGTACAAATATTACGTGTCAATCTAAAAATAAAATTAAAACATTCTCAAAATGCTATTCCAATTTGAGACTGCTCTTTTACTTCACCCTTTGATTAAAGGTGAATTGCATGACTGCTTAACATTTATTCAAGCTGTAAGTATGTCCTGTACTGACTTCACTGATGTTCCCTCTAGAAATCCTGATAGGTTACTTCTTGATGGCTCACATCTTAAGAAAGTCAAAGGATACTATGTGATATATGTGCTATAATTTCTAAATTTTTAATATGAAAATCACCTCTTTATTGGCTACATCGATAACACATACACAATCAGGTTATCTTGCTGTTTCAAGAGTAATATCTATACTTAATATAAATATATACCTGAGTTTGGTCAATATTTTGATATAGTGTAGATATAAAGGAGTTTCTGAATAAGTCATCACATTAGTATTTTTTAAAAGAGAAGTAAACTATAATTTCCAACATGCAAAGAAAATCTTGATTACTAAGATTGAAATACATATTTAAACACAAAGAGAGTATCCTTGCTGACTGCCCTGCAGAACAAGTTATGCTTCTTGATTTTATAATTATTGATTGATATTACAAAGACAAATGCTTGATCTGATTCTCATAATCCAGAAGAAAACACTTAATAAAGAAAACCTATCCCTACAGAGAAAACATATTAACCACTTCAATGCTCTCTTATGTATGATGATGGATGATGAAAATTCAAAGGTAGTCCCACAGAGATTTAGAGGGCTATTTTCAAACTTTCATGCTCATGCTACATAAAATTATCCATAATTACAAGAATACGTTAGTTCAAACTTCACAAAAATTTTGGGGGGGATATTTTATTTGAAAGATTTAATGACTGACTGGATCTTGCTTTCTCTATAATTTATATAAACTGTGGATTTAGTACACAGGTAGAACAAGCCTGATAATTTCTGCCTCAGAGACCATTTAAATAGTTACAAATAGATTTCATGTGTACAAATCATAAGCTGTTGTGTAAATTATAAAGCCTAGAATGTTTTAGAAATAGTTTGTAAATTTTCTTGTTAAATAGAAGCTTTCTCCAGACAAGAAGTTAATGACTTAATTGTTGTATAAAAACTTATGCTCCATCAGTAAACATTTGAGAACCTTATGTATTTGACCCTGGGTTAAGTAATGCAGATACAGATATTAGTAAGAAAAACTCATTCCCTCTTCTTACAGAATATATTGTCTCATGTTTAGCAACCTTTAACCATGAAAGGCACATGAAGTAAATGTTAAAATACAGGCTAGAAAACAAAACAGGATATAGAATCAGCTTAGAGAGCTAAGTGCACAATTCAAATAATTCTAGAACGCTCTGATAATGTTCACGAAATAATTGTTCTTAGTTAAAATATAAGACTTGGGAATCATTTCACAATTTTATTGAAGAAAGAACATACCATTTCTTCACCAGGGTGTGTGTTGGAATCACTTGGGAAATTTCAGATTTCTCACATCTAGAGATTGCTCTTCAGCAGGCACCTTTATTTTAAATTAGCAATCAGATTAGAGATCAGATCCCAAGTTTTTTGATGCTCACAACTGTGATGTTAAAATTCTTATGCAGTCATTAAACACATTTATAAATAAAAAGAGAATAAGCAACATTCAAGTCTTCAAGTGAATGATGTATTTTATCTGATTAGTGATTCCTCTCAGCCTGCAATTTTTGAAATGGTCACTATCTGAGATAAGCGGGCCAATAAAACCAAGAGAGGGCTGCTTCTACTCGTCCCATAGATTTAAGAAACATGAATAAATAAATAAAGAATTCTCCTGGATATTGTGGTTTCAAAAGAGACCAAGAAAAGGTTGTAGGTGGCATTAGCTGTTGTATTTGAATAGCTTTATTTTGTTTAGGAATCCTAGTGAACACTAACAATCAGTGACAGCATATAAAATGCTAGAAGAATTATTCGTTTTACTTTTCCTTATTTTTTGATTCTTCTTAGTTATACATGATAATAGAATCCATTTTGATAAATTATACAAGCATGGAATGTCTTACTCTAATTAGGACCCCATTCTTGTGGGTGGGCACAATGGTGGAATTCACTTAAGTATTTTCATATGTGTACATAGGAAAATCGTATTAGATTTATTCTACTGTCTTTTCTCTTCCTATTTCCCTTCCCTTGTTTAAAAATCTATCCCCTAGTAGGTTTTATTAAGTGTGTTGTTGAGAGGAATAATAAAGTTTTATAGCATGATTCCTTCCATTGGAAAATTTTTCTGAAGGTCTGTGCTTAGTTCTTTTAAACCAATTTAAGGGCACTGTTTAGTAAATACATTTTGTCTTATAAATAGCAAAAAGAGACAAAATACATTTACTAAATAGTGACCTTGTATTAATTATCCAATTGTTTATTTCATTATAAATGTGTTAGAAAAAATGTTTCTATAAAGATGCTTATATTTTTAAATGTTATATTTAATAATATTGCAGCCTGCTAAAATAAAACACTTGTCTCTATGATTGTGCCAACTTGATTTCTGTTGTCATTAGGAATGCAGATGGTGTGGGGTCTGAAAGCCCAAATCTTTCCTCATTCTGTTTTGACTAGAAATAATAAATGAGTTCTTAATTAAGATGCAAGAAAATATGTTTTCATCTATAATAAAAATGCATATGTTTACTAGGTTAATTACATTATTACCAAGGAAACCACAAAACTTTGTGTAGAAAATTATTCAAAGTGAAATCAATGAGTGAACAAAGCAGAGGAAAAATAATTTGAATTTAGACTGGAGGGTCTATGGGTTCAGCACACATATTCTGAAAAATAACAGCTCTTTTTATTAAGTATATTTTTAAAATATTCAAATATTTAACACTTAACCTCAGGGTATTTATTTTATAATTTGCACATCTGACTACATTTTAGCAGTTCCTTTGCTTTTTTGGTGAAGGGTACTGGGCATTTAACTCAGGGGTACCCGACCACTGAGCCACATCCCCAACCCTATTTTGTGTTTTATTTAGAGACAGACTCTCACTGAGTTGCCTTGCTTTTGCTGAAGCTGGCTTTGAACTTATGATCCTCCTGTCTCAGCCTCAAGCTGCTGGGATTATAGGTGTGTGCCACCACACCCAGCTCTTTTGTTTTTTATTTTGTGTCACCTTTATGGGTTTATTTTTTTTAAATGTGACACCTGTAGAGGAGTAAAAAGGACTTTAGTTATTATAAGACTCTATTTACTATTTTAAAGAAATTCATAAACAACATGAAATCTCTCCATTTCTACTTATCAATTAGTATATTTATTGAATAATTTTATTTTCATTACAATTTGTGAGGAAGAAGGTAAATATAAATATATTTTTGGAAATATAGAGGAAATGAGTATATAAAAATAATATTTAAATCAGGTCTGCAGATTTGGTAATAAAGTCGATGAAAAGAAGAAAATTTAAAAAAATTAATGGACAATTTTCAGGAGAACTCAGAGAAGTTCCACAAAGAGGGAATGAATAAGGAAATGAATTACTCAAATGAATAAGGAAATCTTTCCTTCCCATCTATAAACTCTCAAGTTCTCCACATGTTCCCACTGAGGTCCACAGTGCTTTGGGGTCTAGCTCTGTATGTTCCTGAGATCATTTCAGCTCACTGGTACATACTGAATGTATCAGAACTTTTCTATATATAGGATTTACTGAATTGGAAATACACACTATCAATGAGGAAGCATATTATTCTTTTAGTCAAAGAACCACCATAATAATTCCACAGGTTAATTTTGTAAATCAAAAAATAAAAGTTACAGCAAGATCTTTTGAAGTTTAAATTTATAAAGCAAAATCTGTTTATAAAATTTCTCTATAATTAAACATTACAAGGCTTTACAAATGGGTAAATAAAGAAGCAGACATGAAAATCCAGTTTTCCTTTGTTAAATCAGAATTTAAAAGAATACATGAATATGTAAAACAATATCACCTTTTGGAGTGATTTTTTAAAACATAATTTTAAAAAAGGATTGATTCTTTTTTTGTTATCCACGACAATAGAATTCATTGTGATATAATTTTAAAAGCATGCAATATAATTTGTTCTAATTGAGTCCCCAATACTTCCCCATTCTCTCCCCTCTTCCCTCCCCTGTTCCTTTCCCTTTACTCTACTGATCTTTTTGCTATTTACATATAGTACTTTGTGATGAACACCTCTGTGCCTTTTGGATGTACGCAGTGGTGAGATTCATAGTGGTGTGTTCATATATGTACATAGGAAAATTAGGTCAGATTTATTCCACTGTCTTTCCCTATCCCATACTTCCTCCCTTCCCTTCATTTCCCTTTGTCTACTCCATTTATATTTCTTCAATTCTTTTTTTCTTTCTTTCTTTTTTTTTTTTTTTTTTTTTACTTTCCCCCTCCTTATTTTGGATTACCTTCGGCATATCAGAGAAAACATCCAACTTTTGACTTGTTGGGACTGGCTTATTTTACTTAGCATGATAGACTACAGTTCCAAAGATTTATTGGCAAATGACATAAAATCATTCTTGATGACTGAATAATGCTTGATTGAGTATATATACCACATTTTCTTTATTCACTCATCTATTGAAGGGCTCCTAGTTTACCTCCATAGTTTAACTATTGAGAATTGTGCTGCTATTAACATTATTGTGGCCTGCATCATTGTAAATGTTGATTTTAAAGTGTTTGGATAATTATGGAAGAGTGGAATAGCTGAATCATATGGTGGTTCCAGTCCTAATATTTTGAGGAATCTCTATACTGCTCTCCAGAGTGATTGCACTAATTTTAAATCCCACCAGCAACTTATGAGTATGAATTTCCCCCCACCTCCTTGTCAATATTTATTGCTATTAATAATTCTTGATAATTTCCATTCTAACTGTAGTTAGATGAAATTTCAAGATAGTTTTAATCTACATTTCTATAATTGCTAGAGATGTTGAACATTTTCATATATTTGTTCACCAATTGTATTTCTTCTTCTGTGAAGTGCCTGTTCAGTTTCTTTGCCCATTTATTTATTTATTTATTTATTTATTTATTTATTTATTTTAATTTTTTTATTGATTATTTAAAGCATTACATAGCTCATGATATATCATCTTTCATACATTTGACTCAAATTGTGTTTTGAACTCCCATTTTCACCCCAAGTACAGATTGCAGAATCACATCTGTTACATATTCACATTTTTACATAATGCCATATTAGTGACTGTTGTATTCTGCTACCTTTCCTATCCCCTACTATCCCCCCTCCCCTCCCCTCCCCTCCCATCTTCCCTCTCTACCTCCCCTGCTGTTGTTCAATTCTCTCCCTTTTTTCCCTCCCCCTTGCCCCTCATAACCTCTTATAATTTTATGTGTCATTGAAGGTCTCCTACCATTTCCATATGCTTTCCCTTCTCTCTCCGTTTCTCTCCCCCCATTAGTCTTTGTTTACTGTAGTCTTTTCCTCATGCTCTTCCTTCCTGTTCTGTTCTTAGTTGTTCTCTTTATATCAAAGCAGACATTTGGCATTTGTTTTTTAGGGCTTGGCTAGCTTCGCTTAGCATAATCTGCTCTAATGCCATCCATTTCCCTGCAAATTCTATGATTTTGTCATTTCTTAGTGCTGCATAATACTCCATTGTGTATAGATGCCACATTTTTTTTATCCATTCATCTATTGAGGGGCATCTAGATTGGTTCCACAGTCTAGCTATTGTGAATTGTGCCGCTATAATCATTGATGCAGCCGTATCCCTATAGAGCGCTCTTTTATGGTCCTCAGGGAATAGTCCGAGAAGTGCAATAGCTGGGTCAAATGGTGGATCCATTCCCAGCTTTCCCAGGAATCTCCATACTGCTTTACAAATTGTCTTTGCCCATTTATTGATTGGGTTATTGGTTTTAAGTTTTTTGAATTCATTGCATATCCTGGAGATTAATGCTCTGAGATGCAGGTGGCAAATATTTTCTCCCATTCTGTAAGCTCTCTCTTTCATGCTGTTAATTGTTTCCTCTGCTGTGAAGAAGCCTTTTAATTTGATGGCATCTCACTTATTGATTTTAAGATTTACTTATGCTTAAGAAGTCTTGTTTAAAAAGTCAGTTCTGGAACTGACATGTTAAGAGTGTTGGGCCTGCATTCTCTTCTAGCAGTTTTATATTTCTGGTCTAATTCCTAGGTGTTTGAACCACTTTGAGTTGAGTTTTGTGCAGGGTTAGAGATAGGAGTTAAATTTCATAATTTCATTTTACTACACATGAATTTTTCAGTTTTTCCAGCACCATTTGTTAAAAAGGGTGTTTGTTTTCTCCAATATATGTTTTTGGCACATTTGTCTAATAACAGATAACTATATTAGTGTGGGTTTGTCTCTGTGTCTTCTATCTGTTTCATTGGTCTTCATGTCTGTTTTTGTGCTAGCACCAGACTGTTTTTGTTACTGTAGCTCTGTAGTATAATTTAAGGTCTAGCATTGTAATGCCTTCTGCTTATTTTTTCTTGCTACAGATTGCTTTGATTACCTGGGTCTCATTTTTTAAAATGAATTTCATAACTGTTTTTTTCTAGTTCTATGAAGTGTGTCATTGGAATTTTCATGGGAATTGCATTGAATCCGTTTAGCATTTTTGGTAGTATGGCCATTTTGACAATATTAATTCTGCCTATCCAAGAACATGAGACATCTTTTAAGGTCTTCTTCAGTTGCTTTCTTTAGTATTCTATAGTTTTCATTGCTCAGGTCCTTCATCTCTTTTGTTAGGTTAATTTTTTTGAGGCTATTGTAAATGAGATAGTTTTCTTTATTTCTTTTTAGCAGATTTGTCATTGAAGTATAAGAATTCGGTTGATTTGTGGGTATTGATCTTGCAGACTGCTAATTTGCTGAAATCGTTTATGAGCTCTAGTAGACATCTGTTGAAGTTTCTTGGGTCTTCTAAATATAGGATCATGTTGTCAACATAGATAATTTGAGCTCTTCTTTTCCTATTTGTATCCCTTTGATTTCCTTCTCTTGCCTGATTTCTCCATCTAGAGTTTCAAGGACTATGTGAAGTAAAAGTGGGGATGCTTGTCCTGTTCCTGCTTTTTAGAGGAAATGTTTTCAGTTTTTCTCCATTCATAATAATGTTGGCCTTGGGTGTGTTATATATAGCCTTCACAATGTTGAGGCAATTTCCTTCTGCTCCTAGTTTTTCTTGTGTTTTGAACATGAATGGGTCTTGTACTTTGTCAAATGTGTTTTTTGCATTTATTGAGATAAACATGTGATTTTTGTTCTTAAGTCTATTTATGTGATGAATTAGATTCATTAATTTCCTATGTTGAACAAACCTTGCATCCCTGAGATGAAGCTCACTTTATCAGACTGCACTATCTTTTTAAATGTGTTTTGTGTGCTGTTTGTCAATATTTTATTAATAGTTTGGCCTAAAGTTTTCTTTCCTCTATGGGTCTTTATCTGATTTTGGTATTACCATGATACTAGCTCCATAGAATGAGTTTAGAAGGGTTTTTCCCTCTATTTCATGGAAAACTTTGGGGAAAATTAGTGTTAGTTCTTTAAAATTCTGGTAGAACTTAGCTGAGAATCCACCCAGTCCTAGTTTTTGTTTGTTTGTTTGAAGGTTTTTGATAGCTGCTTCAATTTTATTCTTTGAAATTGATCTCTTTAAGTTTATATATCCTTCAGGTTAATTTGGGTAGGTCATTAGCCAAACTAACCAAAAGAAAGAGGGGAAAAACTCAAATTATCAAAATCTGGGATTAAAAAAAAAGGAAGTATCACCAGAAACACTAAAGAAATCCAGAGAATCATCAGAAACTATTTTGAAAGTCTATACTTCAATAAGCTAGAAAATCTTGAGCATATTGAAGATTTATCTTCCCAGAGGTATATATAAACATAATTTTAACCCTAATTTTGATATTTATGTTAATATATAATATCTTTAGTATTATTAATAAAAAACAATTTACAAGTAAATATTTTTTAAATTTACCTATTCATTTCTAATATATTAAATATTGATAAATATAATCCACATTAAAAAAAAACTCTTTGGACCTAGGAATTAGATAAAATAACTTTGCAACTGCTAGAGAAAACATAGGTTTAGCACTCCAAAATATTGGCCCAGGCAATGATTTTCCTATTATGACCCGTAATGCTCAAGAAATAGAATGAAAAAATCAATATATGGGATGTCATTAAATTAAAAAGTTTCTGCACAGCAGAAAAAAAAGAATGTGAAGAAAGACCGTATAGAAGAGAATAAATCTTTTCAACTGCTGCTCCAACAGAGGATTAATAATCATAATATATAAAGAACTCAGAAATTTCACATACACACAAAAACAACAATAAATAACTGAATCAATAAATGAGCAAAAGAACAAAACAGACATTTCTCAGAAGAAGAAACACAATTGGCCAACAAATATATGAAAAATGTTCAACATCTCTAACAATCAGGGAAATGCAAATTAAAACTACATTGAGATTTCATCTTCCTGCAATTAGAATGACAAATCATCAGTGATGCAAATAATGATAAATGCTGGCAAGAATGTGTGGGAAAAGGTACAATCATATATTGTTGTTATAACTGCAAATTGGTATAGCCACTTTGGAGAGCTATGTGGAAACTCATCAAAAGACTAGTAATGAGAACCACCATAAGACCCAGCTATCTATGTATTTATCTAAAAGAACAAAAATCAATTCACAATAGCCAAGTTATGAAACGAGCCTAGGTGCCAGTCACAGATGAATGGATAAAGAAAATGTGGTATATATACAAAAGGGACTTTTATTCAGCCATAAAGAATGAAATAATGGCATTTGCTAGTAAATGGATGAAACTAAAGAACATCATGCTAAGGGAAATAGGCCAGACTCAGAAAGTGAAGAGTCAAATATTTTCTCTCAAATGTGAAAACTAGAGGAGAATGAGGGGAAAAAGTGTGTGGGATTGTGGATTCCATGAAAACAGAATGGAAATCAGTGAGGTTTAGAAAGGAGATTGAGGAGAAGGGAGGAGGAATGAGAAAAAAGAGGAAATGAAAAATTAAATTGGTCAAATTATGCTAAGTACATATATGAGAATACCACAGGATATTCCACCTTTATGTATATTTATAAAGCACCAATGAAAAATGCTGTAAATAAATAGAAAGAAGACCAGTAGATTGAAAGAAGGGGAACAGGGGAGGAAAGAGAGAATGGAAAGGGGAAGTACTGCGAAATGGGGCAAACTATAATCCATGCATGTATGGTTATGTCAAAATGAGCTCCACTATTATGTAAAACTACAAAGCACTCATAAATAGTTTTTTTTAAAAGGCATAACAACAATATCAAAGTTGGTGTCCTCAATGGTTTCAAAGGGGACAAAGAGTTTTGAGATCAAAGTGTTTGAGAAGTAGTGCACTATGTTCTTCTAATTCCCTACATCAATTTGTGGCATCTCTTTCTGCTTCTTTCTTATTTATACTTTATTAGAAGAAAATTTCAAACACATAAAAAGGTACAAATAATTGTATAATAAAATTTTATGTAACTATACCCAGCTTTAACAACTATGAATGTTATGCAAACTTTGTTTCAACTTTTTAATTTTTCCCATGAATATTTTATTTTGCTTGAATGTTTTAAAAGCAAGTCTTCGATATTATGGCTTTGATAGTAAAGGCTTCTCATATCCAATAGAATGTTTAAATTTTCACATATAATTTTATGGAATTATATGTAATTTTCCTTCATTTTCTATAGTTGTGTAGTTATATGCAGAAGTAAGCACAGAATCAGACATGTTATTTATCATAATGATTCCCTAGATGGGCAACTTAGCTTCATTTTGCAGGACATCTTGAAATATCCAATGTCTACTTGTTCTACTAACAATAATTACTAAAGCTAGTCAGGGATGCAGGTTGTGTTAACCTGGTTTCTCTGCTAAAAAGTTGCTCATTAATGTTTCAGTTAATGCCTTTAAAATCCATTTACTAATCATTTCATAGGTTCACCTTGGGGGATTTTCTACTTCTATCCTTCCTGAAAAATGCTGGACATTTTCTGTAAGGCCTACTTTTTCTTCTTTTATGATTGATTATTCTGAAATAAAGTTTGTTTAAGAATTACAGGATAAAAGTATGCTCACTTCTCTTTGCTTTTCAATTTAATGTAATAAATTTATACTCTAGAAACCAGCAGGATTGGCCAGTGAGGTATTTTTTATTTTTAAAATAATTTTATATCTGATATATTTTAAACAATCATACCTAATCCTCCAATGATTAAATTGCTCCAACCTTGCTAGTACCTTCAAGTTGGCATCTGTGCCGCATGTCAGGACTCCAGTAATTATTTTAAAACATCCCTTTTTTCCTGGTAAAATAACATGTCCCAAGTTCATCCTGTACATTTATTTTCCTGAATAAGGAAATACCCATCTTTGCAAGGAGTTTTATTTCCTTTCCAAATAAAATAATATTAGAATCTATAAAGTCAATGCAATCTAATTGTACTTTTCAATTCTTACATTACTCTAAACAAATTAAAACTACTAATTAAATATCTGCAAAGAAAATCCCACTATATATTTCCCAGCCTAAGTAAATACTATTCACATATTTTGGTTGCTGGTGGGGTTTGGAGGAAAGCATTTGAATGTTTATCATTCATTTTCTTCTCCATGAACTATAATTAAAAATTGATCATAAATGTGATTTATGTAATGCCTTCAGTTGCCTAATTCATACTTATTTTATTCTCTCAATATCCTGAAAACAACAGAAAAGGACAAATTTTTAAAGTTTTACACCTAGATTTATGTTTCAATATTAATGAGACTAAGATCTTTTTCTCCTCTTAGTTTCTTTCAGACTTAAATCTGTAAATGTCTCAACATTCCCAAATAACAGGAGTTGAATTTTTTTCATAAATGGAAAAATAAAGATGAATGATTTAGAACCTTAAAATTTTTGAGATTTTTCAGTTATAACAGTTTAGGTTTTCCATCTGATCAAATTACTCATATAATTTATAAACTTCATTTCATTTTTGATAAGATATGGGAGATATGCAACTCAGAGTCTTAAAATTTTGATATATAATTTTAATCCCATTTTCAGATAAAATGTTCCCTACAACCCCAATGTTGTCAGAGGTACAAAAATAAAACATGCCTAACTGTGGTATTTGAAGAAGAGATGGGATGAGGGCTAAGGGTAAGTGTGAAGCTGGAACTGGGAGTTCCCACTGCTTTTTGGCTTTCCTTATGACAGATGTTCTAGACACCCCTGGGTTCTCAGGCTTTGCAGAATGTGGTTGGAAAGCAATTAGTTTATACCAGTTATTCTCAAAGGGTGCTACAAGAGCAGTGGTAGTAGCATCAACAGATACATAGAAATGAAAATTATCTCTCCCTACCCTATACCCAGTGATTCAGAAACCCTGGGAATGGGTCCAACAACCTATGTTTTAAAAAATCATGATGCATGGTAAAGTTTGAGAAGCACTGGCTTAGATGACACTCCATTTTCTCTAAGTTTATTTTCTTATGTCCACTCCTTCTCTCTTTATAGCACTCTGGGAAGGATAATTGCTATCACTGCTTTGTAGTTGAGAAATCAACTACAAAGACCCAAGGAATGATAAAACTGACATTCTGGTTTTATAACCTTTGAGATGAGACGATTTTTATCATGTTATGTAATCATTGTAACCTGTCTCTATCATGAAAAATTTATATTTCAAATGCTGAAACATATTTTTAAAGATGCTTGGAAATTATGAAGCAAACACAAGAAATCCTTCGTCTCTGAACATTCCAGAGCTGATAGGGTACATTTGCCTGTCTGTGAAACAGTATTCTTAATGCTGATCTTGTATTTATCTTGTGGAATTGCAGATACATCACAGAAATCAAGATTCAGGCTCTCTATCACTCTTCATCTAGGGACGAAGTTTAATACTGCTCATGCATGAATTTAGCTAATGCCATCATTTCCTTCTCCTCTTCCTCCTTTCCCTTCTCTTCCTCCTCCTCTTCCCCTTCCTTGTCTGTCTTCTTTTTTTTCCTCTCTCTTTAAATGATCACCTATCTAGGGAATTGGTGACATTGTAAGATGCCTCTATTTTAAGTGATTTTCATTCTTGAGGTATCCTAAACTGCAAGAAGTACTTCAGTTATTCCTTGCAAGACATGCAGGAGCCTGGATTTAAAGATAAGAGTATATTTCCTCCTCCTAAGAGACACTGCTTGATTATCTGTTCAGGTCTTCTGAGCTGCTGGAGTGGCAGTCACAGGAGTCACAGTGTAAAGGGCATTGTGTGCAGAGAGAGGGAGATTGGTGCCCAAGGAAATGAAAAAAATATTAGAACTGTTATTATCTGTACTTACAATAGAAGTACTGCATGGCAGATAACAGCATTGGAAGTTCTCTTTTTATTTATCTTGCATTACATCTTCTGAACAAAACCAATGTGTAGACAACTGAGGCTTGTTCTAATAACAAAATTGTTGCATGAAATGAAATTCTTGACATACCAATCATTCTCTGTAGCCAAATCATATTTTTCACGCAATATATACTTGAAGAACACTTTAATGAATGCTTTATACTTAGTCATCTACTTTATTTTCTTCACTAAGAGGTCCTTCAAGTAGCCACAGAAGGAAAAAAAAAAAAAAAAAAAAGCTTTCTTGGGAGGTATAAAATATTTCCTGGCATGGTTGTAGATCTTCCTAAAGAGTGAAAACCTGACAATGACAAAGAACAAATATGACTTTTTCTCTGTCATTAAAAGAAACAAATGAGAAAGTTTGTGATTGCTGCTTTTGGCACTGTTAGTATTTGGATCTTAGATGTCCCTCCAAATCTAATGTTTGTTGAAGACAATGTAATAATGTCAAGAGATGAGGCTTTTGGGAATTGAGTGGGTCATGAGGACTTTGGCTTCATTAAAGCATTATTCCACTAATTGATCAATCATTTGACTGAATTATAGGAGGTGATGGAAATTATTGGAGGTGAAGCACAGTTGAAGGAAGTAGGTCATGTTAAGGGATGGCATGGAAGGGTTTTTCTTTTGCCAACACCAACCCTCTCCTTTCTCTCTCCGTTCCTGACTACTACAAACTGGGCAACCTTCCTCCACCACCCACTTGTGTCAAGGTGTTCCGACTTGCCCCAGGCCCAAAGCAATGGGCCTAACCTTTGAATCCAGCCACTGAAACCTCTGAAACTGGGAGCCAAAATAAAATTTTCCTTCTTTGAAATTGTTTATATTTAGTACTTTGGCCACAACAATGAAAAACAGACTAACACAGACAAAGTAGCTGAAGTTTTTGTTTTATTCTGTTTTGGTGTTTTGTTATTTTGTTTTGTTTTCATTTTTGCTGTGCTGGGGCTCAAACTCAGGACTTGGCACGTGGTAGGCAATTACTCTACCACTGAGACACAATCCCAGCCCACTTCCAGCCCCTGTAGCTGAAATTTTGAGAAAGAGTGAAGAGAATTGTCTGAAAGATCTGAAAAAAATCAGAGTACTAACATGATTCTTAACTGATGGAAATATAGCATGCCAGGTCAAGGCCAGAGTCCTTGAATTTAAAACAAGTTCTGGGAAAATATTTAAGGGACAGAAGGAACGATTCTGGGATAACCCAGATACGTCAATGTTTGTTGCAATTTCCCCTGAGCAGACACACCTCCCCCTTTCTCCTTAGTCTTATTACAACTGAAACTTTTATACTATAATTAGAAATAATATTTCACATGAACTATCCTTGAGTAGAGCAAATTATCTTTATTTATTTTTAGCACCATGATCAATAGCAGTTTTTTTTTTCTTTCTGAGAGCATATTTTGGAAACTATGTGATGGATGATGAAATTCTAGCATCAGGGAGATACCATATCCACTAAATAATTGGCTCTGTGAGGGCAAGGGCTATGTCTGACTTGTTCATTCCTGCCCTCTACAAGTCCATTATGATGACTTACCAAGTTATTTGCTGTGTGCAGTATGTAGTAGGTAAGCTGTGAAGAAGTATCACTGAGAATGGAAGAGGTGCCCCAACAAACTTTAATGTCACATGTGTTTGCTTTCAGAACTGCTGTTTACCTAGTAGTTGCTAGTCAGCTGTTCCAATGGATTTTAAAATTTATTTTATTTTATTTTTTTAGTTGTAGATGGACACAATACCTTTTTATTTGATTTGATTTGATATTTACGTGTAGCGTGGGGTGCCTCACACATGCTGGCAAGTGCTCTACCACTGAGCCACAACCCTGGCCCCTCCAATGGATTTTTTAGAGTAGCAAGAGAGATTGCAAGAAAAGTCATTGAACATACTAGAACAGTGCTTCCCAAACTAGCTCTGGTGAGGGGCCAGTTTGTTGTTGTTTTTGTATTCTGTTATGGACCAATACTTTGATAACTTATAATAAATGCTAAAGCATAGAATAAATAAAATAGAAGATATAAAAATGTAAGGCCCTTTGCTGTTCTATTATTGTTTTCTACCAACCCAAACTTCTCCTGTAAGATTGTTAGGACTGTATTTCATCCTCCTGTCCATTTCTAAACTTAACTTGTTGCAGTTTCATGGATGGCACAAATCTGCAGAGCACACTTTGAGTGCACTGAGTGTTCTTGAAAAGGAAGAGGGAGAATGGAACTCTCCCAAGATCAGCTGTTGGATAGACAGGAGCAATTTTCTGCACCACAGCTTTGAATGTCAATCTCACCTTCTGAATTCCAGGAAGAAATAATTTAAAATGCAAGCACCTTTTAATATAGTTTGTAAAACAGTGCTCAAGGAACTTCAGACAAAATGGGTCACAAATACATCACAAAGGCAATTACTCTGTTCTTCTACCCTACTGCATGTGTGCAGCAGTGAGTAAAGAGTAGTGCAGTTAAATATAACCCATCTTCACTAGATACTTTATTTTTCTTCTCTTACAACGTGGGTCCTACAAAGCTGAGTGCATTGACTTTTCTTAGTCATACTTGCCAGATGTTTTGTACGCACAGATTTTCTTACCCTGTTTTTATTAACTACGTCTTTTTTCTATATTAATATTTTAATTACTATTGTTCATCATAATTACTTCCTCATTATGATTGTGTGGATATATTTCATTGCTAATCTCATGTTGAATTCCTAGTATTGAAAACTTTTATTCAATAAATACATTTTAGCTTTTATATTTGTTTTACTTCTATAATTTTGCTATATTCAATAATTTTGAAATATTTTACTTTCAATTTATTTATGGTTTAATTGTTTTGTAGTTTTTTATCTATTTATGCTATAGCTTACAAATTATTTAAAATTTGAAGTTTTTAGATTCCAAATATTATAATTTTAGTTTTTTTTATTTTGAGTTTTAATTTCACTGAATTGTGGTCAATGGACATCAACTCTATGACATTGATTTTTTTTGAGAAAAATTGTTGAGATTTCCTTTGTGGTCTAATAAGTGTATAGTTAATATTTTATATCATATTTGTTTTTATTGATATGATATGTCTCTCTGAGTTCCTGTTAATAATTCTTCCATTAAATTATATTTTTCACCAATACAATTAACTTTTAGCTGGTATTTGTGTGATATAATTAATTCAATTTTTATCTGCTCTACATTATTTAATTTTAGTTGCATCACTTATAATCTGCAACTGACATTTTAAAAGTCTAACTTGAGAATTTTCTGATAACAAACAGATATATAGTATACATGTTTTGACAAAATAACTCATCTTCCACATTTACACCCTCCTAAAAAAGATAAAAAAGGATTGTTTTAGGTTCATAAGTGTTACACCTGGGCACCAGATCAGAAATGATCTTGCTTCCTCTCAAACAGGATAACAAAGAAAAAGACAAAGTAACAAGGAGAGAAGAGACTTGTAGAGAGTAGCAATAGCCTGAACTGGAGTTGAGACAGGAGGGACAGAAGAGCTGTGACACCAACTGCCCAAAATGTGCCTGGGGTGGTCTTTCTACTGGAAGTTTCTATGGGCATTTTCCTGTTAGGTTTTGTTTGTGACTACAGACCTACACACATTGAAAGTAAACACCTATTAATACTCAAATCAAAAGACTGAATGTGTTGTGCAGAAGCCACTTTAAAGTGGTAACCATAAAACAACAACAACAACAACAACAACAAATAGAAAAGTGGTGACATCTCTAAAATACAGTCCTTGGTAGCAAGAAACACCTAGTGGATAATCTAATGGCAAAGGAGGAAAAATAGTTTTTAATAAGTGGGACTCCAGATGTCCTTAATCAAAGGAAACATGCTCACCAGATTCAGGTGAGTCAGGATCCTTTGGGACTCTGAACACATTAAGGAGAGAGAGTCTGAAAATATCGCACCTTAATCCTACATTTCATTTTCCAAGTAGTGCTTAGAAAGCAGAAATGCATCAGAGTATCTGTTTTCAGTGCAGCAATCTGAAGAGGTGTCTTGTCTGCTTTTCTACGAAAAGGAGAAACCCCTCCCCTCCTCCTCACAGTTTTCTAGGGACAAGAAGAAAAGAAAGAAAATCAGCGAAAACACACAAGTAATTTTGACCCCCTCCCTTTTTTTGAGGGGGAGACAGGGGTGACCTGGTGAGGAAGGGAGTATGTATTAGATAAGATAAAGAGCCATCTCCTATCTCCACCAAGGAGGAAATTCTAGTGATAGTGTGTGATTTCTCCTCACTCTGACCTCTGTTACTGGCTCCTCTCTACTTTTAATTTCCCCACAGACTATTAAATAGTTGTAGTCTGAAATTTAAGCCTGCCCCCTATTTGCTTCAATTTTTTTTTTTTCAGATTCTCCTTGTATTATCATTTGTACTTCAAGGATCTGGTAAATTAGGGACCCAAACACTGCATATCTTCATGAAATAAAGTGTTTTTAGGGATTCATATTCTACCAGGCCTTGAGTCTACCAAAGTAGATATTCAGATGCTAAATGGAAGGTGTGTCTTCTTGTTAGTTAGAGGCAGATGAGTTAAAGAGAGGGTAAATATTATTATTCCTTATTTGCAGAAACATTAATAAACTGTACACATTGACATAGAGAATGAAACTGATGAGATTGTCTCACCAATATTTATTACTTACTATAAAATCCATTTAAAAATGTATTTCCCCCTGAGAGAGTTCTATATAATGTATAGATTGGAGCCTTATCTTAATCAAATTGAGTGACCAGACCAATGGAACACAGAACAAAAAGAAAGAAAGAAAGAAAGAAAGAAAGAAAGAAAGAAAGAAAGAAAGAAAGAAAGAAAGAAAGAAAAAGAAATACATTTTAGTTTTCATAAGGATTCTGCTTAATTCCAAATAAGAAACTCATATAAAAGTTAAGAAAATAATTTAAATCATACTCCTGTTCTGTACCTCTGTTTTAATTAGTTTTACATTGCTGTGACTGAAAGAGCTGACAAAAAAAAAAAAAATCTTAGAAGTGGAAAAGTTTATTTTGGCTCATGGTTTAAGAGTTTCAGTTCATGGTCAGCTGACTCCATAGCTCTGGGCCCAAGATAAAGCAGAACATCATGACAGAAGGGTCGAGGAAAGCAGCTCAGGGCATGGCAACAGGAAGCAGAGAGAGAGAGAGCTCTGCTCACCAGAGACAAAATGTAAAACTAAAAGTCACACCTCCAGTGACCTACTTCCTCTAGTGAAATCCTACACTTGCCTACAGTTACACCCAATTGATCTATACTAGTGGGTTAGTCCTCCAATTAGGTTACAACTCTCATAATCTAATCATTTTACCTCTGAACAGTCTGCATCCTCTCACACATAAGCTTTTGGAGGACACTTCATGTCTAAACCATAACAACCTCTAACCAATTAAATATTTTACAATTGTAGGTACAAATATTATCTTCAGTAATCTCCTAGGAGAGAAAAGATAGAAACAAAATAGGTGTTAAAAGAGATCTGTGACAATCCAAAATAGTTTAAGATATTTGTTAATCTTGTTGTTTTCTAACATTTTCATACCCATAGTGAAAAAAAAAACATACAAAAATGTAATTTACAAAAAGAAACAAATGAAATTTAATTTATATAAATTTACTTTCTATATTCAATTGCAGGAGATTAGTAGATTCATTGAATGAGAATAGCCATTTTAAAATTCATGTTTATAAATTAAGTTTAAGAATTTCATTAGTTTTATAGTTTACATTTTCTCTTGTGAAAATACTGATTCACCCTGGTACACTTTTTTTGACAAATATATATATGGATATATTAAACTTGCAAATAAAATCTCAGGTTATTCTTCAAAGAAATTGAAAGTACAAAAATACAATCATTTTTTCAAACATTTTCTTTCAAAGTTGAATCATAAGCACCTGTATTTCATTACTTTGTCAGCTGAGAGGACTAGAAGCAATGATAACGTTAAAGCACTAAGCTTCTATGGGACAGATCTTGGTTTGTAATACCATTCTCCAATTAAGGGGATCAGGGCTCCTTGAAAAATTGGCTAACTCTAAGGTAAGACTAGGAAAGAAAATAAGCGAGATTATCCTGAAGAATATTTTAGTGCCAGAAAGAATATGACAAAACTGATGGCTGGATCGTTTACAGCAGTCAAAGCTGAAAGTTTGAGTAACAAAATTAAGTAGAATTGGATTATAACCCAAAATATAAATTAAATATCCATGAATCCATACACATATAAATAAATTATTGAATATATAAAAACCTGGGGAGATTAGATAAATCTACCATGCAGAAGAATTCTAAATAATTCATGTTGATTCTTTTCCCTCAGTAGAGGAAGCAAAAATCCCATTTCTTAAGAGATTGTCTATCAAAGAATACTGTATGGAAAGTGGGAGGAAAAAAAAGAGTAACTGACAGTGCATAAGGGTGACTAGTACTAATTCAGTTAGTGGTCAACAATAATTCAAGTTTATATGGTACGACATGAAGTGATAAAGATAATGTTTGATTTCAATGATCCCTCCTTCCAAAACTCTAAACAGAAGAAAAATGTTAAACAAATTCCAGTAGAGAAGGATCCTACAGAATGTTTAGCCAGTACTCCTCATAATTGTCAAGGTTATCAAAACCAAGCCTGTGGATAAAAAAAAAAATGGAAAACTTCATTATGAGAAGAAATAACCTGAAAAAAAATGTTTAGTAATAAATTTGCCACAAAATGTTTGAACATCCAAGCATGATGGTAAAAGCTGTAATACCAAACTTTCTGGAGACTAAGACAAGAGAGTTGCAACTTCTAGGTCAGCTTTAGCAACTTAATGAGACTGTTTCAAAATTTAAAATCTTGGAAAGGACTAAGCATGTAGCTCAGTGGTGAAGCACCTCAGAGTTTAATCCCCAGTAATAGAAAGAAAGGAAGGAAGGAAGGGAGGAAGGGAGGGAGGGAGGGAGGGAGGAAAGAAGGAAGGGAGGAAGGAAGGGAGGAAGGGAGGGAGGAAGGGAGGAGGGGAGGGCAGAGGGAGGAAGGGGAAAAGAAAGGAGGGGAGGAAGGAAGGAAGGGAGTGAGGGAAGGAAGGAAGATAGGAAGGAAGGAAAGGAGGAAGGGAGGAAGGGATGGAGGAAGAAAGGAGGGGAAGGAGGAAGAGGGAAAGGAAAGGGAAGGGAAGGGAAGGGAAGGGAAGGGAAGGGAAGGGAAGGGAAGGGAAGGGAAGGGAAGGGAAGGGAAGGGAAGGGAAGGGAAGGGAAGGGAAGGGAGGCACATGAAAATACAGAACACTGAAATTTCATAAAAGTAAAATTGAACAAAAGTACATCTTTACTACATTTAAACAATCAATTTATCAATCTCCCTAAGTTAATTTATAAATAATGTGATACCAATAAAAACATTATAGAATTTTCTCTGGAGCAAATCAAGTAGATAGAGAAAAATATACACATAAAATTAGCATGGATTTGGCGGGATAATACTGGCCTTATAAACTAAGCTTGGAAGTATGCCTTCTTGTTTTTATAGACATGTTTAAGGATTCATATTAATTCTTCTTTGAGTGTTTGATAGAATTCACCCAGGAAGCCATCTTTGTTACTAGAGTTTTGCTTATTCATCCAATCTCTTTATTTTTAACTGGTCTGTTCGGGCTTTGTATTTCTTCGTATTCACTTTTGATAGGTTGTTTCTAGAAATGTATCCATTTTTTACATAGTTCTTTGGCATATAATTGTAAGAGAATCTTAAGATCATCTTTATTTCTGAGGCTTGGGATGTAATATCTCCTCTTTAATTTCTGATTTTATTTGAGTCTTGTGTCTGTCAATTTCATTTACTTTTTAACAAAGCCACCTTAGTTTTTTTTTTTTAACTTTTTTCTATTGCTTCTTTTTCTCTTTGATTTAATTCTGCTCTAATCTTTACTTTTTCTTTCTTTTGGCTAACTTTGGGTTAAGTTTGTTCTTCTTGCTCCATTTTCTTATGCGTAAAGTCAGATTGTTTGAGCTTTTGCTTCTGTTTTCAGGTAGAAATTTATCTTTATAAACTTCCCTCTCAATATCTTTGCTGAATACCACAGTTTGATAAGTTGGTTTCATTTATCTTGAGATACATTTTAATTTTTTAAAACTTTCTCTTTGACACAATAGCTATCCACAAGTATGTTATGTAGTTTCTGCCTATTTTAATAGCAAATGTATATGATCCTTTTAATATGCTGCTGAATTTTTCACTAGTGTTTTATTGAGAATTTTTGCATTTATGTTCATTAGAGATATGGGTCTATAATTGCTTTTCTTATATTTGTCTTCATGTGACTTTGGTATGAGAGTGATGCTAACCTTATAAAAAGAGCTTGGAAGTGTTCCCTCTTCTCACTTACTTGTGCAATGTAAGATTCAAACTAATAAAAGCAGATAATATAATAGTAATTGTCAGGGGTTTGGAAGAAGGGGAAAAGGAGACATTGCTATACAGTGCCCTCTGTAGTCAAGGAGTATAAAGTTTCAATTATGCAAGCTAAGCAACTTCTGTAGATCTAATATACAATTTTGTAAGTTAACAATACTGTTTTGCATATTTGAAATTTGCTAAGAGAGTGATCTCAAGTGTTCCTGGCAGAAGTGCACACATACACAAAAGAAGATAGTAACTATGTTATGTTAATAAGTTTGTTTGTAGTGATTAGCTTATAATATATGCATATTTCAAACCATCAAGTTGTGTACCTTAAATATATATAATTTTAATTGTTAATTATACCTCAATAAATGCTAGAATAAAATAGCTTAGGACATCACTGGAAAGAAAGAGCTATGAGTAGGAGCTATCTTTTACCATGTTAAATGTAATTCATAGCCCCTATCATTAAAATATGCACTAGATAGATGAATCAGGATATCCAGATATAGATCAAAATACACATGCAAATACAATATATGACAAAAGAGTATCTCATGTCAAAGGGCTTTTAAGTAAATGGGTATTGGGACAATTGGATTAATATTTGAAAATAGAAGAAAATTTGAGTGAATTTCTTTATAATGAGAATGCAGAGAAGGGAAAAAAATGCTTTCTAAGTATATACCAAAATTAATATAAAATAAAAGATTATTATTTCAGGCTTTATAAATATTTATGTTTGTAAATATTTTACATATTCATAAGTACAGAAATATATATATATATATTTATATAAGTTTTTATATAAATATTTTAATTAAAAGTTATTAATAAAATTTGCATGGGGGAAAAGCACCTCATAAGCAAAATCCAAAGGCAAAAGAGAAACTGAAGAAAAATATTTGCATTATATATCTCAAATAGAATGCTAATGTTCTCAATTCATAAAAACATCTTAGTAATTGAGAAAAATTAGTTGATGGCATGACTAGATTTCTAAAATGTTTCCATATGTAAACAGATCAATTTAACTCATAAAAGAACTTTATAATGACGAAATTCAAACTCTTGACGACATATTCTGCTATAGAAAGATTGGTGAGGCTGTCAGGAAGCAGCCACTCTCATTCATTGCCAGGTAGACTAAATGTCTAGAAATTTACATATTCATTTGCCATTCACTAATTTTTATTCTAGGAGTTAATTCTGTAAACACATCTTCAACAATGAAAATAACTTTGTTCAAAGTTATTCAATAAAAATATTTGTAATTTTAAAATATAAATGACTATGTCCAGTGCATACTGTTTAGCTGTGAAAAAGATCAAGGAGGATATCTCTTAAATGAATGTATTAAACAAAAAAATAGCACAATATATTTTACAATTGTAATATGTTAGAAAGAGTAAAGTACAAAAATGTGTATATGTATACATTCTAATCAGTCAAAATTGAATCAATAAAGATTAAAATATTTCTAAAATATAATGAAAAATAAATAAATACCATTAAAATAAATATCATTATTGTAAATGAATAAAATAAGCAGACTGAATGTGTGGAGGGAAGAATTAATTCAAGTAATTATTAGACGGCATTATTTTGTCCAAATAGACACATTAGGGAAATAAGACTAAATTAAACTAAAATTAATTCACTTTCCTTTTCAAGTGAAGCAAGCTCAGTAATAAAATATAAACTTTGGAGTAGAATAGAAGCTAGTTAGCTGTATAGATTAGGTTTCTTGCAATAGAATGATGATTGACAGATATATAGAGGGTGGAAGCATTGGGAATACTTATTTTGCAATTTTTATTCCAAAGATTTCAAAAATCATTAATGAATATTTAATCTAGCTGGCAACATCTGATGGCAATCAAAATATATGCATAATTTCAAAATGTCTGCAGATACATAGCTTATTAGTTGCAAAGCAAAAATGTAGTTATTCAGTGGAGAAACTGGAGAATATTATGACCTTGTGATCAAAACAAACACCACCAATATAGGGCAGAAGATACTGTGTGCCTCCAAGTGGGATATCCTCTAATGTTCACTAGGTTATTTATGTAGTATCAGCAACTGGAGTGTATAACTTGAGTTGAATTATGAAGAGACATCAGAAAAAAATCAAACTGAGGAGCATTGTATAGAACAGTTCACCAGTATTCTTTAAACCATCAGTGTTGTGAAATGAAAGGAAAAGCAGGGCCTCATACATATAGAGAAATAATCTAGCACTAAGCTACATCCTTAGCCCACTAATATTTTAATTATTTATAAAAATTTTTTAAAAAGAAAAATTACTCTGAAAGTATTTGCAATTTACAACTATTTTTCTTATAAAACTGTTCAATGCATTTCATTTGCCAATGCTGTTTTAAAAGATCTTGGCATCTTCTTTATAACTTCATGTGTTCCTGGGCAACGTAGAATGACAACTTGAACACAATAGATCTTCATTTTTGTATAAAAGAATCGGTTCCTGGAGCAATTCTTGCTATTTCTTTTCCATCACCAAATCAGAAGCCTCTGTTTTATTTTGTTTTTTACAAATTAATATGTTGGGGTTCTAAAACTGATAAAATCACTTTAGAACAACTTTATTTTGTATGTGTCAAATGTTTTATACTTATTTTTATCATATTCACTTACATAAAAACTTGGTGTCAAAACGAGCAAATAAAGATAAAAACAATGACTGTGCTATATTCCAGCTGAATGTGACATCTTGCTGAGGTATAAAAATTCCAGAAAATCTTATTCTGTAAATATGATCGTCAGTTTTTCCAGGTGTTAATTTTCAGATTAAAAAATAGTGAGAAATGCATTGGTTTTGGTAGCATTTTTTCATAAAAACTCTTGTGTCTATGTCAATGTCATGATATGAAAGCTTTTTTTTCTTTTCTTTTCTTTTCTTCCTGGTGATATGTGCTTCTTCCCTTGCCCAAAACAAACACACACTGTAATATCAGAGTGTCCATAAAGTTTTGTAGTGAGATTTCATTCTAAAATATGCTAAGTTCTTTTACTATAAAATAAAACTATATTTATTATTTTAGTTTGCATTCAAATGAGTTTGGATGAGATTATTTAAGGACCTATACTTTTAATTTAGTCCCTCTGATAGGCACTTGCCACACATTTGACTAATGGTAGTTGAAATGGCTTGACTTGGAATTTTTTGACTCCAATTTGAGAAGGTGATGCTCATTCAGTAGAAACTATTATAAAGTTAGATTCTCTAAATATATTAATGCAGCTTAACTAACCTAAAATGTTTTCAGCTTCCAAGGAGTTTATTAAAATGTGTAACCCCCTTGTGAAACAAGGAACATATTATATGTGGATCAGTTACCATTGCTTCTGTGTTCATGGAATACAAATTCAATGGAAGAAATAGACAATTGATAAACTGATGAACAGGATCATTCAAATGGTGATAAATGAGGTTTTATAAGACATAAATTAATGAATTCAAAGGATGGAAATGTTTCAGGGAGTGAAAATACCTAAAGGTGTAAGAAAATAAAAATCTTTAACATTCTTGAGGACTCAAGAAAATCAGTGATGTTGGAGATTGGTTCATGAGGGGGATATTGGCAAGACTTGACTGTTGAGAGAGAGTTCTGGGAAAATCATGTGGGATTTTGAAAGCCATGATAAAATTTGGGAATTTGTTCTAAATTCTAAGGTAAGACAAAAATTTTATATTTTGTTTTAAGTATGACATGTAAATTAAGACATATTTATTTCATTGCAAAATGAAGTAAATTTGGTACAACAGAAATGAAGGTAGGAAAACCAATTATGACTAATTATTATTTGCTTGAAATAGGAAAAGATTAAGAACAATTAGGGGCTGGGGATGTAGCTCAGTTGGTAGAGTGCTCACCTGGCAGGTACAAGGCTCTGGGTACAATCCCCAGGACATGAAAAAAAAAAAAAGAAGTAGAAGAAGAAGAAGAATTAAGAATAGATGATGTTAGCTTGGACAGTGTTTAAAACTATGGAGAAAAGGATTGAGAACAAACTGGGGATATAACTTTTAAATAGAATAAGCAAACAAGAAATGCAAATATAAAAGATGATAGGTTTTAAGAAAAAGAAAAGCATTATTCCCAAGCTTCTGGCTTTAGTAGTTGGTTGGATAATTATGCAATGTGTTTGAAATGAAGGAGAAATAGTTGGGAGAAATTTAATCAGGGATTTGATTTTGGTCATGTAAATGGATATGACTCTTAGAGAGTTTGTGTATACTATCTAGCCTTAAGCTCAGAAGACATACCTGAGTTAAGGACATTAGGAGTCATTAGCAAGTAGAATATAAAGGCATAAAGTGGTGGCAGTATAGAAAATGAGTCAATAAAGGAGAATGAAAAAGTGGGGGGGGGTCGGTAAGTAAGAGACAATCACCAGAGTTGAAAAAGGTTATCAATCATGATGAGTAAGGCAAAAAAGTAAAATAGTGTTACAAAATTGTCTATACTTCTATGGCAGTGTAGTGATTTCTTGAGATAAGCAACATAAACCTTGATATAAGTTTTGGTGGAGTGGGGGCATTGCCTGATGGCATCAGTTTGAAAAGTGGATGGCAGATAAAGAAGAACAGAAAAAGTATATATCAAATAGATAAAGGCTTTTGAGGTTTGGCTATGAACAAAGTATGCGGTCACTGGAGTCTTTTATATATATATATATTTAAGATTAAGAGCATGGGAATGTATGTCATATGAATGCAAACAACTGAGAAAAGAGACATTAATAATGTAAAAAGGGAGAAGTTCCTGAAAAGGCAGAAAATAATGGGATCTGGATAAAAATGGACACTTTTAGCTGTTAATAAGAAGGCATATTCTTCAATGTAACAAAAGGGATAAAAGAGACAATAGGAAAAAAATTATGATAGATTTTCATATTTGCTGTTCAGGAGATGATGTGATTACATTTTAGTAGTTTCTCAATCACATATAAAATAAGGTCACTCAGAGAGACAGAGAAAAAAGAGAAAATGTCCGATAGGGCTAAGATGAAATTATTGAAGTTACTATTCACTGGTACTTGGATACACCTGGGATTCATGTAAAAAAGTCCACAAAGGAAGGCATGAGGTTGAAAAATTATATAACTGGGCTGGGGATGTGGCTCAAGCGGTAGCGCGCTCACCTGGCATGCGTCCGGCCCGGTTCGATCCTCAGCACCACATACAAACAAAGATGTTCTGTCCGCCGAAAACTGGAAAATAAATGTTGAAAAATTCTCTCTCTCTCTCTCTCTCTCTCTCTCTCTCTCTCTCTCTCTCTCTCTCTCTCTCTCTCTCTTTAAAAAAAATATATAACTGAAATATTAATCTGACAAAGCCATAAGAAGTACATTGGAAGAGTGGAGGAAAGAAAAATAACAAATTTACTACTATAATTTTTTAGATGTGGTGTTGTGGACTCAATTCAGGACCATAAATTGGGTAATAGAAGGTTGAGATAAACTTAAACGATCTTATAAAGGATAAATGAAGCAGCAAATTACCTGGAGTTGGTAATGAAAAAAAAAAAAAAACATGGAAAGTCTGGCTTTTAAAAAATACAAGAAACTTTTTATTTTAATTGTGATGATTTATTATTGCACTGGTGCTATTGGAATAAGTTTTAAAGAGAAATTAATAAGGGTGACTTTTGTATAGAGTGGACAAGTTAAATTTTGGCTATATTCTATTTGAGGAACAACAGTGATAAAAGGAAAGTGATCAAGGGTGGAGGTAAAAGGTTGGGAAGCCTTTCACCAGACATGATCACCGAAGGTATAAAATGAAATCTAAAATCTCCTTCATCTTAAACAACAGTAATAACAATGAAAACTAAACATTGCTGAATCCCATTCAAGATGAAAGATCATCTCTTTATTCTTTTTCTTCCTTAACTCATTCAACTAATTAATGTTTCTCAGGTTCCTAATATCTTCAAAACACAGGGTTCAGTATTGGTGTATGGTCAGGGAGTGGAGGATAATGAGATGGAATTGTACCACTCACAGTCATAGAACATATAGTTATCAATAAGGAAATAAATTTGAACAAGTGAGGATGAATACTTAATTACATTTTAATAAGAGTCAATGAGGAAAAGTCCATAGTAACCTCAGAACAAATAATGGCAGCACCTTTCTAGACAGAGTTGCTAGAAGAGTCAAGGAAATTGCAACCTAAGTGGTAAAGACTGGCTGGGATGAGAACAGCAGGGAGTTCCACAGAGCCAACCGCACCACATGGTCCATAAGATAGAGGGGGAGTATGCCTGGCACATAGAAAATAAAAAGACAAGTGGTTTCTGAAGGCAGAAGAAACAAGGGGTTCACATCTGCAATTATACTAACTTCATATCTGTATTTACAAGGTTGCGATGCATTTTTCCACAGAGATTCCTTAAAGGCCTCCAAACTCAATATGTATCAAGATAAATTTAATAATTCCCCTCTCTTCCTATGGTATTCTGATTAAAGGCTTTAACACACACCCTAAACCCTGTTTATCTTTTTTTTTTTTAAAGAGAGAGTTAGAGAGGGGGGGAGAGAGAGAGAGAGAGAGAGAGAGAGAGAGAGAGAGAGAGAGAGAGAGAGAGAGAGAATTTTTAATATTTATTTTTTAGTTCTCGGAGGACACAACATCTTTGTTGGTATGTGGTGCTGAGGATCGAACCCGGGCTGCACGCATGCCAGGCAAGCGCGCTACCGCTTGAGCCACATCCCCAGCCCCAACCCTGTTTATCTTTAAGTTATCCTTCACATCCAATGGCTCACAAGGGAAGCTGAGATATCTATGAAATTATTTTTCCTCTGAAATTTTCTTTAATCAGAGAAAAAGAAATCAATCCTTTAAATGAATGGTTATAATGTTCCAATCTCCTAAGTATCTGCAAGTCTAATCCTCATTACTCAATCATCCACTGGGTGGAGAGACACAGTTCATTTTGATATTTGAAGTATATAGGACATAGTTTACATATATTGACACCTACCAAATGATAAATGAAAAAATATATTACATGAACGGAGGAAATTTAGGATGAAAATTCATGGGAATATTATGAGTGGAAAGAAGAAAGATGTGAATGCAAAACAGGCAGCAAAGTTGTTGTGTTGGTGGATTCCTACAAGAATCGCACATTAAAATCATCCAGCGCAGCGCAAGTTCAAAGCCAGCCTCAGCAACTTAGTGAGGCTCTCAGCAACTTAACAAGACCCCGTCTCAAAATAGAAAAAAATAAAAATAAAAAGGGCTGGGGATGTGGCTCAATGCTTAAATGGCCCTGGGTTCAATCCCTGGTATCTAAATTAATAAATAGTTAAAAAATTATTCCCAAACTCATCCTATAAAATTCTGATTTAATTTGCCTTAGTTAAGTATAACAACAGTTTTTTAGAAGTATCTTTTCAACTTAAAAAAAAAAAACACTTTTAAAGTATCTTCAGGGGCTGGGATGTAGCTCAGTGGCAAAGCGTCTGCCTTGCATTTGCAAAGCCCTGGGTTCGACCCCCAGTTCCAAAAAAGACAAAAAAAAAAAAAAAAAAAAGAACCCCACCAAAAAAAATAAGATTAAAAAAAAATAAAGTATCTTCAGGTGGATATGTTGTACAGTCTTAGTTAAGAACTATTAAGGTAGGTAAATTTGGGATGGGGTGAATGAAATAAATAGACTGAGAAATTTCAGGAGAATTGCACATTTGAGGCCGGCCTGAGCAATTTAGGCTGGAGATGTAGCTCAGAGCACCTTGAGTTCAATCCCCAGTATTAAAAAATAAAAATGAAAAATAGAGTAAGATAAAAAAGGGACTGGAGGAGTTTTACTGAAGGACAAACAACTTGCTAAAGTCAAAACATCTTAAACCCTGGCCAACATACAGTTCTGTAGAGAGCAACAGACATTCAGATAAAGAAAACAAAACAGATGTTAATGTTTATGTTTAGAAAGTCACTGATGATCTTGAAAGAGGCAATTTCACTTATGTTGAAGAGAACACCAATTTGGGGGAAAGTAGGAAAACAGATGATTTGTGGGGCACAGAATGGCTACTAAAACATGCTTAAGCTTAAATTTAACTACTTTGAGAGAAGTTGGTTGTCAGCATGAAGGAGCAACCAAACAAAGCCTTTTCATTTTTCTCATGGTACAGATTTACTAAACTTGAAAAGATAAACGGAATTAATGGAGAGGAAGATGGATTATTTAGGGTCAAATATCTCAGAGGATGTGGCAGAGGTTTATAATTTAGGTCACAGATATGAAGATCAACCTTGAAAAGGATAAGTGAATTTGTCTTTTACTTCTTCCAGACAAATAGATGAGGGAATGGCTCAAGGTTTAAGGAGATGGTAGATATTTTGAATAATAGCTGTGAAAATTTTGCTTAATAATTATATTAGTCAGGTTGACCCCTGGAAAGAACCAACAGAACATATATAGATAGTTAAGAGTAGATTTATTATAGAAATTGTCTCATGTAGTTTTAAAGGCCTAGAAGACTTATAAAATGTTGTTTGCAAACTGGAGACCCATGAAAGCTGGTGATGTAATTCAGTCTCAGTCCAAAGTCCTGAGAACTGGGGGGAGGAGAGGTTTTAGCTCCTACTCTGAAACCAGAGGCCAGAGAAGAAGGGAGGGAGAGAGGGAGGGAGGGAGGGAGGGAGGGAGAGAGAGAGAGAGAGAGAGAGAGAGAGAGAGAGAGAGAGAGAATGGGAATGAATTGTTCTCTCCACTTTTTTCTCTATTCCAGCCAGCTCTTAAACAATGGATGATGCCTTCCCACATTGACTAAGTTTGGCTTTATCTTCTTTATTCAATCTACATTCAAAGGCTAATGTTTTTCAGAAACAACCTCATAGACAAACTTACAATTGCTTTACCAGTCATCTGGGCATCTCTTAAACCAGTGAATTTAATTCATAAATTTAAACCATCACTCCTTTTTAAACATCCAAGCATTGGGATCCTTTGTAGAGTGTAACTCTGCATACTTTTAAATTTTAATGAGTGTTATAATATTCTGGTTCTAGACTGAGGAGTCACTTACATGAACAAATATGACCACATTCTTTAGCAAATATTACCTATTTTTTTCAGATATATTTTTGTTTGTGGTGGTGCTAAGGACTGGACACAGGGCCTTAATCATACTAAGCAGGCACTCTATTACTTAGCTATACCCCCACCCACTTTTTTTAAAAGATAATTTAACAAGGCTTTACTTTAAATGCTTTGAACATTTCCATTTAAAGCAGTCTTTAAATTCTCTACAACTTGAAATTGTTTTTCTTAGATAAGGATGTTTAAATTTCTTTCTTCTATAATTCTTCAAGTGAGGCAAGGTTTGGGGCTGGGCTTAAAAAGAGAAATGTATTAAAAGCAAATGAAGATAAACAGATGATTTGTAACCACAGAGAATATATTGTGGTCATACAAGTATAGTCATGGGGGTGTGGCTCAAATACAGAATTATAGCAGATATTACCCTTTCGTGATCCTCCTGATCATGGGACATGACAAAGTTTAACTGTGCCTGGCTTATTGCACTTAATGTAATGACCTCCAGTTTCATCCCTTTAAAAAAATCTGTAGTTGTAGATGGACAGAATCATTTTATTTTATTTATTCATTTTTATTTGGTGCTAAGGATCAATCCCAGTGCCTCACACTTTCTAGCAAGTGCTCTGCCACTGAGCCACAGCCCCAGCCTCATCCTTTCTAATGGCTGAATAGTATTCCATTGTGTAAACATGCCACATTTTCTTTATCCATTCGTTCACTGAAGGGCATCTGTATTATTTTCGTACTTTGGCTATTACGACTAGCTTTTCAGTAGACATGGAAATGCAAGTGTTTTTTTTTAATATTATGATTTTATTTCCTTTGGATATATACCCCATAGTGAAACTGGTAGATTCTATAATAATATTAGTTCTATTTTTAATTTTTTGCAGATTACCCGTACTGTTTTCCATAGTGGCTATACTTCTTTACATTTCCATCAACAGGGTATAACAAGTTTTCTTTTCTCAAATCCTTGCTAGCATTTGTTATATTTTGTATTTTTGATGATAGCCATTCTAACCAGGGTGAGAGAATATTACATTGTGGTTTTGACTTTAATTTCTATGATGATTAGTGAAACAGCATTTTTTTCATGTTCTCGTTGGGCATTTGTTATAATTTCTTTTGAGAAATATCTTTTTAGTTCTTAAGCCCATTTTAAATAGATATTTTTGGGTGTTCAGTTTTTGAGCTCTGTATGCATTCTATATATTTGTCCCCTCTCAGATGAATATTTTTCAAATAATTTTTGTTCATTCTATAGGTTCTCTTAATTCTGTTATTTCCTTTGCCATGCAGAAAATTTTAGTTTGATATAATCCCATTTGTCTATTTATGCATTCATTGCTGGTGCCTTTGGGATATTATCAAAAAATGATCATTTTATATACTAACTAAACATTGGTACATATAAAGTATGTACTTTATTACATTTATATAACATAATTTGATCATGTTCACTCCTTACCCTCCTCTCCTCCCTACAGTTCTATCCTATTGGTCTTCCTTCTGCTTTCATGATGTCTTTTCTTTTTCCCAATTTGCTTCCACATATGAGAGAAAGCATGGCATTTGTCTTTCTGAGTCTGACTTATTACATTTAACAGATACCATCCATTTTCTTGCAAAGGACAATTTAGTTCTTTATATGGTTAAATAAAACTCCAGTGTGTGTGTGTGTGTGTGTGTGTGTGTGTGTGTGTGTGTGTGTGTATAACTTTCTCTATGAAGATACAGATGTCACAGCAACATTTCTTAAAGATTCTTTTTCCCTACTATCTTTTTTGTACCTTTGTTTAAAAAAAAAAGTGTACATCACATTTTCTTTATACACTAATCTGTTGGTGAACACCTAGGCTGATTCTATAACTTGACTATTGTGATGTGTTGTAATAAACTTGGGTATGAATACATCTCTAAAGTAGGCTGACTTTAATTCTTTTGGATAAGTACCAAGGAGTGGTATAGATGGATCATATGGTAGCTCTACTTTTAGTTTTTGAAGAACTTCCATACTGATTTCCATAGTGGTTGTATTAATTTACATTTTCAACCACATATAAGAGCTCTTTCTACCCACATCCTCAACACCATTTATTGCTATTTGTATTCTTGACCATTGTCATTCTGACTGGAGTGAAGTGGAGTTCAGGTTATCTTTGGGTTTATTTCACTGATGGTTAAAGATATAGAGCTTTTTTATATATCTATACTTGTTAACCATTTGTATCTCTTCTCTTGAGTGGTGTTTGTTTAGTTCATTCAACCATTTATTAATGGATTTTTTTGTTTTGACTTTTTTGACTTCTTTAGGTATTCTGGATATTAATCCTTTGTCAGAAGAGTAGCTGGCAAAGCTTTCCTCCCATTCTTTAGGCGATCTCTTTGCTGTTAATCATTTCCTTGTGTTCAAAAGGGTTTTTTTGTTTGTTTGTTTGTTTTTGAAGTTGATTCTATCTCATTTATTGATTCCCATTATTATTTTACTGAGCTAGATGGGGTCCTATTCAAGAAGTCATTGCCTGTGCCTATATGTTTATGTGTTTCTCTTGTGGTTCCTTTTAACAGTTGCAAATTTTCTGGTCTCATGACTAGATACTTAAACCATTTTAAGTTTCATTTTAAGTTTCATTTTGTACAGGGAAGATATAGGGATCTAGTTTCATCATTTTACATATGTATATATGTCCCAGCACCATTTGTTAAGGAGTCTGTCTTTTTTCCAATGTATCTTCTTTGTTCCTTTGTAAAAAAAAAATCAGATGACTGTAACAATGTTGGTTTGTCTCTGGGCCTTTTGTTACTATGGATCTGTGGTATAACTTGAAATCAGGTTTTGTGATGCCTTCAGCATTGCTCTTTTTGCTCAAGATCGTTTGGCTATTCTGGGCCTTTTGTAGTACATATACCTCTCTATAATAACACTAAAAGTGGCATGAATTTTTACTTTCTTTTCCATTGTGATTTACTACTACTACTACTACTACTACTACTACTACTACTACTACTACTTCTTCTTCTTCTTCTTCTTCTTCTTCTTCTTCTTCTTCTTCTTCTTCTTCTTCATCTTCTTTTTGCTTAAAGTCTGCTTTTATTTGATGATAATAGTTACTCCTTGTTTTAGTCAGGTTTTAAATTTACTTCTTATTTTCTATTTTTTTTTTGCATTCAAAAAATCTGAAAAAAACAATTAGAGGAGGAAAAGTTTATTTGGGGTCACAATTTTAGAGGTCTCAGTCCATAGATGGCCAGTTTCATAGCTGCATACCCAAAGTGAGGCAGACCATCATGGCAGAAGAGCATGGCAGTGGAAAGCAACTCAGAACATGGCAACAGGAAGCAGAGAGCTCTGCTCACCAGTGACAAAATATAAACCCCAAAGGCATGCACCCAGTGACCTACCTCCTCCAGCCAGACCTTATCTGCTGTGATAACCATCCAGTTACTCCATATTAGTGGATTTGTGCATTAATTAGGTTATGACTCTTGTAATCTAATTGTTCCACCTGAGGAAACACTTGCATTGTCTCATTCATGAGTTGTCTTGGGGGCACAGATATTCAAACTGTAAGACTCCTACTTTTTTCAGATTTCGTGTGCTTGGAATATTATTTCCATCATTTTAATTTCATGTGAATGTCTGTGAATATCATTTCCTGTGACATGTGTTTCTTGGACACAACATACAGTTAGTCCTTGTTTTTAAGTCAATCTTTTAGTCTATACCATTTACTTGAAGAATTAATTCCACTTATAGTCAGTGTTATTATAGAGAGGTATAGGTTACTTCTTATAATTTTGTTATACTTACAATGTTTGAATCTTTCCTAATTATCAATTGGTATTCTATTGTTCTAATGAGATTTATTCTTTCCTATGCTATGTAAGTTATTTTTATTATTCCTTTAAGCATCTTCTGCAATACTAGCTTAGTGCTTATGAATTCCTTTAGCTTATGTTTATCTTGGAAGGATTTTATTTGTTCTTAAATTCTGAAGGATCATTTTGCCCAATATCGTGATCTAGGTTGTCAGTATTTCCTACTCTCAACACCTCCCCCCACAGGCCTTCAAATACACCATTCTGTACCCTTCTGCCCTTTAAAGTTTTTGATGAGAAATCTGATGTTTTATTTTGCCCTGCTAAGTGAGTTGATGCCTTTTATAGCTTTTAAAATTCTTTCACTGATCCCCTCAACAATCAATTTGTTGAATTATTTTTCCAGCATTTTCTCCAGTTTAATATCCCTGAGTTATTTACTTGATGTTATAAAACTTTGGAGTAATTTATTGCCTTATTTTTCATGTTTCCTGGGTTTGTATGTTGATATTTGTACACCAGCACATATTTTTTTTCTTTTTGGATAGATGGACATCTCTTACATATGAGGATATTTCATATGAAGATTTTGTTTTAGTAAGCTACCTCTCTCAGGCTGGAGGATATGTTTCAGAGTCAAAGTACCATGGTGTGATCACAGTTGCTATGATCAATCCTCAACTCTGCTTTGAGAGGAGAAAATAATCACCAGTAACTGTGACCATTTTAATTTGACCATTTGACCATTTAGATTTTTCACCTACTTTTATTGTGAACCTGGGAGGCTAGGCATTTTTGACACCCTTACTAACTCTCTGGAGATTCTGAAGGAATGGCCCTGGCTTGTCTTTAACCCTGTGGCCATTGTGGGAGACCAACCTTACACGTGACTTAGTCACACTCCCCAGCTGGGTGCTGAGGCGCTCAGTCACAGAAATAGGGCAGAGCTTTCCCCAGCCTTCTTGGGTTCGAGGGTTGGTGTCTCATGCATGGGTGTGTCTTCCTGCAACCCCATGGGTGAAGCTACGCTCACCTGTTCCTTTGTAATATAACCCCTTGCCCTGTTTAGGATAGAATCTTCCATCAAAGTGCCTTGTGTGTGTCCCCTTCTCTTACTGTGCCCTTGGGTGTGGCCTACCCAAGTGTCAGTCAACGTGCTGACAGTGGACATCATGAAGATAGACTCAGCCCCCTGAAACCTGACCCCTTGCCTCATTTGAATAGCTTCTCCTCAATAAAAGGGGTCAGCGCATGCTCTTGCTCTCTCTTCCTACGAACACTTAAGGTCAGAGGAGCTGTCATTGTGACCCCAAACAAAAAGGTATTTGTGTCTCTTGTGTGGTTATTTCATGCAGCCCAGTTAGCCCAGTTTACCTGGAGTGACCCCTGAGCCTTTTAGTGGTGAGAACAGAAACTCAGCAGGCCATAGTGCTACCTGACTTCCTGATGTGGACTGCAGCTTTGGGTGCTCTGTGGGAAATACTACACCCAGAGATATTAGTACAGACCTCTTCCCATCTTTCCAAGTCACTGACAAGGTTTCTATGAAAGCTCTGTGATGAATCCCAGTGCTTGATATCATCTCAGACAGATGAAACTTCTGGGCTGCAGTGTGTGTGTGTGTGTGTGTGTGTGTGCGCGCGCGCACGCGCGAGTGCATACACACGTATGTCCACCTAGTTCTTGGTGCATGGTAATAGCACAGGGCACCAGAGAGTGTCATTACACCACCACTCCAGCAGCTTTGGGCTATCAGTGATCCTGCTACTTAAGTTACCTAGATGGCCCAGTTCAAAAGCATTCCCTATGAAAGTATTTGCTGCCATCTCTAGACGGAATGAAGATGCAGGAATTTCAACCTCTCTGAGCTGCAAGTTTAGACATGACCTTTATAAAAATGGCTGCTTGGGGCTGTAGATGTGGCTCAAGTGGTAGCCCGCTCACCTGGCATGCTTGTGGCCTGGGTTCGATCCTCAGCACCACGTACAAACAAAGATGTGTGTCAGCCGGAAAAAAACCTAAAAAATAATAAAATACTAAAATTCTCTCTCTCTTTCTCAAAATAAATAAATAAATAAACAAACAAATAAATAAATAAATAAAATGGCTGCTTGCCATACATTTCCACCTACAAATGAGTAAAAGGAGGGACTTTTCATTCAGTAGTCTCCTTTGCAGCTCCTGTCCCATCTTACTTCAGTCTGGTTTTCTCTTCCACCAGTGTTTCTGATGTAAACTTATAAGTTGTTCCTTTCTTTTGTTCTATATTTCTCACCCCTCCCCAAGATCTGCCCCAATGCTCTTGGTACAGATTCATAATTGATAAATTCTTTCTTACTTTCTGTTCCAGTCACCAATATTTATAAGTCTCTTCAAGTCTCCGACAATCTAATATTGTCCCTCAATTCATTTCCTCTGTTGCTCATCTCTTCAGTTGCTGTTTTCTTGTTTTGATTCTGAACTGCATAGAAGCTGGGATCTCCAGACTGCTTCTATTCTGCAAATTTGATCCTCCTCCAATGCCTTGAAGTGTTTTCCTTATGTTTTCTTAAAGTAAGCTGGTTTAACAATTAGTTCTTTGAACTTTAAGTTGATTTTTCTGAATGATGGTAGAAAGGGATCTAGCAAAACATCTATCTTTGAATCCTATCTTTATTATAGAGAATCTGAGTGATTTTCCAAATATTATTTTGTCACTTTGGACATTAGTTTTCTCATTTTGTTTCTCAGAGACATAGAGAGCTTTATTTAGGAAATCAGATACATATTGAAGGGGAAATGCAAGTTATCACAAGAGAGAGAAGTCTTCTGGGGTAAAGTAAGGAATACACATTCAAGGAAAAAAAGAATACAGGCCATCTACAGAGGGAGAAATAGCCACTTTTCTCATTTTAAAGTGAAAGCAATATTTGTATCTTCTACATATGATTATTGATGGAATTAATACATATAAATATTAATATTTAGTGTTATTGCACTTAGAGAATTATTTGAGGGAGACAGAGCACAAAGAAACCTTTTACTGATGTTATGCTGATGAAAAGAGGAGCAAGAAAGGGCCCTGGGCTTTCAACAGTGCCTCCGTGAGCCATAATGCTAATACATGACATAGAAGCAAGTTCTGTCTTCCAATGGCAGTCAAATCATGAATTTGATGAGCAGAGTGAAAACCTTGGCCCCCCAGTTTTTGCCAGCTATTAGATGAATTTGCCATTCCTTACATCTTCTAGAGATGTCTACACAGAGTGACCTATATTATATTACTGTTCCACATAGCCTTGCACTATGCCCATTGCATACCTCTCCTGTAAGTAGGGTATGAATACTTTCACTCCTATACTTGTTTTGGAGACCATTAAAACATTCATGGAGAGTTTATTATACTATGATCACTTTATTTTGTAAAGCAAAGTGGAAGAAAAACAAATTTTAAAAAGATCAGTATTTTCCCATTCCACTCTAGGAAAATGTACTACTTGTCCTTCTGCTATATGCTTATTGTCATTGTGGTACAGATAAGTGCATCAGAAGACACATATCATGCTTTGTAAAATAATTTTTTACAACTACGTTTTAGATTAGAATTGAATTCCATAAGGGCAGATGTAAAGGCTTACTTCATTTTTTATCATTTGAATGTAGACTAGCCCCCAAATTATCATGTGTTGAAGGCTTCATCCCCAATATAGCAATGTCCAGAGGTGAGTTTTTTAGAAAATGATTGGATCATGAGCACTCTTATTAAGTCTCTTAAAAATCATCACTTGGTATATCCATTTGATGGATTAATAATTTGAATGGACTAGTGGGATATAGTGGAAACTTTAGGTAGATAAGGAATTATTGGAATAAATAGGTTCCTGGGGGCATGCCCTTGGAGATTATATCTTGTCCCTGGCTCCTTCCCCTTCCCTTCCTGTATCCTATGAGCTGGGCCAATTTTGTCCGCCAGTTCATTTGCCATGATGCTTTGCCTTACCCCAGGCCCAGAGGCATGGAGCCAGATGACTATGGACTAAAGCTTCTGAAATTGGACCAAAATAAATCTTTCCTTCTCTTAGATGTTTACATCAGTTATTTTGGAGATAGTGATGAAAAGTTAACCAACCTCCCTTTTTCTACCCTAAACCCCAATGTAATGCCTAGCACATAGCAATTATTCAATGAAAACTCATTGAATAAATGAATATATGGATAAAATCTTTGTCATTGAGGTTATTTTAAAAATTAAGGAACAATTTCTTTTTTTTTATACTTTGAGTGTACTTCTTAAAGGAGTGGAGGTAATGAGTTTGGTTTCCCTGTAATCCTAAATTCTAGAGGTAGATTGTTTTTGTTTTTTAAGTCCACATAAATTAGACTAAATAACATCTTTCTGTGAAGAAATGGTTCTGCTGTTCAGAATAATGGGTATCTTTGTCATTATATCACCAATCTACACACATTAAGCTCTTTAAGCCTAACATGGAAATCAATGTTTCCACCTCGCCAATCATTTCTGTTGCCTGTTTATCACACTCTTGATGAGACTGTTTTACCTCAGACACTGATATCTGATGTGGTCTCCCTAGAGCTTTGTAGAAAAAAACTATTACTTTTGTATCCCCGTATCAAATGTGTCTTTATATTCAGCCTTGAAAAATCACTGCCTATTTGGGTGCTGTATTATGTTGTATGTGCAATTTTAATTTGTCCTTAGTTTTCAGCCATTTGTCTCCTTTGGTGATATTGATTTTTGGAGAAACTCTGCTCATTGATTTCAGACTATTTTCCTGAGGTCTATTCTTGTTTGTTCCCTTCAGCATTTCTGGAGTATTTTAGAAAAGTAGCATTCACATTCTTTAATATACACATTAGGATGAGTTTCACAACCTCTTTGAAGTAGCTTTTGTATGTCACAAATAGATGTGAACAAGTCGCAGGAAGGTAAAACAAATTTCTCTCAGAGGGTGAAAAACTCTCTTTTTGGTGCAAACAAGATTAGGAAAATGCACTAGGGAAGCTAGAGATGGCAATTACAAAAATTTCTTTTGCTTAGATATTTCATTTCCTAAAAATTAAAAATACCTTTAAGAATTTGAAGTACTAAATTAGACATAAACATTTAAATCTCACCTTCAATGTTAACTATCTGTAGACTTTTTTTTCTTTTGGTACCAGGTATTGAACTCAGGAGCGCTCAACCACTGAGCCACATCCTCAGGCCTATTTTGTATTTTATTTAGCGACAGGGTTTCACTGAGTGGCTTAGCACCTTGCTTTTTTTGAGGCTGGCTTTGAACTCGAGATCCTCCTACCTCAGTCTCCCAAGCCAATGGGATTACAGGCATGCACCACCATGCCAGGCTTTATCTATTTTCTCTTGAAAGAGTTATTTAACTTTCCTATTCAGTTTCCTCAACTATAGCGTGGTGGGGCGGTCCCATCATCTATTTGAGGATTAATTGAGAATGCAGGTCAAGCACTGAAAGCAATGTCTGGAAAGCCTTTCATCTCATTAAATACGTGCTATTAATGTTTTTCCTTTTAGAGATATATGCTTATCCACATTCTTCTATTTATTTAACTCTGAAAAAATGGTTGATGGTTCGTTTCTTTCTTCATGTGCCAGGACTGAATGTTAGATACTGGGGATACAAAAATGGATGTCCTTGAATCTGTGCACTCACTAGCTAGAATGTGAACTTGTTCGTTGATGCATCTCACTGACTAACACTGTGCCTGGGGCAGATTATGCACTCAGTAGTTTTTAATTAAGTGAGTTAATATATCATAGTGCTTTCAGCTGAGCAGTGGAAATGGTTATGTAAACAATTTTTGCAAGGTGCACTGTAATAAGTGTTATAATTTAGGACTTTACTGTCTCAATTTAATTTCACTTCAGCATGCTATTTTGTTTCTATATAGTTGAACTTCATTTTATTTTTTTTTCCATTATGACTTCACTGCTACTGGTTGCTAGACTTTTTCAACATTTATAATATCTCCCAATTTTGAATTTTTTGTAAAAATTATACATACTTGGTTATTATTCCCTTTACCTGATGCTGAATAAAATAATCTTATAGAACAATTACTAATTATTCAGCAGTAATTACTAATTATTTTTACTCTGTAGCTGCCTTTTCCTATCCTATTAAATACTGCAGTTTATTTTTACTTCAATCTCTACTAGACTTTAAGCAAGTTTGAATCTTCACAACCATGGTTTTATCAAAAGCAATTTTATAAGTATAGTATATTTGCCAATAACATAATAGGAAGAATCTTATGAGACCTACCTGTGCTGTGTGTGTGTATGTTTGTGTGTGTGTGTGTGTGTGTGTGTGAGAGAGAGAGAGAGAGAGAGAGAGAGAGAGAGAGAGAGAGAAAATGAATTCAGTGGAATGACTTGTTTAATACCAATCATATGATAAAATAATCACAACGGCAAATATTTTCAACAGTAGAACTTACACATTAACTCATGAATGAGGACCTGTAGTTCCACAAAGCATAACATTAGATAATGCTTATCTAATATTACAGAATGACAGGTACTGCTCTTTTTTATATATAAAATAAACATTCCATGGGATAATTATACAATCTTTTTCCATTAGATTTTGAGGTTCACACTAGCTAAATAACTCATACAAAGTCCCAGAGCTACAGCAGACTTGTAGAAGGGGGATACTAATCGTTAGGCTTCCTAGGCTCACTTTCTTTTCTGCTCAAATTTTAATCTTTTATAATTTTGCCTTCCCAGAGTCCATTTCTTCTGTTTTTGTTAAGAACACCTTTATTCTTGGACACCATCCCAGATCCACTTATGAAAGACTCAGCAGGGCTGTCCATCAAGTTTCCTGACCTCTCTTTACAAAGATTTGTTCATGACCCCAAGAAATCAAACTTTCCCCTAAAATTTTATCATGACTAAAGAAACACAAAAACTGAAAATGGCCAGGGTTCATTCGCCCTGAGGGTAGCAACCTGAAGACACTCTCTATCAGTCTCTGTTTTTTAAGTCTCTGGAGCATCTCTGAATTTTCAACTTTCCAAAGTCTGGCTTTTTAATCATTCTTTTCAATTCTCTGAGGGGCTGGATTATGACATGACAAAGGTTATACACTAGCCAACTGCAGAGGAGACCAGCCTCAAGCAAAAGCAGGTTTGTTATTCACATTCTGTGCCTGTATTCTGCTACTTGAAATTGGTCATGGTCAGGTTCTATTTCTTGCAATTAAAGATCCCTAGTCTATCTTCCAAGTTACCCTAAGTGTTATGGACTGGACTGATGTGTGTTTCCCCCCAAATTCATATGTTAAAGTCTTAGCCCCCATTCAGGGAGGCAATTAAGAATACATGAAGTCCTGAGGATGGGGCTATAAATTTCTTTCTCTCTAGGTATGCACAGAGGAAAGGCTATGTAAGGATACAATTAGAAGGTGGACATCTAAAATCAAAAGAGGCCTTAGCAGAAACTAATTCTAAAAGTACCTTTATTTTGAACTTCTGGCCTCCGTAAATTATGATATACTAAATTTCTTTTGTTTTGGTCACCATTCTGTGTTATTGTGTTATGATAACCAAATCAGCTCATAAATATCAGTATAATGAAGTTGGTTGCTGCTACAACAAATACCTAAAAATGTGGTATTTGTTGTAGAGTCTTGAAAAACAGATGATGGGAAAAGCCTGAAGAATTTTCTGGTACATGTTAGAAAAAGCTTAAAGCATCTTGAAAGGATTATAGGTAGACATTAAGACTAACAATGATTTTGGTGAAGTCTCAGAAATGAAGAGCATGCAATTAAAAACTGCAGGCAAGAATATTATTTTAATAATATGGCAAAGAACTTGAATAAACTCTTTTCCAGTGTTTTGTGGAAGGTATAACTTGCATTATAGAGGTGTAAATTAAGTGTTCTGATTTCTTATTACCTATAGTAAAAAGCAAAAGGAGAGAGATAAATTGAAAGATTTATTGGGTAAAATGGAACTACAACTTGATTTGGAAAATTCTCAGTCTGCTCATATTACAAAAAAAAAAAATGACAGAAGGTATATTCTGGAGAGAACATCAAGAGGGTGGCTCATTGTTCCATAAAGAGATTAATCAGCTACCTCCAGAGAAACTGGAAAAGAGATGGGATTATGTCAGCCAAGACACTGCCAGTTTGGATCAAAAGAAAAAGGATGAAGTAAAGGAAGGCTTTTAAACTTCTGGGATTCTATAGGAATAGAGTAGAGCCAGCAGGCTCCAAATGTCCTTTTCTATTAAAAAAAAAAAGACAATTTTTTTCCTCAAGTTTCATAAGATAGGACACTGTTCTTGATGTTTGCATGCCAGGATGCCCCTGCCCAGTGCCCTAGGGACAAGGCCACTGCTTAGAGCTGAGAGGGCAGACTGCAGCCTAGAGGTCTGGGAATGAGGCTGCCACCTCACTGGACCTGGAGACCATAGAAAAAAGAGGATTATTCTTGAGTCCTAATAGTTAATGAAAGCTTCCCTTCAAGGTTTTGTTCTTGTTTAGGATCTTTCATGCCTTTCTTACTGCTAATTTCTTCCTTTTCGAGGGAGAATGTTTATCCTATACCTGTCCCATTTTCACATTTTGGAAGAATATAACTTGTTTGGTTTTCTAGGTTCACAGTTAAGAAGGAGTCCTGCCTCAGGATGAATCATAGCTAAAGTCTCACTCATACCTGATTTAGATGATATTTAAATGAGACTTTAGACTTGGAATTGATGATTGAATTAGTTAAGAATTGGGGGGCTGTTGAGATGGGGTGAATATGTTTTCCATGTTAGAAAGATCAGACTTTGGGGGAGCCAGAGAACAGAGTATTAGGAATGGAATGGTGCTCCTTTTCAGTTCATATATTGAAGTCCGGATCACCAATGTGACTGTATTCCAAGATGGAATTTCCTTTAGGAAACTGATTAAGGTTAAATGAGGTCATGAGAATTGAGCCCAATCAACAGGACTGGCATACTCATAAGAGAAGCAAAGACCTCTCTTTCTCTTTGCACACATACAGGGACAAGACCATGTAGGGACAGAATGAGAAAATGGTTCTACACAAACCAGGAAGAGAGCCTTCACTTGAAGCCAAGCCTGATGTGATCTTCATCTTGGACTTATAGCCACCAGAACTTTAAGAAAACCTACTTCTGTTGTTCTAGATACCAATTTGTGGTATTTGGTTATCGAAGTCATAGCCTCATTACACAAAAGTCTAAAACTCACCTAGGTTTTGAGGTGACATTGCAGTGTCCCTGGTCTGATTATCCAGATGGTAACAGCTAACATGACAAGCTCTTTTGTTGCTTTCTTCCAGAGTACATTGTTTGTGTTGGTGTGCCAAGCAATGAGGACTTGATGGTGAATAAGACAATGTTGAATTCTTGCCCAACTCTTTTACCTACTTAAGGTTTTATTAAAATGTTAATTTATCAGAGATCTTTTCTAACTAGCTACCCAATGAAACAATCCTTTAACTATGACCTCTCCCTATCCTGCCTTGGCATTTTTCTTCCATAACACATGCCAATTAACATGTTATATAAATACTGTGTGTATACATTACATAATATACAAGCTGGTATCATATGTTTATTTATCTGCACATCTCCTTTTTTCCCCCTAGAATGTAATCTCCAAAAACTCATGGTCCTTTTTTTATTTTTTTATGTTCCATGTCTGTCTGACATACCAGGCATCCACAAACACTCAAAATCTGTTTATTAATTTAATTAGTTAGTGAGTGTATAAATGAAGTTCACAGTAGTGAAACTACTAATATTGACTAAAAATTTCTTTACCTCTTCTATATGCTTTTTCACTTTATGAGTTGCTTCTCTCTTCCTTTATGTGTTCATTTTTAGCACCATTTTCCTCTTCTGCTTTTTAATTTTCTCCTTCTGTCTCTCTTTTCACTTTTCAAGTTTATCTGTAATCTGCCTTTTCTGCTTACTCTCCCACTCCTACCTCCTACTTAACAATTTGTCATATGACAAGTACAAAGTATATCTGAAATTAGTGTTTTATGCATTTTTGTTAATTACAAAACCACTGAAGTCAATTAGTTAAATTCTATCTGAAAGAAAAGAGCAAACAAATTTATAATTGATTTTCTTCCCAATTGGCTGGTAGACCATAAATTAAAAATAAAAACAAATTATTCTTAGTCCTATGATGATTCTAGTACTTCATTCTGAAGCCACTGATAGTCCCACTATATAGATTTTTAAAAAGATGAGGTTTAGCTGCCAATATTATAATTTGTTTAATGATACTTTAATGAAGGTAAAAACCTAGATTTCTGACTCTTATTAGGATATGACATCCTCATGAGGCCTCTATTGCTGAGTAGCAGCGTCTCTATGTGATCTTGAGATTTTCCTTTCTTTTCATCCATCACTCCTTACCAGATTCCCTGTATCTGGCTGAGACTATCCATTTGCATCTCATAGTTATTTTAATGGGGTAAGAGGGATTTTAAATTTGGTTTAATTTGAAGACATTTTATAGTTAACTCCATTTGTTAAATTTATAATTTTTCCTTATTACTCACCTTTCTTCTGGCCTCTAAGAATATTTTGCTTAGACATAAATGCTTCCTCAAGATCTAGACCCAGAATCATCACTCCTCAAAGATAGCTCCAAACTGATCTCTGAATTTAACTTGTTCTGCTCTTCCTTTATATCTTGAGTTCCAAGAGCCAGGAGGATCTTGCATTATTTCTGTTGCCAAGACCATAGATGGAGCAAGCCTTTCTCTCCCTAGCCTTCTGCCATTGTGATAGTTCCTAGACTGATGTCCCACCTGCTCTTATCAATTCTTATAGAAAGTAGATTCTTGCCATTGAACTCATATGCATACATTTTATGTACTTTCCCTTGATAGGAATTTAGGAATCCATAGTCCTTTATGTATATTAAGTATATTTGAAATCAGTGTTACATAGTGCCAAGAGAGTAAGCACAGGACTATTTCTGTTCTCTTTATTCTTTTCTTTGTAGTACTGAAGATTGAACCCAAGGGTGTTCTATCACTGCCATATGCCCTCAGCCCTTTTTATTGTATTTTGGCACAAAATTTCACTGAGTTGTCCAGTCTGGTTGAGAGAATATGATCCTCCTGCTTTAGCTTCCCAAGTGGCTGGGACTATAGGTGTGTACTACTGCCCATGGTTCCCACTTCCTTAAAAAAATGTTATGACATCATCTGGGGACAATGTGATAGTATGTATCAGGTTTTTCATATTCAATTAGCATGTTATGTATATGAATACACAAGGGAAAGATGTTAGAGTGTTCAGTTCTACAATCTCCTAGGGGTAGAATGATGATCCAAAACTGACATAGGAGAATAGGAAAATGTTCCCTCTGACATGCAAGAAGGTATATGCCCAGTAAGTGGCGAATTGGACCTGAAACTTGTCCCCTGCCCCTTGACTACCCTAAATAAGAATATCTGCCTGCCTGGCATTCTATATATTTCTGTGGATGAAACCAAGTTTGTACGTCTATTTTGTGGATTCAACCCTAAGTTCCAGGAAATCCTCTGACAGTGAAGCTGTGATTTTGGCAACTTCAATGTTTTTGTTTAACTTTCTGTAGTCCAGTATGAGACTATTCTTTGGTTTAAGTTATTAAATGTTTATTTTGGGAAGTAACTTCATGCAGAGAGTGTGGGCTGTACTGTCTTAACAAGAGAAGCAAATGCCCTGGTACAAAGAAATTAATATGTTCATTCAGGGAAAAGACCCAATTTTAGGTGAAAAAAGATTTATTTCACTGCTGGCAAAATATTGCACTTGTCATCCATAAGCAAAACTGCCCCATGGCTTTTAGATATCTATGCTAGATCTAAATTGTAAAAAAAATAGCACAATGAGATTAAACTAAGAAAAAAATCAAATATTAAAAGTATAATGTAAATTCTGAGTGATTTTAGGTCTATTTTGCTCACAGGTATAATCCCTACATTTAGGTCATTGATTAATGACAATAAATGTATGTTGAATAGATGATTAAACTTTTGGAAGATTATTAAATCAGAGAATTATGATGAAGTAATTCACATCATTGAGATGAATAACCAGTATTTTGATATAATGTTACTGCTCAGGATTTATTTTACTTTTGGTATAATTCAGTTAACCCTGAGCATATCTTTGAATTAACCAATGTTTGCATTTGGTGTGCACTACAGCTGAGCCCCTATGAGACTCTCTTTCCACTCATTTCAAGTATTCACCTCCCCAATGATCTTTCCTTTCATTTTCATTTTATGGTTCCCTGAATCTAAACATGCTTTGAGGAAAGCATCTCTAATTAACATTGTGATGCATATATGCCCTGATTTTTAAAACTTTTAATACTACAAAGAAACAAATTGAAAAAGAAGTCCCCCTGGTTGAATGTCAGACAACTGACAGCAAACTATGGAAGTTACTAATGGATTCATCAGATGTTTGCTGGCCCCTCTGTCATTGCCATGCAAATTGTGTCTATTCAATCTACAAGTGACTAGTCTTAGAACTTTGTGATCACTCAGATGAATTTACTAACAATATTTTTAAATGTTTAGTGTATTTAGGGTGTCTCTCTGTGGAAAAAGAGAGCTACTCAACTTAATGGGGTTTTGGACTTAAAGAAATACTTATTAAAGACTACTGTCTTGTTTATAGCTCTATTAATGTTCAAAGGAAAACCTTGAGAAAGGAGAACAAAAAAAGGGTCATCAGGATGTTAAATTTTTTCATTATCTATCTGGCACAGTGGACAGATTCATTACACTGTGGTAACAACACAGACAATCATACAAAGACCCAAGCCACAGAACAGAGTTAACATAAGTTGCTTATGCATCTAATTTATTAAGTGTACCCATGAATCAAAATCCTCCAGAGGTTTATATACACTAGCATGTAACTTAGGGACAGAGGACTTATTGCTTTAAATGTTACTAATGTAGTATTAACTTGATAAATATAGGAAACTAAAAGGCTATGAAGAAATAGGGGAAAGGACAATGTGTTATTTATGGTATATGACTTACTCAGAAGTTAGACTCCGCAATTTTCAAATGACCAAAATAAAAAATATGGAAGCAATGAAAATATCATTCTTGGTAAATGTTATTTTTTAGGTATGAAAGTTTGATTCTTTTCAATCAGTAGTCAATGGGTCTATTGAAAGAAACTGCATTCTTCTATCATATAAACTATAACCACAGGCCTTCAGGAAGTCCTCAATAAATATTAATTTGTGGCAAGAATCAAGAATCTTTCTTCATCTCTCTATAGTTTCTTTATTTAATTTCATATTTGAACATAAAATCTACTAGACATAAATAAATGAATAATATAAATTCTTATAAATTCTTTTATAAGTTTTTCACATTATCTCTGCTTCTGATTATTCTAAGATTACATCTGAAATTTCTTGCATCAGGAGTATGGAACAGCACCAAGTCTTTTTTTTTTCTTTTTAATTGAAGTGTATTATTTCTTATATTGCCTATTTGGCAAGGGGAAAATAAAAAAATTGTTTGTTTGGGACTAATATTCTTTTAAGTAATGAAATTTTTTGATTCCCTGCTATGACCCATGCAGGAGGCTAGTGACTGAAGACAGGATTCAATAATAGCTTTTCCTGTGGTCCTTGTCTCCAACTTAGATGTAGTTCTGATCCAACATCAAAAGCATCATCCTAATATTTGCCTCCATCTGTAGCAGGTAGAATTCTCAAAGACTCATCCTGTCTTAGTGCTCAGGTCCCAAAGAAGAAACCATCCTTCTCCACACTGTTTCCTTAAAAAAAAAAAAAAATCTTCGCGTTTACTCAGGCACTTGTTGCTATAACATTTTATGGTGACTGATTCTTAGATTCCATTCAATTATCTCAAATAAGTGGACATGAATATCACTTGACAGGAGAACACGGAAAGCAAAAAATAATAAGGGAAAAATTAAGGGAATTAGAAACTTTCCAATTCACATAAGAACTATTAATGGACAGGAAGCCATTTATGGGGAGGGATTCTAGATGTGTACTAAGACTATATATATTTGGATCCTGCCCCTGTCTCTTATTATTCCTGGTGTCCTTGTGCAAGTCTCTTTAAGGCTTGCTCCTTATATACAAGAGTTTTGACTTCAAGTCCTACAACATAGAAATAATTCATATTAATATTATATTTTTTTGTTTTTCATGAAGGACCAGTTTAGACACTGTTTGCTCAGTAAGTTAACCAGGCATGTCTTTTTCAATTTTTAATAAATATATCTTCTAATTACCAAAAGAAATTAGAATTCTTTGTGATCTCACAAAGAATACAAAATACAGCTTTCATGATGTTCACTGAAATTATACTATACATAAAATGCATCTAAAATTTTGAGAGTTTCTATTTATATAAATCTTGAACAAAGAAGTGTGGATAATGTGGCAGTTTCTTTCATTTCTCTTCCTTATCAGAGAGTTAGAGTCTATAAAACATTATTTGGTAATAGGGAGCGACAGCCTACAGTTTTTCATTTGTCTAAAGAAATGACTAAGTTCACTGTTTTCAATTGTTCTTTAAGACTTGATCTGTCTTAGGAGGGTGAAGAGAAGTACAGTATGTGAGCCACATTCTTCTTTTTCACAAGAACATTGTAGGAAAAAAGAAATTGGCCTTGGAATGCTTCACAGGCAGGGCAGCCCTGAAGCTCCTGAAGGACTAATGTGGCCTGCTAACAAATTCTGAGAGAATGGCACTTTCCTCTGGCTGTATTTCAAGTTGCAAAAAAAATGGAAAGCTATTGGTTTTTCAAAATGTGGTAAGGAAATTGTGCCTAGTGTTCACCAGATGCTTGATTTGATTGTGTTGCAAAAAAACAAACAAAACAAAAAGCTAAGAGAAATACATCAATATACAAGAACAAGATAAAAACGAGAAAGAATGAACTTTATTTTAGGGGTGGGATGTTCCTCCCAAGTTGTTAAGGTCATTAAGAATCCTGAGGTTAACCTCACATAAATCTAGTGCTTCATACCTATCCCACTGTTTTCTTGCTACAATCCCTCCAATCGCCACCCTAACTTAAAAAAATAGATTGGAAAAGCCCACTTTTTAAACTTTTGTTTTTTTCCCCCTTCATGTTTTTCTACCTTATTTAAAATCCTCTATTTTTCTCCATCTATCCTTCTTTAAAATTCTCAGGTTTCCTAAACCTACCCAGGACATGATAAACTCAAAGGGTTTTTCTTTGTATGTAGGCTGAAGCTTTAGTTGCTTGCACCTCTCATTTTGCACCTAATCATGTACTGCCTTAGGAGGGTGAAGACAAGTACAGAATGTGAGCCACATTCTTCTTTTTCACAAGCACATCTCAGATAGTTGTCTTGCAATGCTGCTAAATGGACTACACTGTGAAACCTTGTCTTCTAATCCATACTATTGGTTTCAGGGTGCCACTCCGCTTTATCAGCATTTGTTTTTATTTGAAATGGATGTTTATTATTTAATATAATCCGAGATTTATTTTTATCAATTCCATTTTTTTGTTTACTTGGCAAAGTGTTAAAAGGATCATAAACATATTCTGATTTGTTACTGATTTGGTTTCCATAGTTGCCACATAAGAGTTGCCATCCCCTAGGAACCTGGCACCCCTGGAACCTACCAAGGTTTTTGCTTCATCTTTAATCTGCATTGACTCATTTGCCAAGGCAGTTGTCTATGTCTCTTTTCAATAAAAATGTTATATTTGCTTTACAACTTACAAGGCAATATTAGAGAATCATAAGGTATCATAGGTATAAGCTAATTAATGAATTGGAATTTGGAATGATTAAAACAAAATTGGGGCTGTGAGCTGCCAGTCAGCATAATTTATTCATTGGTTTGAAAGATAATGGTCCATATTAGTATATCTCAAAATAGTTCTTGTAAAAACCTTTTTCATCAGGTACATAGATAAGTCAAAATAATTTAAGGAAGGACATATGATTAGAATATTGAGTCCTACAAAAATTAAGTATACAAAAATCTGGAGACTACCAGCTCACGCACTTCTTCAAATCAGCATGAAAGGAGTCAAAATGTGGCCCTGGATCTGTTAGAGCTCAGGTAAGATTGTTTCTCTTGCCTCAACACAGGGAAGAAGTACTGCCTTGTCTAAGCAACTATGTCCCTCCACCTTCTCCTTTTCCTGCAAAAGAAAACCATCTCAGCCTAACTATCACTAACTGCCTTGAACCCAACAGTTCTATTCTCATTCCCTTAATTCTTGTTTATGTCAATATTCAAAATGTGAAGGACTCCCAGACCCTCTTTCCCTTTATAAAGATGCTCCTCCCAAGGCAGTTCAATGGACTGAAGCCATTGTTCACCATCCCTCTCCTATCCCTTTCTCCTATAAGCACTTACCAGCAGGTAAGATTTTTATATGCTTTACTAATAATCTGTCTCTACTGATTTGAATATATATATATATATATATATATATATATATATATATATATATATATACTCTATGAAGACAGGATTATGTGTGCACATGTGTGGGGATGTCTGTTTTTTACATTTCCAGTGTTTAGAAAAATGCCAGTGTCTATTATATACAGGCATTGAACCTACTTGTTGAATGAGTGCATGGATTCATGCATGCATTTCTCCTGGAGTATCTGTCTTTGGAGGAGGCGAGGGCTCTGCAGAGGCAGGCCTTGCCTGGGTGGCTCTGGAGCCAATCTCCTTAGTGTCAGCTATTTGTTTGCAGCTACTAGCATTTGGAAATTCCTAAAATTGTGTTGGATGTTCCAAAGCCATTTTGAAATGCTTAAACTTCAATGGTTCTATGCTAAAGGATATAATTCCATAAGGACAAACTCTAATTCCATTGAGCTGAGGTTATAATGGTGAGCAGAGTCAACTGTCTTTGTTCTCACAGAGAATTTGCCATTTATTAGAATTTATTTAAATTTTAAACATCAAATAGTCTGTAGATTGGATTGGATGAAATTACATCTTTTATGCACTGATGACATAGAACATGTATTGTGTATTGTTATCCTCTCTTCATCTCTAACCACCCTTATCTCTACCCTAGACCTTTTCCTAATTATATTTCTATACCCAAAACCCCTGCATATTTTCAATTCATCTCTGAATGAGATTCTTTTTTCCCTTTACAAAATAAATTACAATCCATATATTTCCATCAGAATTTACTACATTGCTTTCTAATTATTTGCTTATTAGGCCTTTCTATTTCAGTTTAATCTATTAAAAATAAAGCATTTTAAAACTAATTATTGGATTTCTAACATTGGCACACTTTCATACATAAAGTAATACATTCATATGAACCATTGTATGAATAAATGCATGAATAATGAAATTTGAGGAAAACTTGGAATTAAATATAGTTATTCTTTTGAGAATTTAAATCTTGTGAATAAATATACATTTGATCTGTAATGTGACTTTTTATCTTTCCAGTTTTCTTATAATTTCTGTGCTTATGCATATGTGAGAAATTTGAGCTTCTTAGCCACAGAAGTTGAGCCCTGTAATTTGTAAGTGATAGTGAGAGAGGTAATACAATGAATATCTGAAATGCTGTGACACAACCTCTTAATACACTTTATGCCTCTATTTCTGCATCTTCACTCCATTTGCAAACAGCCTGCTAGAATCTGCATTGCTTATAATACTATAAAGAGACTAAAATTATGATTATGAGTAACCCCCTTTACGTTTATCAAATTATTTTTTTGATATATCTGTACATTTTTTTTTATTTTATGGTTGGTTGTTCAAAACATTACATAGTTCTTAATATACCTTATTTCACAGATTGATTCAAGTGGGTTATGAACTCCCATTTTTACCCCGTATACAGATTGCTGTGTCACATCAGTTACACTTCCATTGATTTACAAATTGCCTTTCTAGTGACTGATGTATTCTGCTGTCTATCCCATTCTCCACTATCCCCCCTCCCCTCCCCTCCCCTCCCCTTCTCTCTCCACCCCCTCTACTATAAATCCTTTCTTCCACTTATATAATTTTTCTCCTACCCCTCCTTTCCTCTTATATGTAATTGTGTATAACCCTGAGGCTCACCTTCCAATTCCATGCAATTTCCCTTCTCACTCCCTTTCCCTCCCGCCTATCATCCCTGTTTAATGTTAATCTTCTTCTCAAGCTCTTTGTCTCTACCCTGTCCTTGGTTACTCTCCTTATATCAAAGAAGACATTTGGCATTTGTTTTTTAAGGATTGGCTAGCTTTGCTTAGCATAATCTGCTCTAATGCCATCCATTTCCCTCCAAATTCTATGATTTTGTCATTTCTTATTGCAGAGTAATACTCCATTGTGTATAAATGCCACATTTTTTTAATCCATTCATCTATTGAAGGGCTTCTAGGTTGGTTCCACAATCTTGCTATCATGAATTGTGCTGCTATGAACATCGATGTAGAAGTGTCCCTGTAGCATGCTCTTGTTAGGTCTTTAGGGAATAGACCCAGAAGGGGAATAGCTGGGTCAAATGGTGGTTCCATTCCCAGCTTTCCAAGAAATCTCCATACTGCTTTCCAAATTGGCTGCACCATTTTGCAGTCCCACCAACAATGAACAAGTGTACCCATTTCCCCGCATCCTCGCCAGCACTTGTTGTTGTTGGACTTCTTAATGGCTGCTAATCTTACTGGAGTGAGATGGTATCTTAGGGTGGTTTTGATTTGCATTTCTCTGACTGCTAGCGATGTTGAGCATTTTTTCATGTACTTGTTAATTGATTGTATGTCCTCCTCTGAGAAGTGTCTGTTCAGGTCCTTGGCCCATTTGTTGATTGGGTTATTTGTTATCTTATTATCTAATTTTTTGAGTTCTTTGTATACTCTGGATATTAGGGCTCTATCTGAAGTGTGTGGAGTAAAGATTTGTTCCCAGGATGTAGGCTCCCTGTTTATCTCTCTTATTGTTTCTTTTGTTGAGAGAAAACTTTTTAGTTTGAGTAAGTCCCATTTGTTGATTCTAGTTGTTAACTCTTGCGCTATGGGTGTCCTATTGAGGAATTTGGAGCCCGACCCCACAGTATGTAGATCATAGCCGACATTTTCTTCTATCAGACGCCGTGTCTCTGATTTAATATCAAGCTCCTTGATCCATTTTGAGTTAACTTTTGTGCATGGCGAGAGAAAGGGATTCAGTTTCATTTTGATGCAAATGGATTTCCAGTTTTCCCAGCACCATTTGTTGAAGATGCTATCCTTCCTCCATTGCATGCTTTTAGCCCCTTTATCAAATATAAGATAGTTGTAGTTTTGTGGATTGGTTACTGTGTCTTCTATTCTGTACCATTGGTCCACTCGCCTGTTTTGGTACCAGTACCATGCTGTTTTTGTTACTATTGCTCTAATGAACCTAGATGCAAAAATCCTCAATAAAATTCTGGTGAATCAGATTCAAAATCATATCAAAAAAATTATACACCATGATCAAGTAGGATTCATCCCTGGGATGCAAGGCTGGTTCAATATATGGAAATCAATAAATGTTATTCACCACATCAATAGACTTAAAAATAAGAACCATATGATCATGATAGATGCAGAAAAAGCATTCGACAAAGTACAGCATCCCTTTATGTTCAAAACTCTAGAAAAATTAGGGATAACAGGATCATACCTCAACATTGTAAAAGCAATCTATGATAAGCCACAGGCCAGCATCATTCTGAATGGAGAAAAATTGAAGGCATTCCCTCTAAGATCTGGTACAAGACAGGGATGCCCTCTCTCACCACTTCTGTTTAACATAGTCCTCGAAACACTGGCCAGAGCAATTAGACAGATGAAAGAAATTAAAGGCATAAAAATAGGAAAAGAACTTAAATTATCACTATTTGCAGACGATATGATTCTATACCTAACAGACCCAAAAGGGTCTACAAAGAAACTATTAGAGCTAATAAATGAATTCAGCAAAGTGGCAGGATATAAAATCAACACACATAAATCAAATGCATTCCTGTATATCAGCGACAAATCCTCTGAAACGGAAATGAGGACAACTACTCCATTCACAATATCCCCCCCAAAAATAAAATACTTGGGAGTCAACCTAACAAAAGAGGTGAAAGACCTATACAATGAAAACTACAGAACCCTAAAGAGAGATATAGAAGAAGACCTCAGAAGATGGAAAAATATACCCTGTTCATGGATAGGCAGAACTAACATCATCAAAATGGTGATATTACCAAAAGTTCTCTATAAGTTCAATGCTATCCCAATCAAAATCCCAACAGCATTTCTTGTAGAAATAGATAAAACAATCAGGAAATTCATATGGAATAATAAAAGACCCAGAATAGCAAAAACAATGCTAAGCAGGAAGTGTGAATCAGGCGGTATAGCGATACCAGATTTCAAATTATTTTTTTGTTAGGATTTTGATTTTGTTTGCTTTGGGATCTAATTATAATTTAACAAATATTTACTGAGTGTTTAATATGGAGCTGTCAGTGTGCTGATGCCATGGTCAGAAAGTATGCCAGGCATGAAAATTTCATGAAAGAAATTATTTATTTCAAGAACTTTCTACCTATTTAATATCACAGAGACTGAATATCATAATCTCCACTGTCATTTTCTTTTTCTTGAAAAATTGACTTTCAGTAGGTAAATTGGCTTCATAATTCACATTAGCCCACATGTTTTGATACACTATGTAATGTAGTTAGTTCTGAATAATTTAAAAAGTGCACCTCATCCCTTCACTTGCATTATTAAGCTCATTGTTTTTTAATCTTTTCAATGAAAAACAGCAAACATGAAAATTAGAAAAGATAGAATAGTATGGGATTGCCAAGAATCAATAATTCTGCTTCAATAATTATAAATGTTTTTATCTATATTTCCACCAATTTATCTTCCCCACCCAACCTCCACAATGCATATTGTTTGAATTAAATATATTAATTAGTTCTTAAATATTTGCATATGCAACTTTAAAATATAGGTACTGAACTATTTTAATAAGATCACAAAACAAGTATCATACTAAAAAATTAATATTTTCTTAATTTTAGTGTTCAGACTTAGTTTTTTCATACGAAGTATTTTCCTTTTTGTTTCAATAAATATACAAATAAGTTATACACATATTGAGATTGGTTAATATTACCCTAAGTTTTCTTTCATATTATATGTCATTAATTTTATCCCACATTATATATACTGTATCCCTTAGAGATAACCTTTAGGACAATGTTGAGGTTTATTCTTTTATTTTTAAATATTAACATATGTAACATACATTAGAATATGTGTGTATGTATGCCTTTCTTATTTCTAAGACAAATAGCCTAAGGTATTCTACTGTAATTTCGAGTAAAGTTTTATATATTAAGTTTTCTACTGTATTTTTGGATCTCTAGTTGTTTTTCCTTTTAAAGGAATAACTGTAGGGCTGGGGATGTGGCTCAAGTGGCAGCGCGCTCGCCTGGCATGTGCGGGGCCCTGGGTTCGATCCTCAGCACCACATAAAAATAAAATAAAGATGTTGTGTCCACCAAAAACTAAAAAATAAATATTATAAAATTCTCTCTCTCTTAAAAAAATAACTGTATTTTTGTTTCAATGAGAACCTTTATGGTAGTACCCTTATGATACTTGTAGATTTTTTTTCAGTTTTATTTATCAATTCCCCTTGATGCTCATTATAAAGTTAGCCAGTATTCTGTTTTTCTCCAACATTTGTCTCTCCTCCTTGTCACCTACTATCATTATATGTGGCTCTTTGGGTTTGGCAGTTTTCTTCCTATTTGTTCTCTTTCAGGCAGAATTAAGAACCATGCAATTTCTGTCTGTCTTCCTGTATGTGTGTTAAGTTGCTTTGCTACTTCTTCTAAAGGACATTATTGGGAATCTACAATAAGAGGAAAATTAATCAAATTTATTGTTTACTACTTCTCACAGCATTTCCAATTCAAATGGAATTAAATTATAAATATAATCAGGATTGGAATTTAAGCAGCTTGTAGCTTGTAGAGTCTTGATGTTCAAAAAGTTAATATTCATCTGATTTGATCTCCAGATTTGAGCCTTAACATTACAAATTTCTAGGTAATTACTATTCTTCTAAATGTTAAAATGGTGTGAAAAGTTTACAATTTTGGTATGATTCAAATAGTTCAGGTAATTTTACCTTTGTTCTTTTATTTTAAAATTTAATCTCATAATTAACAAAAAGCAATTATAAAGTACTTTCTAACTCTTGAGAGCTATAGACAAACTGAATAATAACTCTGAACTCCATGTACCTTTTATAATTTATAAGGTTTTGTGTCAAATGAAAAACAATTACTTTAGGAAACACTGGATAGCTCCACTTTGATGACTTCAATAGATGTGCTTTACTTTAGGTTGAGTGTCTCTGAGGAGAGAAGAGGAATACAAAGGAACAAAGACCTTGTGTAGGGGGATACAGCTTGTGTATTTTTCAACCAGGTCCCTTTGGTAACCAAGAATACCTTTTGCTTTGGGTAACCCTTTTTTCAGCTCCTTGAGATTTAGGCTCAGCCTTCATGCTGTGAAAGAGATCCAAGCAAAGTTCTCCCCAGCTTCTATGGATTCTGGCATTGTTTGTGCCCTGGCCTGAGTCACAATCCTTTGAGGCCCAGCAGGATGATTTCTTTATTAGAAAAACTACAAAAAGAGAAAAGCAAATTCTTATGGCAAGCACAGAAAATGCTTTCTTTTCAAGAAATCATTCTCTTCAAACTGTTTATTTTAAATATAACTGTCAGGAAACTGAGTATAAAGGGTATCTGGAAAGGTGAAGAACATATATTTTCACTTCTGGAGATTTATCCTACTTTGTATATTGTTTGAAGGATGGGTTGTTCTATCTATATGAGGCACAGATTACAGGAAAGGTTTATGCAACAAAAGTTTGCCTGTATCTCTTTCTTGCAGAATCCCATCCTTGCAGACATTTTCCATAACACTTTGCTGTTTGTTCTCACAGTTTATTTCCTGCCTTCTTCCTCAAATGCCATCAAATATTTTGGCTAATGCAACTAAAATGGAAGATTATTTGCACTTTAAATGTGTCCTGTATCCTGAAATTCTTCATTTCTGCAGAAATTTGTGCTCTCAGAGTCCTGGTCTGTGCAGAAAAGGACAAAGATTCTTTAGGACTCCTATGTTTCTAGGGCCACTCTGGAGTTGAGTCTTATCCTAGCCTGAGCAGTGAATAAAACAGCCCAGGCTCTTTGTCTCCATCCTGCTGGGTGGTTAAAGGAAGAATATCCCAGACCCTGCACTCTGTGCCTTTTGGTAATAATTTCTCTTTCATAAAGGCTGACATAATGACACTGCCTCCTACTCACAATGCAGTGATAACCAAGGTGACGTTCCCAGAGAACAACAGCTCTGCAGCCAGGAATTTCTGCAGAGGCAGAGAAAAGCAGCACTACCTCAGAGCAAGCTGATGTACACTGATAAAAGGTACCCAGACTTCAGTGACTTGCTCCTGGACATATACTAATTATTTCTTATCTCTACTTACACCACTCTTCAATATCCAATTTCAGGTGATCATTCAATTTTAGTTTACTGCTGAGGTTATACTGCCCGTCTTTTGTTGACTTCATCAAACAAAGCTTCCTTCCTGCATCAGAGTCTTTTCAGGTTTTTCTTTCTGCCTGGAACACTCTGCCCAAGATCTGCCACCAGATCTTACTCTGGTGCCTCTTGTGTTAAAGAATTCTAGCAGAGGTTTTTCTCTTCAGGTCTAAGGTAGTCCTATTTACTTGATAGCATAATATCTTATAGCATTTCTTCATAAGCTCAAGTGATATTTCTTATTTATCCTTTAATAATTTGCAAACTGAGCCTCCCCCCAAAGTATTAGGAAATATGTTTCATGGAAGTAATATCTTTACCTAATGTGCATTGTGGTGCCTAAATGGGTAAGAACTTTATAAATACTTGTTGAATAAATGATCATTATGTGTTTTCTGCCCTTTGTTGAGGATGAATCTCTAGTCTAAAAAGATTTTAAAACCAAGAGCATTTGATTTTTAGTGAATATAACTATCACAGTTACTGAAAAAAACAATATTCTAATAAAGGCCTGAAAAGACATAATGGTCTATAGGAGAATCTAAATTGACAATGTGATTCACTCTTAGGTAACTCACTAAATAGCTCAGATGACTTTGATGACACAGTCTCCACTCTCTTCATTTTGAGCTAGAAAATAGTGTAAATGAATTAGCATGTTATTTTTGTTTTTAAGTTAGGCAATTTTAAATGTTGATATGAATTTTTGCTTTATAACTCACATGTATATTATATGTCATCTGGTATGTTTCAAAATATAAGAGAAATTAGTAATAAGGATTGACACAATTCGGTAAATACATATTAAAAGACTCTCTTGTCTTGAAGTACCTTTTGGTTTGGTACAGTGGTGTACTTCTGAGGAGAAGACCGTAGGACCATCTCCTACTTTCCTCAGATAGAATTTATCCTATTTTGTTACTTCCTAGAGTTGATTACAGTATTTTGCCAAATTGATAGAAGATTTACAGCCTCTTCCCCTTCTATCTGTAAAGGGTTTTATTATGTTGTTATAAATGTTGATCTGAATTTTGAATTAGCATAATTGAGAAGTTGGTTGGGGCAATACGGACAAGCAACTCTAAGATGTCTCATAAGAGAAACTAATAGAGATCCCATTTGCACACAGCCTCATAACAAATGGGCATCTCAAGCCAGTTTTTCTGTGTGTCTTTATTCAGGAGTTGCCATTTTGTATCCCTACCACTTATAGTAATTGAGGAAATATCTGATCAGATACAGTGACTAGAAGAAGCTGCTTAGCATTGCATTGAAAACACAGGCTGCTGGGATGAGCTCCTGCATTCTTTCCTCCCCTTTTGAGTATATTATTGAACAAGACTGTGGAGATCTCTTCTACTAGAGACTCATTCCTTTTTTCAATTTGAGTCAAAGATTTTGAGGAAACAATAATAAAATTCACTCAGGTACTTTGCTTAAGTACCTTTCTGCCCTGTGTCACTTGAAATGGGTGAAATATTTTTGATTATTTAAAAAACTGTGTAAGTAAAATATCATACATTGATAGTACTAAGGATTTGAGCTCCTATAGAAGAGAGAAAAATTGGAAGAACCTCTGAGAATTTCCAGATTTAAATTCTGTCTATATCTATATAGATTTAAAAATTACAACTTTTTATTTGCCCTGCTTTTAGTCATTGAGAAATATAGAAGATATGATTAGTCAAAGTAGAGGCATTTACTTGCCATTGGAGCTTAAGTTCCAGAAACTTTTCATGTCAATAATTGTGTCTAGACTGTTGGACCCTGACCACACATACCCAGGTACAGTACATTGATCACATTTGTTAATGGGATAGAAAATTTTGATTTTTCTAGTTGAATCTATTCCAGAAGCTGGTAAGGGAATAGACAGTTGGAGGCACAGATTGATTGGATCGATGTAGGGAGAGGAAATTCCTCTAGAGATGTAAAACCATCAATGGGAGATCTCATCAGAATGAAATGACACAGACGGACATAATGATTGCCAATGTGGAATGACATATGTGCTGATGGTTTATTTCAAAATTGGACTTGTGTCTTTTCTGAGAATTAATTTCTCACCCTGCTCTCAGATTCAATCTGATTTGAAGTCTTTTGAAAAAATCAAGAGAACAAAGGAGGCAGATTCCAGTTTTACTCGATCACAGCTCAAGCCCCAGTATTGAGAGTAGCATCAAGTATCTGGTAGGAACTCAGTTAATGTTTGTGGAAAAAAATTAACAAATAATTGCTATCCTTAGAACCTGGTCCCATTGTCCTACTGATAAGGCACATTACTTCAATTTCTGCAAGATGCCTAGGAATGTAAGAATATCAATTTAAGTGAAGAGGTCCATCTGGCTTTAACCAGGTAATTTCTTTCAAGGTACTTAAGAAAACCTCTGAAAAATGTATTGGAAAAATATATAAGAAAAATATATGCCTGTTGCTAACTTTAGAAGAAAAAATGACTGATTAGACTTGAGGAAAATCTTCAGTCAAGAACCACTTGTTTAAGGCAATTGTTCTTTGAGTTTGTGGTTTTCCCTATGGAACCATATCTGACACCGAATCTGGTCTCTATGATTAGCCAGAGGGCACGTAACATTGCTGTCACAGGACAAAAAAGACACTTTGTGAGTGGAGATAAACCATGGAAAACAAGTATGTGGAGAAGCTAAAGCTTAGTGGAAGTTATGAGAAAGTTTAATGGAAATGAGACGACATGCACATCCATTTGAATCATAAAAAATAACAATTGTTAAAACTTTAGAAGAGAGAACTCTCACACCATTCTGTGGATATAATGAGCTAGTACAAATCACTTTCTGTGTGTGTTGGAATTGGGGTATATGGAGAGTTGAACCCAGATGTATTTTACCCCTGAGGACATTCCCAGACCTTTTTACTTTTATTTACTTACTAATTTTCAGAGGGTGATCTTGAACTTGTGATCCTCTGGCCTAAGCCTGCTGAATCACTGGGATTAAGAGTGTGTATCACCTTGCACAGCACAAATCACATTTTTGAAACTGATATTTTAAAAGCAATCTGTGGATTCTTAACAGAATTAAAAGTGCATTTCTTCTATGTCATTATAGGTAGCACTTCTGGATAATAAAACCAATTCATTCACAGATTATAAGGGACATAAAGATACTTATTCTGCTTGAGATCATAGTAGTGGAGGACTGGGGCAGGGGATATAGTTGAGTGTGGTACAGTGCTTGCCTAGCATGTCCGAGGCCCTGTTGGATCATCAACACTACAAACAAATAGACAAACAAAAAGACACATAATAGTGGGAAACTGTATCTAAATTAGATGTGCTTCCCTTGAGAAGGTGATAAATAAAATGTGACCGCTACATACTAAGGTATTCTCTGCAGCAGTTAGAATCCACACGTGGACACTCAAATTGTGCATGGAGCCACATTAGTAGAGCTCTAGCAACAAGTGAAAAAAGAAATGATGAAATAATAACATTCAAAACAAAACAGTGCATTTATTGTATAAAGACACTCGAACTAAAAACAGAGGATAGTAGAAATAAGGATTAGCAATCAGAGTGGAAAAATAGAATAAGATAAAACAATAGAGGACACTTACATGGATTTGTGCTGACAACATGTTGTGACATGAGGGGAAGGTTCTCACAGTGCTCAATATACAAATGCCACTGCCTTCCCAATCATAGTCAACCACTCTGTCAGCTCAATTCCCCATGAGAGAGGCATGGTCTCTTTTAGTCTCTTTTCTCTGATTCACCATTAAAAAAACACACAAATATGTATTTAAGCGTGGTCTTCTACAAATATTGTGTATTCTGTCTACTCAGATAAATACCTAAGCAAGGATTTTCTGTCATCTACTTGAGCTCTGACAATTCACCTTAAGTGATGTGAGAGGTCCCAGTTTTTTGGCTAAGAGAGACTTTATTTCTCTCCCTCACTGGAAGACTTTAACAATTTAATTGCTCATTTCCATTCCTGTGTTAAAGGAGTGAGACATTGTGTTGACCTTCTTCAGATGAAATTTATCTATTAGTATTGTTCTGTTCCTGTGTCTTTGTAATGACAGTTTATGTGGATCTGTATTCATTGATCACAACAGATTATTTTTGGTATGAAACTAATGAATCCTACCATTTTATGGTAAAAATAAAAGTCCTCCAACTCTGCAAACCATTCAAGATGGTCAGGAACTGGGGTGTACAACAGTACTCAGTTCCATTAATTTTTCTATATTTCTCTGATGTGTAATTAAATGTAAGGAATTTTTTCGACAAAAACTGTCCAGAAGTATATAACTCTTTCTAATCTCTATTAAAATCACTTATTTTTTAAAAATTTTTATATTTAGAGTACCAGAGGCAGAATACCAATCACCTCTGAGAGGAGATTTTATTCCTTAATCTGAAGTGCCACGTTTTGCTCTGAATTCAAAGGAAGAATAAAAAGGAAAAAAACATTTTCCCTCTTCATTTTTATATCTTAATGAAAATTTGTGTATACACTTTTTTTCTGCAACAAAAAGGAGCAAGCTCAAGAAAAAGATATTAGCAATAAATCTCATAAGTTTTAATGTCTTTAATTTTAAAATCCTGGCTTCTGACTTTGTAATTCAGAGGAGGAATTGTTGCTTGATTAGGCTCAATCCCCTAGATGAGCAAAGATTTATTTAGGAAAAAATAGCAAGTTTCTGAGTCAACCTTCTTAATCTGAAATTAGGTATAATTTTCAAGTATGTTTGAAAGAGTAAATGAGATAATGTGTAAAATATTTGTTTATTATACATAGCATATGGCAAGGATATGCAATACAATTTGGTAACTATTTTTTTTAATTCCCCTTAGGGTCTTAAAAATACTATCAGTTTGTTGATGGCATGTCATAGAGTGTGAAGGAAACAAAAAATGTTAACTAAAGGTAATTTTTGAAACATGACACATTAAACAGGAGAATATATTCAAATTTTGCTCTTTTTGATAGGTCAATATTTAGAAAATATGGTAATATTATAATCCTCATGATTGGAATTCTAAAAGACTCCTTTCAATTTCTTTGATATTTAGTTGCTGATTTGCACCTTTTGTTGACACCATAATAATATCATCTAGAATTTACATCAACCAGTTGGTAAAAAGTATCCTTTATCCAGTAATTTTTTAAGAGTGTGAAATTATTGCCACTGAGTTTTGATTTTCTTTAAAACAACTATTGGCAGGAAATGAAGTATTTATTTGAAAACTGGAAAAATGTTTGTATTATGCCATACAATTCATAAATACTAAATAAAAGGAAGCATACTACAGTAGGTACAGAACTTGACACTTGAATACATGGGAATAAATATATATCAAGACATGGTTTCTAATAAAAATATGCGTATGAATATCAACACTAGGGAAGCCTGTTATTGAAGTATGTACCAGTTAATTGCCATAATTATCATACATCTAAGATGACTATCTTTAGGAAAGCTGTTTTGCTTTTTGGATATCAGTGGGATATTTTCATATATTGAGTTCCTTAGCAGAAAGCAGGATTTCTTGGTAGTTTTGGTCTGATGTGGTGACCATTTTCATTTCCCAAATCAGACTGTATTGACAAAGGGCTTTTTGTCTTCATCATTTTCACTTTTTAATCTATGCTAGAGTTCAGAATTTGTACTTATTAAGCTATGCAATGTTCAGAATTGGAGACTCATTTCACTGTGATCTAATCCATTAGGAATCTAGAAATCCTTTGTTAAAATGTACATATCCCAGGTATTCATTAATAATTATCCATCAAAACCAATAGTATTATCACAATTATCACACTTATCTGGGCTTTTCAGACCATGTGGAAAAATAATTGTCAATGGGTCTTTTATGCTTCAGTATGTGTTAACAGTGAAGTTAACAGTGAATGCCTTTTGTTCTGCATAATTTTTTCAACTATGTTTGTATAGCAACCTACCTTGAAAGACAGAGATAGTGCTTTCTTCCAGAGCAGAAGTTTGCTTTCTGTCTCATATAGCAGATTAATATGTTCCACCAAAGCAAAATTTGGCTAGTGTTGCTCACTGTCCATTATAAAGTACTGGAGTTTCCTAAACTTGAGATTCCTCATCAAAAGCCTACTGTATAGAAAACATCCAGCTACACTATGCATCATCTCCATGTGATTTAAGGGTCAAAGGAACTGACGTGACCATTACTTTGTACTGTTTGGTGCACAGTGAATATTAAAGTCTTTTGTCTTTAATCAAGGAGTCTTATATTTTCTAAAAGTATCCATGAAATTGAGTCAGGCCAACTTGTTAGCTTTACAGGTATGATACTATTACAGAATTTTTATAATTCTTGACAGGCCTTGAAAGTGATACCCACATGACAGGAAAGTGAAGACAGGGATAGATTTAGAGTATGAGGTAGTTTGTGGTGAATAAATGCACATGGGTTGCCCTGCATGTAGAAATATGTAGAAAGTGATGGATATTTTTTGTGGGGCAGATACCCAGGATTGAACTCAGGGGTACTCATCCACGGAGCCACATCCGCAGCCCTATTTTTAAAATTTTTTATTTAGAGACAGAGTCTCACTTAGTTGCTTAGTGCCTTGAAATTGCTGGGGCTGGCTTTGAACTCACAATCCTCTTGTCTCAGCCTCCCAAGCTGCTGAGATTATAGGGGTGTGCCATGGCAGAAAGTGATGGCTATTGAAACCTCAAGGGCAAGTATTAGAAGAGCGGATAATTCACAAAGAGATGATGGAGAGAGGTTGCAAGACACAATGATGCATTTTATTCCCTAAAGTTCATGATCGAATACCTTTTAATCCCTAGCATAAGGATTTAAGTCTTATACTCAGGCACAATGGCTCTAGAATATGAGGATGGAAAGTTGTAATAATACATCAGTTTATATCTCTGAAGAGATAGGAAATAAATTGTACTGAATAGGAAAACACTTATTTTAAACAAAGAAAATACTGAAATGAAGCAATACCATCACAGAAAATAATGACATATGCTTCTAAGCTGAATTTCCATGTGAATAAGCATGAAATAAGAGACTGTTCACTTCAATCCATTCCCCTTTCACTTCAATCCATTTTCCCTATAGCAGCTGGAATGATTCCTCTAAAATCCTCATCAGATTTACCCAGTTCAAAATTCTTCCAGTGTATTATCCTCTCTCAAAAATACATGCAAATTTGCTCCATATGACTTACAAGGCTCTCCATGACCTGATCTTTTGCAATTGTGTTGGCCTCATCTATGATCACCCGTTCCCTGTGTTTCTCCTCCCTACCACCCTTGCTATTAATCAGACATGCCAAGATTCCTTTCTTCCTATGGACTTTACACTGGCTATTTTCTCTACCTAAGCCCCTTCCCTCTTAGATAACCCCCTTGCTTGCTTATTCATGCCTTTTAGATTTCTTGTCACATAATTTTTTAAGAAATATCTTGCTTCATCACTGTCAATAAAATAGCACTCCTTCCTCCGACTATCTTGTGTTTTGTTAATCACACTTAAAACCACAAGATTTAACATATGTACACATTTATAGGTAACATATAAGTGCACACAGATAACCACTTCTATACTACCTACCCTATCCTTATATGGGCATCAAAAAAACTGCTTTATATGGGTATTAGTTCGGGTGACATTTATCAGTTAGCAGTTGATCATGACCTCATGTACAGGTTTATCAAAAGTTTATCTTTTTTTAATAAATCTTTAGTTTTATTAAGACATCAAAGTGTGTATGAAGTTTACATTTAAACAAAAATTTCAAGAAACCTAACACATACCTAGAAAGATTTTACAATGTAGTTCCAGATACAAGTCTAGATGATATCAGGAACTTTTGGATTTCAGACCACGTTTGGGTGTCAGTTAACTCATAAGATTTTTTTCCTTAAAACAAAAAAAAAAAAAAAAAAAAAAAAACTTTTAAAAAATGTGTTTAAAGTGAACCACTACCCAATATGAAAGCTACTCTCCTGAGACCAGGGCTTTTGAAACCACTCAACCCTTAAATTGATTTAATGAAACTTATGCTGTCAGTGACTTAACCCTTCCACCAATGGTCTCAGAGTTCAAAGTTAAAAAAGCAAGGGCTCTAAAAATTTCCCTGGTCTTTCCCTACTCTTCCATCTCTTATACTCCCCCTCACCCCAGTACTTTAGCCAATAGCTTAGATGGATATGCTGATTTTATTGATAAATTTATAATTGTAAAAGAAAGGGTCTTTTTATCTAATTTCAAGAATTAGAACCTCTAAGATAGAATGATCTGCCCATTTATATTCTCTAATTAGAGACCTTCCCATTTCAGTCAGTTTCTATTTCCAAAATGGCAGCTTTGATAACTTATGAATTGGCTTAGTTGTTTGTGGGGGAACAACATTAATTCAGGCAGGGAACACCTTGGCTTATAGGTTTCAGGTATTCACAGCTTTGAAAAACAGTCTCTCTCAGTCCTCATCTATGGTGCCAATGACATTTTTTTCTTTTCTTTTTGGAGAAGGTAAAATATTCTGGGTGTAGAACCAAATCATAAATTACTTGTTCTTTCCATTATTTCACCATTTTCCCACTCAGGCTCCAAATTTTAATGAAAATGATCCTATTCATTTCCCTTCTTCCCTGCCCTATCCCTCAAACCTCAAATAGTACCGAAACTACACACATGCATGCTGAAAACATGCAGACGGCTGTGGGTTGTGGAGATATTATTTGAAGATCAACAGTATCTTTTTGCCTTCCCACACACTCAATTCTGCAAACATTTGTCCTTCATAGAAGTCTTTTTATTTTCTCAATATTAAGTGCAGAATGGGTTGCCTTCAACCCTGAGATGGGTGTGCAAACTATACAGCTTGGATCAGCTTAAAAGTACTTGAATTTCTGCAGGGCACAGAAACCAGACTGTCTCTTCAAAGGACATATTCTCAAGCCACCTTTATGGTGTCAAGACAAGTAGAACTTTTTCCCTCCCCACTTAACCCCACAGTCAGAGGTGACAGGACAGTTAATTCTTGTCATCTTTTTTTGTTACCATTCTCCAAGGGGTAGGAATGCCACGTCAGCCTTTCCTTATAGAAGTATTTGACAACATGTGAGCCTCTGACATTGGCTTTCTTGCCAAGAACCAGGTCAGCCTCTTCAGTTTTTCCATTTCATCAGGAACACGAGCTCTCCACTGGAGTCTGGTGCTCCAATAATCTGCTCAGGCTCCAAGCCCCGGGGCTTTTCAGATACATCTCCTTTATCCTCAGAATCAGAATCAGTTTTAAGCTTGCCTCCCTCTGATTTGTGTGTCTCAAGGGCTGTTTTCTGTTACTGTAGAAACTCAGCAATGAGGTCTGGGCAGTCCAGGTCCTCTTCTCGTTCTCACGGGCTTGTTCTCATAAGAGAAACTCTTCCACTTTAAGATTCCCTCCACTATGCCCCTTACAACCCACTAGACAACAAGAATTTTTTTTCCACCACATATTCTTCTTCCTCTTCTTCTAGTACCTCCTCTACTTTCTTTACTGTCCCCCCCCCCCACACACACACACTGCCCTCCAGCTTTCTGGTATAAAGGGTGAGGCTGCTCAGAGCAGCACCCAAGAGTTTAGGAGGAATCAGTGTCATGCTCACATTGCAACAGGCCAGCTGAGGGAGTGGTGCCCAGGAAAGCAAAAAGCAGGATGGCCAAGGTGGAACCACTAGCTGAAGTGGCATGCTGCAGGCCCTGGTCAGCTGCCCTCCCCACAGCTGAACAAAAGAGCCTCACACTCTCTCAAAAGTTTATCTTTCAACAAAACACCAGGTACCCAACAAATAGAGTGACCACAAATTTACTAGTCAAATGAGGTCAAAGAAATGGAAAGTTTGATACTCCCATTAGGATAGAGGTAAAATTGGATTGTCCTAGGCAAACCAGGATGCATAGTCATCCTACTGATAAGGAATGCAGGGAGAGAAAAGCTGGGAAGAGCAGCTCCTTCCTGTGCCAGGATTGCTCATTTCACCAAGGTTTTATTCTTCCCTTTATGCTTCAAGACTTACCTCCTACTTCACTTCTGTGATAGCTTTGAGGATACCATTGAGCCTTAAAGCCCCAAAGAAGCAGTCACCATTATCTCTTTCTCAGACTTAGGTATCTTTATTTGTGACCCTTCATGACATAGCACAGTGCCTAACTTCCAACAGACATTCGACAACCCCATTGAATTAACAAATCCATGAATGGAAATCAGCTTCTTAAGGATAGTGCATGTCTATCTGTAAGTGGAGCTGGATTGGATATCAGACAACAACCACCACTAACAGGTTGGTGGAAAGTCAATGCTCTCCTGGTTCTGAGCTTATTATCAGATTTAAAGGTCCTGACTTCTATATCTGAATTAATAACTTTCTGAACTGAAAAATTCCCAGGGAAATTGCATGGTTTTAATTTTTTTTCTTTTCTGTTATGATTTCCTATTAAAAAAAATCCATTTTTACATTATTTCTGAAGGCAAGAATCCAGTAGCCCATCTTTCTAGCAGCCAATTGAGCTACCTGTTTCACTCTCCTCTGGAGCCTGGCAATTAACCACTGCAGGAATCCCTCTGGTCAGGCTTCTAGGAATGTTTTTAACACCAATACTTCTTCAATTTTCTGTGCTGAAGAGGTCTTCACACTTCATTAACCGAGTACCAACTGTGTAGCATAATCTCTTCTGCAAGTTTTTCTCAAACCTGCAGCATTTTAACCTTTAGACATTAGAAATCTATCACATAGGTGGTCTTTTTTTCTTGTTTTATTCTTCTGGGTTTTCTTTCTTTCTTTTTCTTTCATTTTTTAATTTAATTTAATTTAACTTTTTATCAATCAACACCACATTAATTGTCCAGGAATCATCTCTTTTCCTAATAAGAGGGAAATCCCTCACCAAAAAAAAAAAAAAAAAAAGTAAACAACAATTTGTTACCTGATTTCTTTTTGAAGGGAATAGCTTATAAAACCTGAAAAAATCATTTTCTTTAAGAATGTTAAGAGAAGCTTGAGAGTAGGAACCATTGTCTTATTATCTACCTACCATAGAACATAGTTGATACTGGATAAATACTGAGCACTCAATAGTAGTTAGACCTGAGATGTCTCATATGGAAACCACTAACTCAGGTGGCTGGTTCAAGGTAAGAAATAATACAGTGAAAAATCAACTCCAAAATTTAGTATGTAAAATAAGGACTTAAAATATGTTATTTATAATTTTATATTGATTACATGTTCCAGTTGTTCTTTTCAGGTTTTTTTGGTCACAGCAGCAAAAACAAACAAACAAACAAACAAAAAACAAACTCAAACATTTAACATACTTGCCAAGAACTTTGTGGCTTACTTATGGGCAATTAACATTATTAGGAAGGCCCTTTGTTCAAAAACTCTTTTACCTTACCTGCAACAAATAATGCTCAATACAACCTGGCCTGGCTTGCAAGCCTGTGGGTCATACTTGTGTTTCAATTAAAGAGAGGCATTTAATTCTTCTGGAAATTTCTTCAAGGCCTTAACCCATAGTAAACACATATTCCAAAGGCTACCTAGCTCTGCCATATAACACACTCAAAGTCTCAGAGTCAGATAACCAAACTTTCAAATGTGTCTTATCTCAAGATCACTTCTAGTCTCCAATGTAGGGTGTCTGTGGGTCATGAAAAGACTCTTCACTTGAGGGGTTCACATATAGCTGATAACTTCCAGGATATAAACAGGAAGAAAGGAAAATCAATACTCTTTTTTTATTTCATTTCCTTTCTTCCTTCTACCAAAAGTAATCTTGTTTAGTCTTCATTGCCTTATTCTTTCTTCAGTTTATCTTCTTATTACCTCTTTGCCATTTGTACCTCAGACTAAATCTCTGAGATGCAGTCCTCAATTTGCTCATTGTGTTAGTTGAAAAACTTCAGAGACTGTGCAGTTATCTTTCACATACGCGTCATTAATTTATTATCCACCTCTAATAATGCAGGCTCCCACACTTCAGCATGCATCATAATCACTGGAGTTTTATTAAAATTATTTTCTGAGTTGGCAGGTGTGGGATAGGGAAGGAGAATTTACATTCATAACAATTTTCAAGGTGATGCTGATACTCTTTGCCCAAGGATCATACTGAGAATGGATAATAAGCAAAGCTGTTTGGGGTCATGATCATAACACCCTATTTGAAATGATAAAAATGCTAATATTAATTTCTGCTTAATTATCTGGCTATTGCATTTCAATTAAGATGCCCAACATTGAGATTCTGATGACTTGACTAAACTGTGATGGTATCAAGTCAACATCTAGTTTGGTCTATAAACCACGTAAAGACTGGTGGACTAGTTAAGGAATATTTTTTTTAATGCTTTGTAATAAAGAATACCTGGATTCTGCAAAGGAATACTTCTACCTCTATTTCCAGGTGTCTGATGTGAGCTTACTAATTAAAATTTAGAATCTATAGAATGTTGCTTAGAACTGCAGGGATTTGTCATATTTGGATCAAAATAGGAAACCTTTTTAAAAAATCCTAATAATCTTTCCACCATATTTAATATTTAACTTAATGAGAAAAAAGTACAAGAAGTACTAGTCTGTGTAATTTTTTGCCAATTCAGCTCTTCCAAAACATCACCATTTATTAAAGAGCCTGTAGGTTCAACATCACAGCCCACATGATCTTATTTCTTCATTGTTTCCATTTTTTACTTTTTGCCTCCTGTCTGTTACTTGTAAAGTTTTATGGTGACTCAGTTTCCAGTAATTTAGCAATTTATTGTTATTTCAGCAGAAGTTTGGATGAGAATTTGTAATTAGGTCCTATAACCCCTAAACCCCAATAAGGGATGTTAGTATTTTAAAACACTACCCTATGAAAACTGAGTTGCTTATAGGATTTATAATAAAAAATAAGGTACAGTACATGGAAAGTCATGGAGGAACATATTTTTCTAATATTTCTGTAATTGTGTGTTTGGGGATTTTCTTTCTTTTTTATCATTAGTTCTGGAATGGAGTATACCAACTGAAAACTTTATCATACTGACTGGTGGGTAGTAGTGCAGAATAAATTTAGTTGTCTATTAAATTAATTGTTGTCTAGCAATACCAAGAACTGAATGCATTCCTGTAAATAGAATTTCTCAATGTGGCCCATGTCCAGTCATTACTGATCCTTTGTGGGTTGTTTTAAGTGTGCCTAAGTCAACATTAATTTTCGAATGAATTAACACAGGGCTAATCTATATAAATTCCAGTTTAGAAAGTCAAAATGATCTTGTCAATGATGTAAATGGTGCTTCACCTTGCCAGTTTGTTTAGTTTTCCTCTATCTCCAAGCTGCTTGTATTCCTACCACCCAAATTATCCTTTCATTTTTTAAATGACTCATGTGTTCAAGGTTTTTTTTTAAAAAATGATGTCACAACCACCATTTTCTCCAAACTGTGATTATTAAATACAGCAACTCATGTACTCAGATAGCTAGTGCAGAGAGAAAAGAAGGGAGACAGTGAAAGGAAATTGGAAGTGTTAAGAATCTTATCCATTAGTCATATCATTTTCCCCTTGTTCTTATCACTGTATGAAGTCTGTGTGGTTACGTTTCTGAAGACAAAGAATAAACTAAAATTGAGCCCAGCATCTTACTGTTTAAGGAAAAGTGTGTTCTAATAAGCTGAATTACACCAGGTAAATATTATATTTATTCTATCTATTTTTTTTTCTGTTCATCTTACAACTATGGAATTAGAGATGGAGAATTGAATAACTGAAAAATGACAGTAAGAGGAATTAAGAGAAAATAACAGAATAATGATGTTACCTCTTTCTTTAAGGAATAAAAGACATCCCAGGCTCAATGCACTTAGCTCTGAGCATAGAGAAGATTCCAGGTCACACAAACCCTCTGCCAGGTGGAGGATACTATGCCAGCATTTCTGAGTAGCAGAGCCAGAGTCTTTCAATAACTGAACCCATTGCAAAGGTTTCAGGGAAAACTGGGCTGAGCCAGAGAAGGGCAGGTGAGAATCCTGTTAGCACCTGGCAACCACATTTTCCCCTGGAGCATAGGAGCCATTGCCAGCAAATGGGTGGATTCCTTCTTCTGGGCTACAAAAACCCTAGGACCATCACGTTGCCATAAAAAGTTCTGATCTTGTCAATTGTAATTTTTATTTTCATTTTTTCTGTGGTGCTTAGTTTTGATCGCCCTCGTTAATTGGGGCCACATACTTTTACATAAATTTATACTTTGTGCTAAAAAAGAAAAAAACATAATGGAAGGTCTTTCTCTACAATTATCATTAACTGCTCTTTGAAAAATATTTTAATATGCAAGTATTATTTATTAATAAATCGAGGATAGAAATGTTTACACAAACATATTACTACTTCTGAATGTTTCAAGGAGAATTAAGCAGATATCAATAAAATAAATTGAAGTAGTAACTGCATTGCTGTGGGTTTTCAGTCTAAAATAGTACATAGTAGTGCATAAGGAATGTAGCATTAACTGAATTTACATCCAGCTATAGTTTGGACACTATAATTATTCCAGTCTGTATGAGTCAGTGACTAGCAGGTGAAGGAGAAAATGTAGATTTCACCTAGATGTAAACACATCACATAATCCCACCCAGACAATTAACAAAACACATACTGTCTGATTAGTTATCTGCTTAATTACATGCCAATTGCCTCTTATGATGTATGTACTCCAACTTTTCCATATTGGAGATGATAATTATTTCTGTACTCTTGAACACCAAGATCAAAGGCCAATGGATTTGCACTTGAAGCTGCTGAAATCAAGGAAAGCTGCTTTTCAAGGTGCCATTCTTGCATGATAGCATGCTCATGCATGTATTCTGTTGAATCCTTCATTCGTTATATACCATGTTCCTGAAATATTTCATAACCCATTTAACTCTCATCTTAAAACTTCATCATGAGTATTCATGTTACAAATGCCTATAAGCATTCACTCTAAGTACTTAAACCTTCATGAAGGTACCAACTACACTAGGTTATGATTATTTTGTTGGAGCTGTTGCATTGTTAACAGCTTCTGTGGAAGGGTGACTTCTCCCCTGATAAGAAATGTTTACTGCCTTTTGTTCTGATGAGTAGGGCTTTAAACAGAATGGTTGTCCCCCACTCCTCTGAAGTTCCCATGTTGAATTCCTACCTCCAATAATAAGTATTTGGGGATGGGTACTTTGGGAGGTAATTAAGTCATGAAAGTGGAGACCTCATGAGTGGAATTAGTGTCCTTATACAAAAAAAAAAAAAAAAAATGAGATGATTTCTTTCAGACATTTGAAGGTATACAAGAAGGCAGCCATCTGCAAACAGGAAGAAAAAACTCTTCAAATGGTCTTGCACCTTAATCTTGTACTTTACAGCCTGCAAAATTGTGAGAAGTAAATGTTTGTTAAGCCACATTGTTCAAGGAATTTGTAACAGCAATGAAAGCTAACTCGGAGGGAGATAATGGTAAAACAGGGAAAATGTAGATGTTGGTGTTGAATGAATTATGTTTCTTTATTCAGAATATCTAAGATTTGGCTAGAGACCTAAAGGCATTTTCACATGGTGGGCAGTAGTGATGTGAATGGAAAGAAAATTTGCACCAGTTTAGGAGACAGCAGTTGTAAACTGCACACCTTATCAAACTTCCACTTACTGAAGGATTGCAATATCAATGCAAAAGCCAGTACTACAATAGTTAATTATTTTAGCAGCCCAATCAGGAGTGATAATAGGGGACTCCAGATTCAAAGAAGCTCAAAAGTCAGCAGGAATGCAGAATACCAGGAGTTGTCATAGTAGAGGCAAAGTGCTCATTACAGTGCAGCTAGCTGCTCTAACAACATTGTGTTAGCAATTCAAGAAGGCAGGAAAGAGGGTTGACAGGTGATCTAGAATATGCATAACACAGTGACAAGGGGAACTCCAGACTCTGTGTTGGGCAACAGTAAATTATGTGAACAGAGTTGACTTTGATCATCAAGACAATGAGCATCTGAAATGTAATTTAGAGAACAGGAAATGGTTTGAGGACTTTGAATATTGTTCATTACCTGTTGTCTGAGGGGCTTGTGGAATTCCTTTAAGTGTTTGAAAAGAAAAGTTCTCCCACAATTTCCTGTTAATGCATTATCTAAAAGCCTTAACTTTATTCTTTATATTTTTAATGAACATGATCTAAGCCAAAGTAAGGACCAGAGGAAGGTATATGGAGATACTAAGGTGACTAAAAATTAGTGTCTTGTTCAACCAATGTATTTTTTCAACTTTCTTTAAAATATTACTTTGTGTGTCAGGAGCAAAATGATTTCTATTGATAATATGATGCATTCTCTTTCTATGTTCAAGTTCCTTGTTATGTTCAAAAAAAAGTATCTATTATGGTTGAATTTTTGAATACATAGGTTAACTGAAATACAAATTCCCTGTACCTTCTAGGTCTGATGATCCTTTTGTATTTTCTCCAGAGAGTTCTACTTTATTTAGTAAAATTATACAAAATTAAACATTTTAAATAACTCTCCCCAAGTAAGTTTCTCTACTTTTATTACAATGGAAGAACTGATCTTGCATGAAGGCTTCACTCTCTGTTGACTAATCTTTGTTATTCTTAGGGTTAGATTCTTTCTAGATGGATTCAGGATCAAATTTTATCAGGAAGCCTTAATATTAGGTAGATAATTCCCTGTCCTGTAAATAGAATTCTGTTCATTTAGTTTCAAAGTATATTTGCTTTCCTTGAAGGGTTAATCAAGAATAATGTGTTGCTACAGAACATAAACCAAAACTATCCAGTTAATTAAGATAAATCTGGAAATAAAAACAAACTAAATTATAAATAACACCATCTGCAAAACAAGAAGGAAGCAGAAATTTTTGTTTCACTAGATTCCCACCACTGTCTTTTAAAATGTTCCATCCCTTCATTTATACTGATACATCACTTTAGAAGAGAGAGGTTATGATAATTCATTCAACTAACTCAAAAATATTGTAGTCTAACTTATTCCACTAACTTTAAAAAATCTGAGCAAAGGAGGATATGCACTATGTAAAATAACAAAACACATTTCTGAGAGGCTGAATTGGTCATTGTGCCATATTATTATTCATGTGACAAACACTCTCTCAAATATACAAGTCTGGCCCTCTGTGGTAGAATCAACACCAGAGCAGAAGAGAAAGTTCCTAATTATCTTTGCCAAGGACACTGCTGTATTGTCTGTTTCCTGTTGTTCTGATATTACAATCATCAAGCAATCTTCAGATTTAATTTGACTATCCATGTAGCTTTTCCACAGAGAGAAAATTTGCTAACCAATAAATGCAGACATTCAGTATACTAGAAATATTTTACTATAAATTAGTAAATTTTAATTCCAGGGTCAAAGGGGTTTAGCTCAGTACTAGAATTCTTGCCTCGCATGAAAAAGCTCTGGGTTCAATCCCCAGCACCACACCAAAAAATAAATAAAAATAAAATAAATTAATTCCAATTTTACCTATCAGTCCCTTGAGCTTGGTTGGCTTGAATCTATCCCAGGGAATCTGATTAATTCTCAGTACTTTGATAAAACTGAATTTTTCATCACTCAAAACTGAGAATGAGATGTTGAAATAATGACCCAACTGAGGTGGTGCTTTGGAGGGGGTCCGATGATATTAAAGAACTGAATTAAAGTAATGTTGGAAATGGCGGCAAATAATCTACACCATAAAAAAAAATCCTTAGGAAGTAAAATCAATGCATCTGAATCTGCATTTCCTAGAACACAAACAATACTTTAATATAGTTATGGGGAAATTCATAAATATATGGATGCTGTATAATGTTGGGAAGATATATAAAATAGCCATCTCTTTTATTAATGTAGTACTCTTTAACTGCACTTTAAGCGGACAGGTGCTTTGTTCCATTACGGTTGCTATAACAAAATATACAGTAAGTAGCTTATAAACAACAGAAATTTATTTCTTACCAACATGGAGACTAAGAAGTGAAGATCGAGAAACCAGCAGATTCAGTGAGGGTCCACATTCTGGCTCATAGAGCAGTTCCCTCAGGTCTTTTTTATGGGGGCACTAGCTCCATTCATGAAGGTGGAAACCTCATCATCAAATTATCCCCCAAACACCAACAACTAAAGCTGTCATCCTGGGGGTAGGATTTCAAATATGCATTTTGGGAGGACACAAATGACCAAAAAGAGTGTACTTACACATGATGACATTATACATTGTCACCAGCAACCATTGGATAACAGGCAGAGGTTCTGACAAGGAAGAGTCAACATGGACCAAGCTGGATGAGAACCACAGGCTTTCCATTGGTCCCTAAGAAGGGAAAAGCCAAAAATGAACTTCTGAGGGATGAGGCTGAGAGTGACAATAGTGAAAGACCAGAACTGAAACAGATAGCCAGTATTAAAAACCTGAGTGAAAAATATCACTGTAATCCTAATGAACTGTGAAGCATGCATGATATTCATGCACTTGATTTTCTTATCAGACTTCAATAGAGACTATCATCTTCGAGTGCCCAGACTTTTCCTGTCCTCTTAGGACAAATTGGTGTGTGGTAATTAATTTCATGTGTTATCTTGACTGGACCATAGGATGTCCTGAAATTTGGTCAAATATTATTCTGAGTATTTTGGTGATGTTTTGGGATGACATTTGAATAGATAGACTGAGTAAAGTAGATTGTCCTCCCTAATATGAGTGGATCTCATCCAATCAATTAGAAAAAAATAAGGACTATAACAAAAAGATTTGGTAAGAACTTCCTCTTCCTTAATTTTTGAGCTAAAATATTGGTCTTCCTGGGTTTTGAACTAGGCTAGGACTGTACATTGGCTTTCTTGTGATTTTAGTTTTCTGATTACAGATCATTGGATAGCTCAGCTTTCCAAATCATATGTGATAATTTCATATACTAAAGCAGTCTGTCTCTTTCTCTCTAAACAGACATAGGTAGATTTAAAGATAGGGATGCCAAAGATATTGCCTTTATTGAAGGATATGGGGTCTTCAGATCTCTATCTATATATGTATCTAGGGATATCTATCTATCTATGTATCTAGGGATATCTATCTATCTATCTATCTATCATCTATCTCTCTATCATATATCATCTACCCAATTCTTATTGGGTCTTTGTCTCTGCCCTAATGCATATTCTGCTACCAAGATGTAGAGTGTAGTGCAACACTGATCTAAACACATGGTATTGGCTTTGGAACTAGGTAATGGGTACAGGCTGGAAAAGTTTATAGTACATACAAGAAATATGGATGTGAAGGATATAAAGGATGTTAAGAACAATTTTTGTTAGTCTTGGATTGAAATGAAGAAAATATTACTAGAACATGTAGGGAAAGTTAACCTTTCAATAAAGTGGCAAAGAACTTGACTGAAATATGTTTTAGTTTTTTATGGAAGGTAGAACTTGTAATGAAAAATGGATACTTCACTGAGGAGATTTATAAGCGAGTATTGAAGAAGCAGCTCTGTTACTCCTGACTCCTTATGGTAAAATGTGGTAAGAGAGAGAGAGACAAACTGAAAAATAATTTGTTAATCAGGAAGGCACTTAAAGATTTAAAAATTTTCTGCCTATCCATATCCCCAAAAGTTAGAAAACATGTTTAGAAAAAAATTATGGAATTATCACTTGCTAGAGACTTTGTGAGATTACATATGTAACAACATTGGCAGTTTTAATTGAAGGTGATAGAGATGGTACAAAATGAAGGATGGCTATCATACTGCTTAGATTTGACAGGATGATAGAGCTATTTGGTTACAAGTATGCTGTTCTTCTTAAGAATTTTTAATTTGTTCTATATATATATATATAAAACAGTAGACTATATTTTGACATATTATACATACATGGAGTGTAACTTTCCATTCTTGTGGTTGTACATGATGTGGACTAACATTGGTCATATATTCATCTATGAACATAGGAAAGTCAAGTCCAATTCATTCTACTGTCTTTCCTATTCTCATTCCCCCTCGCTTCTCTTTATTCCCCTTTGTCTAATAAAGTATGCTGTCGTATAAGAAGAAGAAAAAAAGACTCTGAAGGGGATTCAGATGTCAGGGCCACTACATCAGTTTCAACAGATTGCCGCTGCTGCTTCAGTGGGCTTGGGAGTCAGGAGATTGAGCCAAAGAGGATTATTTTTGAGCCTTCAGATTTAATGAAATTTGCTTTCCTAGGTTTTAGATTTTCCTGAAACTTGTCATCATTTTCTTTCTTCCAATTTATCCCTTTGGGAATAGGAATGTCTACGCTATGCCTGTCTCAGCATGAGTTTGAAAGCCAGAATAACTTGTCTGTTTTACAGCAAGGAAATTATGCCTCAAGATGAATGAATCAATCCTCAAGTCTTGCCTGGTCTGATTAAAATGATATTCAGGTGACACTTTGGACTTCAGATATTAACATTATTTCTGAAACAGGCAAAGACTCTTAGGAGTCATAGGAAAAAAATAATGCATTTTGAATGTGAGATGAATTCAGGGATGACAGGGTAGACACATTTGATAATGAATGGTGTCCCCATTTCTAAATTTATACTGAGTCTCTAACACTAAATATGATGGTATATGGAGGTGGGGCCTTGGGGGAATATTATGTTCTTATGAAGTCACATGGTGGGACCCTCATGATGGGATTAGTGCCATATTAAGAAGAGACACCAGACAGCCTGCTGTCTACCTTTTCCTACCATGTGATGACGCAGAGAGAAGGCACCCATCTGCAAGCCAAGAACACAGCCCTAACCAGAATCAAACCATTTTGGTACCTTGATGTTGGATTTCTAATCTCCAGGCTTGCATGACAATAAATTTCAGTTGTTTAAGGTACTCAGTCTATGGTAGCTTATGGTAATGGTAGCCTGAGTTGGCCAAGACCAGGTGACATTGTAGGAGAACTGGACCTGCAATACTGAATTTCAGAGGACAAGAATAAGTAAAAACATAGATTCAGAAATTATCAGGAAAGAATGAGAATCACAACTATCTATTAATGTTCATCTAAAAAAGTAGAGCCAAGATCTGTATAGGCAGGAGACATGGCACAAAAAGAAAAAGTTTAAGACCAGAAACAAGCTTAAGATGTGTTGAAGAATAGGAAGTCAAACAGCAAGCTGGAAAGGACAGTTTCTGAAGGAAGATATAAAGGCTCAAAACTCAGACTTATGCCACATATGAAAAGATGATGTCTACATTTTGAGGTACTATGCATTGTCTGGTTTTACAGCCTTGGGGATAAGTTTATACTAATCCTCACATTTGCTTTTTCCATACTACTTCTTGGAAGTAAAGCAGTTGGCACATTAACCCATTTTATCACATACTCACAGAACTATAATATGTAATTATATATGAACTAAATATGGTATATAATATGTAATTATATAAGAACATGATTATAACATAATTACAATATTAATTAACATTTTAATTTAACAGATTGAGCCTTTCATTTCAGTCAGGCACATTAAAATTGTCAATTTTGTTGAAATAATTGCATAATTAAAATTTTGGGACTTAATGGGTTAAAGTCTTTTCAAATCCTAAACTACTGTGACTCAAATGTCCATTTAAACAGGCCTGATTGAGATGAAAAGCATAGGATGTTACTATGTATTTAAAGACATTAAGTGGTAGAAAGAACTATTAAAGCTGTGACCTTGACTCTTTTAACACCATTCAGTCCAATGATCAATACAGTGTATCCACAAAGTCCTGAGGATTACATAATCTGATCCATGAGGCCACTAATAGAAAAAAGTCATTAGCACTCTTATTTATGTTCTTATTTATCTTATGTTTGGGGAGAATACTCGGTAATATGTGTAACATATTAGTGTTTATATGCATGTACTCATACACACACATGTACACACTTATAAAGGTATGTTCACACATTTATGAATAGAGTTATACCACAAAAAAATTTTAATGGTCACTGCTTTAGTTGACTGTGTTATTCAATAAGTGGAAGATTTGAATGACTTTGTAGCCATCTTAAATGATATTCCTTAGGAGCTGAAGATCAACTTATGGGAATAATATGATCAGATTGTTTTTCCATGAGCTCACTTTGAAAATTCACCAGAAAATAGGTTTATAGGAGAAAATAGAAAATAGAGTGAGCAGCTGGAAAAGTCTTTCTCTCTTCAGTAATGCAGATATAAAGTGGGCAGTGATAACAACTGACAGGACTAAATAAATAAAAAGTCACCAGGTGAAACAAGCAGGATGTGGTTATTCATTGAGAAGTGTGAGAGAAAAAGAGGAGTCAAGCATTTCTCCAAGGATTTTAGCTTACATGACCAATTGAAATCATCTGCAACAGAGAATGCAATTAAGAAAGGGTTCCAGGTAATATGTGATCAGTACACTTGTCAGCATGTTGAGTTTGGGAAGCTCACAGGCCTTTCAGAGGTGAAGATACCCAGAAAATCCCTGAGACCAAAGTTCAGAGGAGAGACCTGAATGGACACCTTGCTTTAGGAGTCAGAACAGGCACAAGTTGAGGCTGGCTTCAAAGGGCAAGAACCCAAAGTGCAAAGTGTGGCTGAGCATGCCAGGAAATATGAAGAGCATTCTTAGACAGGGACAGATACAGAGCGCTTCTATTTATCTGATCTAAACTTTGTGGTCTGAATTTTTTAAAGTGAATTATGAAGTGTAAAATGGTGATTCATAAGTGGTGATATTTTTCAATCTTTGAAAGCATCTGCTCTTCGAAATGGCAATGTGAGGTGTGAAAGAAAACTTTTCATTGTGAAAAATTTGTCGAGTGGTAATTTTGTTTCTGTATTATAGAGAATAATGAGCTTAGGACTAATTCTGGAATTAAAATACTTAAATGCATGCGGATTTATGTATGTTCCTTTGTAATATATCGGGCAAAATTTCAGATTAATTAAAAGTAACTCAATCTAAATTAAAATTTTACCTTATTATAAACTGAGAATAATATTGTGTTGAAAAAATATCCAATGCATTGTTTCATCTCAAATATTTTAAAATTGCCATTCTTTCCGTTTTCAGTATTTGAATATTCTTTTTTCTTCATCTTGAATGAATGTTCTCCCTCTACTTTTCATCCCAGTGAATTCCAACACAACCCTCAATACTCAATTCATAGTTTATAACACCACAAAGCTGTATGTGGCTCCTATATAGTTTTTCTTATCTATTCTATAGTATAGAGTTTTTTTTTCACCCAATTTATCATATTTTACTATAATTATTGTTTTCTTGTAGATTGTAGTTATTTATTTACTTTTAATACAGCATGGTTCATCTTTTCTGTCTTATTTATTTTCAGGTACAAAGAATTGAGCTAATAGTTCTCTTCATTTTGTAGGACAGCATCATCATATTCCCACTCTCATTCTCTTCCTTTCCCCCTCCATAACGATCTCATTAGTCTGTTATATATTTTCCTAATATTGTCATTGTCAAAGCATAGAAAACACACTTTTTAAATGTTTCTTTCTTTTTTCTTTAAGTATGATGTTTTAAAATATATATACCAGGTTGTATTGCATACACAGTCATGTGCCATACACAAGGATGATCCCATAATATCATAATGGTGCTGAAAATCTTCTATTGACCAGTGATAGCTCAGCTGTTAAGATGCAGCACAACATGTTACCCACGTCTGTGGTGATGTTGGTGTAAAAAAACCTACTGTGCTGTCTTATAAAAGTATAACACACAATTATGTATACTATATATAATGTTTGAAATAGAAATAAGTGACTATGGTACTGGTTTATGTATTTACATCACTCTACTTTTTAATCATTATTCCACTGTGCACTCAGTGTCTATAAAACACATCCTTCAGGAGGTATTGCAAAAGGCTTGTCATGTAGGAGATGATAGCTCCTCACTTGTCATTTACCATCAAGACTTTCCAGTGGAACAAGATGTAGAAGTGAAGACAGTGATACTAATGATATTGATTCTCTGTAGGCCTAGGCTAACACATGTGTTTGTATCTTAATTTTTAACCTAAAAGCTAAAAGAATTAAAGAAAAAGAGGTTAAGTTTTTAAAAATTAAAAAAATGTGTAGAATAAGGATATAAAAACAGAATGTTTTTTGCATGGTTATGCATTGTGTTTGTTTCTTAGTATTCAATAGAATAAAAAATTAGAAAAAATAAAGTATATTACATAAAAATGTTACAGTAAGCTAAGTTTAATTTACTAAAGAGATTTTTTTTTGCAAACTTAGGGGAGCTGAAATGTATAGTATTTACAAAGTCTACAGTCGTACATAGTAATGTCCATTCATATTCACTAACCACTCACCCACTGACGCCCATATAGGTGCTATAGAGTTTTTACTCTACCATGTGTATGTTTAGATATATTTAGAGTCACAAATATTTACCATCATGTTTCAGTTGCCAACAGTATTCAGTGCAATAACATGCTCTACAGGTTTATAGCCTAGGAGCCACAGACTATTCCATTCATTCAAAGTGCACAGTAGGTAATACCATCCAGGTTTGTGTAAGCACACTCTGCATTGTTTACTCAACAATGAATCATCTAATATATTTAGCAGAATATATCCATTTTATGGCACATAACTGTACTTTTAATGTATTGTTTTTGAGAGTTCTACAGTATCTTGGTGTGTTTCCTCTACATTTTATTTGTGGATTCCAATGTTAATCTCAGTTTGGATTTAAGACAATTACTGTTGTGTGGAATATAAATAATTGAAACATTTTTAGCAGTTAAATCATTGGATCCTAGAATATATATAATTTTAATATAAATAACTATCAGAATATTCTCAGTGATAACAAGAGGAAGAAGACTGCTTTTACATCATCTCATTTCTAAATACTAGACAATATCTAGTACTTTAAGTTTTGCCAAACATGTAAGTATAAATGGTTGACTCTTTATCTTAGTTTTATATATTTAATTATTAATAAATTTAAACATTTATTCATATAATAACTTGATATTTGGACTACTTCCGGTATAATTTTTCTCATCATATTTTTGTTGACTTATTATTTACTTATTTATCTTTTTATGTACTGTGTATTAAACCCAGGGCCACTTAACCATTGAGCCACATCCACAGCTCTTTTTTTATTTTTTATTTTGAGAGAGGGCTTGCTAAGTTGGTGAGGTTGGCTCCAAACTTGCAGTCCTCCTGCTTCAGCCTCCCTATTCCTAGATGATTTTCAGGCATTTGGGATATGTTTCAGATATTGTTCTTTTATCACTTTTAGACATTAAGGTGTATAGTCTCAATCTATCACTGATTTATTAACTCTGCTCATAATGTACTCAATTGTAGTAGAAATTTTAACATGATGTAATTGTCATTAATTATCTTTCTTTATATATTCATATAAATTAGAGAATGTGTTCACTGGACTCAATCAACCATTACCATTAGGACTTCTGTAATAGTTTCTGACACTTGTAATATTGATAATTTTCATCTTCCTATGGAAGAACATGGACTTCCTCTACATTAATTTGAAAGCTGTCTTATATTCTTAGAGTTTTATGTTATTTTTACATATTTTTGTTATGATCTTTATTAATTCTTAGTTACGTTCATTTTTATCTGATATTACAAATTGTGTCTTGCCACTGGTTATGTTTTCTACTTTGTTATTGCCAGGGTACTGAAACAGTACTTATTTTTATATGGCAATCTTGTTCCAGGAAACATACTGAAATTAATTCTGAAATTTATAAATCCTGTTGACTTTTCAGGGAAAGTCACTTTATAATGCACATACAATAACACTTTTTGTCTTCATTTGCAAAGTTTATTCTTCTTATATTTTTCTGGTGCCTTGGTATTGATATTGTGAAATAATCATAGCAATAATGGTAACCGTTCTCTTCTTGGTTTAACAAAAGACTGTATCTAAAGTGTTTTTCTAAGTAAAATGTTTGCTGTCTGTTTTTTGGGTTAGAACTTTATTAGATTGTGGAAATTACCCTGTTATACTCTATCTTGGTTTATATGAGATGTTTTCTTCACCTGTTAAAGTTATCATGAGTTGAAACATTTATCTGTGGCCAATTATATGAATATATTTTCTCTTATCAAATCATTCTTGCATTTTTGGGATAAACAATTCTTGATTACAATGTATTTTAACCATGTATTATAATCTATTGAATTTAGATAGCCAGTATTTTTAAACAATACGTTTTTGTTCGTCATATATATAGAGGTTCTATAATTTTCCTTTTGTTGTACCATTTATATGTAGAACTGAAATAAAAGATCCCGTGTCTCATAAAATAGCGACATTTTGAAGTCTCTGTCCTGCAATTGATATTTGCATGTCTAGAAAAATCATTCTTCACATGTAAATATTCAGTTGTTATATTTCTTGTTTTTCTTAACAGTATTATTTCATAACATATTTTAGAGATATATTTATAATAGCAATGTAATATTCCATCAATAAGCAATTATTATTATAAGGTATTTCATTTGTGAAAATTTTTTGAAATTTCATTTTTGAAATTTTTGCCTTTTAAATAAATCTATTATTATTAATAACTATGTGTTTTTGACAAATATTCCATGGATACTAGTGAATTCTCTGAGTGCCAGGGTTATATCATCAATTTTGTATACTTAGGTACAGATCAGCTTAGGCATAGGAAATGTTGACACATATATATGTTAGATGAATGATTGAATGAGTGAGGGAATGGTCATTTTCCCTACACAAGTATATTTATTTAGCTGATGAAATTTATTATTGATCCCAAAGACTATACCTCAACAAAGGGGTGGATCTGAAAAACACAGCTAGGGGAAAACTTTAGAAGAAAATTTCTAAAAACTCCCTGCATTATCTTCAACTCCTCATCTGAAATAATTGATGTATTAACATGTGTTTGTGACTAAAGACTGGCTAGTTACCAAAGAGAAATACTTGAAGAATATAATACATATAATATTTTCTTTACCAAAACAAAATCTATTTAAAAATAGCCATAATAATATTCATCATTTCTTTAGTTTGTACCATGCTCTAGTTTTTTTTTCTGAAGTTACTTTATCAAATATTTATTACAATGTTTGAAGTAGACAATGTTATTTCCATATTTGAGATGCAGATTGAGGTTGAATAACTTGCCCAAGACCAAATAGCTAGTATATAGAGGAGACTCAATTTTCCTGACATTTGAAGGTATGCCTGACAGCAAATCTAGGTCTCTTGTTCTCTACTCCTGTGATGTCCAAGGTCTTCACCTTGAACATCAGCATGAATGAACTGCACTAAATACATGCATTGGTGAGTAAATCAGAATTCCAAAGGGGCACTTAGGCTTGAGAAGGAGCCGAGAGATTAATTTGTTGCAATAGCTGCCATTGGTTTGGCTAAGGTTTGTCAGGTTTGTCACTTAGTTTAAGACCACTTACCTCTACTATTACAGAAATTAGAGTGCATTCTTAAACTGATAAATTTTCTTTTTTTTTAATTGTTGGTCATTCAAAACATTACATAGTTCTTAATATATCATATTTCACAGTTTGATTCAAGTGGGTTATGAACTCCCATTTTTACCCCATATACAGATTTCTGTATCACATCAGTTACACTTCCATTGATTTACATATTGCCATTCTAGTGTCTGATGTATTCTGCTGTCTATCCTATTCTCTACTATCCCCCTTCGCCTCCCCTCCCCTCCACTCCCCTTTTCTCTCTCTACCCCCTCTATTGTAAATCATTTCTTCCACTTGTATTATTTTTCTCTTACCCCTCCTTTCCTCTTATAAGTAATTTTGTATAACCCTGAGGATCACCTTCCATTTCCATATGATTTCCCTTCTCACTCCCTTTCCCTCCCACCTCTCATCCCTGTTTAATGTTAATCTTCTTCTCCAGCTCTTCGTCTCTACCCTGTCCTTGGTTACTCCCCTTATATCAAAGAAGTCATTTGGCATTTGTTTTTTAAGGATTGGCTAGCTTCACTTAGCATAATCTGCTCTAATGCCATCCATTTCCCTCCAAATTCTATGATTTTGTCATTTCTTATTGCAGAGTAATACTCCATTGTGTATAAATGCCACATTTTTTTTTCATCCATTCATCTATTGAAGGGCATCTAGGTTGGTTCCACAATCTTGCTATTGTGAATTGTGCTGCTATGAACATCGATGTAGCAGTGTCCCTGTAGCATGCTCTTGTTAGGTCTTTAGGGAATAGACCGAGAAGGGGAATAGCTGGGTCAAATGGTGGTTCCATTCCCAGCTTTCCAAGAAATCTCCATACTGCTTTCCAAATTGGCTGCACCAATTTGCAGTCCCACCAACAATGAACAAGTGTACCCTTTTCCCCGCATCCTCTCCAGCACTTGTTGTTGGACTTCATAATGGCTGCCAATCTTACTGGAGTGAGATGGTATCTTAGGGTGGTTTTGATTTGCATTTCTCTGACTGCTAGCGATGGTGAGCATTTTTTCATGTACTTATTGATTGATTTTGTGTCCTCCTCTGAGAAGTGTCTGTTCAGGTCCTTGGCCCATTTGATTGGGTTATTTGTTATCTTATTATCTAATTTTTTGAGTTCTTTGTATACTCTGGATATTAGGGCTCTATCTGAAGTGTGTGGAGTAAAGATTTGTTCCCAGGATGTAGGCTCCCTGTTTATCTCTCTTATTGTTTCTTTTGCTGAGAAAAAACTTTTTAGTTTGAGTAAGTCCCATTTGTTGATTCTAGTTGTTAACTCTTGCGCTATGGGTGTCCTATTGAGGAATTTGGAGCCCGACCCCATAGTATGTAGATCATAGCCAACTTTTTCTTCTATCAGATGCCGTGTCACTGATTTAATATCAAGCTCCTTGATCCATTTTGAGTTAACTTTTGTGCATGGTGAGAGAAAGGGATTCAGTTTCATTTTGATGCAAATGGATTTCCAGTTTTCACAGCACCATTTGTTGAAGATGCTATCCTTCCTCCATTGCATGCTTTTAGCCCCTTTATCAAATATAAGATAGTTGTAGTTTTGTGGATTAGTTACTGTGTCCTCTATTCTGTACCATTGGTCCGCCCGCCTGTTTTGGTACCAGTACCATGCTGTTTTTGTTACTATTGCTCTGTAGTATAGTTTGAAGTCTGGTATCGCTATACCGCCTGATTCACACTTCCTGCTTAGCATTGTTTTTGCTATTCTGGGTCTTTTATTATTCCATATAAATTTCCTGATTGTTTTATCTATTTCTACAAGAAATGCTGTTGGGATTTTGATTGGCATAGCATTGAACTTATAGAGAACTTTTGGTAATATCGCCATTTTGATGATGTTAGTTCTGCGTATCCATGAACAGGGTATATTTTTCCATCTTCTGAGGTCTTCTTCTATTTCTCTCTTTAGGGTTCTGTAGTTTTCATTGTATAAGTCTTTCACCTCTTTTGTTAGGTTGATTCCCAAGTATTTTATTTTTTGGGGGGATATTGTGAATGGAGTACTTGTCCTCATTTCCGTTTCAGAGGATTTGTCGCTGATATACAGGAATGTCTTTGATTTATGTGTGTTGATTTTATATCCTGCCACTTTGCTGAATTCATTTATTAGCTCTAATAGTTTCTTTGTAGACCTTTTTTGGGTCTTCTAGGTATAGAATCATGTCAACCGGAAATAGTGATAAATTAAGTTCTTCTTTTCCTATTTTTATGTCTTTAATTTCTTTCGTCTGCCTAATTGCCCTGGCCAGTGTTTCGAGGACTATGTTGAACAGAAGTGGTGAGAGAGGGCATCCCTGTCTTGTACCAGATCTTAGAGGGAATGCCTTCAATTTTTCTCCATTCAGAATGATGCTGGCCTGTGGCTTATCATAGATTGCTTTTACAATGTTGAGGTATGATCCTGTTATCCCTAATTTTTCTAGAGTTTTGAACATAAAGGGATGCTGTACTTTGTCGAATGCTTTTTCTGCATCTATCGAGATGATCATATGGTTCTTATTTTTAAGTCTATTGATGTGGTGAATAACATTTATTGATTTCCATATATTGAACCAGCCTTGCATCCCAGGGATGAATCCTACTTGATCATGGTGTATAATTTTTTTGATATGTTTTTGAATCCGATTCGCCAGAATTTTATTGAGGATTTTTGCATCTAGGTTCATTAGAGATATTGGTCTGTAGTTTTCTTTCTTTGAAGTGTCTCTGTCTGGTTTAGGCATCAGGGTGATGTTGGCCCTGTAGAATGTATTTGGAAGTTCTCCCTCTTTTTCTATTTCCTGAAATAGCTTGAAAAGTATTGGTGTTAGTTCCTCTTTAAAGGTTTTGTAAAACTCTGCTGTATACCTATCTGGTCCTGGGCTTTTCTTAGTTGGTAGTTTTTTGATGTTTTCTTCTATTTCCTCTATTGTTATTGGTCTATTTAGGTTGTCTATATCCTCCTGACTCAATCTGGGCAGATCATATGACTTAAGAAATTTATCGATGCCTTCACTAACTTCTATTTTATTGGAGTATAAGGATTCAAAATAATTTCTGATTATCTTCTGTATTTCTGAAGTGTCTGTTGTGATATTGCCTTTTTCATCCTGTATGCTAGTAATTTGGGTTCCCTCTCTTCTTCTCTTCGTTAGCATGGCTAAGGGTCTGTCGATTTTATTTATTTTTTCAAAGAACCAACTTTTAGTTTTGTCAATTTTTTCAATTGTTTCTTTTGTTTCGATTTCATTAATTTCAGCTCTGATTTTAATTATTTCTTGTCTTCTACTTCTTTTGCTGTTGTTTTGCTCTTCTTTTTCTAGGATTTTGAGATGAAGTATGAGATCATTTATTTGTTGGTTTTTTCTTTTTTTAAGGAATGAGCTCCAAGCAATGAATTTTCCTCTTAGAACTGCTTTCAATGTGTCCCATAGATTCCGATATGTTGTGTCTGTGTTTTCATTTAACTCTAAGAAGTTTTTAATTTCCTCCTTGATGTCTTCTATAACCCATTGATCATTCAGTAACCTATTGTTCATTCTCCAAGTGATGCGTGATTTTTCCTTCGTTCTTTTATCGTTGATTTTCAGTTTCATTCCATTATGATCAGATAAGATGCATGGTATTATCTCAACTCCTTTATATTGTCTAAGAGTTTCCCTGTGACATAATATATGATCTATTTTTGAGAAGGATCCATGTGCTGCTGAGAAAAAAGTGTAACTACTTGATGTTGGGTGGTATATTCTATATATGTCAGTTAAGTCTAGGTTATTAATTGTGTCATTGAGTTCTATAGTTTCCTTATTTAACTTTTGTTTGGAAGATCTGTCCAGTGGTGAAAGAGGTGTGTTGAAGTCTCCCATGATTATTGTATGGTGGTCTATTAGACTCTTGAACTTGAGAAGAGTTTGCTTGATGAACATAGCTGCACCATTGTTTGGGGCATATATATTTATGATTGTTATGTCTTCTTGGTGTATGGTTTCCTTGAGCAGTATGTAGTGTCCCTCTTTATCCCTTTTGATTAACTTTGGCTTGAAATCTATTTTATTAGATATGAGTATGGACACTCCTGCTTGTTTCCGCAGTCCATATGAGTGGTATGATTTTTCCCATACTTTCACCTTCAGTCTATGTATATCTTTTCCTATCAAATGCGTGTCCTGTAGGCAGCATATTGTTGGGTCTTGTTTTGTGATCCATTCAACTAGCCTGTGTCTCTTAATTGGTGAGTTTAAGCCATTAACATTTAGGGTTATTATTGAGATATGGTTTGTTCTTCCAGCCATATTTGTTTATTAATGTTACTAAACCTGATTTGTTTTCCTCTTTGATTACTTTCCCCCCTTTACTGTCCTACCTCCTACTGTTGGTTTTCAATGTTATTTTCAATTTCCTCTTCCTGTAATGTTTTGCCAAGGATTTTTTGAAGAGATGGTTTTCTAGCTGCGAATTCTTTTAACTTTTGTTTATCGTGGAAGGTTTTAATTTCATCATCCATCCTGAAGCTTAATTTCACCGGATACACGATTCTTTTTGGAACCCATTTTCTTTCAGTGTTTGAAATATGTTATTCCAGGATCTTCTAGCTTTCAGAGTCTGTGTTGAGAGGTCAGCTGTTATCCTGATTGGTTTACCCCGAAATGTAATCTGCTTCCTTTCTCTTGTAGCTTTTAGAATTCTCTCCTTATTCTGTATGTTGGACATCTTCATTATAATGTGTCTACGTATGGATCTCTTATGATTTTGCACAATCGGCATCCTGTAGGCTTCTAGGATTTGGGATTCTGTTTCATTCTTCAAGTCTGGGAAGTTTTCTCATATTATTTCATTGAATAGATTGTTTATTCCTTTGGTTTGGAGCTCTGTGCCTTCCTGTATCCCAATGACTCTTAAGTTTGGTCTTTTAATGTTATCCCATATTTCTTGGATGTTCTGCTCATGGTTTCTTAGCAGACTTGCTGAGCTGTCTATGTTCTTTTCAAGTTGAAATACTTTGTTTTCATTGTCTGATGTTCTATCTTCTAAGTGATCTACTCTGCTGGTGGTATTCTCAATTGAGTTTTTAAGTTGGTTTCTTCTTCCTGCATTTCTAGGATTTCTATTTGTTTGTTTTTTATTACCTCTATCTCCCTGTGAAATTGATCTTTTACTTCCTGGATTTGTTTATGTATTTCCTTGTCAAAGTGATCTTTCATTTTCTGATTTTGCTGTCTCATGTCTTCCTTGAGACTCCAGATCATCTGAAGCATGTATATCCTGAACTCTTTATCTGACATTCCATCTGTTGCAGCTATTACCTCTTCTAAAGTTGAGTTGACCTGCATTGCTTGTGGTCCTTTCTTTCCTTTTCTTTTCATACTGCTGGTGTTTCTTTCTGCTTGGTGTAACTGTTGTGTTTTTGAAATTTTCCCCCTATTTATTTATATTGCTCTTGTATAGTTGGGAAATCTCCCTTGCAGGGTGGGTAGTGGCTGTGCTCCTCCTCTAATTAGGGTGATCTGTCTTCCACGCTGGTCGGTCGCAGGTCTGCCCACCCTGCGGGTGCGGGTGGCAGCTCTGCTCTGCCCCCACACTAATTTTGGTGATGTAACTACCACGCCCTCGGGTCGTTGGTCCTGATCCGGGTGTGGGCGGCGGCTCTGCTCGGCCCCTACTTCAATTGGTGTGATGTGTCTACCATGCCGGCCGGCCTCTAGTCCTGTTCCGCCGGTGGGTCGCTGGTCTGCCTACCTTGCGGGCTCGGGCAGCAGTTCTGCTCAGCCCCCACTCCCAGTGGGGGTACCTGACTGCCTCTCCAATGGGTCACTGGGCCTTTTCCGGACACGGGCGGCGGCTCTGCTCCACCCCCACTCCAACCAGTGTGACGTGACTGCCTCGGTGCTACTTGTCCACCACGCTGGCAGGCTACCGGGCCTGTCCTGCCAGTGGGTTGCAGGTCTGCCTACCTTGCAGGCTCAGACAGCGGCTCTGCACAGCCCCTACTCCAAATGGGGTGACTTGGCTACTGCGCCGTCGGGTCGCTGGTCCTGTTCTAGGCGTGGGCGGCTACTCTCTTCGGCCCCAGCTGCAGTTGGGGTGTCGTGATACCACGCCGGCGGGTCACTTGGCCTGCTCTGGGCGCAGGCGGCAGCTCCACTCTGCCCCCCTGGCCCCCACAGCACCCAGCAGGACCCGGACCGAGAAGCAGTCACTGCAGGTTCCCCAGCCCTGGGCCAAATCAGCTTCGGGAGCCAGAACCCGGCCTCTCCGATCCCGGCCACACTCCGCTAGGAGCAGACTCCACGGAGCGATCCCCGCGGGTTCCCCAGCCCCCGGCCAAACGCGCCCCGGGAGCCAGAGCCCGGCCACTCCAAGCTCTCCCAGCTTGGTGCACGCTCCACTTGGAGCAGGGTCAAAGACGCAGTCCCTGCGGGCTCCCCAGCCCCGTGCCAAAACTGTTCCGGGAGTCAGAGCCCAGCCCCCCCAAGCTCAGCGCACGCTCCACTCGGAGCTGGCCTCAGCACGCAGTCCCCGCAGGTTCCCCAGCCCTGGGCCAAAGCAGCCCGGGAACCAGAATCCGGCCGCTCAAATCCCGGCACACGCCTTGCCAGGAGCGAGCCCCAAGGAGTATTCTCCACAGGTTCTCCAGCCCCGAGCCTGAGCAATCTGTCTGGGAGACGCAGGCAAATACCAGCCTGAAATCACCGGTTCCATAGCTGAATGAGCTGAGATCAGTAGAAAACAGGGATGATTACATCAGCTCTCCAAGATGGCGGCTGCTGTCCTCCTCCGTGGTCCGACCGGTGTCGAGAATTGAACTGGACCGCTTCTCTCCTCTGTCTCAAAGCTGGAACTCAGCACTAAGCATGGCCATTGCACCACTGGCAGGAGCCCCCAGAATCCGCATCCCTGCTCCCGTTCTGGCACCTCGCCGCTTCACAGCGCGCGCCGCAGACTCCAACTGCGGGGCGGTCCGCCGATCAGGCACTGTGACCCATCGTGCAGAGAAACCGCCAGCGACCGAGCCCCCGCAGCCGAACCTCACGCGATGGAAATCCGTCCACTATATTCTGGAGCACCTCAATTTCACTGGAAATTCCCAACAAGATAGCCTTCAGCTGTTTCCCCTCGTCTTTCTTCCGCACAGTGACGCGGCACACTGGGGTGATGCACTCCCTTCGCTGCCATCTTTTCCTACTTTGCCCTCAATTTTCTATTAATTAAAACATTTTCTCCACTTAGAACCCTAGGCTACCTTAGACCTCTACCATAGACCTCAACCATAGACCTCTTCCTCCTGCCCCTCTATTAGCCCTCTCCCAACAACCTCTGATAGAAGCAGAGTTGACTTTCTTGTCGAGTCCTTGTGTTCTTGTCCTCCCATGCTCAGTCCTTTTTGCTTCTTCACCTTTACTATTCACTGAGGGGTCGAGAAAGCAAAACGAAACAGACTCCTGCAGGAAAGAATTCACACACAGAGAGTTCTTCAGAAAGAAAATATTTTTTTATTTTGAGAATTGCCTGTTCACTAAGAAAAATGTAATTTCATTAAAGTTTTAAATTTTATTACATGGAAGTGAAGAAAATGGCCACACATCCCAGTGGAGTCTTTCACAATCATGTATGCTTTCACTGGTGTGCTAAGTCATGGCGATAGTTTGGATCTGGAACACTCCCCAAAGTCCTTTGTATTGAAATATTTGTCCACAGCTTGATGCTTTGAGTAGTGGAAACTAGGAGGAGCAGCCTAGTGGGAGGTCTTATGGTCTTTGGGAGTGTGCCTTTTAAGGTGATTTTGGGACCCAGCGCCTCCCATTTTTCTCTCTTTCTTCTCAGTCATGAGGTGAATGGTTCTCCTCCTCCACATAGTCCCAACATAATGTTCCACCAAAGGCCCAAGACAATAGGGCCAATGGGTCATAACTGAAGCCTCCACAATTATGGGCCAGAATATATCTTTTTTTTCTACATGATTTATTTCAGGTATTTGTTATAGTAATAGAAAGCCACTAACAGTCATTTTTTTTTAACTTTCATGAGTTTTTAAAACTTTGTTCTGTTGGTTGAATATAATAAAAGATATTTTCATTCTTAGTTCTCCTTATGAGTGCTACTCATATTGCCTTAGAATGGTCACCATTCTAAGTCTGCATTTCTATTTTACAGTCTTTATTTCTGTTCTCATGACAGAATCTCTTGCTGAATGGAAGCACTTCATTAGATAATGTTTGAGATAACTTAACACATTTTGCTAACTGCAGGGAAGCAATCACACTCCAGGGCTCCAAATCTGATTCTTTAGTGAATCAAGAGCAAGCTTCTTGCAGAAGAGTAAGTCTTTAGCTGAACTTTTGTTGAAAATTTTAAGAAAATTAAAGCATAAGAGGAAATGATACAGTCTATGCTTGCAAAGCCTTTTAAAGTTGTATTGACATGTTCCTATCATGAATAAATTCACCAAGATATATGAAGAAATATTTCAGGAGAAATGGATAGAGACAGTGCCAATCAGATCCACATAGAAGACTAAGTTCACTATTATGAGAATGGTTCACTTTTTGTAAAATTTGGTCATCAAAGAAACAAAAGGATATAAGAACTAGGTATAGGCAAGTTTTCCTCTCTAAAATTTTTTTTATCTTGTCCTAAGGGTCCTGGGACTCTGTCTGTTATATATGTGAATCTCTCTGCCTTCCATATTCCTGCCTTTCTGTTTGGGGTCCATAGTCTTCTTTGACCTTGACAGAGAATAAAAAAATAAATAAAGAAATTCCAAATTTCCACTTAGAGTAAGTCTCATCTGATGAAGTTATTGTATGGAAGTGCTATAGGCATAGTTTGAAGTCTACTTTGCAAATCTAAATCCCATCATAAATAGAGAAACCTCTCTGTATTTTATGTTATGCTTTGTTTTCTAAGATTAAGCCCAAATTTTTAATGCCTAGATTATAGAATGGTATGTAGGTACCCTTACTTACACTGGTGCTGCATTATTATAATTTCTATTATATATTTTTCAATATACTTTAATCAACTAATTATACAGGAATTTAGTTTTCAACACCAAAGAACTTTAGTAAAGGGGCAAGGAATAGTAACAGTATTTTACTAAAGTGTTCAAAACACATAAATATATATCAATAGTTTCTATCTCCCTAACAATTTAAACCCCAGACACAGGCAAATGAACAAAGCTTTTTTTAATTGCATAGATTTTGATCAATACCCATATCATCAAATTTTATCGGCTAGTCACACAGCATTTAAAAAGGATATTTAAATTACAGTTATTATTAGAATATGTCTACAGAATGATGAGGTTATACATCATTTGGGTTGTAGTTTATAATTTTGAGCCTCAAAGAAGGGCAGGCATATTGATAAATAGCATGTCCATTAAAATTTTCACTTTTTTTCTTTTCTTTTCTGTGATACTGATGATCAAACCCAAGGTTTTTCATATGTTAGGAAGGTGCTCTATTATTGAAAAATTGCAATCATCAAAGATATAATGGGAAGATGGTGGGTAAAGAAAGGAAGCAGGGCCCAGAAGTTTCTCAGCACCAAACTTAAAAGGTAGGAAAGCTGCTCTTCAGCAAGATGAGTAACAAAAGAACCTCGCTAAAACGTAATACTGAAAGGTTAAAGAAAAAAAAAATCATAGTTACAGAAATTCAGTAACTCGAGCATTAAAAACTGTACCATAGAGATGTCCCAGTTGGCCACCAGCAGACAAAAGAGACGCATGGCCAATGGATGACGAAATTTTAAAAATAAAGAAAAAATGATGTAGGAAAACCTTTGGTCTAGACAGGAAGGCTGATTTTAATGGACACAGAGTTGGTAGGGTAGTCTTACTAAAAACAAATTAAAAGCAGTCCACTGAGGTGAAAGCATTCCAGAGGTAGCACACTCTCATGGGTGTGGCATGGAAAGCCCTCTCTGCAGCATTCTGCCAGCATGGAACTTACTGGCCAGTGGGGAAAACATTCCAAGGAGCTGAAGCTGTCTCTTTGCTGCTCAGGTAACTGTGAGCATACAGAGGGTGAGATGCTGGACTGGGAACTCATAAAGGAAGTTGCCAATAGCCAACGAAAGAATTCCCAGAGAGTGCCTGAACCAGAGAGATTGAAACAATCAGCCTCCAGATCACAAGGGGAAAAAAAATTCCAGAGTAGCTGGTGCTGAGCTATTGCAGAGATGCTCACTGTGGTCATGCAGTGCATCTGCACTCCAAAGCAGATAAACAGATTATACAATTCATCAGCACTCCCCAGTGAGTCCCACCAAATACTGATGCTGGCAGCTAGGTGAGAAATGCAATGACAGTGGTCAAAAATACAGAGCCAAGAATAAAGATTAAAAATCCATCTCTTCCAGCAGATTTCTTCACCAAATTGAAACAAGACCTCTATCTCTTATTGTTTTCTTTTCCTCCTTTTTTCTTATTCCCATCTTTTTAGTTTATTGAGTTTTAATATTTTTCAAACATTTTATCAAATTGTATTATTATCCACTTTTTTTCTTTCATTATGCATGATTTTGCATTTTTTTGAGTGCGCATGTGTGGTTGTGTTTGCTCACACTGTATGGATAGATTTGAAATATGCATACATATATGTTCATATAACTTTACTTACACATGTATAGCTCTCTCCTGCATGTGTTAATTATCTAGCCTAGATTAGACCTGGGTGAGGTACAGTTATTATGAGGGTTTAGGTTGTTTCAAACTTATATTTGCTGGTTAATTCATACTTAGGTTCTGAAACTTCCTATCCATTCTTCTTCACTATTTTCCCCCAGTGACATGATCCCCCAATCCTTGTCTTCTTTTTTTCATTACTTTCATTTAACTTTATTATTCCTTCTTCTTTAGAGTTGATACATTAGTGGCATTCCTGGCACCCTCTCCCTCTAAGAGGGCCTGGAAAGAGATTGAGATACTTCAATATCACAGAGTAGAGACCCTGTTGCTGAGAAATACTCCCAACTCAGCCAAGCAATAGTGAATCTCACCTCACACACAATGTATCCCACCTGAGCTTTAACATTACTCCAACTCAAAGAATTGAGGAGACAAAAATTTCAAACCAACAATGATCAAAGAAGGAATAATCAGAGAGGAACCTCAGGTTCCACTCCTTGACATCTATTCATATATTTTTTTAAAATTCCAGAACAAGTAAGATAATTACACACAAAAGGATATGAATTAAAAAGAAGGGAATTATCCCCTTGAACTTGACAATTCCAAGACCTCTGAAGACATGAAAAAATAGGCCAATAAATTTCCCCCCAAAATTCACAATTCCTCAATAAAGGATTCCACTGATATTGAAATGGATGAAGTCCCAGAGAAAGAGTATACAAATCAATTTTTATGATTAAAATTTATATTAGAAGAGATGGATTTTTAGTCTTTATTCTTGGCTCTGTAGTTTTGACCACTGTTCTTGCATTCCTCACCTAGCTTCCAGCATATGTAATAGCTCTCAGTGTTTGGTGGGATATACTAGGGAGTGCTGATGAATTGTGCAATCTGCTTATCTGCTCTGGAGTGTAGATGCACTTGCATGACCACAGAGAGCATCTCCACAATAGATCTTATAAGAATTAAGATGAAAGACCCCTTTGATAAAGAAATATAAACACTGAAAAGAAACACAACAAAACCCTTAGAATGAAAGACACACAAATCCAATTAGAAATTCACTTGAAATCAAAATAGTTTAGATTGCACAGAAAATAGAACTTTACCCTTAAAAACAGAACTTCAGCCTTGAAAATGGGTACACAGTTGAGTACACAGAATGCATCAAATGGAAAAAAATATAGACCATAATTAGAATATATAAGAACTCTAGGCAACATGAAGAGATCTGCCTTGAGAATCATTTGAATAGAAGAGAATATGGAGATACAAGCTAAAGTCATTAAGAACATTTTCAAATAGGTAGTTACAGAAAACTTCTTCTATATCTGAAACAAGATAAACATTCACACAAAGGATGCATACAGGAACCTAAATAGACCTAATCAAATGAGAAGTTCTCCAAGACATATCACAATCAAAATGCCTAACATAGAAAATATGAATATTAAAAGATGCAAGAGAGAAACATCAGGTCACATTTTGAGACAAGCCAATAAGGCAAACATCTTATTTCTCAATTTAGACTCTAAAATCAAGGAGGGACTGAAATGAGATATTCCAAACTCTGAAAGAGAGCAACTGCCAGCCATGTCTACTACACACAGCAAAGCTCAGTTTCAAATTCAAGGAAGAAATAAAAACTTTTTATGACAAATATAAACTAAAAGAATTTATGACCATTAAGCGAGCACTATAAAGAATCAGAGAAAAATCACACACAGAACTCAAAAACTTCTAAAGCTCCCAAATATAGGAAGAACAATATAAGAGTAATCTATTAAATGAGAATCAATACACTAATAAATATAGCAAAAATCAAAATGACAGAAAAACACAAACATATATACTACCATTAAATATTTATGGTCTCAAATTTCCAATTAAAAAATACACATTAGCAGAATGGATCAAAAACAAGATCCAACTATGTGTTGTTTACAGAAGACTCATAGGAAAAACATCCATAGGCTAAGGTAAAAATATGGGGATGGGGGAGGGAATTCCAGGCAAACAAACTCAAAAAACAAGCTGGAGTAGCTATCCTCATATCTGAAAAAGCAGATTTTAAGGAATAATTGATCAGAAGAGACAAGACCACTACATCCTGGTAAAGGGAACAATCCATAAGAATATATAATGATAGTAAATATTTATACCTCACATATCAGGGCAACCAATTACATAGGAACTACTCTGACAATAAATTTTGGATAGACACCAACACAATGATACTGGGTGATTTCTACACACACTTATCATCAAAACATAAAACAATAAAGATATTTCCACCTTACATAAAACCATAACTCAAATAAACCTAACAGACATCCTCAAACAGCTGAATTTACCCTTTTCTCAGCATCTCATGGAACTTTTTCCAAAATAGACCATTTTTTTATGTCACAAAGTAAATCTTGGCAAATATAAAACAATCAATGTATCCTCATACATTCTATCAGATCACAATGAAATTAGAAATCAACAGCAAGAAAATTAATAGAAACCACAAAAACATATAGAGATTGAATAATACTCTATTAAATGAAGAGTGGACCAAAGAAAAAATGAGAATAGAAATTAATAAATTCTTATAAATGAACAAGAAGAGAGATACAACGTATCAAAATCTCTGGTACAGTATTAATGCAGTTTTAAGAGAAAAAAAAATACAGAATTTCATGCCTACATAAAATAAATAAATAAATAATCTTATGCTCCACCTTGAGGTCTTAGAAAAAGAAGGAAGTAATTCCAAAATCAGTAGAAGGCAGGAAATAATTAAGATCAGTACAACAAAGACTTGGTTCTTTATAAAGATAAACAAGATTAATAAACCCTTAACCAAATTACCCAAAGAAAAAGAACACCCAAATCAATAAAATTATAGATGCTAAAGGAGATATCACCACAGCTCTTCTAAAATCCAGATGATCATTAGAACCTACTTTGATAATTTATACCCCAATATACTGGAAAATCTAGAAGACATTGATAAAGTTGTAGACATATATGACCTGCCCAAATTGAAACAGGAAAACAGAAAATGTAAACAGACCAATATCAACTAATGAAAATTGAAACAGCAATGGAGATCTTAAAAAAAAAGCCCTGGACCACACAGATTATCATTATCATCTGAGTTCTCCCAGGCATTTACTGGTTTAAAACCAGTCTTTATCAAATTATTCCATGGAATTGAAAGTGAGGGAAGACTTCCACATACATTCTATAAAGTGGAGTCAGTATAACCCTCATACCAAACCCAATGATGTATCAATCAAGGAAAGGGGATGAATATAGATGCAAAATCATCAATAAAATATTAGCTAACCATGTTCCAAAACATAAAAAGAATTCAATACATCATAATCAAGTGGGTTTTATTTCAGGTATACAAGGTTGGTTCCATATATGCAAACCAAAAAATGTAATAAACCAGTTAAACAGAATTAAGGATAAGAATCACATGATCATCGCAATAGATGCAGAAAAGACCCTCAATAAGATCTAGCACCCAATAATGTTAAAAATTCTAGAGAAGCTAGATACCAAAGGAACTTACTTCAACATCCTAATGACTATTTATGACAAATGCAATGTCAACACCGTACTGAATGGAGAAAACCTAAAAACACTTCCTCTAAAATTACTAAGATAAGGCTGTCCATTCTCACCATTCTTATTCATTTTAACATTTAAACATTTAAAATAATTTTAACACAATGTAGTCTTGAAACATTAGCCAGAGCAATAAGGCAAGAGAAAGAAATCAAAGAGTTACAAATAGAAAAATGAAGACTGCAAACTGTATCTGTTCACTGATGACATGATCCTATATCTAGAAGACCCCAAAAATTCCACCAGATTTCTAGAGTGTATAAACGGTTTAAGCAAAGTAGCAAGATTCAAGATTAACACCCTTAAATGCAAAGTCATCCACAGACTAAAGGTAAAAGAATGGAAAAAGATATAACTTGAAAATGGAGAGTGAAAGCAAACATTGGCAGCTATTCTCACGTCAAAGTAGATTTCAAGCCAAAATCAATAAGAAGAGACAAAGAAGGTCACTTCATCTTGGTTAAGGAAATTATCCAAAAACAATATATAATGAGTGTCAATATTTATGCCCCAAATAATAGTGCATCTACATACATAAAACTATTTCAATATAATCAAATATACCACAATATAATACACAATAATACTGGGTGATTTCAACTTATCTCTGTCACCATTAGATAGGTCATCCACAAATAAAAAGTGAAGACCCTTTGGAACTAAAAAATAATATAAATTAAATGAATCTAACAGACATCTATGGAATATTTTATCCATGAATAACTGAATTCACTTTCTTCTCAGTGCACATGGTTCTTTCTCTAGAATAGAACAGATTTTAGGTCAAAAAGTAAATTTTAGCAATTACAAAAAAAATAAAACCAGAGATAATGCCTTGCGAACACTCAGATCATAACAGAATGAATTAGAAACCAATGACAAGATTAAATAAAGAAATTTTAACACTGGTAAAATAATACACTTTGAATGAGAATGGATCACAGAAGAAATCTGGGGAGAAATTTAAAACTTCTTTGAAAGAAATTAGAATATAGATCCAACATATCAAAATATCTGGGACATTATGAAGGAAGTTTTAAGAGGAAAGTTTATAGAATTGAGTTCTTACATTAAAAAAAATAGCAATGTACCAAGTAATAATATGCTATATTTCAAGGCTCTAGAAAAAGATTTTAAAAAACTATTTTCCAAATCAGTAGAATACAGGAAATAATTAAGATATTAGCCAAAATTAATGAAATTGAAAATAACAGGAACACAAAGCATCAATGAGTTGGTTCTTTGAAAAGATAAACAAATCTGATGAATCCTTAACAAAACTAGCCCCAGAGAAGGGGAGAGAAGACCCAAATCAACAAAATTGGACATGAACAAGGAGATATGACCTCAGGCATTTCCAAAATTTATAAGCTCATTAGAAACTTTTTTGAAAATTTATATTTTGGTAAACTAGAGAGTCTTGAAGATACTGACAAATTTCCAGGGATGCAAGGTTGGTTCAACATGCACAAATCAATAAATGTATTTACCACATAAATAGTGTTAAGGACAAGAATCATTTGATTATGTCAACAAGTGCTGAACATGTATTTGACAAAGTCCATCATTACCTAGCCATTAAGTAGAATGAAATTATGGTACTTTCTGGTAAATGAATGGAACTGGAGACCATCATGCTAAGTGAAATAAGTCAGACTCTGAACATATTGTGTCTAATATTTTCTCTCATACATGGAAATTAGACCAAAATAAAGAATAAAAGGGGTTGGGGTGGGATCCCATGAACATAGGAACTAAGAGGATTAAAAAGTAGAGAAAAGAGGTAAAGGGAAGTACCTTGAGGCAAAGGGAGTAAAGTGGGAGAACATTCTAAAAAGTTTTCAATTTATAACTATTTTTTTTCTAATTCTGCTTAAGTGCTCAACTTAAAAATGACTGAGATGATGAATTTTGAAATAAATTCTTCATAAATTAGTTATTAATGCATATCAAAATTGCTCAAAGATACATTGGGAATATAGCATCATAGTAGAACTATCTTATGTGAAGACTTAAAAAAATTAAAACATATTGTGACTGGTTGTCGGGAACACAGAACCTACTTTAGGATGCAAACAGAAGCAACTTGTTGCTTTTCCATTAAGTTTGCTTCACAATTTCTTTTTGTTCTGGAATAAAATTTCATTTAAGTCCCATTAATTTACCAGTCATTATAAATAATAAAAGTTGTCTGGTAACATTGCAACATGAAAGAATCCTGTTCATTATGATAATTGCAATTTAATCTCCAAATTACATCTTATCTCATCTCTGAGTTTGGGCTTATGTTAGGAAAAGAAGCAGATGTTCCTTTTCCTCATTTGCCCTCCTTCCAGACTCATCAGCCAGTGTTTCTGACCATCCGACGAGGAAATGTAGGTGAAGAGGACACAGATTCCTGTAACTGATAGTTGTGATGCAGCATTGGAAAGCTAGGAACATGGCAGATATGACAGATAACTTTTCTTTCATGAGATATATTTGAGGTTTCTTCAAGATACATTGCTTATGACTTGTTGCTCATCTGGTAGTTCTCTGGATGGGTGCACCTTTAAGATCAGCCAAGGCTAGCTCTATTTGACAAATGTCACAGACGGACATCAGAAAACACATATTTTCCCATCAGTGGAAGTACAGCTCACTGCTCATGCAGCCATGCCTGCAATGAGAGGCAATGTGGCCAAGACCTCTTTCTTCAGACTTCTAAGGTAAAGGTCAGATTCCTGGGCTTCTGTCCCTTAGCCTCAGGGAACCCATGTAAGATTCTTTTCTTTTCTTTCTTTCTTTTTTTCATACTGGGGATTGAACCCAGAGGTGCTTTACCACTGAACCACATCTGCAGCTCCTTTTTACTTTTTTTTTTTGGAATTAGGGCCTCCCTAAATTTCTGAGGCTGGCTTCAATTTGTGATCTTCTTGCCTCAGCTTCCTGAGTTGCTGGGATTACAGGCGTGTGCCACCACCACCCAGACTGTTATGCTCTTTTAATAGTCACCTTGTAGCCTTGTCACTGTGCTTAATGTGAAAGGGGATCTCTCCCCTCTTGATCCCCACACAGCACACCAAAATTTATTCCAAAACTTCCCTTTCACACTTGAAGCATAGTCTGTAGAGTCTCAGTGGGGTCTGAGAGCTGGTTGAAATTACAGTGTCTTACCTCAGGGCTACAGCATTCTAATAAAATTCCCAAGTGAGCTGCATGCAAAGTAATGTTTAAGATGTGCCATTTAAATTCACTTCAACTATTGTATGCCCTCAGTTTTGTCATCTCTTAGCATAGGTAGTTCAGAACTTGCAAAGTTCAGGCTTTTAAAACCTCAGCTAACACTGAGAATAAGAGACTTACTTTAATAAATCCTTTATTCTAATACTTATCATAAAATGAAAAATCCAGCAAAATATATAAGTAGAAGCTTTTATGATTAGATCAAAGAAAGTTACTGTTACTGTTTCTACTTTCATATTTATATCAAATTATACACTTGATATACTTACAAATAATGTGACAAAATAGTTAATGTCAGTACAAGTTCCTAAATCAAAAATAAAATCTTTTATTTTTATAATGCATATTACTCATAAATACATTCTTATAAAATCAAAATACTAAGGTGTATGGATGTAAAGTCTATAATTCCTTTTTATTCCTGGACTTCTCATTCCTTGGTATATTTCATTTTAGTATTTGGTGGATATTTGTTAAGAAACTTTTTTTTCCTACAAATATATAAATAAACATGTACTAAATTGTCCTACAATATAAATCTGCTTTACAACATAATTTTTTTGATACTGGGGATAATTAAACCCAGGGATGTTTTACAACTGAGCTACTTCCCTATATATCTATATCTATATCTATATCTATATCTATATCTATATCTATATCTATTTTTTTCTTTTGTAAATTTTGAGACAGAGTCTAACTAAATTGTTAAGGGTGGCCTCAAACTTGTGATCCTCCTGCCTCAGCCTCCTGATTTCCTGAGATTACAGACATGTGCCACCATGCCCAGCCAAAATGATCTTTTAAAGCTTAAATACTATGGTTACTGCTGCATGTTAATCCATTTTGTTCCATTTTCCCAGATATGGAGCACCTGCAAAAACTTGAATTGAGTAACAAATATACCAGATCATGGTAACTTTAAAATGATACTTGACTATTTATTATGTTCATGGAATTAAAAAGTTGGGACTTAATGGGTCGATAAGCTTGGATCTAAATTCTCTTTTTGATTTCTAAATAGTATTCAAAATTGTGACTATGGCAAACATTCAGCCACTCCTCTATTGATGAATAGCTTGTCTTCAAGCTTCCCTGTTATTTACACAGCTGCAAGGACTCCCATCATCAATTCCACTCCTCACTTCATCCATGGACTGGAGTTCCTTTGACCAGTGTTCTCTTCTTAGATAATGTTTGTCCTACACGTAACTTAGAAAGATATTTTCCACTTGGACTCTGTACTGCCAAAGATTCATAACATCCCATGTGAGTCAACAACTCCTTTTCAAGGCAATTTGGCATGACCTTCCCACTTAATCTTTTTTTCTGGCTGCTCACTCTCCTTGGCCTGATTCTAGCATCATGTTCTTTCCATTTTTAGTTTTCAGTGCCCACTTTTGGCCCCTGGGTTTAAGGCTAGTTTAATCCACCTTCTCTTTCACTTTGGGATCAGATGTACACTTAGCTCTTGGCGCTGTGCACCTACCCATTTTCAGTCTGTCTGCAGCTGTGGGTGTGAGAATTCTTAAGACTGACTCCTGTGAGTGCAACTGACACATTGATCTCTTGTCCTCTCCCTCATCCTGAGATTTGATCCAACATCTGAAAGATTCTCAATTTCATTTCTAATGAATCAACTATGAATGTAAGGTTTTTCTGTATTTAAAAATTTTATCTAATGTTAATTTCTCAGGAGTAGATTCACTTTGTAAGGGAGACATTTTAAAGATTTTGAGTCAGATCACTAAAGAGTTTTCAAAAGCATTCCCTGAAACTTGTATATGTTTATTCATAATTATGAATTGTTTTAATTTCTCAATCATTAATCCTAAATATTTTCTCAATGTGTATGTCTATTTAATGTCCTATGAAGCTATTTTTTTTCAAGCTCTGCTCTGGAAATTTTCATATGCCTAGCTACATTATTATTATCAGCTAGTACATAGTGTTATACTTATAATGAATGTTAGACCTGTTAATGTGAATGAAAAATTCTATAATTTTTCTATGCTTAGATTACTCAGAGTTACTATTTGTCAGTTTAAAATAGAAAATCTACCTTCAGGTCTCTGTGTCTTGTTTTCTAATTATTAAATTTAGTTTTTAGGTTTATTTATCATATTTCTGACTCCTAAATTTATATCTCCTACTTAAATTTGTATATTAAACTGTTCACTTGCATATCTAAATATCTATATAGCACATTAATTTTAATGTCTAATGAACTGCTCACATTTCTTCAAAACAAACTTTTTTCTTTTTCTCTCCCAATCTGCTCCTCGCATAGTTTTTCGCATCCCAGCTAAAGACTACTTCATGCTCAATCCAGAAATCTTGAAGTCAACCTTGAATCATTCTTTGCCTTATACCACAACCCCAATCATCAAGAATAATGCTGAGATTTTTTTCCTTCTCCTTCTCACTTCTTCTGTCACATCTCTCACAGGGATCTATGAATTGAAGCTTTTATTTTGACCTCCATTTGACCAAAGCAGTCATAGTGATTCATTAAAAACTCAATGCTGTTGATAACTTTCCTCTTCTCAAAACCACCAATGTATTCCCATCTCACTCTTATAAGAGCCAAAGTTCTAAGAATAACCTGCATGTCCTTACATGATTTTTGACTCTCAAGACTTCTCTGACTTTATCTTTGACTTTTCACCTGGTTCTCTGCACCAGATACATCGACCTCACTACTGATGCTAGAATATTGGAAATTAAACCAAAGATGATAGTCATGCCTCCTGGCTTTCATACTTCTCATTACTTCTGCCTTCAACACTCTTTCACATTCTTCACATCTTATTTAAATAATGGCATGAAGTCTTCTCTGAATACCCTATCTAAGCTGACTTCTTAAGGCTGGAGATGTAGCTCAGTGATAGAGTGCTTAACTGGCATGCAAGAAGATCGTGAATTCCATCCACAGCACCACAAAAAGTGAAAGAAAATAGACTGAACTCTCAAATTCTCCATGTCTCTTTTTAAAATTTATTCTTCTTAATATTCTTGACTTTTAAACATATTTATTTATTTGTTTTGTCTTTTCTTTTTTCCACTGTAAGTGCCCCTAAGGCAAGGATTTTAGTCAGTTTTGCTTACTTTCCTCTAGCATCTAGAACAGAGTTTGAGACAGGAGAAATGTGGTAATCAATTAGTTTATGAATAAATGATTCAATAAATTTACTATTCTCTCAATAAATTATAAATGTACACATGCATATACATATATAGATATTCTAAGATTATTTAAGATTAAATCAGCATTAGTCATGTGAATGGAATAAATCTATAGGGGGTTTTAATTATTTCCCTGTGAAATACAAAAGAAAACCAAAACCCAGTGTTGATGAAGATAGAGGGAAATCAGCACTTTCTTTCACTGCTTTTAGGATAATTTATTGTCAAAAGCTTTTAAAAATGTACTTTTATATAACACACCCATTATACTTCAAAAAAATCTAAAAATATGATGATAGTACTTGCAAATGCTTATCTTTGGTGACTTTAGGTCTATAATGGTTTCTAATTCTAATACATTTGGGAGAACTACTTGCTCTAAAAATATTAGTAAAAGTTATTCAATATTTAAGGTTAAGTATATATAATTATTAAAAAAATATTGTGATAGATTAACTGATAACCTGGAAAATCTTCCTTTATGTTATTAAATGAGTCAAAACAAATTATAAATTAGTCTTTGAAATGCCATAGACCAAAACTTTCTTTCTTGGTGGCTCTATTTAGTTCTTACAATAGATTTAAAAAAAATTCCTCTCTCAAGCAGGCAGAATGGTCAGAAAGCATATATCTGCCATGTCCTTGATGTCAGTAAGTTTTAGTAGCCTGACAAAATGTATGACCTATGCATTTGTTTTCCATTTTAATTAAAATTATTATTTACAAATAATGAAATTTCTATATTAATCTACTTTGAGATCAAACCTCTGGTCTTTTCCTAACCTTAATTGATACAGTTTTTTTGTGAATTTTTGAGAAATGCTGATGTCAGTCTTTCCGTATTATGTAACACAGTTGAGTTAACCTCATTTTTAAATCTCTCCATGTCTTGACTTCTAAAACATTTCATAGTCCTGGTTTCTCCCTCCCTGACCTTTCTATCTCTGGCTTTTTTCCCCATTTATCCTTTTTTATAAATATTCCTCCAAATTTCATCCTTAATCTTTTCCCTTCTTTCTCTTTAATGGCAATAATAATTCACTCATTTATTCACTCACTTATTCAAATATGTCTTCTTTCAACACATATTTATTGTTATTTAGATGCTGGTGGATTCTAGAATATAATTTCAAGTAAGTTAGATTCATTTAAATCACTCAAGGGATATAAAACCTAGAGATGATAATATGAATAATCATATACAACATTATGAAGTATATATTAAATTCTCACAAAACCTGATAAAGTAGATACTAATTTCATCCTTATTTTAAAGCACAGGTTAGGGGAAAGGCATAGGATGACAATAGGCATGTCATTACAAAATTAACTAATGAAAATAGATGTGCTAAAAATAATTATGACATCAGAGACTATAACAGAATATTTATTCAGAGAATTAAAGAGTATAAAGGGTAAGTGACTTCTCGATTAAGATGTGAAGGATGAATAAGCATTAGGGAGTCAAGTCAGTGTGATAAGACACACCTCTACATGGAGAGAGAATAGTCCATGGGAGAAAAGTACTCTGAGATGGGAAGAAGTACAGTGTACTCCGGGAAGTGAAAAAAGTGAAAGTAGGCAAGTGTGCAGAGACATAGACATTCAAGGGGGTGACCAGATGCACAACCTGAGGGAAGATCAGTGGTGCATTATGGTGACTGTGGAGTTAAAACAAACATACTGACTTGGTATATATCTAGAAATTGAGCCAGTAAAACCTATACATAAAGTGGTTGAGAAACCTGGTCAGGGGTGGGAGGAGTAGTAATTAAAAATGATTCTCAAAGCTTCCATCTTGAGCTATTATTCATATGGCAGGACCATTCGTTGAGAACAGAAAAACAGAAGAGAATATATGAGTTCAGTAGCTCCTTGTACCACCTCAAGAACATCCAGTGTGCGGCTAGGATACTTGGTGTTTAAGGTAGCTTCCACGTCTATTCTCTCATTCATTCATTGAATCATTGCATGTTATGAACCATACACTCTGCTGGTTGTGTGGAATGATGCCTATGACCTGTACCTGTGGTGCTGAGAATCAAGGCTCTGAGGGGAAAGTCACTGCTTTATTTTTTATATGCAACCTCAAAAGGGGAACAATAAAGATGTTTCTAGAAGTGAAGGAAGAGAGTAGAAGCTGAATCCAGTTGCTACTGAAATTAACTCGTGCCTCTGGAATGAACAGCCACTACTGGAGCAAATACATACTGACTTAGTATATATCAAGTTGAGTGTGACACAACCAACAGGTATATCACAGAGGATCAAGTCTTTGCCTCTCTCCCCACCTTCCAAGGAGCTAGAACACCCATTATTTATAGGAACTGAAATACACTGTTAAATAAGAATCAAGTTTGCAGAGTTTCAGCTTCAGAATCAGTGCGGTAAGAAGCTTGGGGTTGAAGATGAGAGGCAATAGCTTCACTCTCTTGCTATCATGATACTCTTGAATTTCTATTTCCAGCACAGAAACATTATCCAGCCTCAGACTTACTTATCTAACTGCCTACTCAGGATCCATGCTTGGATGTCAAAGAGAAATTTTCCATAACATATTCAAAACTGAATATCTGATATGCTTCTCCCTCATTCTTAGTCAAATGTCTGTGCATTCTTTTATTTTGGGGGATAAAAACCTTGACTTCATTCTTGACTTGTGTTTCTCTGACTCCTTCATATGCAATCCATCAAAAAATCATGCTAGTTTTACATTCACAATATGTTCTCAGCAGCTCTAAGCCATTTTTATATTTTACTTGGATAATTGAAATAGCCACTTATTTCACATCTCCTTCTTCTGACCTTGCTCCTATCTCCCAAGAGCCAACTCATTCTTTTAAAACACAAGTCAGATCACTTTAGTCCTCTTCTCAAAATCCTTCAAAGATATTTTGCCTCAGTTCAAATAAAAGCTAACATGTCTTCAATGATCTGCAAGACTATAAATAACCTTTCTAATCCATTCTCTCTCTACCCTCATCCCTTGTTTTGCTCCCCCCTCCCCAGAAGGGATAACATTTGCATGTCATATACTTTCCTCTTTTAAGTTTCTTTGACTGTTGCTATTATTACTATCTGAAATGTCTTTGTAGAATAGTGCCCAGCATACTTAATCACTCAATACATAGCTAATTGCTGAATTGAGGTGTCAGAAAGGCTTCCCCCAAAAGTAACATTCTGTACAAGATAAGTAAGTGTAATATGAATTAAGGGTAGAAGATAACTAGGCTTCTTGAGGTCCATCTCGACACAAATAAATAAGTGTAATATGAATTAATGGTAGAAGATACCTAGGGAAGATTTCCTGGCAGAAGGAACAGCATAGGCAAAGGCCAGGAGGTGGAAGTGAGCATCTCCTCTGTATATTTAAGGCATGTACATAGGAGAGGGTCAAAAAATAAAGCTGGAGAAAAAAAGAGAAACAATATTTTATGAGTGATAAAATTAATATTTGATAATATGTGCTATACTTTTTTAATATTACTTTTATTTATTTCATTACCATTCTCCCAGATAACTAAGTCTTTAAATACTTGAAGTATTCTGTAGTCCCTTTTTATTTATTGAATCATTGGGTCCTTTAAATCTAATGATATCTCTTTCCATTGTTTGATCATTTATTCATTTATTTACTTTTACCATCACTTTAATTTGAGCATGCATTTTTAAATTAAATTAAATTAATTAATTAATTATTTTTTATTCTAATTTGTTGCATATGACAGCAGAATGCATTACAGATCATATTATACATATAGAGCACAATTTTTCATGTCTCTGTTTGTATACAAAGTATATTCACAACATTTGTGTCTTCATACATGTACTCAGGGTAATGGTGTTCATCTCATTTCAATCTTTTCAACTCCCATGCCCCTTTATTTTCCCCTACCACCCCTCTGCCCTATGTAGAGTCCTCCCATGATCCTCCTCCCAACCCCACTATAAATCAGCCTCCTTACATCAGATAAAACATTTGGCATTTTTTTTTTGTGTGTGGGGGGGTGTTGGCTAACTTTACTTAGCATTATATTCTGCAGTGTCATCCATTTACCTGCAAATGCCATGATTTTTTTCCTCTTTCATTGCTGAGTAATATTCCATTGGTATATAAACCACATTATTTTTACCCATTCATCTACTGAAGGGCATTTAGGTTGGTTCCACAGTTTGGCTATTGTGAATTGTGCTGCTATAAACATTGATGTGGCTATGTCCCTGTAGTATGCTGTTTTTAAGTCCTGTAGACAGAGGAGTGGGATAGCTGGGTCAAAATGTGGTTCCATTCCCAGTTTTCCAAGAAGTCTCCATACTGCTTTCCATATTGGTTGCACCATATTGCAGTCCCACAGCAATGCATGAGTGTGCCTTCTTCCATACATCCTCCCCAATTCTTATTGTTTGTGTTATTAATAGCTGCCATTCTGACTGGAGTAAGATAAAATCTTAGAGTAGTCTTGATTTGCATTTCTATAATTGCTAGAGATGTTGAACATTTTTTCAAATATTTGTTGATTGATTGTATATCCTCTTCTGAGAAGTATCTGTTCAGTTCCTTTGTGCATTTATTGATTGGGTTTTTTTTGTGTGTGTTTAGATTTTTGAGTTCTTTATATACCCTAAAGATTAGTGCTCTATCTGATGTATGTGTGGCAAAAATGTGTTCCCAAGCTGTCAGCTCTCTAATCTCACTGATTGTTTCTTTTGCTGAGAAGAAGCTTTTTAGTTTGAATTCATCCCATTTATTAATTCTTGATTTTAATTATTACGCTATAGGAGTCTTATTAAGAAACTAGGGGTTTAATCTCATATGATGGAGATTTGGGCCTATTTTTTCTCTATTAGACACAGGGTTTCTAGTTGAATTCCTAGGTCCTTGATCCACTTTGAATTGAGTTTTGTGCATGGTGAAAGATACAGGTTTAATTTCATTTTGTTGCATGTGGATTTCCCGTTTTCCCAGCACCATTTGTTGAAGAGGCTATCTTTTCTCGAACGTATGCTTTTGGTACCTTTGTCTACTATAAGATAACTGTAACTATGTGGGTTAGTGTCTGTGTCCTCTATTCTGTACCATTAGTCTACCAGTCTGTTTTGATGCCAATACCATGCTGTGTTTGTTACTATTGCTCTGTAGTATAGGTCTGGTATAGTGATGCCAACTCTTCACTCTTTCTGCTAAGGATTGCTTTATCTATTCTGGGTCTCTTATTTTTCCAGAAGAATTTCATGATTGTTTTTTCTATTTCTATAAGAAATACCATTGGGATTTTGATTGGAATTGCATTAAATCTGTATAATGCTTTTGGTAGTATGGCCATTTTGACAACATTAATTCTGTCTATCCAAGAAGAGAGATCTTTCTATATTTCAAGTTCTTTTAAAATTTCTTTCTTTAGTGTTCTGTAGTTTTCATTGTAGAAGTCTTTCATCTCTTTTGTTAGGTTGATTCCCAAGCACTTTATTTATTTGTTTGTTTATTTATTTATTTATTGAGGAGATTGTGAATGGGATAGATTTCCTTGTTTCCCTTTCAGAGGATTTGTCTCTGATATACAGAAATGCCTTTGATTTTGGGTGTTGATTTGTATCCTGCTACTTTGCTGCTACTTTTTTCTCCTAGAGCATTTTAATAATGCTGAGATTCACTGCTTTTCCTTCTTCATTCAAAGGACATGCAAATACTTCTAATGGATTTTTTTTTCCTGAAGACCATCTTTAATTCTTTGTGCATGAGCTCATTAGACTTCAGTAACTTTCTGCTCCCTACAGAAGTAAGTCAAAACTCCTGATCTCAGCCTTCCAGTTCTATCAGCAAACATTCCCAACCTACATATCTGACATTACTTCTATACCCATACTAGAGATATATATATATTCCAACAAAATTACTAATACAATTTATAACATTACATATTTCACCAAGACAGCCAGGCACATTTATTGAGCATATCCATGCCTTGTGTTGTTCATAATATTTGAATGCCCTTTTCCTACTTCCATCTTTTGAACTGCTGAATATTCTTAAGATCCTTCTCACATACCCTCCTAGTTACTTTTAAGGACAATCTTTGATTTCCCTAAATGAAAGTAACATTAGAATCTTTGAATCCCTGTAGTATTTTATTTATATTTTCTACCCACACTGAATTCTGTTATTTAAAAAGTTATTTATTTTATTGATTAAAAACTTTGTAAGCATAAAATCATATGGCAATAAAATTTCAAAGTGAAGGCAAGACTTCATTTTTGCCATTATAATTATTGTATGTATTAAGTTTTTCATCTTACCCCTCACTGTAAGACTAAAAGTTCATTCGAACAGGTAATTAGTTACTCAATATCAGTATTGAGGTGATTATCACCATTATGTATATACATATAATAAACTAATGAATATAGTTTATATTAGTTTTCTTGTGGCTGCATGCCTTAGATTAAAATGATGATATGATATATATATATATATATATATATATATATATATATATTTAAATAAATTAAAGAATTTCTTGTTTCAAAGTCTTATTCTTAGAAGTACTATGTTTTGTGTGTTGTATTTATTTATTTATTTTTTTTAAGAGAGAGTGAGAGAGGAGAGAGAGAGAGAGAGAGAGAGAGAGAGAGAGAGAGAGAGAGAATGTGTGTTGTATTTATGATGAGAGCAAGTGAATCTTTCTATTAGGTCATTCATCCTCACCTGTTTGTAAGGGGATGGGGAAAAATAGTTTGAAAAACAGTGTTACCACCTGGAAATCACATTATATTTACGTGGGCAGCTTTTGAACATCCCAATGCCTAGGACACATCCCAAACCAAATAAATCAGTATCTTGGGACTTTACCAAGATTAGAAACATCCAAGGAGTTTCAAAAACTGTAGCTAGAAATTCCTAGCAATTTAGATTTAGTTAACTTGAGGCTGAGATCAGGCATCTATATTTTTAAAAATTTCCCATAGATATTCTAATATTTAGACAGGGATAAGAATTCTGTAAAGAGATTCCTATTCATTTATTTAGAAGATGTATTGAATTATTTCAAATTATTATTTAGCCCTATCTTAAATTCTTTCATTGAATGGAAATAGAGCACCTTGGAGAGTTTATTTAGTCTTTCTGCTTAGAAGTAATTTTTATAACTACAACTGGTTTTATACCATATGTTAAAAAATAATACCCTTCACAGAGAATTACTCACTGATTCATTTATTTTAGTTAAAAATCATTTTGCTTTTCTAAATTGTTTAGCATTAAAATTAGACATATGACCTAATTAATTTAATGAGTCATTATCTTCTAACAATTAAGTGAAATGCCATTCCTCCTTCTACAGTCTTAAATACCAAAGAATTACACAGATCTAAAATGATCAATGAAATACTGCCCCTGAACAATGTTTATAGGAAAGTCCTAAAACACATGGCTAATGTCAACTTATAATTGTTGTAATGATTAAAATGCTGCACTTTTACATTGCAATAAGCTAATTATTGTGTTTTAATAACATTTTCACTTGTCCTACCATATATTGTATAGTGTATTAAGAAACATCTGAAATCATTCTTATAATTGTACTGATAATAAGAAGAGAGTCTCACTTTAAATCAAAAATGATTTTGAAATATTGTTGTCTATATATAATACATATTTCTACAAAATTTATATATATATATATATATATATATATGTATATATATACATATATATATATATATATATATATATATATATATATGAATGATAGGACCTATATTGAACAAAAAAATCTTTGTGGCTACATATTACAGCATTCCTCAATAAGAACTATTGATGATCTTTGAAAATATACCCTGAACACCCTGAACACAATCATTTATTATATTTCCACTGTCAACATTCTAATTCAATGCTCTATTATCTATCTGAACTCCTGTATATTCTACTGTCTTGTCTCCCTACCCCTCCTGTTTGCCTCTGTAATATATTCTTTCACCCACACTAGCTACAGCAATATTTTAGCAGTACAAATCAGGTCATATACTTGTGTTCTTTATAAATCTACAATGGCTTCATACCAAATTAGAATAAATATTCACCACAGTTTAAATAGAAGCTTCTACCTGTCTTTGGTCTGCCCATGTTACTTACCCTCTCATCACCATACTTTAGTGACACTGATCTTTCTTTCTGTTCATCACATACACCAGAGCATTTGCAACAGATCTCATCCCTATTTGGAATGCTGTTCCTGAGCATCCTAGTGTGTTCACTGTAGTACCACAATAGTTGGCTAATAGAAGCTGACTTTCACAAACTATAGCACTTACCCTCCTCAAAAAAAAAAAAATCTTCACTAATGATCAGTAAAAAATACAAAGAAAATGCAGGCACAAACATCATATTGCAACATTTGTTTCTGGGATGGCCAATGGAAATCAGAGATTTGTAATTCATTTGTTTCACAAGATAAAATAGAAACTCAAAGAGCTATATGAGATAAAAAAGTTCCATTTGTAGTTCAAACCTTCTCAAAAATAAATTTCTGGGTCCAGATATCTACCAACCCCTTATAGAAGAAATGACAATAAATCTGCACAATCTCTGCCAGAAAATTAAAGAGAAGGCTATCCCTCCCAATTCATAAGTTTGGAATCACCCTGACACAAAAATCATACAAAGATAACAGATATAAAAGAAAGTTGCAGATATATCTCTGTCCTGAATACAGATGCAAAAATTCTCAGCAATATATAAGTAAATATAATCACTGATACATAAAAAGTAATGTACCATGACCAAGTGGGATTAAACATGATTTGAGAATATAACTAAGTATTAGATAATTAATCACTGTAATCCACCAAATTTTAATAGTTTAAAGGACATAAGCTATATGATTTTTATCAATTGATGCAGAAAATCAGTTGATAAAAGCCAATTCTTATGCAAGATGAACTCTTAGTCAACTAGAAATAGAAGGTAATAATAAAAGTACCTGCAAAACAAGATAAATAAAAACCTGCAGTGAAATTATGATTCCTGATGAAATTGAAATGATTCTCCCTAACATGAAAAAATACATCATTTCATCTCTTCTATTCAACACAGTATTAGAAGTTTTGCTTTGTGTAATATAGCAGAAAAGGGAAAATAAGAAGTATACATATTAGAAAAAAAGAAATATTAATTTTGCCTATTCATGAGCATGGGAGATCTTTCTATCTTCTAATTTTTTTTTCAATTTCTTTCTTTAGTGTTCTGTAGTTTTCATTGTACAGAACTTTCACCTCTTTTGTTAAGTTGATTCCCAAGTACTGTCAAAATGGCCATACTACCCAAATTGCTGTATGGATTCTAGGTGATTCCAATTAAAATCCCATCATTATTCCTTATATAAATAGAAAAAGCATTCATGAAATTCATTTGGAAAAAACAAGAGACCCAGAATAGCCAAAGCAATCCTTATCAAGAAGAGTGAAGCAGGAAGCATCATAATACCAGACCTTAAATTATACTACAAAGCTATAGTAACAAAAACAGCATGGTATTGGCACCAAAATAGACTGGTGGACCAATGGTACAGAATAGAAGACACAGAGACAAACCCACATAAATACAGTTATCTCATAATAGAAAGGCCTCAAAACATACATTGAAGAAACGATAGCCTCCTTAACAAATGGTGCTGGGGGAACTGGAAATCTATATGCAGTAAAATGAAGATAAACTCCTATCTCCCACAATTCACAATACTTAAAGTGGATTAAAGACCTAGGAATTCAACCAGAGACGCTGCGCCTAATAGAGAAAAAAGCAGCCCCAAATCTTCATTATATTGGATTAGGCCCTGTCTTCCTTAACAAGACTCCTAAAGTGCAAGAAATAAAATCAAGAATTAATAAATGGGATGGACTCAAACTAAAAAGCTTCTTCTCAGCAAAAGAAGCAATTGATGAGGTGAAGAGAGAGCCTATACTTTGGAAGCAAATTTTTGCCACATGCAGATCACATTTAGCACTAATCTCCAGGATATATAAAGAACTCAAAAAACTTAACACACACAAAAAAAAAAACAGACAACATGATCAATAAATGGGCTAAGGAGCTGCACAGATACTTCTCAGAAGAAGATATACAATCAATCAACAAATATATTTAAAAATGTTCAACATCTCTAGTAAAGAAATGCCAATCAAAACTACTCTAAGATTTTATCTCACACCAGTCATAATGGCAGTTGTTAATAATATGGAAACAACAAATAAAAATCTATTTTCAGATAACTTACTTATGCATTTAATCCTCTGTACTCTATTAAGAAATTAGAACTACTGTATTCAAATAGGTCAACACACAGATGGGCATGCTAATTATCCTGGGTCAGTCTCAACTCAATGCATACCTGAATCAAATCATTACATTATACTTCATAAATATGTACAAATATTGTGTGTCAATAAAAAGTTTCAATCATATTTCATAATAATAATATGGAGGAAATAGAACAAAAATAAATTAAATAACATCTTAAATAATCAAAAAATGGAATAAGTATATACTTAAAAATGTAGAATATCTACAGACTAAAAATTAGAAAATAGGCATAAAATTTAAAGTGGACTTAAACGTATGAGAAATATTCTCTATAGAGAAATGCAGTGTTTAAGGACTAGAAGACTCAACATACTAAAGTTGTCAATTATTCTTAAATTATTCTATAGTTTTTTTTATTTTTTATTGATTATTTAAAGCATTACATAGCTCATGATATATCATCTTTCATACATTAGACTCAAATTGTGTTTTGAACTCCCATTTTCACCCCAAATATAGATTGCAGAATCACATCTGTTACATATTCACATTTTTATATAATGCCATATTAGTGTCTGTTGTATTCTGCTACCATAATTCCTATCAAAATTCCAGTAGCTATGTTTTTCAAATATAGAAAAGCTATTTTAAAATTCATATGAAGATATAAAAGAGACAGGATAGCTAAAAAGATATTTTCAGGAAGAAGACTAAAGTTGAAGGAATCATACAACCTAGTTTTAAGATGTTATTATAACCACAGTAAAAAGACAGTATGGTATTGAAGGAGGGACAGACACATAAATCAATGGAACAGACTAGAGACACCAAATATAGACCTACAAAAACATATTATGATGGTTTTTGACAAGAAAACAAAGGTAAAAAGAAAGGATACTATTTTAATATATGATTTGAAATAATCAATTTTTAGTACAGAAGACTGAATTCAAGAGTGATCTATCACTGAGCTACATCCTATGCTCATTTATTTTACTTTTTATCTTGAGACAGGGTCTCACTAAGTTTCCCAGGCTGGCCTCACATTTGCAATCCTCCTGCCCCAGCCTCCTGGGATTACAGGGTGAGTGCTACTGTGCCCAGCAGTTTAACTTTATAAGCAAAATATGAATCTAACCCGAACTTTACCTTATATAAAAATTAATTTAAGCAGGTAGTAGATATAATTTTAAAACTTTAAACTATAAATATTTTAGACAAAAACAACAAAAACTCTTTTTGAAGTAGGATTAAATGAAGATATGAACGCAAAAGTATGATCCATGAAACAAGAACAAAAAAATATATTGGAAGTTCACCAAAATTAAGTATTATTATTATTATTATTATTATTATTATTATTTGTGAAACACTTTGTTAAGAGGACAATAATTTAAGCCACAAACTAGAAAATAACACTAGCAAAACACTTAATAAGCCAAAAGACTTCTATTTAGGAATGCATGGACAAAAGATGTTTCACCAAAAATAATATGTAGATGCAAAATAAGATACATACAGAAAACATTCAATTTAGCTATATAAAGAAACAAGCTCTTGATACACACATATCAACTAGGATAGGTCTAAAGGGCATAAAGTTGTGTGTGAAAAATTCCATCTTGAACTGTTCTAATTGTATGATTGCATTCACATAACACTTTAAATATGACAAAATTATATTGATGGAGAACAGCCAGCCAGGATGTAAGACAGGTTTCTTACTAAAAGGAAAAGCAAGAATTTATTTTTGGTGATGAAACAGGTTTTTCTCCATGTCTGTGGTGGTGGTTAAACAAATCTGTACATGAAATAAAATTTCACCACATTATCACTGAAAAAGAAAAAAGAACAAAAGTGAATATGTGTAATAATTGGTAAATCTATGTAAAGTTTGTAATTTTACTTATCATATTGTACCAATATCCATTTCCTGGCTTTGAAAATAGATTATGGCTATTTTAAATGTTGCCATTGGTAAAAGATGGATGAGCATTATGTGAACATTCTACTATCTTTGCAACTTTGAGTCTTAAATATTTGCAAATAAAAATTAACAAAAATAGAACACCCACTATGACCAAGATTATTCCCATGTGCTAGAAATGCAGGGGGATCATTGCAGTAGAGCAACACTGGGTCTTTGAATCAGGAAACTTGAAAGTAAAAGCGAGTTTGAGAGTGTTGTCTATGGAAACATAGATGTAAGTACAAGGACATAGCTGGATAGAATTAGAGATCAGAGCAGAATATGATTATATAGATTTGGGAGTCATCAGTATAGGGTAAAATAATCAAGAGAAAATGTTGCAAAACAAAACCCAGAAAGGGATCCTAAAGTTCTCTGGGCCTGTCCTCTTCAGCTACACAGGTGTACTAACTTGGGGTGGTGCTTTCTTTTCTTCCTTAAAAACATCAGAACATTGCTGGGGTCATAATGGTAAAAGTAAAATACATATGTGATTTGAACCTGGTGTAAACAATACTAGAAGGGCCATTGGAAAATTGGAAGAAGCACACCTTATTTAAAGTCATTAAAATTCAAATTCTGTGCAAACACTGCAGTGTTAGCCAAACAAGACAAACCTGCAGCCAGATTCTGCTAAGAGCTGCTGGTTTGCAATTATGGGGCATGTGGTTTGACTAGTTTATTAATCTTTGAATAAATGATGACACATTAACAGCTGATATGTTACCCTTCTAAAGAATTTGCCTTTTGTAAAAGGGTTTTGTGAGATGCAATAGTTTTAGCAAATGAGAATTTAGTACAAAGGAGGATTGGAAGGTATTATAGAGAATTTCTTCAAGCAATGCTCGGTAAATTACAATACAGAGAACAATTCATGTTAAAAGTTGACATTTGTTTAAAAGATATGCCCATATAACACAAAGTAAAAGTGACCTTTGGAAATTCTTTGTTTATTTGATCAAAATTTGTTAATTTTTAGTGCATCATTGTTGAGTAACATCAGAAATGTCATGTAAATACAGACATAGCTTCTTCACTAAATATATTAATTTTGAATATACAGATTTTTGTTTATCAGTTCAGATAGAAAATTAATCAAATAACAAGGGTTTGAGTCATGGAGCATAGATAAGTAAGTTTTGTAATTATGATTAGATTCAGACACTTCACATATTATGCTAATATTAGTAATTCAGGTGACTAAGTAATTTGAAATAAATTATTTCTACACTCAGTCCGACACTGATAACAAAGCAGAGGTTGGAAGAAAGTTATATATTGAAGGAGATCAGATTATAATAAGTGTTTAATGGCACCATAATAACATATACTGTATTGTCAATTGTAGATGATAATGAGACTAAACCTGAATGCAGGAATGGCTCATTGATAAATTCTCTACCCTGGTCTACAAAGCTCTGTTTGATTTGACCTGTGTCTATATTTCCAAGCATATTTGCTCTTTCTCATCTAGTATATATTAGTTATATGACTTTGGGTTTTTTTGTCATTTATTAAAGCAAACATTCCTTATTTAGAATCTTTACCTGAACATTTTTTTTCTGTCTGATATGGATGCTCATTTGCCAGATATTTGAATTCTTCATACCTTCTTATCATTGAGATTATTGCTGAGATATTACCCACTCAATAGTCTTAAATAGTTAATAAATTTCTATAACATGATATTTTCATTGTCTGCATGGGTCCCTAGCTTCTTTTTTTTGTTGTTGTTTTAATTGTTTTTGTGTAGTCTCTCTTGCATCTTCACAAATCTATCACCTTCAGTAAAAAAAAAAAAAAAAAGAAGAAAAAAAAGCTTTCTGTAGTGAAATGAATGAAGATTCCCATACTCTAATATAAAGAACCTGTGAACATTACCTCCTACAGACAAAGGTGGTGTGTGGCAAAGAATCTTCAGAGGAGGAGCTGATTTTATATTATCTGGGTGACAGAGACAGAGGGAGCTTTACAACACACAAAGAGAAGGTGATATGAAGATGGGGTCAGAGACAGGATGCCAAGGCATGTCAGGAGACCTTGGAATCTAGAAGCAGCACATGATGCTTCTCCCTGGAAGCCTCTAAAATGATTATGTTTCTCCACTGTACTTCTTTTATTTCTTTTCAACCAAAAAACAAACTTAGAAGCGCTCAGGGAAAGAATATTGTTTACTCGGGAATCAATAGGGAATTTGTCAACTGTAGGATGGACATGCCATGGAGACCATGGTCAGGACCCAGGTGAAACCAGGATGCAGAGATACCTAGAAGTTTTAAAAGGTAAGATGAAGAGGATTGCATAAACTGTTTCTGAAACAATAATCCTCGACTAGCAGAATTAATAACAAGGAATTCTTCAGTCCAAGGTTAAATAGGCAGTTGCTGGGCAGATGTTCTTGCGAAGGTGTTCTTTGTGGAAAGGACAGTGGCTTTTCTGCAAGGCTGTGGCTTTGATAGAGTCTCTTATGATAGTTCTTTATATCATACATACATGGAAAAAGTTCCTTCCCCATAAATTCCTGGTCTATTTAATTTTATTTATTTTCTCATTTGTGTTTGATACAAGTGCCTCCATTTTAATTCTGATAACTCTCACACCCTCTTTCCATATAATATCTGTTCAAAGGATATCATTATATATACTTCATGCTTAAGGAGTGGTGACTTATATTCTAATTCCTTCTGGGATAAAAAGCTATATAAATTACTTGGAATTTCCCAGAGATTTGCCTGTTATTCCAGATTTGTTTATCTATTCAATTACTTTTAATAATGTGTTATGGAATAATGGATATTTGATACCTTGGTTAAAATCCACTACTGTTTTATAAATGGTCAATTTTTCCCATTTTGATATTAGGAGATCTTGCAGTTGACTCATATATCCCTTTGATACTCTCACATTAGTGTGTGTGTGTGTGTGTGTGTGTGTGTGTGTGTGTGTGTGTGTATTTATTTAGCATTTGTTTACTTTCTGTCACTACAAGATATTCCATGCTTATCTTATACATTTTTTGCCCCATTTTAAGAGTCAGTCATTTTCCCAAAGACCCCTGATTCCTTTTATTGTAAAATAATATTAAATCCAAGTTCTAAGTAATAAGAGTGTTTATTTCTACTGTGGAATCGTTACCTTCAGGCCCTCTTTGCTACTAAAGCTTATCTACCAGCAAAACTTCCTTTGCAAGAGGACCATTATTTTCTAACAAAGAAGACAGAAGATAATTCTACCAGATAAGAGGGATCAGGGAAAAGTGGAACATCCAGGTTCTCAACTATATCTAATCAATTATGCTCATTCTGAGTCTAAGATAAATATTCTTTCTTCGTGACTTTGGCTTGGGAAACTGAGAATTCAACCTTCTGTGAAGCTCCACTGGATTTCATCACTAATTTCTGAACCTGGTCCTATGCTTTGACTGCCTACCAGTGGTAAATTGACTCCTTGTATTTTGCCAGGGGTCTCGATGCCTTTCATATTTTGACTTTAATTGACAATCCCCTGTAATTGTCACTCTTAATTAAATTAAATTAAAAAATGGTTAATTAAAAAGTGGTTCTCAGTAAAAGTCTATTCATTGCATACTGCTCATACCTACTATTTTCTACATGTCATTAAGTTCCAGAAGTAATTATATAGCATATGTTCTCTTTCACCAGTGATGCAGTACTACTGGTGACAGTTTTAACAATTGTGACACATCAAAGTTTATTTATTCTCTATTTAACACTAGAAATGGAGTCCCCATTGTCAGATGGACTGAGCATTTTTATGCAGTCTTAAATTCCTATTTTAGAGTCTGCTTTCAAGGACCTCTTCTCATACTTACTGAATTAGACTGAGATCCCTCGATGTAGACTCTGTAGATGTAGATACAATGTTAAGTGCAGAATGTGTGTTGGAGAATGTTTTGGGGACAGATATCTATAATGAATCAGGGAAAGCAGTACTGGGCAGAAAAAGAAGTCAACACATAACATAGTTTTATTGTAGTTATTGAGCTAGGATGACCCTTGAGAGTTCTCGTAACCTGTGATAAAGAAGCTGAACATTTGTATTCTTGCATTTCACTCATTGGATGCGGTTTCTCTCCAGGGAGGAAGATAATTTTAGAAAATGGAGTTCTCTGTGGCCAAGGGCAATGCAAAGGGAGGGACTCAGCTATGAACTGTCAGCAGCAGACATTCTCAGCAGCTAGGAGATGTGAGATTATCAGAGTATCAATCAGCTACTGTATGAGCAGAAAAATTTACAAATGTATGTATACACATTGGTAAACATAATATGTGGATTATTAGAGAACAAATCCATATAGCTACCATCAATTTTAAGAACTATGATACCTTAGAACTGAAGAAATCTTCAGATGTCCTGTTTCCTAAATCCATTTCCTAATTACTAACTCCATTTCCATGATACTAATCATGACTCAATTCTAATACCATAGTTTAGTTTTGCCTGCTTTTAAACTTCATATAAATAGAATCAAAACAATATTTGAATTCTAAATTATGTCCCCCCAATTGTTGTGGAATCTATCCATGTAATTGTGTACATCAGTAGTTCACAAAATACATTGTTGTCTAATACTACTTTGCATGAACATATCACAGTTTATTGTTCTATGGTTGATTGACATTTTAACTCTACAGTGTTTTCCCAGTTAACAATAATGCTACTATGAACAAATTCACACATATGCTTCAGTGAAAGTACGTATGCATGTAATTTTATTATAGAAGAGTGAAACTGATGGCCTCTAATAGATTTAATAGATATCTTCAGGATTTTTTCTGAAGAAGTCATACCAATATCTACTCCCACTAGAAGAGAATAAATGCTTCAGTTAATCAACATCTCCTCCCTTACACTTAGTATAATCAGGGTTCTCTTTAACTTATTATTTTATCTTGACCATTTTTACAAGATGTGAAATAGAATCTCATTCTAGTGTAAGTTACCCATGGTAAGTTGCCTTAAGAATTTATAGTGATATTTGAACTAAATTTCATTTGACTTCTTTCCTGCTGCATTGTTTCCTCATTCTAAATCATACAAAGATGATAGGATTTAGTTAGATTACAATTGTTTATTTATTTTTTTTCATGAGTATACTTCTTTATTTCTACTGCTGTTCTGTTTCTCATATCATTTGTACAGTAATGTAATAATTCATATAATAATGTAATAAAAGCAGTCTGGTAATAGAATAAGCCCACGTGGCACAATACAGATAATAATATATCATCGGCAAATCTTTTTCCATGTTTTCTTCACATAGACTGTAGATATGAATCATTTTTTTCATTGTATTTGAAGATGAATAACTTTCAAAAGTGATTAAAAGCTAGGTCTTAATGCACATGTCTTACACTGTGCTCTTTAGAGTTACCATGAATTGGTTCAGTGTAGTATCTAAAGGTACCTATTCAAAACATCTCCTTTTTTTTTCTTTTTTTTATTGGTTGTTCACAACATTACAAAGCTCTTGACATATCATATTTCATACATTAGAATCAAGTGGGTTATGAACTCCCATTTTTACCCCAAATACAGATTGCAGAATCACATCGGTTACACATCACATTTTTACATACTGCCATATTAGTGACTGTTGTATTCTGCTACCTTTCCTATCCTCTACTATCCCCCCTCCGCTCCCCTCCCATCTTCTCTCTCTACCCCATCTACTGTAATTCATTTCCCTCCATGTTTGTTATCCCATTCCCCTCAAAACCTCTTATATGTAATTTTGTATAACAATGAGGGTCTCCCTCCATTTCCATGTGATTTCCCTTTCTTTTTCTCCCTTTCCCTCCACCTCATGTCTCTGTTTAATGTTAATCTTTTCTTCCTGCTCTTCCTCCCTGTTCTGTTCTTAGTTGCTCTCATTATATCAAAGAAGACATTTGGTATTTGTTTTTTAGGGATTGGCTAGCTTCACTAAGCATAATCTGCTCTAGTGCCATACATTTCCCTGCAAATTCCGTGATTTTGTCATTTTTTAGTGCTGCGTAATACTCTACGGTGTATAAATGCCACATTTTTTAATCCATTCATCTATTGAAGGGCGTCTGGGTTGATTCCACAGTCTAGCAATTGTGAATTGTGCTGCTATGAACATCGATGTGGCAGTATCCCTGTGGTGTGCTCTTTTAAGGTCATCAGGAAATAGTCGGAGAAGGGCAATAGCTGGGTCAAATGGTGGTTCCATTCCCAGCTTTCCCAGGAATCTCCATACTGCTTTCCAAATTGGCTGCACCCGTTTGCAGTCCCACCAGCAGTGTACAAGAGTACCCTTTTCCCCACATCCTCGCCAGCACTCATTGTTGTTTGACTTCATCATGGCTGCCAATCTTACTGGGGTGAGGTGGGATCTTAGGGTGGTTTTGATTTGCATTTCTCTGACTGCTAGAGATGGTGAGCATTTTTTCATGTACTTGTTGATTGATTGTATGTCCTCCTCTGTGAAGTGTATGTTCATGTCCTTGGCCCATTTGTTGATTGGGTTATTTGTTTTCTTATTGTCTAATTTTTTGAGTTCTTTGTATACACTGGATATTAGGGCTCTATCTGAAGTGTGAGGAGTAAAAATTTGTTCCCAGGATGTAGGCTCCCTATTTACCTCTCTTATTGTTTCTCTTGCTGAGAAAAAACTTTTAAGTTTAATTAAGTCCCATTTGTTGATTCTTGTTGTTAACTCTTGTGCTATGGGTGTCCTATTAAGGAATTTGGAGCCCGACCCCACAATCTGTACATCGGAGCCAACTTTTTCTTCTATCAGACGCAGAGTCTCTGGTTTGATATCAAGTTCCTTGATCCATTTTGAGTTAACTTTTATGCATGGCGAGAGAAAGGGGTTCAGCTTCATCTTGTTGCATATGGATTTCCAGTTTTCCCAACACCATTTGTTGAAGTTGTTATCCTTTCTCCATTGCATGTTTTTAGCTCCTTTATCAAATATAAGATAGTTGTAGCTTTGTGGATTAGTCTCTGTGTCCTCTATTCTGTACCATTGGTCCACCCGCCTGTTCTGGTACCAGTACCATGCTGTTTTTATTACTATTGCTCTGTAATATAGTTTGAAATCTGGTATCGCTATACCACCTGATTCACACTTCCTGCTTAGAATTGTTTTTGCTATTCTGGGTCTTTTATTTTTCCATATGAATTTCACGATTGCTTTATCTATTTCTACAAGAAATGCCATTGGGGTTTTGATTGGCATTGCATTAAACCTAAAGAGAACTTTTGGTAATATCGCCATTTTGATGATGTTAGTTCTGCCTATCCATGAACAAGGTATATTTTTCCATCTTCTAAGATACTCTTCTATTTCTCTCTTTAGGGTTCTGTAGTTTTCCTTGTATAGGTCTTTCACCTCTTTTGTTAGGTTGATTCCCCAGTATTTTTTTTTTTTGAGGATATTGTGAATGGAGTGTTTTTCCTCATTTCCGTTTCAGAAGTTTTGTCACTGATATACAGAAATGCCTTTGATTTATGTGTGTTGATTTTATATCCTGCCATTTTTCTGAATTCATTTATTAGTTCTAGTAGTTTTTTGTAGACCCTTTTGGGTCTTCTAGGTATAGAATCATGTCATCTGCAAATAGTGATAATTTAAGTTCTTCTTTTCCTATTTTTATGCCTTTAATTTCTTTCATCTGTCTAATTGCTCTGGCCAGTGTTTCGAGAACTATATTGAATAGAAGTGGTGATAGGGGGCATCCCTGTCTTGTTCCAGATTTTAGAGGGAATGCCTTCAATTTTTCTCCATTCAGAATGATGCTAGCCTGAGGCTTAGCATAGATAGCTTTTTTCAATGTCGAGGTAAGTTCCTGTTATCCCTAGTTTTTCTAGTGTTTTGAACATAAAGGGATGCTGTACTTTGTAAAATGCTTTTTCTGCGTCTATCGAGATGATCATATGGTTCTTATCTTTAAGTCTATTGATGTGGTGAATAACATTTATTGATTTCCGTATATTGAACCATCCTTGCATCCCAGGGATGAATCCTACTTGATCACGGTGCACAATTTTTTGTATCCGATTCGCCAGAATTTTATTGAGGATTTTTGCATCTAGGTTCATCAGAGATATTGGTCTGTAGTTTTCTTTCTTTGAGGTGTCTTTGTCTGGTTTCAGAATCAGGGTGATGTTGGCCTCATAGAATGAATTTGGAAGAGCTCCCTCTTTTTCTACTTCCTGAAATAACCTGAAAATTATTGGTATTAATTCTTCTTTAAAGGTTTTGTAAAACTCCGCTGTATACCCATCCGGTCCTGGGCTTTTCTTGGTTGGAAGTCTTTTGATTGCTTCTTCTATTTCATCTATTGATATTGGTCTGTTTAAGTTGTGAGTATCCTCCTGACTCAGTTTGGGCAAATCATATGACTTAAGGAATTTATCGATGTCTTCACTATCTTCTATTTTATTGGAATATAGGTTTTCAAAATAATTTCTAATTGTCTTCTGTATTTCTGAAGCGTCTGTTGTATTATTGCCTTTTCATCCCGTATGTTAGTAATTTGAGTTCTCTCTCTTCTTCTCTTCGTTAGTATGGCTAGGGGTCTGTCGATCTTATTTATTTTTTCAAAGAACCAACTTTTTGTTTTGTTAATTTTTTTCAATAGTTTCTTTTGTTTCAATTTCATTGATTTCTACTCTGATTTTAATTAATTCTTGCCTTCTGCTACATTTGCTGTTGTTTTGCTCTTCCTTTTCTAGGGCTTTGAGATGAAGTGTGAGCTCATTTATTTGTTGGTTTTCCCTTTTTTTGAGGAATGACCTCCAGGCGATGAATTTCCCTCTTAAAACTGCTTTCATTGTGTCCCATAGATTCCGATATGTTGTGTCTGTATTTTCATTTATCTCTAAGAATTTTTTGATTTCCTCCTTTATGTCTTCTGTAACCCATTGATCATTCAGTAACATATTGTTCATTGTCCATGTGATGTAGGATTTTTTCTTCCTTCTTTTATCATTGATTTCCAGTTTCATTCCATTATGATCTGATAAAGTGCATGGTATTATCTCTACCCCTTTATATTTACTGAGGGTTGCCCTATGGCATAATATATGATCTATTTTTGAGAAGGATCCATGTGCTGCTGAGAAAAAAGTATATCCACTTGATGATGGTTGATATATTCTATATATGTCAGTTAAGTCTAGGTTATTGATTGTGATATTGAGGTCAATAGTTTCTTTATTCAACTTTTGTTTGGAGGATCTGTCCAATGGTGAGAGAGGTGTGTTGAAGTTGCCCATGATTATTGTGTTGTGGTCTATTTGATTCTTGAACTTGAGAGTTTGTTTTATGAATGTCGCAGCGCCATTATTTGGTGCATAAATATTGATAATTTTTATGTCTTGTTGGTGAATGGTTCCTTTTAACAGTATATAATGTCCTTCCTTATCCCTTTTGATTAACTTAGTCTTGAAGTCGATTTTATTCGATATGAGAATGGCCACCCCTGCTTGCTTACGAGGACCATATGCGTGGTATATTTTTTCCCAACCTTTTACCTTGAGCCTGTGTATGTCTTTTCCAATCAGATGTGTCTCCTGGAGGCAGCATATTGTTGGACTTGTTTTTTTCATCCATGTTACCAGCCTATGTCGCTTTTTTGGAGAGTTTAAGCCATTAATGTTTAGAGTTACTATTGATATATGGTTTGTACTTCCTGCCATGTTTGATTATTTATATCTTTTTTTTAAATTTAGTTTGTTTCTCCATGATTAGCTTTCCCCCGTCCTCTGTCTTTTCCGAGGCACTTCCCGCTGATGGTTTTGGTTATTGTTTTTCATTTCTTCCTCGTGTAGAGTTTTGCTCAAGACGCTTTGCAATGCTGGTTTTCTGGCTACAAATTCTTTTCGCTTTTGTTTATCATGAAAGATTTTTATTTCGTTGTCATATCTGAAGCTTAATTTTGCTGGATACAGAATTCTTGGTTGGCATCCATTGTCTTTCAGTGTTTGAAATACGTTGTTCCAGGATCTTCTCGCTTTCACCGTCTGTGATGAAAAATCCGTTGTTAACCTTATTGGTTTACCCCTAAATGTAATCTGCCTCTTTTCTCTTGTAGCTTTTAATATTTTCTCTTTGTTCTGTATATTGGATATCTTCATAACAATGTGTCTTGGCGTTGGTCTACTGTAATTTTGTGTGCTCGGTGTCCTGTATGCATCTACAATTTGTATATCTGTTTCCTTTTTTATTTCTGGAAAGTTTTCTGTAATTATTTCATTCAGCAAGTTACTCATTCCCTTGGCATGAATCTCTGTGCCTTCCTCTATCCCGATGACTTGTAAGTTTGGTTTTTTTAAGTTATCCCAAATCTCTTGGATGTTTTACTCGTGATTTTTTACCAGCCTATCTGAGTTGGCTAGACTCTTTTCAAGATGATATATTTTGTCTTCATTATCTGACGTTCTGGCTTCTACTTGCTCCACTCTGTTAGTGATACTCTCGATTGAGTCTTTAATTTGGTTTATCATTTCCTTCATTTCTAGAATTATTGTTTGATTATTTTTTATAATCTCTATCTCCTGATAAAGATGCTTAACTTCTTCTTTTATCTGTTTATGTAATTCATTTTCAATGTGATCTTTAAGGTTCCTTTCCATCTGTCAAAGGTGTTCCTTGAGTTCTTTATATGGCCATTTTTCTGATGACTCCAGGTCCTCCTGAATATTTAGGCTGTCCTTCATTGTTTTTACTCCATTTCTTCCTTGCTTTTTTATGCTCATGATACTTCTTGTTTTGTTTGACTGCTGAGTTACTGTTTACTCTTCTAAATTTATTTGATGCTTGGGAGGAGAGGTATTAGAAGGGAAGGGAAGAAGTCACTAAAGAGAGTGACTGTAGGCAGGTAGAACTCAAGAAAGGGGGAATAAGAAAATTGAAAAGAAATGAAAAGACAGAAGAAAAAAGTGAAAAGAAAGAAAGAAAAAACGAAAAAATAAAAATTTAAAACCAAAAAAAAATTATAATGATGATAAACAAATGGAAATTAAAGTTTAAAAAATGATAGTAATAACAATAGAATAAAAATAATTTTAAAAAATTGAAACCATTAATAAGAAAGTTGAAGAGCAACAACAACATCAACAACAAAAAGTGAAAATAAAATTAAAAAAAAAATACCAATAATAATCATTAAAAAAATAATAATAATAAATGCAGTCATAGAGCTCAATTAACTTCTCTTCCAGTAGGTGGGAACTGGGCCAGGCTTCTCTTCTTGATGGGTGGGAACCAATCACTGTTCCTCAGCTCTTCTTCCCAGACTGTGCGGGTCTCCAATCCTGAGTGCCTAGGGCCTTCTCTTGTGGTTCCTCAAGCCAGGCCCCGCTCACCTGTGAAGCTTGCCACAATACTGGCTACACGCTGGGTCTGCTGTTCCTGGGAGCCCTGTTTCCATGGATGCCTGGGCACACCCTTTCTGTTTGCCTCCCTCAGACCCTAAGTTTGTAGGGCTTGGGGCTGAGGACCCCCAGCGAATTTGTTTGCCCTCAGGTAGCAACTCCCCTGGTAGCTGGTGCAAGGGACCTCTGTTGTCAGCAGAGGGATACCCTGGGTCTGACTATCGTGTTCAGTTGGCTTTTACCTCTGTGATTTCAGGTGGGCCGACTAGTTATTTCAGCGGGATCATTAGTGCTGAGTCACTAGAAGCAGGCGAACCAGAACTAGAATGCTGACTGTTCGCCCGGGATCCCCTTCAGCTCAACAGTGCCTAGTGGTCCTGAGCAAACAGTATTTTGACAGTTTACTTCTCCCTATGCTCGCGCAGCTGAAGGGGTTAGAGACTTGATCTCTCTGCGTCCACTGCCATGTTGGGTCACTTAGATTTTAAATTGTCACTCATTAGCTGTTCCATTTAACTCGGCAGCTCACTCGCGTGGTGAAGAGTCTGCTCTATGGTGCTCCGCAGTCGCGGCCCAGCTGTGGCCTTCGGGACCCCCAGAGAGGGGGTGCGGGCTGGGGGAGGGGAGGCAGCGCCTCGGGGTCGTGCGGGCCGGGTACTGGACACGCGGGAGAGCGGGCGGGGTGGGGGAAAGAAATTGAGATCTAGATTTAGGGACTGAGCATGGGAGGAGAGATGGCGGGGGAGAAGCAAAGTGGAAAGGCGGAGAGGAGAAGGAGAAGGGGCCGAGGGAGCCGGACAGCTCGGGCTGCAGCCTTACTGCTCGCGCTGAAGTCGTGATGGACTCACTCCACCTTGGCCGGAGTCGTGGTGGATTCACTCCACCTAGGCCCCTTTCTTGACACGGTGCTGAGTCTTTGTCAGATCTCCTTTAATGATCTTTACTTCATCTTTTAAGACGCGGCAACATACGCTGCGGGCGCAGCAGCGCGGAGCACGGAGCGGCTTCACAATTGTTTATTTTATCTCATAAGCAAAATAGTCTCAGATAAGAGTACAATATTGCCACTTATATGGCTACTGAACATATTTATTGTGTTATGTCTTCACATTTTATAAATGGATGTACATAGTAATTGCATACTATATTATATTTCTTGTAGCTCTCATTGCATCTTAACTCTAGTGCAACCATGTATTTATTATTCATAATCAGTCTTTACATCCATGTCTCTCTGCTCATTTTGGTTGCCTGTAGGTTATTTTGTGCAAGATTTCTCAGGAAATGCTCATAGAAACAATATTCTTTAAATTCTTAAGTATTTGATAACAGATTGCCTATGTTCTTCATATTTGAAAGTAGATTCTCTTAGATATAAAACATTGGCTCATAAATTCTTTCTTTGTATTAAACATACTTTTTTATTTGTTTCTTTCAAGTGTTCCTTGAAATTCTTATGATAATCTAACAACTTTCCCATATGTACTAAATGTAATACTTTCTAGAAGATGTTTTTTTATTTTTTTAAAATTGGGTAATAATTTTCTTTAAATATGTAATGGTGCTGGTGATTCTGGGGCATTTTTCTCAGGTTCATGGTTTGCTATTTCAACATGTAGTTTCAAATATTTTTTATTAGTATTATTTTAGGAAGTTATCTAGTTTTCTAGAACTATTACTTTCACTTGAAACTTCACTTTCTATCTTCAATATTTTTTAATGATTTTTATCTCTTTTCTCCAAATATATATTTATACCTAATATTTTAAAGAGCTTTTCTGCATTTATATAAATATCATCTTTAATTTTGTGGTTTTTTACTACTAATAATTATTTTCATCTTTGTTTCTTTCCTGAGGATTGACATTTCACTTCTAAACATTTTTATTTATGCTATGCTGTTCTTTCATGTCTTTGTATCATTTCTTGATGCCCTGTGGGCAAGTTCTTGAATATGCTCTCATTATCTGAAGGGCTCCTTGCTATTTTTCTTATTCTTTTTCTTCATAATTTTGTTTGGAGCATTTTTTTTTTTGGTAAAAATCTTTGCACATTTCAATAAAGCTTTGGTTCCTGCATATGCCTACCATTTCTTTTCTCTGTAATGCTCAAATGGTTGGCAGCAAATTTTCTGAAATAATCTAATTCAAGGATCCTCCCCAATTTCGTTTATATCTTTGGTTCCCCACACCCTTGTCTCTACTGTTACTGTCTTCCTCTATGTTTATTTTACTTCCAGAATTTTTTTTTCACTCTGAAGTCTTGTCTCCAAAGGAAGTGTGAGTGAATCAGTTATTTTTTTTTTTTTGTAATTTCATAGGTGCTAAACTGCTCCAGCAGTTAAATATAATTTCATTTTGACACACTGATTATCTCTTGGAAGACACTAATGAGGTTAATGGATTATTATTGTAGAAATGTGAAATTTTTTTCAAAAAAATATATATACATATACATATAATTCTTTCAAGATATTTTATGCCAGTTCATACCCCTATTTCATGGAATAGCACATTCCATCTCACCACACCTAGGCAGGTACTGCATATAATCCTTCCTCTGTAAATTTAATAGATGAAAGGTGCTTTCTCATTGTTGTTTGAACTTGTATCTCAATTTCTCTTTTCAAAAATACACAAAAAAATATGCTTATCTGCCTAAGTAATAAGGATGTTTATGAGTTGTTTCTCTTTAATATTTAGAAACAATATCATATGCTTGGTTAGAAAACAGCAAAGAAATTATAGCAAGTCTTGGATATCAGATAAGGCATCAAAACCCAGACTGATTGTCACTATTTTTTTTTTTTCATTATTCATGTCAGAACTAAAGGATTCTCCAGGTTCTTGTCATTATGCTGTTCTTGCTGCTATCTTGTCCATCTCTTTTCTCCGTGGTGATGTTCCTTAATTCCTCTATGGATTCAGTGCAGTTTCTTTTTTGTGCCACCTAATATTTTTAACACTAACTGCCATTCATCTACTGCTGAAACAAACCACAGTACACATTCACACTCATAGATACCTTATTTTCTAAGAGAAAATAGTTTGTACTTTCAACTCTAGATACATGAAAATCCTAAGATACAATCTAAAGTATTATAATCACTCCTGGTTCTCTGAAAATTTCATTTTGCAGATCAAAAGAATATAATATAAAACAATAATGTATCTCAAGCAGGATAAAAAGTAGATAGAGTGTTGTGTCTATGCTACCAGGAAATCAAGAATAGGTAAATTACAATTTATTCAAAATTATTGTTCAGATACTGAGCTTGGTACTTTTAATAGCACTCTGCAACCAGTCTTCAGAGTAATAATTCAATGGAATAAAATTTTTGTTTTCATTTTACAGATCTGGAAACTGAGACTTAGAAATTGTGTGAATTTCCCAAGAATACAGTGGTATTAAGTTACAGCTAATATATATATAACAAGCTGGAAAATGAGCTTAGACTTATCTGACTCCAGTCTATGCTTTTTGCCCTCATACTATCAAAGCACATTTGTGTGTGTGTGTGTGTGTGTGTGTGTGTGTGTGTGTGTGTGATGTTGGGGATCAAACCCAGGGCCTTGTGCATGTAAGGCAAGGACTTGTACCAACTGAGCTATATCTTCAGCCCACATGAATCATTTGCTGTGATGCCTTTGTTTGGGATGCTATTTGGGCTTTGCTCCAGGGGTGTCTCTTGTTTTAGCTTATTGTACTTTGTAGAATTAAACAAATTCTTTTAAAAATGCCTTTTCCTTCTTTAACTGTCTCAAAAGTATAAGAATTATTCAAATATCCCTCACTGAGATAACTGAGACAGATTCTAAATAAGCAGAATTTAAAATCTAAATGCCAACTTTTCTTTTAAAAAAGGAAGTATATACAGGATGGTGGGGAGAAAGAGAGTCTAGTCTTGGAAGATTACTAAAATTACTTATTAGACTGTATTTTATACAACACAATAGAATAAACTGATTTATAAATATAATAGTAACCTGATATTTATAAAATATGATTAAAACAGATCGTGTGTTGCCTTTTTATAAGTCTCTTCTGTTCTCAGGTCCCTGAGAGCTGGTGAGGGCCAGGGGACAGTAGCTGAATAGCTGTGAGTGAGGCTGGCTATGTGCCTCTTCAGCAAACTTTGTCTCTTCCCTGGAAGTTAGGTTAACTTGTATGCCCTGACTGATTCTAAACTAGGCCTAGGCAGATTAACATGACACGTTGATGGGGTTCTGCATAAGATTTGCTAAATTTACTTCTAAGGGAAGACTTTGTGCCTTCTTAACACACTCCTCCACTTATTTCATTTAATAATTTAACTAATTTTGGTATAGTGTATTAAGTAAAAGAAAGATTATTTTTCACAAAATATTTTTTCCATGTCAAGGTGAGTATTCCAGAAATACATTACTTAAAATTTAAGCTTAGTTTAAGTTCAGTTGAGTTTTATTAATTCTAGTCAATAAAGAATAATATAATAACAATAAAAAACTTACCAATATTTTTTCTACTCAAAATGACATAGCAAAAATGAAGAGAAAAGTTTTTTTTTGTCTATATTTTATATATTTGGTTTAGATTACAGAATTCTCTAGCAGTTCCTTTCTGGAAGAATTTAAAAAAATTTTTTTAGTTGTAGATGGACACATTGCCTTTATTTTATTTTTATGTGATGCTGAAGATCAAACTCAGTGCCTCCCATGTGCGAGGTGAGCACTCTACCACTGAGATACAGACCCAACCCTGAACACATTTTTAAGGGAAATTAAAATTATCATTGTTCTGAATATATAATTTTATTGGATAATAGATTTGTTTTTGTCTTCAGCCTTGCAACTAGTATGTCATTCCCCTGCAGGACCCATTGTGGTTGGGAAGGGGTGAATGTTTGCTTTTGGTGGAGATTCTGGGAATGAACCTGGAAGGGATGAAAGTTTGCTTTCTTTCCCTTGGGGCCCATTATTACTGGGAAAGAATTTACTGAGAGAGGTTTAATGTTTGGCTAATTTCCCTCCCTACTGTGGAGGCACACTGTTTTCCCAGGGGCTGTTTTGTAGGAATATAGTTTTCCATAACCCTTCAAAATCAGATTGAACAGAAATTATCCTTCTTTCTGAAGTCATACAGTCACTTAAAATAATCCAAGCATTCCTGGCCTGGATCTTGAGACTTCATACTCAGACAATGTTATTGCATTTGTCAATTTTGCTTTAACTTCTTCATATGTGTGCCTTATACAGCAATTCTTTGGCCTTCATGTGCCTTTATTTTCAATGGAAATTGTAATTGTATATACATACACAAACACATACACATATTTATGCAAAATATATAAAGAAAATAATTAGATAAAGTACAAGTATTTTTTCAATTGGAAAATACATAAAATAGAATGGCAAAATTGAAGAAAAATAGCTGCTGGGCATGGTGGCACCTGCCTGTAATTTCATTGACTCCAGAAACTGAGGCAGGAGGATTACAAGTTTGAAGCTAGCCTCAGCAACTTAGTGAGACCCTGTTTCAAAATAAAAACATAAAAATGTCTGGGGATGTGGCTCAGTGATAAATGTACTTCTTGGTTCCATTCCTTGTAGCAAAATACTACTACTACTACTACTACTACTACTACTACTACTACTACTAGTAATAATAATAATAAATTAAAACTTCTTAAGCTAAAAATAAGATAAATATATAACTGATGGATAGATACATATATATTATCAAAATATCTTCCTGGTGTGGGCTTTGCTATTGGTGATTTTATTTTCTTTTATGTGATTTCCTATGCATTAAATATGTAGTTAGTAAAATATAAAATATGAGTAAAGTGCAGAATATTTTAAATAAATTAAAAAAATGAAAGAAATTGATAAAATATCTAGACATAAAATTAGGATCAATATACCAGGATAACTTCAATATAATTTGCTGATACCAATTAATCATTCTCTAATATGAATTAATTGGGAAGCAAAACCTCTTAGCTATGGGCAGGTAGGATTATGGTCCTGATCCCTATCTTGGTAATGTTTTTTGGTTCTAATTTCATTCTCCTCTTTTACCATATCATTGTTCTGACCTATTACTAATATCAGATTTCAGCTCATGAAAAGAATTACATGTGTTTGCCTTAAAGAAAATGTGGTCTGATTCCAACAGAGTTTAACAACTCTATTTCCAAAGTCCCTGAAAATTCTGTTATGATTGGTAATTTTAATTGCATGCCCTTCCTACAGATGCACGCTGTAGGAAAGTTTCTTGTGCAACTCTTTTGGAAGCTGGATTGAATGATTGAGTATTACAATATGTAAAAGTTGCAATGCGAAAAATTCTACTTTAAATATTCAACACTTCCTGTGAAGTTCTTTCCCACTGTTCTTTAAATGTTTTCGCTATCCTTCACTTTTGATATTTTTTTCTCACCATTGACACTGTCACCATATTCAACCCCAAGATTAAACTTAATTTACACCCTAGGATTTAGCTCTTTCACTTATTAATAACAAATTGCACCTAGGCTTGGATTCCCTTGACTTCAAGTATCTATTAAAATCAAATATCTATTAAATTTCTAAAGGAAGAGTAAAATAATTCTAAAAAAATTATTGGATTTTAAAAATTCTTGTTTACATATTATACTACTTCATCAAGTAGGGGTTGGCCAGGCACAGGGCTCCATGGGATATGATAACATGTTTCATTGGTTACTTACTTTCATTTCCAAGAAATTCAAATTACTTAGTTGTTTTTTCAGAGCTGATTTCTAGTTATATTTTAAGGTTAAAACTGCAGTTAAAAATATTTATTACTTTTTAAATTTAGGGACAACTGTAAGTCATGTTTTCAAAATATTATAAGACTATAATGTACATTAGGGATTGTGCCCAATAAAGGTAATATGTTTGTTGCATATATTAGATATTGTATATAATGTGTCTATATAGTATACACACAAGTATATACTTGTATACATATATATTTTTATCTCTGTATATTCATATATGAACTTTTTTATTCTATCGACAATCCTCAAAAGTTGTTGCTTATTTTATTTGATCTAATAAATTCTTTTTTTTTTTTTGGCCATTGTGAGGTGAGGACTGAACTCAAGGACTCCCTACTAATGAGCCAAATGCTCAGCCCTATTTATTTTTTATTTTGAAACAGGGTCTCACTAAGTTGCCTAGGTTGGCCTCAAACTTGCAATTCCTCTGCCTCAAAATCCTGAGTAGCTGGGATTATAGGAATGTGCTACTATTTGTGGCCTGATATGATACATTTTTAAATATGCACAAAATTCTTATTACATCTGTGGTAGTTTTTCCTTTATGTGTTTCTCTGCTGTGTTCTTTAATCTTCATTAAGCAATCACCTCTTTTCAGTGTTTTTGTCCTTTAAGTCCATTGTATGTGATACTATGGTCATCCTGGAAACAAATAATGAATTATTTTTTTATTTCTAAATTATTATCTTAAGTTTGCTCTAATTTCATATTTTGCATCAAAGATAATTAATTGTCTTTGCACGGCCCCATTTTACTCTTGTTGTACAGAGGTGAGTTAGATACCCTTGTCACTCAAAATACTCCTGATTTCTTAAGAAATTGTATAATGACTCAAAAAACCCTCCAACTTTGAATTTGACTTTTTTGCATAATATAGGAATTTTTCTTTTTAAAAAGTAACTTGATTTATTCATTTTTTTATGTAGTGCTGGGGATCAAACCCAGTGCCTCACACATGTTAAGCAAGCACTCTACAACTGAGCCACACCCCAGCCCCAGAATCTTTGCTTTTAATATTGGAAATTATCCCACTTAAACTGTATTCTGATAACAGATACATTTGTTTCTATTTTCTTCTTAATTAATTACAAAGTCTATATATAAAATTTTTGAAACATACTATTTTTTTCCTGTCTTTCCATTGTTTCTCTGAATTGAATACTTATTATTTGTCTATTTTTTAATGAAATAAGTCATTATAATTGATTTACTATGTTTCTCCAGGCTGAGTGTTCTTTTTTTACTACTGCCAAATAGGCTAAAACCATGCTCTTACTATGCAATAGGAATATTTACTTTTCATGCATTATAATCAATTTAAATTTAAAGGTATCTTTGTATTTTCTACTTAATAATGCCTTATTAGGTATTTCATTCTCTCTCTCTGCAAAATTTTCTCTTTATTTTCTGTAAAGTTTTTCCATGTTTCCAGTATTATACTTGAAAAGTCCAACACCAATATATTTTTTTTTCCTCATTGAAGATCCTGTCTTTCTATGTGTAAGCTTATACAATTTATTCTTTATTTTCAGAAGGTAGAAAAGCTACCAAGACTTTTCTGGGTAAAATCTAGGCATATGTTTTCCTGTTTTATTTTCCTTTGATTAGCCCAGCCTAAAATTCTTAATCTATTTCCATTAGAAGGTTCAGCATTCATATTCAGGGAAGAGTTACCTTTAATTTACTATTATGATTATATTTCACCATATTTTAAGTTGCTTTATTGTATTCACTTACTTATTTTATGTGGTGTTGAAGATCAAACTCAGGGTCTCACATGGGCTAGGCAAGTTCTATACCACTGAGTCACAACCCCCACCCATATAAAAAATACCATCTTTTATTATTTCTTTTCTTAGAAAAATACTATTTGCAATGTTAGTGGTCTTAAATATGTCATTAAAGGCTATATTTTTACTTATCATTTATATAGAATTGATTTTTTATGATTCAACATAGAAAATTTTAAGTTTGATTGTAGAGGCAATTACTTAGTTCTAGGACATGCCTATCTGATTTTTCTTCCAGTTTATCTATTGAACTTTCACAGTTAGAACATATTGTCTTAGTTCTCCACATTTTGTGTCTTCTTCCTGTCCTTCAGAGTTCTTAGTATCATTCATGATTTTTTTTCTACTCCTCAGTTGAAGCTAACAAGTTGACATCTGATGTTTATTTCCCTGATATCCATATGTTCTTATCAATAGACATACTCTCTTCTTTATGGATATTGTTTCCCAGGTAAATAAATAGTTCAGGTATCTCATTTTATGATCATTGGCATAAAGTGATGAACCTGTTGCAGAATATGAACTTCTGTAGTGGGTCGCTGGCTGACATGGAGAGAATGAGTGGCCTCTCTGCTGAAAGGCTTGTTCATGTATAAGTGAGGATGTGTAATCCTTCAAGACATAAGGAAGCACCTAAATTCCATCATCAACTCGAGTAAGTGCTACATATCCCATAGCAGGGTATGTAGATGACTGGCAGGTACCAACCAACATTTTAAAGCACAGCCGAGTATACCAAGGGGTTATCTTCAGATTCTACTAGAAAGTTAAGAGCCCTTGACTCACCCAAGCATCCCAGATTATTTTCTTCTGTGACATTGTGTGGTTTCCAAACACTGAGATTTTCCCCATACATTTACTAGATTATTTGGTACTTCTAGCAAAGAGAGGAGAGATGAGTGCAAAATGTATGCTTCTAGGGTTTTTTGCATCCCTATTTTTTGGGGACTGCACTACATTTATTACAAAGTCATTTATGAGTCTATATTTGAGAAATTAGAAAAGAATGGGCTGTTGCCATTACAGGATCAGAATGGACAAAATGATCATGCTGCTGCTGATTAAAAAAATAGCTTGTTATCAAAAAGATCTCTCTCTCTCTCTCTCTCTCTCTCTCTCTCTCTCTCTATATATATATATATATATATATATATGACAGCTTATTTTCAAAGAGTCCAAAAAGATATATATGTATAATATTTATATATATTTAAATATTTATATACATTATATATATTATGTATTATATAATAGACAATATACCCTGTGGATTCATCCATATATTTATTTACTAACTCAAGGATATTTTTACCATTCACTATATGTTAGGTACTCTGTTTTGGGGATTGGGGATGCAAAGAAGATTAATAAAAAATTTCATCTCTTCGGGGTTCATAGCCTAAACATTTTGATAGCATTAATTAGAGCAACAATGCAGTTTACATGGTTTTGCACCTAGAATATAGTATGTTCTCTTTTAAATACTCTCTCTGTGCTTTCTTATTTACAAGCATTATCTTATTCAATCTTCAAAATTTTTCTTTGACATAAGATTATTATCATCCTCATTTTGAATATAAAGAAAAGATATTGAGGTACTAGTAACTTGTCCAAAATTATCCAGATAATATAGGTAAATGCTAAAACTCAAATTCAGATAGTTCAAGTGCAGAATCACTTTATTAGTTACAATGATGCCTTGTCTAGCATATATAGTTTGGAAAGCCATTAAGTAAAAAAGAAATAATGTTGTAAGACAGATTTGGAAATGACCTAAGCAATACAGAGGAGGGAGGGGAGGGCTTTGCTTTGGAAGAGCACCTGAGACCTCATTAATCCTTAAGTGATCAACCTGTTTTGAACCAATTGGAAGAGATGCACTGGGGAAAAACAAAGTTTTGCATATGAAAATTATCTTGCTGCAGAGGAACACTATAAAATGGGAAATGTAGTAAAGCTTACAGTTTTAGACAGATAATTAACTTTGAGACCTCAAACATAGGGGTAATTAATTTTTTTAAACTCCTTGAGAGCAAAAGGATTAATACACCAAATCTATGTAGCATATTTTGGGACTGAAGAAAACATAAAGTAGTTTTAGGGAAAAGAAAAACAAACTTTCTATCAGATTGAATAACATGAATCATTATGAATCCTTGACAAACAAAGTGAACACATTTTATTTCAATTGTAATCAGAGAAAAAAAAACTGAATTATTTTAGTTGAATCATTTGAACACTTAAGTGAATACAAATATGATGACCCCTAAAGTCTCAGGTGTGAGTGTTGATGTCTATCAAATGCTTCCTCTACGTTGACTATAAACCCACACACTTTCATTCTGATAATGTGGTAAGTTAAGCATATTGGTTATTTAATGTTGAAACAACCATTATTGTATTTTTAAAAATACAATGTTGTTGGATTTACTTTGCTAACTTTTTACAATGATTTTGCCTGTTTGGTCAAGAGAGATAATGGCATAGAAAGTTGCTTTAATATCCCTGTACAGCTAGCAAATTGGTGTCATATAATAAATTGGTAAGTATTCATATCTTTTTTATTTTCTAAAACAAAAGTGTGTAAAATATGTATAATTTCTTCCTTCAGAATGTGATAGAACTCACCACCAAAGAGATGTGGGCCTGGAATTTTCTTTCTTGGAAACTTTTAGCTGATTCAGTTTCTTTATTCGAAACATTTATGTCTCTGCTTAGCTTTTTGTTATTATTATTATATTATTATTATTACTAATTTTAGTACATTATTTTACTGGCTACCCTAGAAATTTCAAAGTGTAAGATTAGCTTCAAAAAGTAGCTTAACCTTATGTTAATATTTTTAGTGTCTCCCACGATACAAAAGCTCCTCCCATGGTCTTCATCTCTGTGACATAATTGTTTGTATAAAGCATCTTTGATTATGTGTGACATCCTATTGTCCTGTCTACTTTTTAATTTTTTTTCTCTCTCACTTCATTCTGGACATTTTTTTTGTCCTATAGCACACCGTCATTCTTCTTCTGTATATAGATTATTGTTAAACTTATATAATGCATTCTTTATAAATTTGTTTTTATAGCTCCATAATAATAGCTAAATTATTTTTCTAAATTTTGATTTTCAATTCATCCAATTTATCTATATTCATTTCTATTTTCTTCTACATACTAAATGCAATTAATTTTTGTTGCTAAACACAATATCAGGATTATCCCTGGATTTACTTCAGTTGGCTTCTTTCACTATTTCCTTAGTCAAACTTTCCTGTTTCTCAAAATTATATAGCAATTTTTAAAATTGAATTATTTATTTATTTTAATTTGTTATGCATGATGGCAGAATGCAATTCATTTCATATTACACATATAGAGCACAATTTTTCGAGTCACTGTACATAAAGTATTTGCACAACATTCATATCTTCATACATGTACTTAGGGTAATGATGTCTAACTCATTCCACCATCATTTCTACCCTCTTGCCCTCTCCCTTTGCCCTATCTAAAGTTCCTCCATTGCTCCCATGTTCCCCATCCATTGCTATTATGAATCAGCATCCTTTTATCAAAGAAAACATTTGGCCTTTGATTTTTTGGGATTGGCTTACTTCACTTAACATTATGTTCTCCAGCTTCCACCCATTTACCTGCAAATGCCATGATTTTATTCTCTTTTAATGCTGAGAAATGTTCCATTGTGTATATATACCAAAGTTTTCCTATCCATCCATCTCCTGAAGGGCATTCTAGGTTGGTTCCACAATTTAGCTATTGTGAATTGTGCTACTATAAACATTGATATGGCTGTGTCCCTGTAGTATGATGTTTTTAACTCCTTTAGGTATAAGCCAAGGAGTGGGATAGCTGGGTCAAATGGGGATATTTTTGATTTATGAAACACACTGAGGATAACATAATATAGAATTTAGGGATTATGTTATTTTTCCCCAGTATGTTGAATTTTGTTTTGTTTTGTAAATAAACTATGTGTAGATCTTATTGATCTTACTGAGGTTGTGGTTTTAGGCTTGATTAGGGCAGGATTACTTCAGTATTCTCCTTTTTCCAATGGCATTGTTCCTCCTTTAGGCATTAAAGTCAGGACTGTATTTTTCTGGGATCTCAACTCAATGGCTGAGATATATATCAAGGTCTCTCCACTCTGCTGGACCTGAATTTCAACACCAACACATCTCTCCAACACTTAGTGACCTTTGAAATATATGATGAACTCTTAGCTTCCCATTAACCATGGACTCTTTTACTTTTTCTTTGGTGCATACTGAATCTCTTACACAGACACACACACATACACACATACACACTTCCAATAGTCTGTCTTTTCAAGTATAGTTTAGAAGTTGGCCAAAGATGTAATGAAAATATTTCATAGTTTTCTGCAGTGTCTATTCTACATATACCTTCCCTCTGATATCCTAATATCTCCATATCTTTGCTGCATTAGGACTACTAAAGCCATTCTGTTTCTTCCACTGTGACACTATCTATTTTTGCACTATAGTTCAGAAGTGCCTTTAAGGAAACCACCTGTGTAAATGTGAACTCATTTAGCATGCTTTCCTTTCCCCAAATAGTCCGGTATTGGATACCGTCTAGTGTCTGCAGAGATTTCTTTCTAATGTTTTACATCTTTTTATTTTGTTAGGCCTTTTTAAAAAATTTGTTTATGGATCAAGAGTATCTTTCACAGACAGAACCAGAAAGCCCATAGTTATTTAATTATTCAAAATAATTTATTGCAATACTGAGTGAGTTTCTGGGAATCCAGTGTTGTGCAAAATAACAGGCTCTGTTTTCAAAGACCTTATGTTGTCTTGGAAAATGTAGGTGACTGGAGAGAGAGAGAAAGCATTTTGTGTCTAGCAAAGAGTTTACAAGCTCATAAAGCATTCAAGAAATTGATTTTAAAAATCTTTAAAACTTTACATGTGTTTTAGTCTTTTCCCCCCATAATATTCAACAGAATACCTTTGCCAACAGGATCTAGTTTAGATATATGACTCTAAATTTCTGGCATAAATTATCAATCTTTGATGTTGGTCATTAAAATATTGATGAAAACTTCAAATATAGCATGCTTTCTTTCTTAAGATATATGCATTTCAATGGTTTTATGGCTTTAGTTACATAGACATTTTGAGATTTATGACTACAGAATGATGTAGTTATTTTCAAAGAGAAATAAAGAGGGAAGTAACTAGTCAAAGTATTTATGTCTGCATAAATATTTAAATTGAAACAAACACACCACACATTTATACGCAGACAAAAATACTGAATAATAAAAATCCTTTGTTTTCCATAAGTAGCTAAAGTAAGTATTTCATCCAATATATCAAGGAGGTTATCAGAGTTTTCTAAAATCTTTCATTATATCTGAATCATTGTCTAGTCAGTTAATACATATTGTTAGACAGTATAGACTATCTGTTCTCATTACAGACAATCAGTGCTATTTTTTATTAACACACAGTAGTTGTACCTATGTGAACTGGAATAGTGCATACCAGACAAGGGGACTTGAAATACTCTGAGATAGCTGTAGTCTATATCTCATAATTTGGTGAATAAACTTAAAACTTTAAACCTATACTTTCCAAAGGCAGGAAATGTCCCATTTAAATACTAAATAAGTTGCTCATAAATTAACAAATATATAATCATACTTATATTATTCATAAGGAGTATTTAATATCCCAAATTGTTTGGAATAAATTTTTCATATTTTAAGGTGGAGAAAGGTTTACTCCAATTAATTTGTGGTTCAGAAGAATGTTAAAACTTAAAAACATAAAACAAAAACCAAATAAAACAAAAACTCCAATTAATTTAGCACTGTTGTGATTTTACTAAAGATGTGTTGATTTGGGTATTTATTCATAAAACTTTTGTCATGTATCTTAGAGTATTTAGAAGGCATTTATTTTCATAATCTGGAGAGTGAGGTGGGCCAAATAATACTGTTCTATTGTGTATTGCATGTACAAACGTGTGACAATAAATTCCATCAGTATGTACAACTATAAGGCACAAATTTTAAAAGAGGGGAAATGTATCCTGCTATATAAGTTTCAGGCTATCCTTGAAGTATATAGATAAGTGCCGTTCAGTTTTCTTTATTCATCTTAAAGATAAGTCTGGGAAACAAGAATAGTCAGGTTTTCTCAACCTCACCATTACTGACATTTTGGGTGGGATAATTGCTTGTTGTAAAGGGCTATCCTTGGCAGTGTTGGCTGCTTAGCAGCATCCCTGACTTATACCTACCATGTGCCAGTAGAATCTCTCTTACTTCTTGTGACAACCAAAGTTAACTCAAGACATTGCCGAATGTCCCTTGGGTGGGTTGGGAAGTGCATGTGCTATAAGCCTTTCTATATTAAGTTACTTAATACTCTCAACAAGGCTTTAAGTCCGGTATTATTTCCTGCATTTTAAAGATTAGGAAATTTAATTTGTAGCATGCAACTAATAAGCAGTTTTAGTCCCGAGAAGTGTATTTCCAATAGGAGCTTGTTTTTCTGTTTTTAATATACTCTTTTTTTAAGAGAGAGAGAGAGAGAGAGAGAGAGAGAGAGAGAATTTTTTTTTAATATTTATTTTTTAGTTATCAGTAGACGCAACATCTTTGTTTGTATGTAGTGCTGAGGATCCAACCCGGGCCGCACGCATGCCAGGCGAGCGCACTACCGCTTGAGCCACATCCCCAGCCCTTAATATACTCTTAATTTAGAACATCATTAGATTTACAGAAAAGTTGCATTACACTACAGAGTTCCCACATGCCCTTTAGTTCTCCCTAAGGTTTTCCCTATTTTATATTATCATAGCAATTTGTTACAAATAACAAATAAATACTGATACTTTATGATTAACAGAAGTACGTAAGTTACTTGCACTCCCTGTTTTGCTTAATATCCTTTTTCTCTTTCCAGGGTCCCCTTCAGAAACCATATACATTTAACGGTTTTATCTCCTTAGGCTCCTCTGGAGCGATGGTTTCTCAGATTTTCCCTATTTGTTAAAACCTTGACAATTTTTGAGGAGCTCTGGACAGATATTTTGTAAAATGTTTACTACTGAAGTATGTCTGACATTTTTCTTAAGACTATATTGGGGGTTTTGGTTTGGGGGAATAAGAACACAGAGGTAAATTGACATTCTCTTCACAACATACCAAAGGGACATGTTACAGTGTGGGTTCTCACAGTTTATACTAACTTTGCTCACCTGACAGAAATAATATTTGCCAGCTTCCTATACATTCACTCTCTTTTTGTGTTATATTTTTACATGTAAAGTTAGTCTTCTTGATTTTCTCATTTTCCTTCTATATTATCTGGGAGAAAGTCACTGAGTGCAACCGAAAATTAGGAAGGGAATTATGCTCCACAATAAATTCATATACATAAATTACTTGGGATTCATCTGCATGTAGAATTTGTTTCATATTTCCTTAATTTATTTATTCAGTTGCTTAGTTATGTCAACAAGGATTCAAGGAAATTTATTGTATATTTTAGTTTATAGTCCAGTATTATTTTATTACCACCTTTCTCCAGTTTTGGTTGTTAAGAGCTCTTTAAGATGGCTGAAAACTGTTAACTGTATTATCCTCAACAAATGCATTATTTCAATATTATCTAATACCCTTGTCCCTTTGACATAGCCTCATCATTGTTTGTGTTTGTTTTAGGTAATTCTTTACTTCTTGGCACTATAAGATGTTCTGTATTCATCTTGTATATTCCCTACCTCAGTCCTTTCATTTCTCCAAGTAGCCCTGATTAATTGTGTTGAAGAATGGGTTTATATAGCAAGATCTGTGCACTGGATTGGTTCTCGCTCTCAAAAATCCTCCATCATAAGCCCTCTAAACTAACAGCAAGGCAATATATGGTTATATGATATCCTGGGTACACATACATATCTATAAATATTTCTGTAGGTATCCCTCTGTTTTATTAAGATAATCACACTGATGTCTGCAAATCTAATGCTTTCCTCTTGAAGCAACCAAATTTCTTCCCTTGCTTGTCTGTAATTTCCCAAACTAACCGAAATTTCCTGGCTTGTACTATCCTCCATCCATTTACTTAATTGTTGAATTTCTATGTCCATAAAAAGTGGTATTGGAATCATCTCCCTGAGAATCTGGAGTTTTCATCTCCCCAGGGTAGTTGGGCTTATAAAATGTGAAACTGAGAGATAATGGTTGCCATGCTTTTTACCATGATGACAGGGAAGCAGAGAAAGAACAGAAAATAAAACTATGCTAAAAAGATGGGGCAGAGAAAAAATTCTAACGTCATTCTCAGGGACAGTTCATCCCTGAGAAACTGGCCACATTCCCACCCTTGAATCCTAAGAGACAATCATGTAAACTCATCATTAATTCCTCCATTTTTCTTTTCTTAAGGTTAAGTCCAGTTGAATTCTGTGGTTGCAACTGAACCAGACTTACATAAAAAAGAGTTCTTACTTTGTTTATTTTTCTGAAAATATATTACAGGTATCATGCCACTATCTTTATTTTTGGTCATTTCCTTTTTTTCCATTTCATCCCTATCTTTCTAAAATTTTATCTCAACAGAAAGGCTTTTTGCAAGCACTTGCCTCCCATTTTATCCTTCTTTAGAATTATCCTCTCTCCCTCCCTCCTTCTATCTCTTTCTTTCCTTCCCTCCTTCCCTTCCTCCCTCCCTATTTCTTTCTCTTTCTCTCCCTTCTCTCCACTCCCTTCCTTCCTTCTTTCCACCATCAGTACTTATGAATCTCCATTTTTTTCCTCTTCATCATGAGGTCAATCATTTTTAGAGCATTTATGAGGACTGCTTTCTTAATTGCTACAAAATGAAGGACTGTGTCTACCCTGCCCAGTTACCATGGACTCTAAGATGATGAAACAACTCTAATGTTTCACAATGTTACTGTCAATAACCAGCATTTTCTTTCTTATGAAGAGAATCCATTTCCTTTGCTGCATGCTGCCTGTTTTCATAGGTGAATAAATTTCCATGTTTAAATGACATAGTTACATAAAAGAAATTATTATCGCAGCACTAAGTCATACAATGAAGCAACACATCTTCAAATGTTGTCAATTAAAAAACAAGACTGTTTTATTTAATTAGCAAAATATAACAATTAGTATATATACTTCCAACAAACTTTTATAACCATATGTTAAAGAGAGATGATTCATAAAGTACTATAAATAAACAACTAAAACTTTTTTGGGTAAGTTTATCACTCAGTCCCCCCTGTAAAAATTATTTTTTTTTATTAATCTCACCTCATACTTGAATGAATACTCTAACAGCTTATGACTTCATTATTGATTATATGACTTCATTTGGGTTCTGAACATGGATTTTGTAAGTTGGTTACAAACCAAGTCCTAATGTAGAAATTAACATGTTAAATCTAATCTACTAATCAATCATCAATCTTATTCAAAAGACTACTCATGGTGCAAATACTTCTCTACCATGGCCACAGACAACATCAGCTTTTTTTCCTCTACTCCTCTAAGTCTCCCTACATTGAAGATATCATTTCATTGTTTTCTAATACAGTCACACTTACCCATGTAGTGAAAATCCACTGCTTAACAGTAGCTCCTTCTAGAGCAACATTTTGGTCAATCTCCACCATCCATATAATCTTCCTAATAATAATTTTTCTTTTCAAAATAACTAACGGTCTAAATCGTTTTTCTGATTAAAGGAAAAATTTACACATACAAAAAATCTTGTTCATTTTCATTGTAGTTATGTTTTGTTTTAAAACTGTGGTGGAAAAAGAAAAACGCATCCTTGTCATTTGAGTTTTTTCAATAGATGCGACTATTTTTAAATGAAAAAGATTCAAAATATAGTTCAAAATATAAATTTCAAGAAAATATTATTTTTATAGCATTTCATTGAGGGCAGGTTTAATATATCAAGTAAATCACTCTCTGATTGCTAAATAAGTTTATTCCCAATGATTTATACTGGCCTCTGATCTTCTCTATCTTGTTTCTTTGATAGATAAATCTTCTAATATGACCTATCAATGACTAAGTCACTTATATTAAAAAATACCAAATAGTTTATATGTGGGACTTGATTTCTTTTTTTATGAGATTCTATGGGTTAAAAAATAAATATTGAGGTATACAATCATACCTATGAATTTTTTTTACACTTCAGAATAGTTAGAAGGGAATCTTGTGAACATTTATTTTAAAACCTTTATTTAATAAGTAATAAAATGAGGTAGAGCACATTATCTGCTATCAAAAAATAGATCAGGGCATTTTATCTTATATGTATTTAAAGTATTTGGTAAATAGAATTTTTTTCTGAGCTGAGAATAAGCAGCTTAAATCTCACTGTCACCCAGGTTCATGCCTCTTCTCAGTGAATTCTTTCCCTGTTAAACCCACAGTGTCTGTGTGCTTTCTATCACCCAAATTTCCTGCGACTTGGGAAGACTATAGATCTCAGCACTTTGGCAGCCAGACAAGGAGTGACAGTAATATTTTACTTCTGATCTCAGCCAGTGAGTGAAATCTCAAGTGATTCTGCATCTCTTTCTTCCCCTAAGGGAAGGCAAAAAGTATTGAAGTGTCATCTTGATTTTGTTTTCTAATAAACAATACATGGCAACTTGTGTTAGCTTTCAGGTATTTTGAAAGGTATTATTTCAATTCTAGCTTAGAGGCCTATTTCTAGAAAACTATCACTCTCTGTGAATCGCTGTTTTAAATATAAGTATTAATATGATGCCATTACTTTATGTAATCTCTGTAAGAAGAACTTACATGATGGCAGTGACTAGGCTATTACTTCTGCCTGCTAGAAAGGCAGCTTAGATTATATAAGCTAACTGAATAGATGAAGGCCTAGGCAGGTTTTGTTAGCCCTTACTCATCTAAAGCCCACAGAGATGCCCACTATTCTTATGGTCTTGGAGTCTGAGAAAATGTGCTTGTCTACTTGCTGTTAGAGTTTCACTTTACTTGCTGCCTCACCGGGGTTTTCCTTTCGATTTCCCAGCATTTCATTAATTATAACAGACATCAGGCTTTACCACACCTCTCCTGTTAGCACTGAACGAATGTGCCAAGCAGGAGCTTCCATCAGTATGGGTAACTATCAGACAAAAAGGAGTAGAGAATCTGCCTCCAACATATCAGGCAATAACATTTGCAAGCAATTAATATTAATTCATATAGACCGCTACGGTATATAGTTGCTTGCTACTGCTGCATAACCTAGACTATCTTGAACAATGTTTCCAAATACATTCAGATATAGTAGAGCATTCTTCAGGTAAAGCTACCATATTTAACTCTGTCATTTTTTTTCTTCCAAAGTATATTGTTTCTTTACAGAAAATGGGACTTGATATTTTCCTTAATTATACTTCTGAGTATCCCATAGAAAATTTTAACATTTCACACATGACCTTTAGGAGTAGTAGTAGTAGAAGTAAATTGAATGACATTTATAGCCAAGTGGCTATGATTCTGGAGCTAAATTACAAACTAGTAATAATACTAAGTGGTATGGAAAGAGAAAAATACATGTCAATAGAACAAAGGGATTATCCCCTGAGGGAATTTTTTTGTTGTTGTTGTTAAGAGTCTAAATTTAACACTCTAAAAGGATAGACTATTTGTGAATTCAGGAGAAGTCTAGGGTAGCTACTCAATTCCAGTGGAAGACTTTCAGATGCATCCAAAAATGGAAATGGCTAACCTAGAGCTAATAAGCTGGTGACGAGAACTTTGAAATGAAAACATTTAGGGAAAATGAGAGGACATTTTACATGCACATAACCATCATCATTATGTAAATAACTAGAAAGTTTTTTTAACCTAAATTATATCACAGAAATAGTTCCTTGGAAAAGTTCACGCGTTGATAGCTCTGAGGAAACTGTAATTTGTTTAAACTACCTTAAATTGCATTTGAGTAATGTCTCAATGACAACGTAAATGTTTTGTTCAAATAATATTTTTATTAAACATAGTTTCACATTTATTTTTTTCTTATATAAGAGAGATTCTCAGTAAAATTAGTATAAAGTTTTACACTGAAAAGATGAATACACACACACACACACACACACATTCATGGCTACTCTCCACCTGGAATCTGCAAGCTCTGAAAGAATAAATAAGAACTGAGCATGGAACCAAGGAATATTGTTTTGTTCTCCTGTAGCCCATTCAGACTATATCAGAATTTCCAAAACACACAATTTTTTCTCTTAAATGAGTGTAAAGATCAAAAGAAATATTGTTACCTTAAATTTAAATTATAAGTATACTGAAATATAAGTCTCATTAACTCAGCTCAAAACCAAACATTCTGTGGTGCCCTGTATCCAAAGATGGCTGCCATATGGTATCATCTTTGAAGAGCTCACAGTCAGGGAGAGAACAGAAAGACCATGAAGTGTATGTGCTGTGACGGAAGTGGGCGTTCAGTGCTACAAATGCAGAGATGTGGGAGGGAACAGGTCTGGTGGTCTGAGAGGAAGAGGGTGGAAACTGATGAAACAAGTCTTCTGCCCCCAGTTCATTGCCCGGTAATTTAATACACAACTCTTAGATTTTAATTGTATTAACCACTAAAATGAATAATACCAATATTGTAACATGAGAACAAAAGCAAAAAATGATTGTTGCTATAGCACAATCTTTTCTTAATGAGAATATGGCCAGAAAAAGCTTGACACTAAAATGGAGCCTTAAATTTCCAGGGCCCTCTTAAAATCCTATTTGTTTTTTAAATAAGGCATTTCTGCTGGAGAAAATTTTATCATGTCAGACATTTGACTACACAAAAGAAAATGTAAATAAAAATGCAGTAATAAGAGAGAGGCTATTTGGAGAAAAAGTTTGGGATGGAATTTATTTGACTCAATAAAACAGAATGTCTGTATAGTCCATCAAGACTGCAGACAAAAGCTGTGCCTTCATCACATTAATTTTATTTATGTTTTGGACATATTTGCAGAAAAAATTAGTAGAATATAAGCAGAAGAGTGTTTTAGTTTAAGAATTTGAAAATGAGGAAAATTACAGTTTTCCTTTAAAAGATAAGCCTAAAGGATGAGAAGAATTAAGAACTACTGCCAAAGGAATAAGTGGGGTTTTATCACTTAGGGCAAGTGGATGGGGGAAAGACATATAAACACAGGCAAGTGAAAGGGTAGCAGAGGGAAGCAATGAACAAACAAGAGAGGTCCAGGGGCAAGCAAAGCATTCAAGTGTGCTTTTCATAGCTGACCTCATCATGGAGAAAAAGGCTTTAAGTATTTAATACATAAAGACACTTGAAATGCATAGATGATCATCTCTGATTTTGTTCGATGCTTACTAAGAATCCCTTCTTTTAGTTTGACTTCCAACAAAGCTGCCAACAAAGAGATTCTCTGTCAAGTCACTATGGGGCAGTTACATTTCAACAGTAATAGTTCCTGTTACAAAATAACATGGTATCATTTTATGTTTGGTGTTTTTATTCTTCTAGAATGTTTCATGTTTCATCCAATACTAACTTCAAGACAGTTGGAATTCATATTGACATGTAGTAAGAATTGTAATTTATGCTTCTTAAAAGAAGAGTAATATTTCTTTAGCATTTGAGCAGCAAAGTGCCATAAAAAATGGCAAATTGAGATACCACTTCAAACAAAGCACAACCTATTTTGATACTACTGGTGTTAAATAGAATGATGAGCTGAAAAGGTTCTAGTAGTAGAGAGGCACTTTACCTAGGAAAGAGCGAACATAGGACATAAAAGCTATTGATTTTTTTCCTTGATGCCTAGCACTGAAGTAGATGTTTAAAATGTAAACATTTCCCAGAACTCTTCTCTGTACACCATTAGACCTGTATTCAACTTTTATTTCAAGCATACAGATAAAACTCCTGCGTCTTCCATGATTATGGAGAAAGCAGGTGGTAGCATTGTGGAGAAAGTGTCTCCTTCTCTGAGAAGGTTGTGGGCTGAGACATTTTTTTCATTCTCCTTGTGTTCAACCTGTGCTCATGTAGGCCAATGTTCTGAACACTAAGATACAGAACCTGGAACTGTACTTTTACAAAACCATTATTTCCTTCTCTACTGGGGGATCTGAACACAGTGTTCAGAGGCACTGCATTGTCTAGTGAAATTAAAAATGCCCTAGAAAGCATAAGGCAAGAGTGGAAGGTTTAGAAAGAAAACTTCAATTCTGTATTACAGGTCTCTTTGTAGCAGGTTCTGTTCTCAGTGAAATGAGGCAGGCAGCCATGTCTGCAGGTCATATCTTGCCAAAGTAGTAACCTCACACTTGAGTTTGTCTCACTTCTCCTTGTTCTATGGTCTTATAGTCAATTTCAACTATGATTAAATTGCTTTGCATAGTTTATTTAAACAGAAAAATGGGGGAGAGTGTAAGGTATAATTAACCCAGTAACAAAAGGGATAATCCTATTATTTATTTATTTATTGGTACCAGGAATTGAACTCAGGGGTAGTCGACTACTGAGCAACATCCCCAGCCCTATTTTGCTTTTGCTGAGGCTGGCTTTGAACTCACCATCTTCCTATCTCAGCTTCCTGAGCTGCTGGGATTACAGGTGTGCACCACTGCACCCAGTGATTTTAAAGAATTTGAAAACATTAAGTTCTAGATCTGTAAAAACATTTTTTTGGTAATGAACTGAGAATTGCATAGAAGATTGTAACATAGTTTCAGAGCTGGAAGGACCTTTTGAGAGCCTCTGGGTTTAAATTTCTCATTTCACAGATGAGGAATTGGATTTTCAGTAACCCAGGCTTAAAGGAGAAGACATGGGGAAAGAAAGTTAATTCATTGGATATACTAAATTATAAGTGCTTGTGAGAGGCCTGGTGGGAAATATTAATTAGACATTAAGTAATATGATCATAGGTAAAGGCTCTCTTCTCTTTCTATATGGTAGTCGATTCTGAAACAAAATTTTTCAAAAGATAATAATGACTTTGGTGTTATACATTTGTGCACCAAGAAGGGTCATATTTCTTTGTTACGTATTGGGTACAAAAAGATTGAATCAGCATCACTCCTAAATTTTCCACTGAGTACTTCCTCCTTCCACACCTTCCACACACTTGAATCTTAGAGATCTTGGCTACTCCAGGAACCATGCTCTGTGAGGAGTCACCATCCACTGCTTCCTTCTACAGGAGTCTGCATCCTTCACATCGGTGCCAGTGAGCTGTGAGCATAGATCAGGCAGTGGGCCTCCAACTCCAAACACAAATCTATACAGGGACATAGCATTTAGGGTTGGAAGGACCAAAGGGAATTACAATGTAGGGTGAAAGTTAGGACTACAGGTTTGTCATGCTCCCTATTTGTCAAGGAAGAAGAATGCTAAAATAAAACACATGTGAAGCATCATTTTATGGAAATTTCCTGGACTCAAGTTTGACTTTGTTGTAAAAGTGCCATAATCTTAAAAATCAGGGATTCCCAACATTGATAACTCATTAGAATCAATTGGGGAGCTGCATTTGTTTGTTGTCATTATTGCTAAATACAAATACCCGAATTATATCCAAAACAATAAAATCAGCTCTAATAAGAGGTAGTCCAAGCCATGGAAGCTTTTTTAAACATCCCAGGTGATTCTATGGTATGATCATGTTGAGAAATATATCCCTAACTTCTCTGTAGGATTTTTCACTTATCTCTTGTGAAGACCTACCCCATCAAAGACTGCTTCTGTGACCGATTGTGAATGAGAAGGTCTAGATGGAAGATATTTGTGCACTGCACCCCACAGCATAGTTGATCTATCTAAGAGGACACCAAGGAAATACTCTTGAGATTCCTCAACCCGCCCCAGCCTGGAGTGCAAATATGTATATTTTTCAGATCTTCTAATAGGTAAACATTGCCTTTACCAAATAAATAAATCACATACACACAACCTTAAATATCAGAGACAACGTCATCTAATTAGAATAATTTAAGGACCAGGCAAGTAATATCCTTTTTAGAATCAAAGCTGTGTAAAGCAACAAGGACTTGTGAAGCCCATGATCAGAAAGAATGTGTCATATTCATAAAAAGGAAAGAGAATATAAGCACTCAGATGGTCAAAGGAAGCATAGCTCTCACCAGTGTTCATGACCTCTAGCTATACACCTAGTTTCCTCACTGATTCATACAGGACCTTCTCTGATAATGAGTTTGTCTACCACGTTACTAGGCAAAAAAAGTGCATTATTCCTTTACTCTATTAAACCCATATCTTCTTGCACTTGTACGTTGTGCATTCTTTGTCCTGTGGGGAATAATATATAAGTCCATCGCTGAGCCAGATATTTTTTTATTGACTACTTCATAAAGAACCATCCAAAAGTTTCAGTTACCTTCCCTAAGAATTTCATAGCCAGAAGCTATTTTTATCTCAGCTCTGTCACAGTGTGGTTCTGGATTAGGTAAGGAGAAAACTATATTTTTGATTCTTCTATTTCTGCCGATGACAAATAATTCAGAAATCCAGGATCATAACAGAATACCACACAATCACCAGAGTGTGGACACAAATACTATGTATCTTCCCACAATTATGTATCATGTAATATAGCAGGGTATGGTGATAATTAGTTATGTTTATCAGGAAATATTTTAAAGGATTCTTTATGTAGCCTCCTAAAAGAAGACAAAGAAATTATAGGAGAAAAATTTCTATACATATATTTCTTATCTTCCCAACTAGAATTCAAGCACTATGAAGACAGGAGGTATGCTTTAATCTATTTGTGCAGTACAAATGTTGGACACATTGTAAGTACCAGTAAGCATAAATCATACTTAATTCTGTTTTTTTTTTTCTATTACACACACAAAAAATTATAGTCCGTTAGGCTTTCATCAGGCTAAGATAAGCACATGCTTATTTCTCTGCATCCTGAGTGGAGACATGATCCTTTCAAAACTAAAACATATTTTTTGAATTTGCTGTTTTAGGATATACATGACAGTAGAGTGCATTTTGACATATTATACATACATGGAGTGCAACCCATTCCAATTAGGATTCCATTCTAGTTGTGTATTCATGTATGAAAATAGGAAAGTTATGTCTGATTCATTGCTAGGAGCCACAAGCAAATAATATGATGCATGGCACTTTCGGTTGTAAGGTGACACCAGCTAGCCATTGAGATGATATGATTATGTTAAGATTTACATTCATATGGAAATTGGACTCCTGCTGTTCACCTTGGCCTGCTAGGGACTCATGTTACGGGAATCCTGGAGAGTTCCCATTGGTTGGGGAAGGATAGTAGGAGGGAATTCCGGGGGAGGTCCGGCCCCCCCCCCTTCCGGTAGACGCCCGCATGGGTGGACCGGTTTTTGGCTTGCCGGCGCCTACGGAGTATTGGCGGCTTTTTCAAAAATAAAGTTTTGTTCCTGCTTGAGTGGCTCGTGATTCTGTGCCCAGCCAGACTGAGGCAATTCATTCTATCTTTTCTGTTCCCATCTTCACACCCTTCCTTTCCTTTCCCTTTGTCTAATCCACTGAACTTCTATTCTCCCCTCCCCTCTTATTGTGAGTCAGCATCCACATATCAGAGAGAACATTTGGCCTTTGGTTTGCTTGTTTTTTTTGGGGGGAGGGACTGGTTTATTTCACTTAGCATGATAGTCTCTAGTTCCATCCATTTACCAGCAAATGCCATAATTTCAATCTGCTTTATGGCTGAGTAATATTTCATTGTGTATACATACCACATTTTATTTATCCATTCATCTGTTGAAGGGTACCTGTATTGATTCCATAGCTTAGCTATTATTTATTGACTGCTATAAACACTGATGTGGCTTTGTCACTGTAGTATGTTGATTTCAAGCCTTTTGGGTATAAACTAAGGAGAGGAATAACTGGGTCAAATGGTGGTTCCATCCCAAAACTTCTGAATAATCTCTATACTGTTTTCTAGAGTGGTTGCACCAAATTTGCAGTCCCACCAACAATGTATGGGTGAACCTTTTGCCCCACATCCTTGCCAACAGTTATTTTCCTTATATTCTTGATAATTGCAATTCTGACTGGAGTGAGATGGAATCTCAATATAGTTTTAATTTGCATTTCTCTAACTGCTAGAATTGTTAAATGTTTTTTATATATTTTTGATCATTCATATTTCTTCTGTTTAGTTCCTTTGCCCATTTATTGATTGTGTTATTTGTTTTGTTGGTGTTAAGTTTTTGTGTTCTTTGTGTACCCTGGAGATAGTGCTATATTTGAAGCGCTGGAGGCAGATTTTCTCCCATTCTTTAGGCTCTCTGGTCACATTCTTGATTGTTTACTTTGTTGTGAAGAAAATTTTGAGTTTTATGCCATACCATTTATAGATTCTTGATTTTACTTCTTGCTCTTTCGGAATCTTATTGAGGAAGTCCTTTTCTAAGTTGATATGATGAAGAGTTGGGCCTACTTTTTCTTCTAGTAGGCTTGAGGTCTCTAGTCTAATTCTTAGGTTCTTGATTCACTTTGAGTTTTGTGCAGGGTGAGAGATAGGGGTCCAATTTCAATCTGCTACATATAAATTTGCAGTTTTCCCAGCACCATTTGTTGAAGTGGCTATCTTTTCTCCAATGTATGTTTATGGTGCCTTTGTCTAGTATGAGGTAATTTTTTTAAGAATCACAATTTTAAGAGTCTCATATAGCTTGCTAGGTCCTGGAGACGTAACATTAGGCTCCGTTACTCTATTGTTAGAGACCAATTTATCACATTTATTGTACATTTGTTTGCTTTTTTCCCCCCATTGTTGTGCAGCTTTTAATGTATCCATTATAAACACAATCCAGAGCTAATTTACTAAGGAATAATCCTATTGTAAACATTCTTTCTCTAGATTCTAGTGGAAAAAATTATCTTTTTAAAATTTATTTATTTATCTTACTTAGGTATATGACAGTAGAATGCATTTTGATTCATTGTACACAATTGCAGCACAACTTTTAATTTCTTGGTTGTATATGATGTCACAACATATGTGCAGTCATAGTCCCCTCCCCTTTGCCCCATCAAAGCATTTCCATTTTCCCATATCCTCCCCCCCCCCCATTATGGGTCAGCATCCACTTGTAAGAGAGAAAAAATTCGGCCTTTAGTTTTTTGGGATTGGCTTACTATACTTAGCATTATGTTCTCCAACTGTATCCATTTACCTGAAAATGCCATAATTTATTCTCTTTTGATGCTGAGTAATATTCCATTGTGTATGTATACCACAATTTCTTCATCCACTCATCTATTGAAGGGCATCTAGGTTGGTTCCACAGTTTAGCTATTGTGAATTGTGTTGCTATAAACATTGATGTGGCTGTGTCCCTGTAGTATGCTGTTTTTAAGTCCTTTGGGTATAGACCAAGGAGTGTGATAGCTGAGTCAAATGGTGGTTCCATTCCAAGTTTTCTAAGGAATCTCCATACTGCTTTCAGATTGGTTGCACCACTTTGCAGTCCCACCAGTAATGTATAAGTGTGCCTTTTCCAACACGTCCTCACCGACATTTATTTTTGTCTGTATTCTTGATAGCTGCATTCTGACTGGTGTGAGATGAAACCTTAGAGTACTTTTGATTTGCATTTCTCTAATTACTAGAGATTTTGATCCTGTGCCTAATAGAGGAAAAAGTAGGCCCAAATCTTCCATCACTTTGGATTAGGCCAGACTTCCTTAACAAGACTCTTACAGCACAAGAAATAAAATCAAGAATTAATAAATGGGATGGACTTAAACTAAAAAGCTTCTCAGCATAAGAAATAATCAATGAGGTGAAGAGAAAGCCTACGTTTGGGGAGCAAATTTTTGCCACACACATATCAAATAGAGCACTAATCTCTAGGATATATAAAGACCTCAAAAACTTTTACACCAAGAAACAAACAACCCAATCAATAAATGGGCTAAGGAGCTGAACAGGTACTTCTCAGAAGAAGATATACATTCGATCAACAAATATATGTTTGCTTTTGTTTTTGCTAGAAATGTTTTGAGACCAATTTTTAGGTATCTTTCTGGAAATATTAGGCACCAAGTTCCTCCTCTAGGGTATCATTGTCTATAATTTTGCAGAAATCACCGTGAGTAGGTATGGATACATGTAAACAAAAAAAGTATTCCTACAAATTCACTTATTCATTCTTTCATTTTTTAAATGGGATTCTACTCTACATGCATTGTTCTGGAAGCTTGGCATATAAAAGACATCATAAACAGCTGAGAAGGCATAAATCTCTGTCCTCACAGGGCTTTTACTCTAGTAAATTTAAAGTATGATTAAATTTTGATGAATAGTAACAATCATCATAGTTAACAAAATGCTAACCGAACATTTAGCAGATATTCAGTTAAATATTTAAAATTTGATTTTGCAGTTTTATTTTAATATTGTAAAACATATCTGCATATGTATATATAAAATGCATGTGCATACACTCATGCACATATACACATACTAGATACATAAATTCATTTATATGCATATATTTTATCTAAATTTTGAGTATTTTTTTTCTTTTTACCTTTCTTGGGTTCATAACGAGCTCAAAGGTATTTATTACCTATATTTATAGGTAATAAATATAGAAAAATTTTCTAGTCTTAGTTTAATGCCCGAGTTAAAGGTATGCTGGTTGGCTTAGTGCTAAAAATGGTTCATAGATCAGAGATTGGGGATGTAGCTAAGTGATGAAACTCAAAGAAAAAAAGAATTAGTTAAAAAAACACAATGATGAAACAATGCCAAATAACATCTGAGACACACAAACCTTTATCTGCAGTATGGTACACAATACACCAAGCTAATTCACCTCGAGATTTACCTTAAAGACTAAAAGTTTTCTCTCCCTTTTTTTCCCTTTCCCTTTCCCCTCACTTCCTCTTATATGTAATTTTGTATAACAATGAGGGTCTCCTTCCTTTTCTATGCAATTTCCCTTCTCTCTCCCTTTCCCTCCCACCACTCATCTCTGTTTAATGTTAATCTTTTTCTCATGCTCTTCCTCCCTGCTTTGTTCTTGGTTGCTCTCCTTATATCAAAAAAGACATTTGGCATTTGTTTTTTAGGGATTGGCTAGCTTCATTTAGCATAATCTGCTAGAGGATAGGAAAGGCAGCAGAATACAACAGACACTACTATGGCACTATGTAAAAACGTGGATGTGTAACCGATGTGATTCTGCAATCTGTATACGGGGTAAAAATGGGAGTTCATAACCCACTTGAATCAAATGTACGAAATATGATATGTCAAGAGCTTTGTAATGTTTTGAACAACCAATAATAAAAAAAAGAAGAAAATAAATTGACATAGAAAAGTGAAAAAAAAGACTAAAAGTTTTAAACTTTAAGGAAAGTTTTATGCCAATGAAATTGAGATGTCAGTATAATTTTATGTTTTTAAAAGGGAGGCTCCACATTAGAACTTAATTTTTTTCTCCACCTACTAAATGAGATAATATGATAGAAGTTATATTTATTACCATAACAAAGTACTTCTGCTTCACATATAAGAAATTGGTGAATAATTGTCCACTTGAAATTTATTTTTATTCTTCACTACTTGTCTTTTCCAAGACCTACAAAAGAAACACCAGTAATCTGTTTGTCATTACATTGGTCTCCTGCAAATATTTTAGGAGCTGATCATGACAACCAGGGCTTGATGTCTTGCTCCTTGAATCCACAAAAATCTCTGTAGTTATGTTCCAGGGCCAAAAGGTTTTCATAGAATGCCTGGCAGTATACCGTGATTGACACTTCTATTACCACATACAACCTCCTACTTCAGGGAAGTACAGGGTGTTTTCATAGAGAACTTAGAACACTTTTCAAGACGGAAACTACATTTTCTACTTTTATGATAACAAAAGGGGTAATTTTATTTTTTTTAATTCAACTCTCAAGAGTTACCAGTAATTCAATGGCACTAAGTTGTATTGTATTTCCTGTTGCTTGAAGTTTTAAAAATATAGTATGAATCCTCAGAATGCTTATGACCTCAGTATAATGATTCTCAATAGTATAGCCTTTAATTAAAACAAGTTTTCACCATGAATTGATTTCAAAATTCTGATATTTTACATGGCATGTTGTACATTATTATATTGAAGGAAATTTACCAAAAATGATATTTTAATTTTGATCTATCTTCCTTTCATCAGACTAATAATAACAGTTAGCACAGTTGGAAATCGTTTTAATTTATAAACAAATTCATCTTTTGTATTTCCATCATAAGAACACACACACACACACGTGTGTGTGTGTGTGTGTGTGTGTGTGTGTG